>NC_136069.1:1134703926-1135451627 GCF_964261635.1 Lissotriton helveticus | reverse complement strand
CGAATGAGGGATAGGGTCAGAGCTGATTTGCATATAGCCAGTGTCTAACCCAGGGTTGTGTGGAGTGCAAAAAAAGGATGGATTTAGGCCCAGATCCTTGTACTGGGGTGAATGTATGACATTGTTCTACATTCTGTCCATCAACTGTGTTTTTTGCAATTTTCACCGCGAGTGGGCTGGGTATGCTCAGACGTGAGTCCCAGGCTCTCCACACCACTGGAGTCAAGCTATCCAGGCTGATGAAGGCTGATAGCCAGAAACCGGTCCTTGGATGCTTGATTCCGGTCTGGGAAAGACATGGCTTGGTAGTTGGACTAGACTGTTTCCATGAGGCACAGGGTCAGAGCTGATTTGCATATAGCCAGTGTCTAACCCAGCTTGGTGTGCAAAAAAATGATGGATTTAGGCCCAGATCCTTGTACTGGGGTAAATGTTTACATTGTTCTACATTCTGTCCATCAACTGTCTTTTTTGCAATTTTCACCCCGAGTGCGCTGGGTATGCTCAGAGGTTAGTCCCAGGCTCTCCACACCACTGGAGTCAAGCTATCCAGGCTGATGAAGGCTGATAGCCAGAAACCGGTCCTTGGATGCTTGATTCCGGTCTGGGAAAGACATGGCTTGGTAATTCGGACTGGACTGTTCCCATGAGGCACAGGGTCAGAGCTGATTTGCATATAGCCAGTGTCTAACCCAGGGTGGTGTGGAGTGCAAAAAAAGGATGGATTTAGGCCCAGATACTTGTACTGGGGTGAATGTATGACATTGTTCTACATTCTGTCCATCAACTGTGTTTTTTGCAATTTTCACCCCGAGTGGGCTGGGTATGCTCAGACGTGAGTCCCAGGCTCTCCACACCACTGGAGTCAAGCTATCCAGGCTGATGAAGGCTGATAGCCAGAAACCGGACCTTGGATGCTTTGATTCCGGTCTGGGAAAGACATGGCTTGGTAATTCGGACTGGACTGTTCCCATGAGGCACAGGGTCAGAGCTGATTTGCATATAGCCAGTGTCTAACCCAGGGTGGTGTGGAGTGCAAAAAAAGGATGGATTTAGGCCCAGATCCTTGTACTGGGGTGAATGTATGACATTGTTCTACATTCTGTCCATCAACTGTGTTTTTTGCAATTTTCACCCCGAGTGGGCTGGGTATGCTCAGACGTGCGTCCCAGGCTCTCCACACCACTGGAGTCAAGCTATCCAGGCTGATGAAGGCTGATAGCCAGAAACCGGTCCTTGGATGCTTGATTCCGGTCTGGGAAAGACATGGCTTGGTAGTTCGGACTGGACTGTTCCCATGAGGCACAGGGTCAGAGCTGATTTGCATATAGCCAGTGTCTAACCCAGGGTGGTGTGGAGTGCAAAAAAAAAAAGGATGGATTTAGGCCCAGATCCTTGTACTGGGGTGAATGTATGATATTGTTCTACATTCTGTCCATCAACTGTGTTTTTTGCAATTTTCACCCCGAGTGGGCTGGGTATGCTCAGACGTGAGTCCCAGGCTCTCCACACCACTGGAGTCAAGCTATCCAGGCTGATGAAGGCTGATAGCCAGAAACCGGACCTTGGATGCTTTGATTCCGGTCTGGGAAAGACATGGCTTGGTAATTCGGACTGGACTGTTCCCATGAGGCACAGGGTCAGAGCTGATTTGCATATAGCCAGTGTCTAACCCAGGGTGGTGTGGAGTGCAAAAAAAGGATGGATTTAGGCCCAGATCCTTGTACTGGGGTGAATGTATGACATTGTTCTACATTCTGTCCATCAACTGTGTTTTTTGCAATTTTCACCCCGAGTGGGCTGGGTATGCTCAGACGTGCGTCCCAGGCTCTCCACACCACTGGAGTCAAGCTATCCAGGCTGATGAAGGCTGATAGCCAGAAACCGGTCCTTGGATGCTTGATTCCGGTCTGGGAAAGACATGGCTTGGTAGTTCGGACTGGACTGTTCCCATGAGGCACAGGGTCAGAGCTGATTTGCATATAGCCAGTGTCTAACCCAGGGTGGTGTGGAGTGCAAAAAAAAAAAGGATGGATTTAGGCCCAGATCCTTGTACTGGGGTGAATGTATGATATTGTTCTACATTCTGTCCATCAACTGTGTTTTTTGCAATTTTCACCCCGAGTGGGCTGGGTATGCTCAGACGTGAGTCCCAGGCTCTCCACACCACTGGAGTCAAGCTATCCAGGCTGATGAAGGCTGATAGCCAGAAACCGGTCCTTGGATGCTTGATTCCGGTCTGGGAAAGACATGGCTTGGTAGTTCGGACTGGACTGTTCCCATGAGGCACAGGGTCAGCGCTGATTTGCATATAGCCAGTGTCTAACCCAGGGTGGTGTGGAGTGCAAAAAAATGATGGATTTAGGCCCAGATCCTTGTACTGGGGTGAATGTATGACATTGTTCTACATTCTGTCCATCAACTGTGATTTTTGCAATTTTCACCCCGAGTGGGCTGGGTATGCTCAGACGTGAGTCCCAGGCTCTCCACACCACTGGAGTCAAGCTATCCAGGCTGATGAAGGCTGATAGCCAGAAACCGGTCCTTGGATGCTTGATTCCGGTCTGGGAAAGACATGGCTTGGTAGTTCGGACTGGACTGTTCGAATGAGGCATAGGGTCAGAGCTGATTTGCATATAGCCAGTGTCTAACCCAGGGTTGTGTGGAGTGCAAAAAAAGGATGGATTTAGGCCCAGATCCTTGTACTGGGGTGAATGTATGACATTGTTCTACATTCTGTCCATCAACTGTGTTTTTTGCAATTTTCACCGCGAGTGGGCTGGGTATGCTCAGACGTGAATCCCAGGCTCTCCACACCACTTGAGTCAAGCTATCCAGGCTGATGAAGGCTGATAGCCAGAAACCGGTCCTTGGATGCTTGATTCCGGTCTGGGAAAGACATGGCTTGGTAGTTCGGACTGGACTGTTCCCATGAGGCACAGGGTCAGAGCTGATTTGCATATAGCCAGTGTCTAACCCAGGGTGGTGTTCAAAAAAAGGATGGATTTAGGCCCAGATCCTTGTACTGGGGTGAATGTATGACATTGTTCTACATTCTGTCCATCAACTGTCTTTTTTGCAATTTTCACCCCGAGTGTGCTGGGTATGCTCAGAGGTGAGTCCCAGGCTCTCCACACCACTGGAGTCAAGCTATCCAGGCTGATGGCGGCTGATAGCTAGAAACCGGTCCTTGGATGCTTGATTCCGGTCTGGGAAAGACATAGCTTGGTAGTTCGGACTGGACTGTTCCCATGAGGCACAGGGTCAGAGCTGATTTGCATATAGCCAGTGTCTAACCCAGGGTGGTGTGGAGTGCAAATAAATGATGGATTTAGGCCCAGATCCTTGTACTGGGGTGAATGTATGACATTGTTCTACATTCTGTCCATCAACTGTGTTTTTTGCAATTTTCACCCCGAGTGGGCTGGGTATGCTCAGACGTGAGTCCCAGGCTCTCCACATCACTGGAGTCAAGCTATCCAGGCTGATGAAGGCTGATAGCCAGAAACCGGTCCTTGGATGCTTGATTCCGGTCTGGGAAAGACATGGCTTGGTAGTTCGGACTGGACTGTTCGAATAAAGGATAGGGTCAGAGCTGATTTGCATATAGCCAGTGTCTAACCCAGGGTGGTGTGGAGTGCAAATAAATGATGGATTTAGGCCCAGATCCTTGTACTGGGGTGAATGTATGACATTGTTCTACATTCTGTCCATCAACTGTGTTTTTTGCAATTTTCACCCCGAGTGGGCTGGGTATGCTCAGACGTGAGTCCCAGGCTCTCCACACCACTGGAGTCAAGCTATCCAGGCTGATGAAGGCTGATAGCCAGAAACCGGTCCTTGGATGCTTGATTCCGGTCTGGGAAAGACATGGCTTGGTAGTTCGGACTGGACTGTTCGAATGAGGGATAGGGTCAGAGCTGATTTGCATATAGCCAGTGTCTAACCCAGGGTGGTGTGGAGTGCAAAAAAAAAAAGGATGGATTTAGGCCCAGATCCTTGTACTGGGGGTGAATGTATGATATTGTTCTACATTCTGTCCATCAACTGTGTTTTTTGCAATTTTCACCCCGAGTGGGCTGGGTATGCTCAGACGTGAGTCCCAGGCTCTCCACACCACTGGAGTCAAGCTATCCAGGCTGATGAAGGCTGATAGCCAGGAACCAGTCCTTGGATGCTTGATTCCGGTCTGGGAAAGACATGGCTTGGTAGTTCGGACTGGACTGTTCCCATGAGGCACAGGGTCAGAGCTGATTTGCATATAGCCAGTGTCTAACCCAGGGTGGTGTGGAGTGCAAAAAAATGATGGATTTAGGCCCAGATCCTTGTACTGGGGTGAATGTATGACATTGTTCTACATTCTGTCCATCAACTGTGTTTTTTGCAATTTTCACCCCGAGTGGGCTGGGTATGCTCAGACGTGAGTCCCAGGCTCTTCACACCACTGGAGTCAAGCTATCCAGGCTGATGAAGGCTGATAGCCAGAAACCGGTCCTTGGATGCTTGATTCCGGTCTGGGAAAGACATGGCTTGGTAGTTCGGACTGGACTGTTTGAATGAGGCATAGGGTCAGAGCTGATTTGCATATAGCCAGTGTCTAATCCAGGGTTGTGTGGAGTGCAAAAAAAGGATGGATTTAGGCCCAGATCCTTGTACTGGGGTGAATGTATGACATTGTTCTACATTCTGTCCATTAACTGTGTTTTTTGCAATTTTCACCGCGAGTGGGCTGGGTATGCTCAGACGTGAGTCCCAGGCTCTCCACACCACTTGAGTCAAGCTATCCAGGCTGATGAAGGCTGATAGCCAGAAACCGATCCTTGGATGCTTTATTCCGGTCTGGGAAAGACATGGCTTGGTAGTTTGGACTGGACTGTTCCCATGAGGCACAGGGTCAGAGCTGATTTGCATATAGCCAGTGTCTAACCCAGGGTGGTGTGGAGTGCAAAAAAAGATGGATTCAGGCCCAGATCCTTGTACTGGGGTGAATGTATGACATTGTTCTACATTCTGTCCATCAACTGTGTTTTTTGCAATTTTCACCCCGAGTGGGCTGGGTATGCTCAGACGTGAGTCCCATGCTCTCCACACCACTGGAGTCAAGCTATCCAGGCTGATGAAGGCTGATAGCCAGAAACCGGACCTTGGATGCTTTGATTCCGGTCTGGGAAAGACATGGCTTGGTAGTTCGGACTGGACTTTTCCCATGAGGCACAGGGTCAGAGCTGATTTGCATATAGCCAGTGTCTAACCCTGGGTGGTGTGAAGTGCAAAAAAAGGATGGATTCAGGCCCAGATCCTTGTACTGGGGTGAATGTATGACATTGTTCTACATTCTGTCCATCAACTGTGTTTTTTGCAATTTTCACCCCGAGTGGGCTGGGTATGCTCAGACATGAGTCCCAGGCTTTCCACATCACTGGAGTCAAGCTATCCTGGCTGATGAAGGCTGATAGCCAGAAACCGGTCCTTGGATGCTTGATTCCGGTCTGGGAAAGACATGGCTTGGTAGTTCGGACTGGACTGTTCCCATGAGGCACAGGGTCAGAGCTGATTTGCATATAGCCAGTGTCTAACCCAGGGTGGTGTGGAGTGCAAACAAAAAAAGATGGATTTAGGCCCAGATCCTTGTACTGGGGTGAATGTATGATATTGTTCTACATTCTGTCCATCAACTGTGTTTTTTGCAATTTTCACCCCGAGTGGGCTGGGTATGCTCCGACATGAGTCCCAGGCTCTCCACACCACTGGAGTCAAGCTATCCAGGCTGATGAAGGCTGATAGCCAGAAACCGGTCCTTGGATGCTTGATTCCGGTCTGGGAAAGACATGGCTTGGTAGTTCGGACTGGACTGTTCCCATGAGGCACAGGGTCAGAGCTGATTTGCATATAGCCAGTGTCTAACCCAGGGTGGTGTGGAGTGCAAATAAATGATGGATTTAGGCCCAGATCCTTGTACTGGGGTGAATGTATGACATTGTTCTACATTCTGTCCATCAACTGTGATTTTTGCAATTTTCACCCCGAGTGGGCTGGGTATGCTCAGACGTGAGTCCCAGGCTCTCCACACCACTGGAGTCAAGCTATCCAGGCTGATGAAGGCTGATAGCCAGAAACCGGTCCTTGGATGCTTGATTCCGGTCTGGGAAAGACATGGCTTGGTAGTTCGGACTGGACTGTTCCCATGAGGCACAGGGTCAGAGCTGATTTGCATATAGCCAGTGTCTAACCCAGGGTGGTGCGCAAAAAAAGGATGGATTTAGGCCCAGATCCTTGTACTGGGGTGAATGTATGACATTGTTCTACATTCTGTCCATCAACTGTCTTTTTTGCAATTTTCACCCCGAGTGTGCTGGGTATGCTCAGAGGTGAGTCCCAGGCTCTCCACACCACTGGAGTCAAGCTATCCAGGCTGATGGAGGCTGATAGCCAGAAACCGGTCCTTGGATGCTTGATTCCGGTCTGGGAAAGACATAGCTTGGTAGTTCGGACTGGACTGTTCCCATGAGGCACAGGGTCAGAGCTGATTTGCATATAGCCAGTGTCTAACCCAGGGTGGTGTGGACTGCAAATAAATGATGGATTTAGGCCCAGATCCTTGTACTGGGGTGAATGTATGACATTTTTCTACATTCTGTCCATCAACTGTGTTTTTTGCAATTTTCACCTCGAGTGGGCTGGGTATGCTCAGACGTGAGTCCCAGGCTCTCCACACCACTGGAGTCAAGCTATCCAGGCTGATGAAGGCTGATAGCCAGAAACCGGTCCTTGGATGCTTGATTCCGGTCTGGGAAAGACATGGCTTGGTAGTTCGGACTGGACTGTTCGAATGAGGGATAGGGTCAGAGCTGATTTGCATATAGCCAGTGTCTAACCCAGGGTTGTGTGGAGTGCAAAAAAAGGATGGATTTAGGCCCAGATCCTTGTACTGGGGTGAATGTATGACATTGTTCTACATTCTGTCCATCAACTGTGTTTTTTGCAATTTTCACCGCGAGTGGGCTGGGTATGCTCAGACGTGAGTCCCAGGCTCTCCACACCACTGGAGTCAAGCTATCCAGGCTGATGAAGGCTGATAGCCAGAAACCGGTCCTTGGATGCTTGATTCCGGTCTGGGAAAGACATGGCTTGGTAGTTTGGACTGGACTGTTTCCATGAGGCACAGGGTCAGAGCTGATTTGCATATAGTCAGTGTCTAACCCAGGGTGGTGTGCAAAAAAAGGATGGATTTCCGCCCAGATCCTTGTACTGGGGTGAATGTTTACATTGTTCTACATTCTGTCCATCAACTGTCTTTTTTGCAATTTTCACCCCGAGTGCGCTGGGTATGCTCAGAGGTTAGTCCCAGGCTCTCCACACCACTGGAGTCAAGCTATCCAGGCTGATGAAGGCTGATAGCCAGAAACCGGTCCTTGGATGCCTGATTCCGGTCTGGGAAAGACATGGCTTGGTAGTTCGGACTGGACTGTTCCCATGAGGCACAGGGTCAGAGCTGATTTGCATATAGCCAGTGTCTAACCCTGGGTGGTGTGAAGTGCAAAAAAGGATGGATTTAGGCACAGATCCTTGTACTGGGGTGAATGTATGACATTGTTCTACATTCTGTCCATCAACTGTGATTTTTGCAATTTTCACCCCGAGTGGGCTGGGTATGCTCAGACGTGAGTCCCAGGCTCTCCACACCACTGGAGTCAAGCTATCCAGGCTGATGAAGGCTGATAGCCAGAAACCGGTCCTTGGATGCTTGATTCCGGTCTGGGAAAGACATGGCTTGGTAGTTCGGACTGGACTGTTCCCATGAGGCACAGGGTCAGAGCTGATTTGCATATAGCCAGTGTCTAACCCAGGGTGGTGTGCAAAAAAAGGATGGATTTAGGCCCAGATCCTTGTACTGGGGTGAATGTATGACATTGTTCTACATTCTGTCCATCAACTGTCTTTTTTGCAATTTTCACCCCGAGTGTGCTGGGTATGCTCAGAGGTGAGTCCCAGGCTCTCCACACCACTGGAGTCAAGCTATCCAGGCTGATGGAGGCTGATAGCCAGAAACCGGTCCTTGGATGCTTGATTCCGGTCTGGGAAAGACATAGCTTGGTAGTTCGGACTGGACTGTTCCCATGAGGCACAGGGTCAGAGCTGATTTGCATATAGCCAGTGTCTAACCCAGGGTGGTGTGGACTGCAAATAAATGATGGATTTAGGCCCAGATCCTTGTACTGGGGTGAATGTATGACATTTTTCTACATTCTGTCCATCAACTGTGTTTTTTGCAATTTTCACCTCGAGTGGGCTGGGTATGCTCAGACGTGAGTCCCAGGCTCTCCACACCACTGGAGTCAAGCTATCCAGGCTGATGAAGGCTGATAGCCAGAAACCGGTCCTTGGATGCTTGATTCCGGTCTGGGAAAGACATGGCTTGGTAGTTCGGACTGGACTGTTCGAATGAGGGATAGGGTCAGAGCTGATTTGCATATAGCCAGTGTCTAACCCAGGGTTGTGTGGAGTGCAAAAAAAGGATGGATTTAGGCCCAGATCCTTGTACTGGGGTGAATGTATGACATTGTTCTACATTCTGTCCATCAACTGTGTTTTTTGCAATTTTCACCGCGAGTGGGCTGGGTATGCTCAGACGTGAGTCCCAGGCTCTCCACACCACTGGAGTCAAGCTATCCAGGCTGATGAAGGCTGATAGCCAGAAACCGGTCCTTGGATGCTTGATTCCGGTCTGGGAAAGACATGGCTTGGTAGTTTGGACTGGACTGTTTCCATGAGGCACAGGGTCAGAGCTGATTTGCATATAGTCAGTGTCTAACCCAGGGTGGTGTGCAAAAAAAGGATGGATTTCCGCCCAGATCCTTGTACTGGGGTGAATGTTTACATTGTTCTACATTCTGTCCATCAACTGTCTTTTTTGCAATTTTCACCCCGAGTGCGCTGGGTATGCTCAGAGGTTAGTCCCAGGCTCTCCACACCACTGGAGTCAAGCTATCCAGGCTGATGAAGGCTGATAGCCAGAAACCGGTCCTTGGATGCCTGATTCCGGTCTGGGAAAGACATGGCTTGGTAGTTCGGACTAGACTGTTCCCATGAGGCACAGGGTCAGAGCTGATTTGCATATAGCCAGTGTCTAACCCTGGGTGGTGTGAAGTGCAAAAAAGGATGGATTTAGGCACAGATCCTTGTACTGGGGTGAATGTATGACATTGTTCTACATTCTGTCCATCAACTGTGTTTTTTGAAATTTTCACCCCGAGTGGGCTGGGTATGCTCAGACATGAGTCCCAGGCTCTCCACAACACTGGAGTCAAGCTATACTGGCTGATGAAGGCTGATAGCCAGAAACCGGTCCTTGGATGCTTGATTCCGGTCTGGGAAAGACATGGCTTGGTAGTTCGGACTGGACTGTTCCCATGAGGCACAGGGTCAGAGCTGATTTGCATATAGCCAGTGTCTAACCCAGGGTGGTGTGGAGTGTAAAAAAAAAAGGATGGATTTAGGCCCAGATCCTTGTACTGGGGTGAATGTATGATATTGTTCTACATTCTGTCCATCAACTGTGTTTTTTGCAATTTTCACCCCGAGTGGGCTGGGTATGCTCAGACGTGAGTCCCAGGCTCTCCACACCACTGGAGTCAAGCTATCCAGGCTGATGAAGGCTGATAGCCAGAAACCGGTCCTTGGATGCTTGATTCCGGTCTGGGAAAGACATGGCTTGGTAGTTCGGACTGGACTGTTCCCATGAGGCACAGGGTCAGTGCTGATTTGCATATAGCCAGTGTCTAACCCAGGGTGGTGTGGAGTGCAAAAAAATGATGGATTTAGGCCCAGATCCTTGTACTGGGGTGAATGTATGACATTGTTCTACATTCTGTCCATCAACTGTGATTTTTGCAATTTTCAACCCGAGTGGGCTGGGTATGCTCAGACGTGAGTCCCAGGCTCTCCACACCACTGGAGTGAAGCTATCCAGGCTGATGAAGGCTGATAGCCAGAAACCGGTCCTTGGATGCTTGATTCCGGTCTGGGAAAGACATGGCTTGGTAGTTCGGACTGGACTGTTCGAATGAGGCATAGGGTCAGAGCTGATTTGCATATAGCCAGTGTCTAACCCAGGGTTGAGTGGAGTGCAAAAAAAGGATGGATTTAGGCCCAGATCCTTGTACTGGGGTGAATGTATGACATTGTTCTACATTCTGTCCATCAACTGTCTTTTTTGCAATTTTCACCCCGAGTGTGCTGGGTATGCTCAGAGGTGAGTCCCAGGCTCTCCACACCACTGGAGTCAAGCTATCCAGGCTGATGGAGGCTGATAGCCAGAAACCGGTCCTTGGATGCTTGATTCCGGTCTGGGAAAGACATACCTTGGTAGTTCGGACTGGACTGTTCCCATGAGGCACAGGGTCAGAGCTGATTTGCATATAGCCAGTGTCTAACCCAGGGTGGTGTGGAGTGCAAATAAATGATGGATTTAGGCCCAGATCCTTGTACTGGGGTGAATGTATGACATTGTTCTACATTCTGTCCATCAACTGTGTTTTTTGCAATTTTCACCCCGAGTGGGCTGGGTATGCTCAGACGTGAGTCCCAGGCTCTCCACACCACTGGAGTCAAGCTATCCTGGCTGATGAAGGCTGATAGCCAGAAACCGGTCCTTGGATGCTTGATTCCGGTCTGGGAAAGACATGGCTTGGTAGTTTGGACTGGACTGTTTCCATGAGGCACAGGGTCAGAGCTGATTTGCATATAGCCAGTGTCTAACCCAGGGTGGTGAGCAAAAAAAGGATGGATTTAGGCCCAGATCCTTGTACTGGGGTGAATGTTTACATTGTTCTACATTCTGTCCATCAACTGTCTTTTTTGCAATTTTCACCCCGAGTGCGCTGGGTATGCTCAGAGGTTAGTCCCAGGCTCTCCACACCACTGGAGTCAAGCTATCCAGGCTGATGAAGGCTGATAGCCAGAAACCGGTCCTTGGATGCTTGATTCCGGTCTGGGAAAGACATGGCTTGGTAATTCGGACTGGACTGTTCCCATGAGGCACAGGGTCAGAGCTGATTTGCATATAGCCAGTGTCTAACCCAGGGTGGTGTGGAGTGCAAAAAAAAGGATGGATTTAGGCCCAGATCCTTGTACTGGGGTGAATGTATGACATTGTTCTACATTCTGTCCATCAACTGTGTTTTTTGCAATTTTCACCCCGAGTGGGCTGGGTATGCTCAGACGTGAGTCCCAGGCTCTCCACACCACTGGAGTCAAGCTATCCAGGCTGATGAAGGCTGATAGCCAGAAACCGGACCTTGGATGCTTTGATTCCGGTCTGGGAAAGACATGGCTTGGTAGTTCGGACTGGACTGTTCCCATGAGGCACAGGGTCAGAGCTGATTTGCATATAGCCAGTGTCTAACCCTGGGTGGTGTGAAGTGCAAAAAAAGGATGGATTTAGGCCCAGATCCTTGTACTGGGGTGAATGTATGACATTGTTCTACATTCTGTCCATCAACTGTGTTTTTGGCAATTTTCACCCCGAGTGGGCTGGGTATGCTCAGACATGAGTCCCAGGCTCTCCACATCACTGGAGTCAAGCTATCCTGGCTGATGAAGGCTGATAGCCAGAAACCGGTCCTTGGATGCTTGATTCCGGTCTGGGAAAGACATGGCTTGGTAGTTCGGACTGGACTGTTCCCATGAGGCACAGGGTCAGAGCTGATTTGCATAAAGCCAGTGTCTAACCCAGGGTGGTGTGGAGTGTAAAAAAAAAAGGATGGATTTAGGCCCAGATCCTTGTACTGGGGTGAATGTATGATATTGTTCTACATTCTGTCCATCAACTGTGTTTTTTGCAATTTTCACCCCGAGTGGGCTGGGTATGCTCAGACGTGAGTCCCAGGCTCTCCACACCACTGGAGTCAAGCTATCCAGGCTGATGAAGGCTGATAGCCAGAAACCGGTCCTTGGATGCTTGATTCCGGTCTGGGAAAGACATGGCTTGGTAGTTCGGACTGGACTGTTCCCATGAGGCACAGGGTCAGCGCTGATTTGCATATAGCCAGTGTCTAACCCAGGGTGGTGTGGAGTGCAAAAAAATGATGGATTTAGGCCCAGATCCTTGTACTGGGGTGAATGTATGACATTGTTCTACATTCTGTCCATCAACTGTGATTTTTGCAATTTTCACCCCTAGTGGGCTGGGTATGCTCAGACGTGAGTCCCAGGCTCTCCACACCACTGGGGTCAAGCTATCCAGGCTGATGAAGGCTGAAAGCCAGAAACCGGTCCTTGGATGCTTGATTCCGGTCTGGGAAAGACATGGCTTGGTAGTTCGGACTGGACTGTTCGAATGAGGCATAGGGTCAGAGCTGATTTGCATATAGCCAGTGTATAACCCAGGGTTGTGTGGAGTGCAAAAAAAGGATGGATTTAGGCCCAGATCCTTGTACTGGGGTGAATGTATGACATTGTTCTACATTCTGTCCATCAACTGTGTTTTTTGCAATTTTCACCGCGAGTGGGCTGGGTATGCTCAGACGTGAGTCCCAGGCGCTCCACACCACTTGAGTCAAGCTATCCAGGCTGATGAAGGCTGATAGCCAGAAACCGGTCCTTGGATGCTTGATTCTGGTCTGGGAAAGACATGGCTTGGTAGTTCGGACTGGACTGTTCCCATGAGGCACAGGGTCAGAGCTGATTTGCATATAGCCAGTGTCTAACCCAGGGTGGTGTGCAAAAAAAGGATGGATTTAGGCCCAGATCCTTGTACTGGGGTGAATGTATGACATTGTTCTACATTCTGTCCATCAACTGTCTTTTTTGCAATTTTCACCCCGAGTGTGCTGGGTATGCTCAGAGGTGAGTCCCAGGCTCTCCACACCACTGGAGTCAAGCTATCCAGGCTGATGGCGGCTGATAGCTAGAAACCGGTCCTTGGATGCTTGATTCCGGTCTGGGAAAGACATAGCTTGGTAGTTCGGACTGGACTGTTCCCATGAGGCACAGGGTCAGAGCTGATTTGCATATAGCCAGTGTCTAACCCAGGGTGGTGTGGAGTGCAAATAAATGATGGATTTAGGCCCAGATCCTTGTACTGGGGTGAATGTATGACATTGTTCTACATTCTGTCCATCAACTGTGTTTTTTGCAATTTTCACCCCGAGTGGGCTGGGTATGCTCAGACGTGAGTCCCAGGCTCTCCACACCACTGGAGTCAAGCTATCCAGGCTGATGAAGGCTGATAGCCAGAAACCGGTCCTTGGATGCTTGATTCCGGTCTGGGAAAGACATGGCTTGGTAGTTCGGACTGGACTGTTCGAATGAGGGATAGGGTCAGAGCTGATTTGCATATAGCCAGTGTCTAACCCAGGGTGGTGTGCAAAAAAAGGATGGATTTAGGCCCAGATCCTTGTACTGGGGTGAATGTATGACATTGTTCTACATTCTGTCCATCAACTGTCTTTTTTGCAATTTTCACCCGAGTGGGCTGGGTATACTCAGAGGTGAGTCCCAGGCTCTCCACACCACTGGAGTCAAGCTATCCAGGCTGATGAAGGCTGATAGCCAGAAACCGGTCCTTGGATGCTTGATTCCGGTCTGGGAAAGACATGGCTTGGTAGTTCGGACTGGACTGTTCCCATGAGGCACAGGGTCAGAGCTGATTTGCATATAGCCAGTGTCTAACCCAGGGTGGTGTGCAAAAAAAGGATGGATTTAGGCCCAGATCCTTGTACTGGGGTGAATGTATGACATTGTTCTACATTCTGTCCATCAACTGTCTTTTTTGCAATTTTCACCCCGAGTGCGCTGGGTATGCTCAGAGGTTAGTCCCAGGCTCTCCACACCACTGGAGTCAAGCTATCCAGGCTGATGAAGGCTGATAGCCAGAAACCGGTCCTTGGATGCTTGATTCCGGTCTCGGAAAGACATGGCTTGGTAATTCGGACTGGACTGTTCCCATGAGGCACAGGGTCAGAGCTGATTTGCATATAGCCAGTGTCTAACCCAGGGTGGTGTGGAGTGCAAAAAAAGGATGGATTTAGGCCCAGATCCTTGTACTGGGGTGAATGTATGACATTGTTCTACATTCTGTCCATCAACTGTGTTTTTTGCAATTTTCACCCCGAGTGGGCTGGGTATGCTCAGACGTGAGTCCCATGCTCTCCACACCACTGGAGTCAAGCTATCCAGGCTGATGAAGGCTGATAGCCAGAAACCGGACCTTGGATGCTTTGATTCCGGTCTGGGAAAGACATGGCTTGGTAGTTCGGACTGGACTGTTCCCATGAGGCACAGGGTCAGAGCTGATTTGCATATAGCCAGTGTCTAACCCTGGGTGGTGTGAAGTGCAAAAAAAGGATGGATTTAGGCCCAGATCCTTGTACTGGGGTGAATGTATGATATTGTTCTACATTCTGTCCATCAACTGTGTTTTTTGCAATTTTCACCCCGAGTGGGCTGGGTATGCTCAGACGTGAGTCCCAGGCTCTCCACACCACTGGAGTCAAGCTATCCAGGCTGATGAAGGCTGATAGCCAGAAACCGGTCCTTGGATGCTTGATTCCGGTCTGGGAAAGACATGGCTTGGTAGTTCGGACTGGACTGTTCCCATGAGGCACAGGGTCAGCGCTGATTTGCATATAGCCAGTGTCTAACCCAGGGTGGTGTGGAGTGCAAAAAAATGATGGATTTAGGCCCAGATCCTTGTACTGGGGTGAATGTATGACATTGTTCTACATTCTGTCCATCAACTGTGATTTTTGCAATTTTCACCCCGAGTGGGCTGGGTATGCTCAGACGTGAGTCCCAGGCTCTCCACACCACTGGAGTCAAGCTATCCAGGCTGATGAAGGCTGATAGCCAGAAACCGGTCCTTGGATGCTTGATTCCGGTCTGGGAAAGACATGGCTTGGTAGTTCGGACTGGACTGTTCGAATGAGGCATAGGGTCAGAGCTGATTTGCATATAGCCAGTGTCTAACACAGGGTTGTGTGGAGTGCAAAAAAAGGATGGATTTAGTTCCAGATCCTTGTACTGGGGTGAATGTATGACATTGTTCTACATTCTGTCCATCAACTGTCTTTTTTGCAATTTTCACCCCGAGTGTGCTGGGTATGCTCAGAGGTGAGTCCCAGGCTCTCCACACCACTGGAGTCAAGCTATCCAGGCTGATGGAGGCTGATAGCCAGAAACCGGTCCTTGGATGCTTGATTCCGGTCTGGGAAAGACATAGCTTGGTAGTTCGGACTGGACTGTTCCCATGAGGCACAGGGTCAGAGCTGATTTGCATATAGCCAGTGTCTAACCCAGGGTGGTGTGGAGTGCAAATAAATGATGGATTTAGGCCCAGATCCTTGTACTGGAGTGAATGTATGACATTGTTCTACATTCTGTCCATCAACTGTGTTTTTTGCAATTTTCACCCCGAGTGGGCTGGGTATGCTCAGACGTGAGTCCCAGGCTCTCCACACCACTGGAGTCAAGCTATCCAGGCTGATGAAGGCTGATAGCCAGAAACCGGTCCTTGGATGCTTGATTCCGGTCTGGGAAAGACATGGCTTGGTAGTTCGGACTGGACTGTTCGAATGAGGGATAGGGTCAGAGCTGATTTGCATATAGCCAGTGTCTAACCCAGGGTTGTGTGGAGTGCAAAAAAAGGATGGATTCAGGCCCAGATCCTTGTACTGGGGTGAATGTATGACATTGTTCTACATTCTGTCCATCAACTGTGTTTTTTGCAATTTTCACCGCGAGTGGGCTGGGTATGCTCAGACGTGAGTCCCAGGCTCTCCACACCACTGGAGTCAAGCTATCCAGGCTGATGAAGGCTGATAGCCAGAAACCGGTCCTTGGATGCTTGATTCCGGTCTGGGAAAGACATGGCTTGGTAGTTGGACTAGACTGTTTCCATGAGGCACAGGGTCAGAGCTTATTTGCATATAGCCAGTGTCTAACCCAGCTTGGTGTGCAAAAAAATGATGGATTTAGGCCCAGATCCTTGTACTGGGGTAAATGTTTACATTGTTCTACATTCTGTCCATCAACTGTCTTTTTTGCAATTTTCACCCCGAGTGCGCTGGGTATGCTCAGAGGTTAGTCCCAGGCTCTCCACACCACTGGAGTCAAGCTATCCAGGCTGATGAAGGCTGATAGCCAGAAACCGGTCCTTGGATGCTTGATTCCGGTCTGGGAAAGACATGGCTTGGTAATTCGGACTGGACTGTTCCCATGAGGCACAGGGTCAGAGCTGATTTGCATATAGCCAGTGTCTAACCCAGGGTGGTGTGGAGTGCAAAAAAAGGATGGATTTAGGCCCAGATACTTGTACTGGGGTGAATGTATGACATTGTTCTACATTCTGTCCATCAACTGTGTTTTTTGCAATTTTCACCCCGAGTGGGCTGGGTATGCTCAGACGTGAGTCCCAGGCTCTCCACACCACTGGAGTCAAGCTATCCAGGCTGATGAAGGCTGATAGCCAGAAACCGGACCTTGGATGCTTTGATTCCGGTCTGGGAAAGACATGGCTTGGTAATTCGGACTGGACTGTTCCCATGAGGCACAGGGTCAGAGCTGATTTGCATATAGCCAGTGTCTAACCCAGGGTGGTGTGGAGTGCAAAAAAAGGATGGATTTAGGCCCAGATCCTTGTACTGGGGTGAATGTATGACATTGTTCTACATTCTGTCCATCAACTGTGTTTTTTGCAATTTTCACCCCGAGTGGGCTGGGTATGCTCAGACGTGCGTCCCAGGCTCTCCACACCACTGGAGTCAAGCTATCCAGGCTGATGAAGGCTGATAGCCAGAAACCGGTCCTTGGATGCTTGATTCCGGTCTGGGAAAGACATGGCTTGGTAGTTCGGACTGGACTGTTCCCATGAGGCACAGGGTCAGAGCTGATTTGCATATAGCCAGTGTCTAACCCAGGGTGGTGTGGAGTGCAAAAAAAAAAAGGATGGATTTAGGCCCAGATCCTTGTACTGGGGTGAATGTA
This sequence comes from Lissotriton helveticus, assembly GCF_964261635.1. Lineage (NCBI taxonomy): Eukaryota > Metazoa > Chordata > Amphibia > Caudata > Salamandridae > Lissotriton > Lissotriton helveticus. The sequence continues at coordinate 1,135,434,644 of NC_136069.1, read as the reverse complement.
TGATATTGTTCTACATTCTGTCCATCAACTGTGTTTTTTGCAATTTTCACCCCGAGTGGGCTGGGTATGCTCAGACGTGAGTCCCAGGCTCTCCACACCACTGGAGTCAAGCTATCCAGGCTGATGAAGGCTGATAGCCAGAAACCGGTCCTTGGATGCTTGATTCCGGTCTGGGAAAGACATGGCTTGGTAGTTCGGACTGGACTGTTCCCATGAGGCACAGGGTCAGCGCTGATTTGCATATAGCCAGTGTCTAACCCAGGGTGGTGTGGAGTGCAAAAAAATGATGGATTTAGGCCCAGATCCTTGTACTGGGGTGAATGTATGACATTGTTCTACATTCTGTCCATCAACTGTGATTTTTGCAATTTTCACCCCGAGTGGGCTGGGTATGCTCAGACGTGAGTCCCAGGCTCTCCACACCACTGGAGTCAAGCTATCCAGGCTGATGAAGGCTGATAGCCAGAAACCGGTCCTTGGATGCTTGATTCCGGTCTGGGAAAGACATGGCTTGGTAGTTCGGACTGGACTGTTCGAATGAGGCATAGGGTCAGAGCTGATTTGCATATAGCCAGTGTCTAACCCAGGGTTGTGTGGAGTGCAAAAAAAGGATGGATTTAGGCCCAGATCCTTGTACTGGGGTGAATGTATGACATTGTTCTACATTCTGTCCATCAACTGTGTTTTTTGCAATTTTCACCGCGAGTGGGCTGGGTATGCTCAGACGTGAATCCCAGGCTCTCCACACCACTTGAGTCAAGCTATCCAGGCTGATGAAGGCTGATAGCCAGAAACCGGTCCTTGGATGCTTGATTCCGGTCTGGGAAAGACATGGCTTGGTAGTTCGGACTGGACTGTTCCCATGAGGCACAGGGTCAGAGCTGATTTGCATATAGCCAGTGTCTAACCCAGGGTGGTGTTCAAAAAAAGGATGGATTTAGGCCCAGATCCTTGTACTGGGGTGAATGTATGACATTGTTCTACATTCTGTCCATCAACTGTCTTTTTTGCAATTTTCACCCCGAGTGTGCTGGGTATGCTCAGAGGTGAGTCCCAGGCTCTCCACACCACTGGAGTCAAGCTATCCAGGCTGATGGCGGCTGATAGCTAGAAACCGGTCCTTGGATGCTTGATTCCGGTCTGGGAAAGACATAGCTTGGTAGTTCGGACTGGACTGTTCCCATGAGGCACAGGGTCAGAGCTGATTTGCATATAGCCAGTGTCTAACCCAGGGTGGTGTGGAGTGCAAATAAATGATGGATTTAGGCCCAGATCCTTGTACTGGGGTGAATGTATGACATTGTTCTACATTCTGTCCATCAACTGTGTTTTTTGCAATTTTCACCCCGAGTGGGCTGGGTATGCTCAGACGTGAGTCCCAGGCTCTCCACATCACTGGAGTCAAGCTATCCAGGCTGATGAAGGCTGATAGCCAGAAACCGGTCCTTGGATGCTTGATTCCGGTCTGGGAAAGACATGGCTTGGTAGTTCGGACTGGACTGTTCGAATAAGGGATAGGGTCAGAGCTGATTTGCATATAGCCAGTGTCTAACCCAGGGTGGTGTGGAGTGCAAATAAATGATGGATTTAGGCCCAGATCCTTTTACTGGGGTGAATGTATGACATTGTTCTACATTCTGTCCATCAACTGTGTTTTTTGCAATTTTCACCCCGAGTGGGCTGGGTATGCTCAGACGTGAGTCCCAGGCTCTCCACACCACTGGAGTCAAGCTATCCAGGCTGATGAAGGCTGATAGCCAGAAACCGGTCCTTGGATGCTTGATTCCGGTCTGGGAAAGACATGGCTTGGTAGTTCGGACTGGACTGTTCGAATGAGGGATAGGGTCAGAGCTGATTTGCATATAGCCAGTGTCTAACCCAGGGTGGTGTGGAGTGCAAAAAAAAAAAGGATGGATTTAGGCCCAGATCCTTGTACTGGGGGTGAATGTATGATATTGTTCTACATTCTGTCCATCAACTGTGTTTTTTGCAATTTTCACCCCGAGTGGGCTGGGTATGCTCAGACGTGAGTCCCAGGCTCTCCACACCACTGGAGTCAAGCTATCCAGGCTGATGAAGGCTGATAGCCAGGAACCAGTCCTTGGATGCTTGATTCCGGTCTGGGAAAGACATGGCTTGGTAGTTCGGACTGGACTGTTCCCATGAGGCACAGGGTCAGAGCTGATTTGCATATAGCCAGTGTCTAACCCAGGGTGGTGTGGAGTGCAAAAAAATGATGGATTTAGGCCCAGATCCTTGTACTGGGGTGAATGTATGACATTGTTCTACATTCTGTCCATCAACTGTGTTTTTTGCAATTTTCACCCCGAGTGGGCTGGGTATGCTCAGACGTGAGTCCCAGGCTCTCCACACCACTGGAGTCAAGCTATCCAGGCTGATGGCGGCTGATAGCTAGAAACCGGTCCTTGGATGCTTGATTCCGGTCTGGGAAAGACATAGCTTGGTAGTTCGGACTGGACTGTTCCCATGAGGCACAGGGTCAGAGCTGATTTGCATATAGCCAGTGTCTAACCCAGGGTGGTGTGGAGTGCAAATAAATGATGGATTTAGGCCCAGATCCTTGTACTGGGGTGAATGTATGACATTGTTCTACATTCTGTCCATCAACTGTGTTTTTTGCAATTTTCACCCCGAGTGGGCTGGGTATGCTCAGACGTGAGTCCCAGGCTCTCCACATCACTGGAGTCAAGCTATCCAGGCTGATGAAGGCTGATAGCCAGAAACCGGTCCTTGGATGCTTGATTCCGGTCTGGGAAAGACATGGCTTGGTAGTTCGGACTGGACTGTTCGAATAAGGGATAGGGTCAGAGCTGATTTGCATATAGCCAGTGTCTAACCCAGGGTGGTGTGGAGTGCAAATAAATGATGGATTTAGGCCCAGATCCTTGTACTGGGGTGAATGTATGACATTGTTCTACATTCTGTCCATCAACTGTGTTTTTTGCAATTTTCACCCCGAGTGGGCTGGGTATGCTCAGACGTGAGTCCCAGGCTCTCCACACCACTGGAGTCAAGCTATCCAGGCTGATGAAGGCTGATAGCCAGAAACCGGTCCTTGGATGCTTGATTCCGGTCTGGGAAAGACATGGCTTGGTAGTTCGGACTGGACTGTTCGAATGAGGGATAGGGTCAGAGCTGATTTGCATATAGCCAGTGTCTAACCCAGGGTGGTGTGGAGTGCAAAAAAAAAAAGGATGGATTTAGGCCCAGATCCTTGTACTGGGGGTGAATGTATGATATTGTTCTACATTCTGTCCATCAACTGTGTTTTTTGCAATTTTCACCCCGAGTGGGCTGGGTATGCTCAGACGTGAGTCCCAGGCTCTCCACACCACTGGAGTCAAGCTATCCAGGCTGATGAAGGCTGATAGCCAGGAACCAGTCCTTGGATGCTTGATTCCGGTCTGGGAAAGACATGGCTTGGTAGTTCGGACTGGACTGTTCCCATGAGGCACAGGGTCAGAGCTGATTTGCATATAGCCAGTGTCTAACCCAGGGTGGTGTGGAGTGCAAAAAAATGATGGATTTAGGCCCAGATCCTTGTACTGGGGTGAATGTATGACATTGTTCTACATTCTGTCCATCAACTGTGTTTTTTGCAATTTTCACCCCGAGTGGGCTGGGTATGCTCAGACGTGAGTCCCAGGCTCTTCACACCACTGGAGTCAAGCTATCCAGGCTGATGAAGGCTGATAGCCAGAAACCGGTCCTTGGATGCTTGATTCCGGTCTGGGAAAGACATGGCTTGGTAGTTCGGACTGGACTGTTTGAATGAGGCATAGGGTCAGAGCTGATTTGCATATAGCCAGTGTCTAATCCAGGGTTGTGTGGAGTGCAAATAAATGATGGATTTAGGCCCAGATCCTTGTACTGGAGTGAATGTATGACATTGTTCTACATTCTGTCCATCAACTGTGTTTTTTGCAATTTTCACCCCGAGTGGGCTGGGTATGCTCAGACGTGAGTCCCAGGCTCTCCACACCACTGGAGTCAAGCTATCCAGGCTGATGAAGGCTGATAGCCAGAAACCGGTCCTTGGATGCTTGATTCCGGTCTGGGAAAGACATGGCTTGGTAGTTCGGACTGGACTGTTCGAATGAGGGATAGGGTCAGAGCTGATTTGCATATAGCCAGTGTCTAACCCAGGGTTGTGTGGAGTGCAAAAAAAGGATGGATTTAGGCCCAGATCCTTGTACTGGGGTGAATGTATGACATTGTTCTACATTCTGTCCATCAACTGTGTTTTTTGCAATTTTCACCGCGAGTGGGCTGGGTATGCTCAGACGTGAGTCCCAGGCTCTCCACACCACTGGAGTCAAGCTATCCAGGCTGATGAAGGCTGATAGCCAGAAACCGGTCCTTGGATGCTTGATTCCGGTCTGGGAAAGACATGGCTTGGTAGTTGGACTAGACTGTTTCCATGAGGCACAGGGTCAGAGCTGATTTGCATATAGCCAGTGTCTAACCCAGCTTGGTGTGCAAAAAAATGATGGATTTAGGCCCAGATCCTTGTACTGGGGTAAATGTTTACATTGTTCTACATTCTGTCCATCAACTGTCTTTTTTGCAATTTTCACCCCGAGTGCGCTGGGTATGCTCAGAGGTTAGTCCCAGGCTCTCCACACCACTGGAGTCAAGCTATCCAGGCTGATGAAGGCTGATAGCCAGAAACCGGTCCTTGGATGCTTGATTCCGGTCTGGGAAAGACATGGCTTGGTAATTCGGACTGGACTGTTCCCATGAGGCACAGGGTCAGAGCTGATTTGCATATAGCCAGTGTCTAACCCAGGGTGGTGTGGAGTGCAAAAAAAGGATGGATTTAGGCCCAGATACTTGTACTGGGGTGAATGTATGACATTGTTCTACATTCTGTCCATCAACTGTGTTTTTTGCAATTTTCACCCCGAGTGGGCTGGGTATGCTCAGACGTGAGTCCCAGGCTCTACACACCACTGGAGTCAAGCTATCCAGGCTGATGAAGGCTGATAGCCAGAAACCGGACCTTGGATGCTTTGATTCCGGTCTGGGAAAGACATGGCTTGGTAATTCGGACTGGACTGTTCCCATGAGGCACAGGGTCAGAGCTGATTTGCATATAGCCAGTGTCTAACCCAGGGTGGTGTGGAGTGCAAAAAAAGGATGGATTTAGGCCCAGATCCTTGTACTGGGGTGAATGTATGACATTGTTCTACATTCTGTCCATCAACTGTGTTTTTTGCAATTTTCACCCCGAGTGGGCTGGGTATGCTCAGACGTGCGTCCCAGGCTCTCCACACCACTGGAGTCAAGCTATCCAGGCTGATGAAGGCTGATAGCCAGAAACCGGTCCTTGGATGCTTGATTCCGGTCTGGGAAAGACATGGCTTGGTAGTTCGGACTGGACTGTTCCCATGAGGCACAGGGTCAGAGCTGATTTGCATATAGCCAGTGTCTAACCCAGGGTGGTGTGGAGTGCAAAAAAAAAAAGGATGGATTTAGGCCCAGATCCTTGTACTGGGGTGAATGTATGATATTGTTCTACATTCTGTCCATCAACTGTGTTTTTTGCAATTTTCACCCCGAGTGGGCTGGGTATGCTCAGACGTGAGTCCCAGGCTCTCCACACCACTGGAGTCAAGCTATCCAGGCTGATGAAGGCTGATAGCCAGAAACCGGTCCTTGGATGCTTGATTCCGGTCTGGGAAAGACATGGCTTGGTAGTTCGGACTGGACTGTTCCCATGAGGCACAGGGTCAGCGCTGATTTGCATATAGCCAGTGTCTAACCCAGGGTGGTGTGGAGTGCAAAAAAATGATGGATTTAGGCCCAGATCCTTGTACTGGGGTGAATGTATGACATTGTTCTACATTCTGTCCATCAACTGTGATTTTTGCAATTTTCACCCCGAGTGGGCTGGGTATGCTCAGACGTGAGTCCCAGGCTCTCCACACCACTGGAGTCAAGCTATCCAGGCTGATGAAGGCTGATAGCCAGAAACCGGTCCTTGGATGCTTGATTCCGGTCTGGGAAAGACATGGCTTGGTAGTTCGGACTGGACTGTTCGAATGAGGCATAGGGTCAGAGCTGATTTGCATATACCCAGTGTCTAACCCAGGGTTGTGTGGAGTGCAAAAAAAGGATGGATTTAGGCCCAGATCCTTGTACTGGGGTGAATGTATGACATTGTTCTACATTCTGTCCATCAACTGTGTTTTTTGCAATTTTCACCGCGAGTGGGCTGGGTATGCTCAGACGTGAATCCCAGGCTCTCCACACCACTTGAGTCAAGCTATCCAGGCTGATGAAGGCTGATAGCCAGAAACCGGTCCTTGGATGCTTGATTCCGGTCTGGGAAAGACATGGCTTGGTAGTTCGGACTGGACTGTTCCCATGAGGCACAGGGTCAGAGCTGATTTGCATATAGCCAGTGTCTAACCCAGGGTGGTGTTCAAAAAAAGGATGGATTTAGGCCCAGATCCTTGTACTGGGGTGAATGTATGACATTGTTCTACATTCTGTCCATCAACTGTCTTTTTTGCAATTTTCACCCCGAGTGTGCTGGGTATGCTCAGAGGTGAGTCCCAGGCTCTCCACACCACTGGAGTCAAGCTATCCAGGCTGATGGCGGCTGATAGCTAGAAACCGGTCCTTGGATGCTTGATTCCGGTCTGGGAAAGACATAGCTTGGTAGTTCGGACTGGACTGTTCCCATGAGGCACAGGGTCAGAGCTGATTTGCATATAGCCAGTGTCTAACCCAGGGTGGTGTGGAGTGCAAATAAATGATGGATTTAGGCCCAGATCCTTGTACTGGGGTGAATGTATGACATTGTTCTACATTCTGTCCATCAACTGTGTTTTTTGCAATTTTCACCCCGAGTGGGCTGGGTATGCTCAGACGTGAGTCCCAGGCTCTCCACATCACTGGAGTCAAGCTATCCAGGCTGATGAAGGCTGATAGCCAGAAACCGGTCCTTGGATGCTTGATTCCGGTCTGGGAAAGACATGGCTTGGTAGTTCGGACTGGACTGTTCGAATAAGGGATAGGGTCAGAGCTGATTTGCATATAGCCAGTGTCTAACCCAGGGTGGTGTGGAGTGCAAATAAATGATGGATTTAGGCCCAGATCCTTGTACTGGGGTGAATGTATGACATTGTTCTACATTCTGTCCATCAACTGTGTTTTTTGCAATTTTCACCCCGAGTGGGCTGGGTATGCTCAGACGTGAGTCCCAGGCTCTCCACACCACTGGAGTCAAGCTATCCAGGCTGATGAAGGCTGATAGCCAGAAACCGGTCCTTGGATGCTTGATTCCGGTCTGGGAAAGACATGGCTTGGTAGTTCGGACTGGACTGTTCGAATGAGGGATAGGGTCAGAGCTGATTTGCATATAGCCAGTGTCTAACCCAGGGTGGTGTGGAGTGCAAAAAAAAAAAGGATGGATTTAGGCCCAGATCCTTGTACTGGGGGTGAATGTATGATATTGTTCTACATTCTGTCCATCAACTGTGTTTTTTGCAATTTTCACCCCGAGTGGGCTGGGTATGCTCAGACGTGAGTCCCAGGCTCTCCACACCACTGGAGTCAAGCTATCCAGGCTGATGAAGGCTGATAGCCAGGAACCAGTCCTTGGATGCTTGATTCCGGTCTGGGAAAGACATGGCTTGGTAGTTCGGACTGGACTGTTCCCATGAGGCACAGGGTCAGAGCTGATTTGCATATAGCCAGTGTCTAACCCAGGGTGGTGTGGAGTGCAAAAAAATGATGGATTTAGGCCCAGATCCTTGTACTGGGGTGAATGTATGACATTGTTCTACATTCTGTCCATCAACTGTGTTTTTTGCAATTTTCACCCCGAGTGGGCTGGGTATGCTCAGACGTGAGTCCCAGGCTCTTCACACCACTGGAGTCAAGCTATCCAGGCTGATGAAGGCTGATAGCCAGAAACCGGTCCTTGGATGCTTGATTCCGGTCTGGGAAAGACATGGCTTGGTAGTTCGGACTGGACTGTTTGAATGAGGCATAGGGTCAGAGCTGATTTGCATATAGCCAGTGTCTAATCCAGGGTTGTGTGGAGTGCAAAAAAAGGATGGATTTAGGCCCAGATCCTTGTACTGGGGTGAATGTATGACATTGTTCTACATTCTGTCCATCAACTGTGTTTTTTGCAATTTTCACCGCGAGTGGGCTGGGTATGCTCAGACGTGAGTCCCAGGCTCTCCACACCACTGGAGTCAAGCTATCCAGGCTGATGAAGGCTGATAGCCAGAAACCGGTCCTTGGATGCTTGATTCCGGTCTGGGAAAGACATGGCTTGGTAGTTGGACTAGACTGTTTCCATGAGGCACAGGGTCAGAGCTGATTTGCATATAGCCAGTGTCTAACCCAGCTTGGTGTGCAAAAAAATGATGGATTTAGGCCCAGATCCTTGTACTGGGGTAAATGTTTACATTGTTCTACATTCTGTCCATCAACTGTCTTTTTTGCAATTTTCACCCCGAGTGCGCTGGGTATGCTCAGAGGTTAGTCCCAGGCTCTCCACACCACTGGAGTCAAGCTATCCAGGCTGATGAAGGCTGATAGCCAGAAACCGGTCCTTGGATGCTTGATTCCGGTCTGGGAAAGACATGGCTTGGTAATTCGGACTGGACTGTTCCCATGAGGCACAGGGTCAGAGCTGATTTGCATATAGCCAGTGTCTAACCCAGGGTGGTGTGGAGTGCAAAAAAAGGATGGATTTAGGCCCAGATACTTGTACTGGGGTGAATGTATGACATTGTTCTACATTCTGTCCATCAACTGTGTTTTTTGCAATTTTCACCCCGAGTGGGCTGGGTATGCTCAGACGTGAGTCCCAGGCTCTACACACCACTGGAGTCAAGCTATCCAGGCTGATGAAGGCTGATAGCCAGAAACCGGACCTTGGATGCTTTGATTCCGGTCTGGGAAAGACATGGCTTGGTAATTCGGACTGGACTGTTCCCATGAGGCACAGGGTCAGAGCTGATTTGCATATAGCCAGTGTCTAACCCAGGGTGGTGTGGAGTGCAAAAAAAGGATGGATTTAGGCCCAGATCCTTGTACTGGGGTGAATGTATGACATTGTTCTACATTCTGTCCATCAACTGTGTTTTTTGCAATTTTCACCCCGAGTGGGCTGGGTATGCTCAGACGAGCGTCCCAGGCTCTCCACACCACTGGAGTCAAGCTATCCAGGCTGATGAAGGCTGATAGCCAGAAACCGGTCCTTGGATGCTTGATTCCGGTCTGGGAAAGACATGGCTTGGTAGTTCGGACTGGACTGTTCCCATGAGGCACAGGGTCAGAGCTGATTTGCATATAGCCAGTGTCTAACCCAGGGTGGTGTGGAGTGCAAAAAAAAAAAGGATGGATTTAGGCCCAGATCCTTGTACTGGGGTGAATGTATGATATTGTTCTACATTCTGTCCATCAACTGTGTTTTTTGCAATTTTCACCCCGAGTGGGCTGGGTATGCTCAGACGTGAGTCCCAGGCTCTCCACACCACTGGAGTCAAGCTATCCAGGCTGATGAAGGCTGATAGCCAGAAACCGGTCCTTGGATGCTTGATTCCGGTCTGGGAAAGACATGGCTTGGTAGTTCGGACTGGACTGTTCCCATGAGGCACAGGGTCAGCGCTGATTTGCATATAGCCAGTGTCTAACCCAGGGTGGTGTGGAGTGCAAAAAAATGATGGATTTAGGCCCAGATCCTTGTACTGGGGTGAATGTATGACATTGTTCTACATTCTGTCCATCAACTGTGATTTTTGCAATTTTCACCCCGAGTGGGCTGGGTATGCTCAGACGTGAGTCCCAGGCTCTCCACACCACTGGAGTCAAGCTATCCAGGCTGATGAAGGCTGATAGCCAGAAACCGGTCCTTGGATGCTTGATTCCGGTCTGGGAAAGACATGGCTTGGTAGTTCGGACTGGACTGTTCGAATGAGGCATAGGGTCAGAGCTGATTTGCATATAGCCAGTGTCTAACCCAGGGTTGTGTGGAGTGCAAAAAAAGGATGGATTTAGGCCCAGATCCTTGTACTGGGGTGAATGTATGACATTGTTCTACATTCTGTCCATCAACTGTGTTTTTTGCAATTTTCACCGCGAGTGGGCTGGGTATGCTCAGACGTGAATCCCAGGCTCTCCACACCACTTGAGTCAAGCTATCCAGGCTGATGAAGGCTGATAGCCAGAAACCGGTCCTTGGATGCTTGATTCCGGTCTGGGAAAGACATGGCTTGGTAGTTCGGACTGGACTGTTCCCATGAGGCACAGGGTCAGAGCTGATTTGCATATAGCCAGTGTCTAACCCAGGGTGGTGTTCAAAAAAAGGATGGATTTAGGCCCAGATCCTTGTACTGGGGTGAATGTATGACATTGTTCTACATTCTGTCCATCAACTGTCTTTTTTGCAATTTTCACCCCGAGTGTGCTGGGTATGCTCAGAGGTGAGTCCCAGGCTCTCCACACCACTGGAGTCAAGCTATCCAGGCTGATGGCGGCTGATAGCTAGAAACCGGTCCTTGGATGCTTGATTCCGGTCTGGGAAAGACATAGCTTGGTAGTTCGGACTGGACTGTTCCCATGAGGCACAGGGTCAGAGCTGATTTGCATATAGCCAGTGTCTAACCCAGGGTGGTGTGGAGTGCAAATAAATGATGGATTTAGGCCCAGATCCTTGTACTGGGGTGAATGTATGACATTGTTCTACATTCTGTCCATCAACTGTGTTTTTTGCAATTTTCACCCCGAGTGGGCTGGGTATGCTCAGACGTGAGTCCCAGGCTCTCCACATCACTGGAGTCAAGCTATCCAGGCTGATGAAGGCTGATAGCCAGAAACCGGTCCTTGGATGCTTGATTCCGGTCTGGGAAAGACATGGCTTGGTAGTTCGGACTGGACTGTTCGAATAAGGGATAGGGTCAGAGCTGATTTGCATATAGCCAGTGTCTAACCCAGGGTGGTGTGGAGTGCAAATAAATGATGGATTTAGGCCCAGATCCTTGTACTGGGGTGAATGTATGACATTGTTCTACATTCTGTCCATCAACTGTGTTTTTTGCAATTTTCACCCCGAGTGGGCTGGGTATGCTCAGACGTGAGTCCCAGGCTCTCCACACCACTGGAGTCAAGCTATCCAGGCTGATGAAGGCTGATAGCCAGAAACCGGTCCTTGGATGCTTGATTCCGGTCTGGGAAAGACATGGCTTGGTAGTTCGGACTGGACTGTTCGAATGAGGGATAGGGTCAGAGCTGATTTGCATATAGCCAGTGTCTAACCCAGGGTGGTGTGGAGTGCAAAAAAAAAAAGGATGGATTTAGGCCCAGATCCTTGTACTGGGGGTGAATGTATGATATTGTTCTACATTCTGTCCATCAACTGTGTTTTTTGCAATTTTCACCCCGAGTGGGCTGGGTATGCTCAGACGTGAGTCCCAGGCTCTCCACACCACTGGAGTCAAGCTATCCAGGCTGATGAAGGCTGATAGCCAGGAACCAGTCCTTGGATGCTTGATTCCGGTCTGGGAAAGACATGGCTTGGTAGTTCGGACTGGACTGTTCCCATGAGGCACAGGGTCAGAGCTGATTTGCATACAGCCAGTGTCTAACCCAGGGTGGTGTGGAGTGCAAAAAAATGATGGATTTAGGCCCAGATCCTTGTACTGGGGTGAATGTATGACATTGTTCTACATTCTGTCCATCAACTGTGTTTTTTGCAATTTTCACCCCGAGTGGGCTGGGTATGCTCAGACGTGAGTCCCAGGCTCTTCACACCACTGGAGTCAAGCTATCCAGGCTGATGAAGGCTGATAGCCAGAAACCGGTCCTTGGATGCTTGATTCCGGTCTGGGAAAGACATGGCTTGGTAGTTCGGACTGGACTGTTTGAATGAGGCATAGGGTCAGAGCTGATTTGCATATAGCCAGTGTCTAATCCAGGGTTGTGTGGAGTGCAAAAAAAGGATGGATTTAGGCCCAGATCCTTGTACTGGGGTGAATGTATGACATTGTTCTACATTCTGTCCATTAACTGTGTTTTTTGCAATTTTCACCGCGAGTGGGCTGGGTATGCTCAGACGTGAGTCCCAGGCTCTCCACACCACTTGAGTCAAGCTATCCAGGCTGATGAAGGCTGATAGCCAGAAACCGATCCTTGGATGCTTTATTCCGGTCTGGGAAAGACATGGCTTGGTAGTTTGGACTGGACTGTTCCCATGAGGCACAGGGTCAGAGCTGATTTGCATATAGCCAGTGTCTAACCCAGGGTGGTGTGGAGTGCAAAAAAAGATGGATTCAGGCCCAGATCCTTGTACTGGGGTGAATGTATGACATTGTTCTACATTCTGTCCATCAACTGTGTTTTTTGCAATTTTCACCCCGAGTGGGCTGGGTATGCTCAGACGTGAGTCCCATGCTCTCCACACCACTGGAGTCAAGCTATCCAGGCTGATGAAGGCTGATAGCCAGAAACCGGACCTTGGATGCTTTGATTCCGGTCTGGGAAAGACATGGCTTGGTAGTTCGGACTGGACTTTTCCCATGAGGCACAGGGTCAGAGCTGATTTGCATATAGCCAGTGTCTAACCCTGGGTGGTGTGAAGTGCAAAAAAAGGATGGATTCAGGCCCAGATCCTTGTACTGGGGTGAATGTATGACATTGTTCTACATTCTGTCCATCAACTGTGTTTTTTGCAATTTTCACCCCGAGTGGGCTGGGTATGCTCAGACATGAGTCCCAGGCTTTCCACATCACTGGAGTCAAGCTATCCTGGCTGATGAAGGCTGATAGCCAGAAACCGGTCCTTGGATGCTTGATTCCGGTCTGGGAAAGACATGGCTTGGTAGTTCGGACTGGACTGTTCCCATGAGGCACAGGGTCAGAGCTGATTTGCATATAGCCAGTGTCTAACCCAGGGTGGTGTGGAGTGCAAACAAAAAAAGATGGATTTAGGCCCAGATCCTTGTACTGGGGTGAATGTATGATATTGTTCTACATTCTGTCCATCAACTGTGTTTTTTGCAATTTTCACCCCGAGTGGGCTGGGTATGCTCCGACATGAGTCCCAGGCTCTCCACACCACTGGAGTCAAGCTATCCAGGCTGATGAAGGCTGATAGCCAGAAACCGGTCCTTGGATGCTTGATTCCGGTCTGGGAAAGACATGGCTTGGTAGTTCGGACTGGACTGTTCCCATGAGGCACAGGGTCAGAGCTGATTTGCATATAGCCAGTGTCTAACCCAGGGTGGTGTGGAGTGCAAATAAATGATGGATTTAGGCCCAGATCCTTGTACTGGGGTGAATGTATGACATTGTTCTACATTCTGTCCATCAACTGTGATTTTTGCAATTTTCACCCCGAGTGGGCTGGGTATGCTCAGACGTGAGTCCCAGGCTCTCCACACCACTGGAGTCAAGCTATCCAGGCTGATGAAGGCTGATAGCCAGAAACCGGTCCTTGGATGCTTGATTCCGGTCTGGGAAAGACATGGCTTGGTAGTTCGGACTGGACTGTTCCCATGAGGCACAGGGTCAGAGCTGATTTGCATATAGCCAGTGTCTAACCCAGGGTGGTGTGCAAAAAAAGGATGGATTTAGGCCCAGATCCTTGTACTGGGGTGAATGTATGACATTGTTCTACATTCTGTCCATCAACTGTCTTTTTTGCAATTTTCACCCCGAGTGTGCTGGGTATGCTCAGAGGTGAGTCCCAGGCTCTCCACACCACTGGAGTCAAGCTATCCAGGCTGATGGAGGCTGATAGCCAGAAACCGGTCCTTGGATGCTTGATTCCGGTCTGGGAAAGACATAGCTTGGTAGTTCGGACTGGACTGTTCCCATGAGGCACAGGGTCAGAGCTGATTTGCATATAGCCAGTGTCTAACCCAGGGTGGTGTGGACTGCAAATAAATGATGGATTTAGGCCCAGATCCTTGTACTGGGGTGAATGTATGACATTTTTCTACATTCTGTCCATCAACTGTGTTTTTTGCAATTTTCACCTCGAGTGGGCTGGGTATGCTCAGACGTGAGTCCCAGGCTCTCCACACCACTGGAGTCAAGCTATCCAGGCTGATGAAGGCTGATAGCCAGAAACCGGTCCTTGGATGCTTGATTCCGGTCTGGGAAAGACATGGCTTGGTAGTTCGGACTGGACTGTTCGAATGAGGGATAGGGTCAGAGCTGATTTGCATATAGCCAGTGTCTAACCCAGGGTTGTGTGGAGTGCAAAAAAAGGATGGATTTAGGCCCAGATCCTTGTACTGGGGTGAATGTATGACATTGTTCTACATTCTGTCCATCAACTGTGTTTTTTGCAATTTTCACCGCGAGTGGGCTGGGTATGCTCAGACGTGAGTCCCAGGCTCTCCACACCACTGGAGTCAAGCTATCCAGGCTGATGAAGGCTGATAGCCAGAAACCGGTCCTTGGATGCTTGATTCCGGTCTGGGAAAGACATGGCTTGGTAGTTTGGACTGGACTGTTTCCATGAGGCACAGGGTCAGAGCTGATTTGCATATAGTCAGTGTCTAACCCAGGGTGGTGTGCAAAAAAAGGATGGCTTTCCGCCCAGATCCTTGTACTGGGGTGAATGTTTACATTGTTCTACATTCTGTCCATCAACTGTCTTTTTTGCAATTTTCACCCCGAGTGCGCTGGGTATGCTCAGAGGTTAGTCCCAGGCTCTCCACACCACTGGAGTCAAGCTATCCAGGCTGATGAAGGCTGATAGCCAGAAACCGGTCCTTGGATGCCTGATTCCGGTCTGGGAAAGACATGGCTTGGTAGTTCGGACTGGACTGTTCCCATGAGGCACAGGGTCAGAGCTGATTTGCATATAGCCAGTGTCTAACCCTGGGTGGTGTGAAGTGCAAAAAAGGATGGATTTAGGCACAGATCCTTGTACTGGGGTGAATGTATGACATTGTTCTACATTCTGTCCATCAACTGTGATTTTTGCAATTTTCACCCCGAGTGGGCTGGGTATGCTCAGACGTGAGTCCCAGGCTCTCCACACCACTGGAGTCAAGCTATCCAGGCTGATAAAGGCTGATAGCCAGAAACCGGTCCTTGGATGCTTGATTCCGGTCTGGGAAAGACATGGCTTGGTAGTTCGGACTGGACTGTTCCCATGAGGCACAGGGTCAGAGCTGATTTGCATATAGCCAGTGTCTAACCCAGGGTGGTGTGCAAAAAAAGGATGGATTTAGGCCCAGATCCTTGTACTGGGGTGAATGTATGACATTGTTCTACATTCTGTCCATCAACTGTCTTTTTTGCAATTTTCACCCCGAGTGTGCTGGGTATGCTCAGAGGTGAGTCCCAGGCTCTCCACACCACTGGAGTCAAGCTATCCAGGCTGATGGAGGCTGATAGCCAGAAACCGGTCCTTGGATGCTTGATTCCGGTCTGGGAAAGACATAGCTTGGTAGTTCGGACTGGACTGTTCCCATGAGGCACAGGGTCAGAGCTGATTTGCATATAGCCAGTGTCTAACCCAGGGTGGTGTGGACTGCAAATAAATGATGGATTTAGGCCCAGATCCTTGTACTGGGGTGAATGTATGACATTTTTCTACATTCTGTCCATCAACTGTGTTTTTTGCAATTTTCACCTCGAGTGGGCTGGGTATGCTCAGACGTGAGTCCCAGGCTCTCCACACCACTGGAGTCAAGCTATCCAGGCTGATGAAGGCTGATAGCCAGAAACCGGTCCTTGGATGCTTGATTCCGGTCTGGGAAAGACATGGCTTGGTAGTTCGGACTGGACTGTTCGAATGAGGGATAGGGTCAGAGCTGATTTGCATATAGCCAGTGTCTAACCCAGGGTTGTGTGGAGTGCAAAAAAAGGATGGATTTAGGCCCAGATCCTTGTACTGGGGTGAATGTATGACATTGTTCTACATTCTGTCCATCAACTGTGTTTTTTGCAATTTTCACCGCGAGTGGGCTGGGTATGCTCAGACGTGAGTCCCAGGCTCTCCACACCACTGGAGTCAAGCTATCCAGGCTGATGAAGGCTGATAGCCAGAAACCGGTCCTTGGATGCTTGATTCCGGTCTGGGAAAGACATGGCTTGGTAGTTTGGACTGGACTGTTTCCATGAGGCACAGGGTCAGAGTTGATTTGCATATAGTCAGTGTCTAACCCAGGGTGGTGTGCAAAAAAAGGATGGATTTCCGCCCAGATCCTTGTACTGGGGTGAATGTTTACATTGTTCTACATTCTGTCCATCAACTGTCTTTTTTGCAATTTTCACCCCGAGTGCGCTGGGTATGCTCAGAGGTTAGTCCCAGGCTCTCCACACCACTGGAGTCAAGCTATCCAGGCTGATGAAGGCTGATAGCCAGAAACCGGTCCTTGGATGCCTGATTCCGGTCTGGGAAAGACATGGCTTGGTAGTTCGGACTAGACTGTTCCCATGAGGCACAGGGTCAGAGCTGATTTGCATATAGCCAGTGTCTAACCCTGGGTGGTGTGAAGTGCAAAAAAGGATGGATTTAGGCACAGATCCTTGTACTGGGGTGAATGTATGACATTGTTCTACATTCTGTCCATCAACTGTGTTTTTTGAAATTTTCACCCCGAGTGGGCTGGGTATGCTCAGACATGAGTCCCAGGCTCTCCACAACACTGGAGTCAAGCTATACTGGCTGATGAAGGCTGATAGCCAGAAACCGGTCCTTGGATGCTTGATTCCGGTCTGGGAAAGACATGGCTTGGTAGTTCGGACTGGACTGTTCCCATGAGGCACAGGGTCAGAGCTGATTTGCATATAGCCAGTGTCTAACCCAGGGTGGTGTGGAGTGTAAAAAAAAAAAGGATGGATTTAGGCCCAGATCCTTGTACTGGGGTGAATGTATGATATTGTTCTACATTCTGTCCATCAACTGTGTTTTTTGCAATTTTCACCCCGAGTGGGCTGGGTATGCTCAGACGTGAGTCCCAGGCTCTCCACACCACTGGAGTCAAGCTATCCAGGCTGATGAAGGCTGATAGCCAGAAACCGGTCCTTGGATGCTTGATTCCGGTCTGGGAAAGACATGGCTTGGTAGTTCGGACTGGACTGTTCCCATGAGGCACAGGGTCAGCGCTGATTTGCATATAGCCAGTGTCTAACCCAGGGTGGTGTGGAGTGCAAAAAAATGATGGATTTAGGCCCAGATCCTTGTACTGGGGTGAATGTATGACATTGTTCTACATTCTGTCCATCAACTGTGATTTTTGCAATTTTCACCCCGAGTGGGCTGGGTATGCTCAGACGTGAGTCCCAGGCTCTCCACACCACTGGAGTGAAGCTATCCAGGCTGATGAAGGCTGATAGCCAGAAACCGGTCCTTGGATGCTTGATTCCGGTCTGGGAAAGACATGGCTTGGTAGTTCGGACTGGACTGTTCGAATGAGGCATAGGGTCAGAGCTGATTTGCATATAGCCAGTGTCTAACCCAGGGTTGAGTGGAGTGCAAAAAAAGGATGGATTTAGGCCCAGATCCTTGTACTGGGGTGAATGTATGACATTGTTCTACATTCTGTCCATCAACTGTCTTTTTTGCAATTTTCACCCCGAGTGTGCTGGGTATGCTCAGAGGTGAGTCCCAGGCTCTCCACACCACTGGAGTCAAGCTATCCAGGCTGATGGAGGCTGATAGCCAGAAACCGGTCCTTGGATGCTTGATTCCGGTCTGGGAAAGACATACCTTGGTAGTTCGGACTGGACTGTTCCCATGAGGCACAGGGTCAGAGCTGATTTGCATATAGCCAGTGTCTAACCCAGGGTGGTGTGGAGTGCAAATAAATGATGGATTTAGGCCCAGATCCTTGTACTGGGGTGAATGTATGACATTGTTCTACATTCTGTCCATCAACTGTGCTTTTTGCAATTTTCACCCCGAGTGGGCTGGGTATGCTCAGACGTGAGTCCCAGGCTCTCCACACCACTGGAGTCAAGCTATCCTGGCTGATGAAGGCTGATAGCCAGAAACCGGTCCTTGGATGCTTGATTCCGGTCTGGGAAAGACATGGCTTGGTAGTTTGGACTGGACTGTTTCCATGAGGCACAGGGTCAGAGCTGATTTGCATATAGCCAGTGTCTAACCCAGGGTGGTGAGCAAAAAAAGGATGGATTTAGGCCCAGATCCTTGTACTGGGGTGAATGTTTACATTGTTCTACATTCTGTCCATCAACTGTCTTTTTTGCAATTTTCACCCCGAGTGCGCTGGGTATGCTCAGAGGTTAGTCCCAGGCTCTCCACACCACTGGAGTCAAGCTATCCAGGCTGATGAAGGCTGATAGCCAGAAACCGGTCCTTGGATGCTTGATTCCGGTCTGGGAAAGACATGGCTTGGTAATTCGGACTGGACTGTTCCCATGAGGCACAGGGTCAGAGCTGATTTGCATATAGCCAGTGTCTAACCCAGGGTGGTGTGGAGTGCAAAAAAAGGATGGATTTAGGCCCAGATCCTTGTACTGGGGTGAATGTATGACATTGTTCTACATTCTGTCCATCAACTGTGTTTTTTGCAATTTTCACCCCGAGTGGGCTGGGTATGCTCAGACGTGAGTCCCAGGCTCTCCACACCACTGGAGTCAAGCTATCCAGGCTGATGAAGGCTGATAGCCAGAAACCGGACCTTGGATGCTTTGATTCCGGTCTGGGAAAGACATGGCTTGGTAGTTCGGACTGGACTGTTCCCATGAGGCACAGGGTCAGAGCTGATTTGCATATAGCCAGTGTCTAACCCTGGGTGGTGTGAAGTGCAAAAAAAGGATGGATTTAGGCCCAGATCCTTGTACTGGGGTGAATGTATGACATTGTTCTACATTCTGTCCATCAACTGTGTTTTTGGCAATTTTCACCCCGAGTGGGCTGGGTATGCTCAGACATGAGTCCCAGGCTCTCCACATCACTGGAGTCAAGCTATCCTGGCTGATGAAGGCTGATAGCCAGAAACCGGTCCTTGGATGCTTGATTCCGGTCTGGGAAAGACATGGCTTGGTAGTTCGGACTGGACTGTTCCCATGAGGCACAGGGTCAGAGCTGATTTGCATAAAGCCAGTGTCTAACCCAGGGTGGTGTGGAGTGTAAAAAAAAAAAGGATGGATTTAGGCCCAGATCCTTGTACTGGGGTGAATGTATGATATTGTTCTACATTCTGTCCATCAACTGTGTTTTTTGCAATTTTCACCCCGAGTGGGCTGGGTATGCTCAGACGTGAGTCCCAGGCTCTCCACACCACTGGAGTCAAGCTATCCAGGCTGATGAAGGCTGATAGCCAGAAACCGGTCCTTGGATGCTTGATTCCGGTCTGGGAAAGACATGGCTTGGTAGTTCGGACTGGACTGTTCCCATGAGGCACAGGGTCAGCGCTGATTTGCATATAGCCAGTGTCTAACCCAGGGTGGTGTGGAGTGCAAAAAAATGATGGATTTAGGCCCAGATCCTTGTACTGGGGTGAATGTATGACATTGTTCTACATTCTGTCCATCAACTGTGATTTTTGCAATTTTCACCCCTAGTGGGCTGGGTATGCTCAGACGTGAGTCCCAGGCTCTCCACACCACTGGGGTCAAGCTATCCAGGCTGATGAAGGCTGAAAGCCAGAAACCGGTCCTTGGATGCTTGATTCCGGTCTGGGAAAGACATGGCTTGGTAGTTCGGACTGGACTGTTCGAATGAGGCATAGGGTCAGAGCTGATTTGCATATAGCCAGTGTATAACCCAGGGTTGTGTGGAGTGCAAAAAAAGGATGGATTTAGGCCCAGATCCTTGTACTGGGGTGAATGTATGACATTGTTCTACATTCTGTCCATCAACTGTGTTTTTTGCAATTTTCACCGCGAGTGGGCTGGGTATGCTCAGACGTGAGTCCCAGGCGCTCCACACCACTTGAGTCAAGCTATCCAGGCTGATGAAGGCTGATAGCCAGAAACCGGTCCTTGGATGCTTGATTCTGGTCTGGGAAAGACATGGCTTGGTAGTTCGGACTGGACTGTTCCCATGAGGCACAGGGTCAGAGCTGATTTGCATATAGCCAGTGTCTAACCCAGGGTGGTGTGCAAAAAAAGGATGGATTTAGGCCCAGATCCTTGTACTGGGGTGAATGTATGACATTGTTCTACATTCTGTCCATCAACTGTCTTTTTTGCAATTTTCACCCCGAGTGTGCTGGGTATGCTCAGAGGTGAGTCCCAGGCTCTCCACACCACTGGAGTCAAGCTATCCAGGCTGATGGCGGCTGATAGCTAGAAACCGGTCCTTGGAT
Source organism: Lissotriton helveticus (assembly GCF_964261635.1). Lineage (NCBI taxonomy): Eukaryota > Metazoa > Chordata > Amphibia > Caudata > Salamandridae > Lissotriton > Lissotriton helveticus. The sequence continues at coordinate 1,135,414,359 of NC_136069.1, read as the reverse complement.
GCTTGATTCCGGTCTGGGAAAGACATAGCTTGGTAGTTCGGACTGGACTGTTCCCATGAGGCACAGGGTCAGAGCTGATTTGCATATAGCCAGTGTCTAACCCAGGGTGGTGTGGAGTGCAAATAAATGATGGATTTAGGCCCAGATCCTTGTACTGGGGTGAATGTATGACATTGTTCTACATTCTGTCCATCAACTGTGTTTTTTGCAATTTTCACCCCGAGTGGGCTGGGTATGCTCAGACGTGAGTCCCAGGCTCTCCACACCACTGGAGTCAAGCTATCCAGGCTGATGAAGGCTGATAGCCAGAAACCGGTCCTTGGATGCTTGATTCCGGTCTGGGAAAGACATGGCTTGGTAGTTCGGACTGGACTGTTCGAATGAGGGATAGGGTCAGAGCTGATTTGCATATAGCCAGTGTCTAACCCAGGGTTGTGTGGAGTGCAAAAAAAGGATGGATTTAGGCCCAGATCCTTGTACTGGGGTGAATGTATGACATTGTTCTACATTCTGTCCATCAACTGTGTTTTTTGCAATTTTCACCGCGAGTGGGCTGGGTATGCTCAGACGTGAGTTCCAGGCTCTCCACACCACTGGAGTCAAGCTATCCAGGCTGATGAAGGCCGATAGCCAGAAACCGGTCCTTGGACGCTTGATTCCGGTCTGGGAAAGACATGGCTTGGTAATTCGGACTGGACTGTTCCCATGAGGCACAGGGTCAGAGCTGATTTGCATATAGCCAGTGTCTAACCCAGGGTGATGTGGAGTGCAAAAAAAGGATGGATTTAGGCCCAGATCCTTGTACTGGGGTGAATGTATGACTATGTTCTACATTCTGTCTATCAACTGTGTTTTTTGCAATTTTCACCCCGAGTGGGCTGGGTATGCTCAGACGTGAGTCCCAGGCTCTCCACACCACTGGAGTCAAGCTATCCAGGCTGATGAAGGCTGATAGCCAGAAACCGGTCCTTGGATGCTTGATTCCGGTCTGGGAAAGACATGGCTTGGTAGTTCGGACTGGACTGTTCCCATGAGGCACAGGGTCAGAGCTGATTTGCATATAGCCAGTGTCTAACCCAGGGTGGTGTGAAGTGCAAAAAAAAGGATGTATTTAGGCCCAGATCCTTGTACTGGGGTGAATGTATGACATTGTTCTACATTCTGTCCATCAACTGTGTTTTTTGCAATTTTCACCCCGAGTGGGCTGGGTATGCTCAGACATGAGTCCCAGGCTCTCCACATCACTGGAGTCAAGCTATCCTGGCTGAAGAAGGCTGAGAGCCAGAAACCGGTCCTTGGATGCTTGATTCCGGTCTGGGAAAGACATGGCTTGGTAGTTCTGACTGGACTGTTCCCATGAGGCACAGGGTCAGAGCTGGTTTGCATATAGCCAGTGTCTAACCCAGTGTGGTGTGGAGTGCAAAAAAATAAAGGATGGATTTAGGCCAGATCCTTGTACTGTGGTGAATGTATGATATTGTTCTACATTCTGTCCATCAACTGTGTTTTTTGCAATTTTCACCCCGAGTGGGCTGGGTATGCTCAGACGTGAGTCCCAGGCTCTCCACACCACTGGAGTCAAGCTATCCAGGCTGATGAAGGCTAATAGCCAGAAACCGGTCCTTGGATGCTTGATTCCGGTCTGGGAAAGACATGGCTTGGTAGTTCGGACTGGACTGTTCCCATGAGGCACAGGGTCAGAGCTGATTTGCATATAGCCAGTGTCTAACCCAGGGTGGTGTGGAGTGCAAAAGTAGGATGGATTTAGGCCCAGATCCTTGTACTGGGGTGAATGTATGACATTGTTCTACATTCTGTCCATTAACTGTGTTTTTTGCCTTTGATCTCGAGGCCTTTGGGTGTGATTTTGGCTGTGCATGTTGAGGGGTTGGGTGCAGGGCCCAACCACCCCACACTAGCCCATTACTATTTATGTCATATAACAATATAAAGAGTGTCATTTTAAGTAAGTCGGACCTACTGGTTTTGTCAATGAAGTCTTGATATTAAATAAAGAATAACTACATGCTTTATCAAAGGGTCAGTGCACCAAACAATAAAAAGCAGTAGAAAATGCTCACTCCCCTGCCAGCACCGACTCGGGGTACCAGCAAGAGCAGATTCCATTCTTTTGGTCCCACCTGGCCAGGAGCAGTTTTTTTCTCTGCTCCGCCAGGTTGGAACAAGCTTGTGTTCCCTGCCCTTGAGAGTGTGGGCATGAAATAAAGTTTAGATTTCATGCTGGCAATCTAACGGGCAGGGAACACAGTAGGAGAAGTGTGGATGGGGTCTACTGGACACTGCATCGTTCAACGTGCCCTGGGGCATTGGGCCAGCAAGGCCACCCTACAGCTCATAGATGTGGGCCACACGCCCCTCTCCAAAATTAAAATCTCTGACCCAGAAGATTCGGCACCCTCAATGAGGCTAGGGGACAAGGGTGGCACACCCCTCTCCTCTAAAAGAAAACAATCTGCCCATAGGCATATGGTTCCCTGAACATAAAAATGGTTCAGGGAGGGGGGATGGCAGCCCTGCCCTCCCAATTTTAAGAAAAGTGAACCACTGGGGATGGAAACCCCTGGGCCTAAAAAGGGATGGGGAGGGGAGCCAACTGCCCCCTCCCCATTTATTGAAGAGCGGCCCTTGGGGATGGCATCCCCAGAGCCTTAAAATGGCAAAGTGAGAGGGACTGTATGCCCTCCTTCCCCCCAAAATATAAGCACCAAGCCTCAACCCACCCTGGTGGGATAATATTTCAAAAGCACAGGGGCTGGTGTTTTTTTTATTGTCACCACAGATTATCAGTGGATCCACTGCAGCAATACAAAAAGGTTTTGTGCCCCAGGGAGTGTCCCCTAGCACCCCACACCAGACCTTGGGGGCAGGGTATCCCTACAGATATATGACAGAACAACTAGTGCCTTTACCATGCGCAACTCAACAATGCAGTAATTACAACACACTAACTAATGCAATGCACATTTGCACTTCAAAACTCACCACTTAACATATGCATAGAGTATCATTAAGCATGCCATTACCAAGTATCACCTTCTCATGCATACTGTCGTTATAACCAATGCAGAAAAGTACTTTCAGTCACAAAATGTTAAAAAATTAAAACAAATTCTAAAAATAACAAAACATTTACAAACTAATATTTTCCAAAACACTTTCTAGAAATCAACACAATATACCTATTATTGAAAAGATGTGTTCCCAAATGCAACATTTGCAACTTCGTCCTACCTTTATTTTAACACCTTCTTTTTAACTTTCCCAAATAAAAATGGCTCTTTGTGTACAACGGGAAGTGGAATAAATGTTTTCTTCATACATACAAAATATTAAACTACACAACCACAATAAAATTCACTTAAAAACGTACATTCCAACACATATCTTTGTTTAAATGTTCATCAACCACACCAAGCAAGTATACAAATGCTGCCCATCATTTTACATTCACTACTACAATGATTGAGTTTTTGACCACACAAAAATTGCTAATGAAGTGAGAATTTGCTACCACAAACTATAGCATCTACCCATCCAATTAAGTAGAAATCTCATGAGAAAATACTTGTATTTGTACAAATTAGTTATATGACATATCGATTTCACAAAAGTTGGCCTGAGAAACACGCTCTGAGTTTTATGATTTAAATTATTTTATATAAAACAATAATACAGTTTTATAAAATATTATCTTTCCAACATATTATATATTTTATGTAACTAGGAAAAGAAATAAAGTAACACATTGTTGCAATATATTTTCTCCCACAAAACAATTTCTAAATGTAAACTATGAAAAAATAACTAGGTGTACACTTAGAAGCAATTACCAATAATTTAGCATAACCCAAAAAAAAAAAATTCTGCACCATCTTCTTGCCTCAGACAAAGTGGTGGACAGTAACTAGGAGAAAATCTACTATTCTAACACCACCAGATACATCACTTCTAATACATGCAATACAGCCACTTTACCGCAAAACTACTATTCTAATTCCACCACCAACATAGCGCAAGGCAGGTGTTAGATTGTGACTAAAAGGCACAATTGCTATTCTAACTCCATCACATACTTACCAAAGGGCAGGTATTGGATAGAAACTAGTATTTAAAATTACTATTCCAATTCCCACTATATACTTACTTCAGGACAGGTGTTGGATGGTGACTACAGTGAAATTTACTACTCTAACTCCACTGCACCGTTACCTCAGGGCAGTTGCTGGACAGTGACTAAGGGACAAAATTACTATTTTAACTCCACTAAATACTTACCTCAGGGAAGATGCTGGGCAGTGACAGGGGGGGGGGGCAAAATCACTATTCTAACTCCACAATGTACTAACCTCAGGGCAGATGCCTGACAGTGACTAAGTGTCAAAATTACTATTCAAATTCCACTGGGTACTTACCTGACTGCAGGTGCTGGATAGTGACTAGGGAGCAAAGTGACCATTCTACCTCCACCCGGTACCTACCTCAGGGCAGGTGCTGGACAGTGACTAAAGTATACATTTAGTAGTTTACAACCATCAAATGTTTAACTCAAACAAGATACTAAAATTAATAAAATACATACTTTGTAAAAAAGTAACAAAATGTGTTTTGTTTCCAAATAAAAAAGATACAGCTATCTACAAAATAATTTGAAATACATCAAACTACAAGACATATCCTGGGCACTCAAATTATTGATCAAATTACTGACTATGGCTTAAGAATAGCAAATGGCAACACCAAATTTGACTGCCCCCTCGTTTTACCTTCAATAGAGGCCTTATGTAGTATTTCATAATTAATGAAATAATGTTTCCACTTAGTTATGTCAATGTGCTGGAATGTTATCTATGTAACATGATTTCATGCTGTGATGATTCCAGGTCTTATGAATGTTTAGTAGGAGTTGGACTGCTTAACTGGCTTGTGGTGTATGGGATCTTTCTCTTGGATTAAACTGCATTTGATCAGCCTTCCTGTGTCTTCAGTGATTTACAACTGGAATGCTTCATTGGCGTAGTCGGCAGTAGAAAATTGGAGAAGATCCTAACTCAGGATTGGTGAGAGACTTGTTTTTTATCTATTCAAGACTTTAAAGATTTTTAAAAAAAGAATAAAAACTCTTTAAAATCCACCATCCAGCAAGCTGTTCCATATTTGGAAATTAATCATAAAAAGAAAGAAACCATCATTTAAATTCAAAGGTTTTTTTTTTCTTATTCTTTTGAATTTGAATATCTTCTTGTCATATCATATATACGATTTTAATTACAAGACATCCTGGATTTGAATTTGGATATCTTGAAGGACTTTATTATCCTCATAAAGAAGATTTAATTCTATGATGTAAATTTTCCTGTTGTGCTCATCTCATTTGGATGATTGGCTTCGCATTTGAAAACATTAAGGGATATTTTTGGAAATATATTCGCAAGGGAATCTTCGCTGTACTGGTATCCTAAAGTAATTATTCAAGGATTTCAGGGAAGTTTCTGTTTAGTTTCAACAACAAACTGAAGGTGCGTTTTCTTTTTTTTAAAAAGTGGTGCGAGTAGCCATAACTGTATGCTTTCAAACCTTATGCAACGCGTGATCTCCATTACGCATTGAAATTTTAAAAGAATACCTCTCTTCATTTCTGTTCAGTCAGTGTTTTAGTAATTTAAAACAACTTAAACAATTATTTGTTTTACAATGTTTTAAAATAACAATTATTGTTTTTTTATCTTTTTGTCAATAAACATTAAAAAAGTGAAAGTTTTGATGCACCATTTTAAGTTATGATATAGTGACTTATGAGAGTCATGTTTGTGAACTGTCATGTTTAGTTACGTTCATTATTGTAGGAAAAGCTTTATTTGTGTATTCTACAATAATTTTTGGGTGTATTGGTATATTTGTGAATATACAAAACGTCACTGCAGCTCCTTTTTTCTTATGTGATCCGGGCACACCTCCTATAAAATGGAAGAAATGGAAAGTAGTCTTTGAGAGGTATGCGAGGGTGTGTAGTCCTTCTCTTAGTGCAGAGAGGAAAACTACGTTACTTCTTCATTGTTTAGGATCCGAAGGCCAGGATGTATTTGATCATCTCCCTGAGCTCTCGGTAAATGATGCGAGGGGTTTAAATGATTATGAAATCGGCATAAAAAACTTGACATTCATTATCTTCCCAAGGTTAGCACCATATTAGAGAGGTATTAGAGAGGTATGAATTTGCTAAACGAATGCAAGCAGAGGATGAATCAATTGAAACATATATTACTCACTTAAGGAAGCTTGCTTCTTCGTGTAAATTTGACAACTTAATTGATGAAAGGATATGTGACCAATTTATGTTTGGGTGCAATATAGAGAAAGTTAGGGAAGATTAAATTACATGGTTATTTTATTGGCTTTATAGAATACAAGAATAGATTGACCTCTAGGAAAATATATGTTTCTAAGAGAGGTGATAGTCTGATAAGTGGGATACATCAAGGTGACTTAGGGGTAAAGTATGGGCGAAATGCGCGAATTCACGGTACGCGAAAGCGAATTCGCGTCCCGCATAATCCACGAATTCGTGCAAATTTGCGGATGTTTTTTTTTGCGTGTTCGTGGGGCGCTTGGCGTGTTCGCATACCTCTTGCAGCGCACCGACCGCGAAGTTACCCATGCGGTCGTACATGGGCGCGGCCAACTTGTCCGCGTTGCGTATTTCCGTTTCCGGGCGCTAGTTGCATGCTCGAGTTGTGCGCGGGGCGCGATTACGTGGTCGCGGGTGTTTTTGCATGCTCGTGGGGGAAATATCGCGCGAACTTACCCACGTGGTCCTCTTTGGGCGCGGCCATTTGTTTTTCATTCATTGCTATGGTTCTGGGCATGCTTTTTCAATCCTCCCCTAATCTTTGCACCTTATCTATCCCTCTATTTTTCTACATCTATATTTTGTGTTTTTTTCAACTTTTCATTACTTTAAAAACTACTTTTTTTACCTCTTTTATTTTATTCACTTTTTCCCTATTCTTTCCTATTTTTATTTAACTTTCCTGTCCAGGACCATGGCAAAGGGAGCCGGTAAGAGCAAGGGGAAGGGTCCCGCACCCTGTACCCAGTTTCCATTCTGGTGCTTAAGGGGGGAGGCAGTAATAGCCCGGGAGATTTTCAGGGCGGTGGAGGTGGCCGCACTTTTTTTTTATCCAGCGCCACCTCCCCAAGACCGTAGCGGCAGGCGGCAGGCGGCAGGCTCGGTGCCGGGTACGGCTCGAGGAGCATCGCAAGCTATGGGAGAAGGTGTGCTGGGCCATGTTTCGGGAGCCTGGGGTCAGGCGCACCTACAATCAGGTGACACACCGTTGGTCCGACATCCTGGACCGGGAACACGACCTGCTCGACCTGCTTGGCGTGGAGATCCCTGGGCTGGGTGAGTAGTAGTAGCTATTTAATCACTACTTTGTTTTCTCCTGCTCTGTGTTATTATGATGTTGCAAATATTTGTTTTTTTTACGAAGAGCAAGAATGCTGCCGATTACATTGCAGGTAAATTATGTTTCAAAAGCTTCTGTGATTGCAGGTGCTCGCGGTGCTACTATGCTTACTTGTTTTCAATTTTGTGCTCATTTGGCCTGGGTGATGATTATGTATCAGTGTACTTTACAGAACTGCGTAATGCTAGACATTAGAGACTCAAGTCCAGTCCTTCCTTTGTACTCCTGCCACTAATAAGAGATAGTGGTGGTGATCATGACGGACTGTGTCTGTCACTTCGCGTGCAGCGTAGTGCTGCCTGCCAGTCCTAGTAGAACCTTTTTGTAGTTGGTTTAGTGAGTTACATAACTTTCCAAGTAGACGGTCCGCGAATCCACCAATACTATATCCTAGTAGACCACATCAGATATGGGTCAGTAAATTTAGTGCAATTGTTGTCTATTTCCCCGAAATAATTTGTTATTGTTTTTTTAAATGTTTGATGTGGTTGACAACAATCATCTATGTTTGTGTCTTTCTTTCATGTTGTACATCAGCTGCTCCCCCAGGGGCAAGGGCACACAGGGGGAGGTAGCGGCGCCGGCAGAGCAGGGACAACAGCAGGAAGGCCAGGATCGGTCCGGCGAGAGCTCCTCGCTCCTCTGCTGGCCCCAGTAAGTTTTCCTGTTAATATTAATAATTATACTTCCCTATCTTTTACAGCACCTGTATTTTTTCCAAACGTTCCTCAATTTATTTTTGCCTAAATCGTCTTTGATCTTCTTGTAGACTGTTTCTAAATTCTTATCCTGCCTCTAGTATGACTCCCTGTGGTACTACTAGATTATTATTAGTCTGTCTGTGTGGCTAACTAATCTTGCACAGTTGGCAAAAGGTGTTAAACAAAACTCCTGCTCTATTCAGCAATAGCTCTATGCACTGAGTGGAGTCCTCTGGGTTGTCCATAATGTCTATTGAAGTCTTCTAAATGTTTATGCTTTGACAATTCCCAACAATAAAATGTCAACGGCCACCAAGAATAAGATACTAGTTTACTTTTTGATTGGATAGGAGGACAATCCATACTACTACTGTTGCAGGGACTATTCTGCACAAACAGAACTATGGACAAGAAATAGGGCATTGGTTATAAATTATAATAGGCACAGTTAGACTTTCAACATACCTCAGTCATAACAGAAGTTGAATCCCCAATCTCCTTACTGACTAGCTAGTGTGTCAGAGTCATTATTTAGCTCCTGAATGAAGCGATGATTGCTCCCCAATGATTATACAACCCAGGACATAAGACTACGGAGTCAGAGTCCCCACCTCTCTGAGCCACGGACTCATGCTTGCAAATTGCACACCCTTTCGCTCACTCACTCATGACCAAAAAACCACAGACTCTATGTAAGTTTTAAAGCTTTATTAAAAGTAAAAACATTTATTAAAATCAACTTCATTTTATAAGATAAACGGTGAAGGATTCAAAACTGAAAAGTGGTTGATTTCACACATTAATTGTGGGAGAGCCCTCACCTGGTTGGAACTTCAAGTCTTATTTATGGGGATGAATCGTTGCTGACTCCGTCCAAGATCTGATCTTGCTCTTGTTCTTAGAAGGGAAGCTTCTGTCTGTTATGAGAAAAATGGTGCGTATTAAAAAGAAACATTCATCAGTTGTGCCAAAAAGTGTAGCAAGACATGTTACGGATAAGCATAAATAAAAAACACCCTTCCCTGAAGAAAGGGAATTTTGTAGTTTAGAGACTAGAGAGTCACAAATTATTAAATTTGTTTAAGTAGTACTAGTAAATAAATGTTCATTCCTAGACAAAATAGGGAGTGGTGTATATGGCATCTAGGAATATGAAATATATTTTGTAGGCGGAACATCGGCACAGCCATCCACCGGTGCCGGGACCAGCTTGGAGGTGGGCACTCCTGGGGCGGAGGCGGTGCCACAGCCAGCGGGAACAGCTGTGGGGGATGCCATGGTAGAGGTGGGCAGTGGTAAGCTATTATATGCCTTACTTATTAAGAATGCAGACTGCAGAGTGTGCTCTCTGCATGGGTTTATATGTTGTACAGTACAAGTACACTTTACTGTTAAGAAGACTTACAAATTTAGAAGTACGTTTTTTCAACCAGGTAGAAGACATTCACCCTTGACTACGCATTAGCAATAGCATTAGCGGCGGTAGTTGACGAGTAACCAATTGCCTCCTCTAAATTTGACTGCAACTCAGCTGTGAAAGTTTTATCGAGAAGCCAAGTCAGATCAGAGATTAACTTGATGGATGGGATGAACGAAAAGGGAAAGAAGGGTGTAAGGAAGGATGAGCGAGTTAAAAGTAATGACTGGCAAAGAATTATATGTGTTTTTGAATGCTGCCCGAGGTGGCTGGGAATCTGATGCATGGCCGTTTGAAGGCTGAAGCAAGGATGGGTGGAAGGAGAAAGGGAAGAGGACTGCCTGGGTGGGTGAAACAGAAACTGTATGTGTGCGCAATATGTCCTTTGGTTCAAATTCAAATGCAAGTCAAGTACGGATGCATGGCTGGCGGTTTCCAAAATAAAATAAAAAAGGTTGTTTTTCCGTGAGAAACACTAAGGTTTGTCCAGTTGAGACATTAAGAAGAACGATTGACATTTACTTTGAATGGATGGATGCCTGGATCATGGTACAATCTTACTCATAGATAGCATAGGTGTATGTAGACAGTGTAGACGGTCACTGGATGAAGTAAGTGTTACTTTGAAAAGCATGTAACACCGCACCCGCACGTCCGTTCCAGTGTAGCAAAGGCGAGGAAAAGAAGTTGTAATTTTTCAGAATACTACTATGACTAGTAACAGTAGTTTGCAAGCACAGCATATATCCTGCAATTAGGGGGGCCACTCACTACCTCTGTTAATAATTTTATTACAACTCTGTCATTCATGTGTGGCCTATCAGGATTCACTCAATAAAAAACAAAGCTCCTAAAGTCATCCCATATGTAAGCAAATATCCTGTGAAGGGATAGATAATCATACATTTATTTATCTTCTTCATTTTCCTTTTCTAGTAGTCATTGGCACTGCAGGGTGAAAGATAAATTAATGCAGCAGTACCCCTTGTAACAGAGTATGGCCAGTGCCACCCGTAATAGAAAAGTAAGAACTTCATCACCTGCATGTACTAGAGTGGTACAGTAACGCAAGTCTGTGTCATCATGGCTTGTGTCTGTTTTTATCGGGTGCAAGTTGACTGCGCTGGCATTATGCCGGCTTCCAGAAGTTTATGTACCATTTCGCTAAACAAGAGAGAAGAAGAAGTAGAAGACTGGTGTACTGTCAGAGTCTAATGTAGTGAGTCCATATAGTGCTAGTAGAATTCATTCCTGAAACTCCCACTAATGTTAGAGCAGAGGCCGACGAAGTGGGAGGTTAGATAGATACAGGCCACAAATGTTATGTACTGTGCTTGCAAGTTGCTAGTGCTACTGTGACACAACTTTCTGCTGAATTATATTGTGTTAATCTTAAATAACATTGGTTACAGTAGGTTTTTCTTCTTCATATAGATGCTCCTTCCAAACCAACATGGAAGGAGCTGGCTAGACGGGCCCGGCAAAGGAAGCTGGAGGCGATTGTCGCCGAATATCGGCGGCTGGTGGCCCAGGAGGAGGAGGACACGCAGTCTCAGTCCACAACATCTACCACGACAGCTGCATCCTCCTCCGCGCACCCTGGGTCAGCCAGTCAGCGCAAGCCTCCAGCAGTACGGAGCTGTGGTACCGCAGCCACCTGCCACCGCCAAGCAGCCCAAAAATGTGCTGCCCCCCACAGCAGGTACAAGGCACGCATCCACCACCTAACCCTCAGGGTGTCCAACCTTGAGCAGGAGATGAAGAGAGTTAAAACCCTGCTCAAAAACCTCCGCAGGGAGCAACGGGACCACCTGGCCAAAGGACACCGCCGGCGGCAGTAGAGGAGGAGAGACTGTCCCTTGCCCCTTTTTTAAAGACTTTTGGGGGGTGGGAATTGGAAGTTCGGTCTATTGGACTTTGGGGACTTTTTATTTTACGGACATTCGTTGGGGTTAGGGAGGGGGGTGGGTCGGGTCTTGCGGGATAGTTTATTTTTGTTAGGGATAAAAATAATTATTTACTTTCAACTTAAACATAGCATACGCGTTTTTACTGTTTTGTGGGGGAGGCAGGGGGGTTAACTGTACCTTTGTTTTCCTGAAACTTAACAGGCTGCTTGATTCAAATTGTCTAAGTAATCACCCAAATGTTTACAAAAGTAAATGCCACTCACAGAGTTAGTGAATTCAATTGTCCTATTACTTTACTAGTACTACAGTCAGTCTCTCCTCTCTCCTCCTACTCCATTATTCTTCTTCCCCACAAACGCTTATCTTACCTGGGATTCGTGTTTGAGAATAGGGCTAGGCACAGTGCTGGCTGCATGGCAAATGGCGATTAAGGTTGGTAATCCTGGGCGGATGAAATGACATTGTTGTGGTGCTAGTAGTGATGGTACACAGTGGCAGTAGCAGCATATGAAAAAAAAGAAAATGAAACCTTGAGTGGCCTGAGCAGAACATTAGAACAGTACGATAGATAGCACAGTACACAAGAACAGTGCCATAATTTAGCCTAACAAATGCTAAAGTATTCAAAGTATAACTACTAGTTGCGTGGAGTTTGGCTTTGGCTACTACAAGAAATAGTACTGAAGGGGAAGGACACAGCAGCGTAATCATTCGCCACGTGTAGGAGGAGAAGGTTCTTGATGATCAATCCAGTTGATGGCGCCCATGAAAATCAGATTTGATTTGCAAATAGTCATGGGTCTGTGTCAAGCTGAGTAAGAATATATCCTTGGATTCTTTCACCAGCCTTGAAATTGATTTTCTGTCGCTTTGAACTTATCCTACCCAGCAAGTGTGTGGAATTATTGTTGTCATTTAGTCACACCTCAATGAAAACCACACAGCCCGGGGGAAGAGGGTTAGGGTTTGAAAATTGGATGGGAATGGAGTTTTTTGGGAAAGTTTTGTGGAGAGAGGAAAAAAACCACAGCATGGACAAACAACAAATGAAGATAAACAAATCTTTGGTTACGAAGATATCCATAAATCTTTAAAGGGACCTAAAGGAAGTGCATGCACTACTGCATGCATGAAGTTGATTGCTAAATGGATGGTTAGGTTACTTTAAGTAGTACTTTCTACAACTTACTAACTATGAAGAAACAATGTGACAGTACAGGGCTGCAGTAATTACGCAATTTCACTTGCCAATCTGCCCTCAGAGAGAATAAACAACACTTAGCACATGAAATTAGTTTTAAAAATAGCAAACAAAAACGTATACAAGGGCTGGAGGGATGAATTTGAAGCAGAGAGCAAACAAATGCAGAGTAACACTCATAGAAGTTCACAACAATAACATTATTTAAAAGATAAGGAGAAATGAAGAGGATACTGTAACTGTATGTTGTAGTTGTCCTGTTGAATTTGGGAAGTTGCGTTCATCCAGCCATTCCTCTTATTCGCGCTACTCCTCCATTCCATCTGACGCTCCGTCGATCAATCTTGGTGACTAGACACACTGTCCACTGCCTGCCTGAAGGATGTGGAAATGTGGATCTCTAATGGTAAGCCAGAGTTAATCGGTTTTCCAATCGCAGAGGGTAAAAGCCGGCCTGTAATTGTTGATGGAAAAACAGGAAGTGATATTAAAACACCACGGAGAAAAAAATATAAGGTACACTGTGTAGTGCAAAAATAACACTTTCAGTTTCAGAGGCGACAGTATTACATACAAGCATCATTTCAAAAGTGCCTACTCTGAGTCTCCTTTTCAAGGATAGTAATTAGTATGGGCGAATTGTGTGGATATGCGGTCCACGAATTTGCGCGAAATCGCAAAAAAAAGCGCATTTGCAGATTTTCCCGCAAACTCGCAGATTTTTTTGCGATTTGTATTACTATTACTGGAGTACTTTCTACTGGCTAATCCAGTAAGTGCTACCTCGTTGGGTAAATGTATAGTGCTTTTCCTACACTACAGCTGCGTAAAGTGCCAGAAGAGTTATCTCCAGTGACATCTGCAATAACGCATTACCGGCAATGTTAGCCTATGGGCTGAAATGCACCTTAGAAACATGGCCAAATCACCTTTCCCCTCAACCTACGACCAAACTGCTCTTTTGACACAAAATTAGACCTTCCCAGCAGTGCTCCCAGACCCCTAAACCCACTCCCAAAAATCTAGAACACGCCCAAATAGCCCCCCAAAAACATGCAATACAGCTACCTCGCAGGCCGCCAATGTTAGCCTGTAGGCCGAAATGCACCTTAGAAATAGGGCCAAATCACCTTTCCCCTCAACCTACGACCAAACAGCTCTTTTGACACAAAATTTGACTTTCCCAGCAGTGCTCCCAGATCCCTAAACCCACTCTCAAAAATCTAGAACACCCCCAAATAGCCCCCCAAAAACATGCAATATAGCTACCTCGTAGGCCGCCAGTGCTAGCCAATGGCAATAATGCACCTCAGAAACATGGCCTAATTCCCCTTTCCCCTCAACCTATGACCAAACGGCTCCTTTGACACAAAATTAGACCTTCCCAGCAGTGTTCCCAGATCCCTAAACCCACTCCCAAAAATCTAGAACACCCCCAAATAGCCCCCCAAAAACATGCAATACAGCTACCTTGCAGGCCGCCAATGTTAGCCAATGGGCTGAAATCCACCTTAGAAACAGGGCTAAATCACCTTTCCCCTCAACCTACGACCAAACTGCTCTTTTGACACAAAATTAGACCTTCCCAGCAGTGCTCCCAGACCCCTAAACCCACTCCCAAAAATCTAGAACATCCCCAAATAGCCCCCCAAAAACATGCAATACAGCTACCTCGCAGGCCGCCAATGTTAGCTTGTAGTCCTAAATGCACCTTAGAAACAAGGCCAAATCACCTTTCCCCTCAACCTACGACCAAACTGCTCTTTTGACACAAAATTTGACTTTCCCAGCAGTGCTCCCAGATCCCTAAACCCACTCCCAAAAATCTAGAACACCCCCAAATAGCCCCCAAAAACATGCAATACAGCCACCTCGTAGGCCGCCAGTGTTAGCCAATGGCAACAATGCACCTCAGAAACAGGGCCTAATTCCCCTTTCCCCTCAACCTACGACCAAACTGGTCTTTTGACACAAAATTAGACCTTCTCAGCAGTGCTCCCAGATCCCTAAACACACTCCCAAAAATCTAGAACACCCCCACATAGCCCCCCAAAAACATGCAATACAGCTACCTCGCAGGCCGCCAATGTTAGCCTATGGGCCGAAATGCACCTTAGAAACAGGACCAAACCACCTTTCCCCTCAACCTACAACCAAACTGCTCTTTTGACACAATATTTGACTTTCCCAGCAGTGCTCCCAGATCCCTAAACCCACTCCCAAAAATCTAGAACACACCCAAATAGCCCCCCAAAAACATGCAATACAGCTACCTCGTAGGCCGCCAGTGTTAGCCAATGGCAACAATGCACCTCACAAACAGGGCCTAATTCCCCTTTCCCCTCAACCTACGACCAAACTGGTCTTTTGACACAAAATTAGACCTTCCCAGCAGTGCTCCCAGATCCCTAAACACACTCCCAAAAATCTAGAACAGCCCCACATAGCCCCCCAAAAACATGCAATACAGCTACCTCGCAGGCCGCCAATGTTAGCCTATGGGCCGAAATGCACCTTAGAAACAGGGCCAAATCACCTTTCCCCTCAACCTACGACCAAACTGCTCTTTTGACAAAAAATTAGACCTTCCCAGCAGTGCTCCCAGACCCCTAAACCCACTCCCCAAAATCTAGAACACCCCACATTACCCACCCAAAAACGTGCTTTACCGTGACCTCGCCGAGGCCTTTAAATCGTGCCAAAACACACTCTGAAACTAGGCCCAAAACACACCTTTTCCACATGGATTTTCTTCAAACCACTTGTAATCAAAATTAGACCTTCCCAGCAGTGCTCACAGACCCCTAAACCCACTCCCTAAAATCTAGAACACCCCCAAATAGCCCCCCAAAAACATGCAATACAGCTACC
Organism: Lissotriton helveticus; assembly: GCF_964261635.1. Classification (NCBI taxonomy): domain Eukaryota; kingdom Metazoa; phylum Chordata; class Amphibia; order Caudata; family Salamandridae; genus Lissotriton; species Lissotriton helveticus. The sequence goes on along the minus strand of NC_136069.1, from coordinate 1,135,398,772 downwards.
TCGCAGGCCGACAATGTTAGCCAACGGCAACAATGCACCTCAGAAACAGGGCCTAATTCCCCTTTCCCCTCAACCTACGACCAAACTGCTCTTTTGACACAAAATTAGACCTTCCCAGCAGAGCTCCCAGACCCCTAAACCCACTCCCAAAAATTTAGAACACCTCCAAATAGCCCCTCCAAAAACATGCAATACAGCTACCTCGCAGGCCGCCAATGTTAGCCTATGGGCCGAAATGCACCTTAGAAATAGGGCCAAATCACCTTTCCCCTAAACCTACGACCAAACTGCTCTTTTGATAGAAAATTAGACCTTCCCAGCAGGGCTACCAGACCCAAAACCCACTCCCAAAAATCTAGAACACCCCACATTACCCTCCCAAAAACGTGCATTACCGTGACCTTGCACAGGGCTTAAAATCGTGCCAAAACGCACTCTGAAACTAGGCCCAAAACACCCCTTTTCCACCATGGATTTTCTTCAAACCACTTGCAATCAAAACTAGACATTCCCAACTCTAATCCCAGCTAAGCAAATCCACTAAGAACCACCGACAACACACTCCAATCGCACCGTAAAAACACGCAATAATCAAAAATGAACATGGGAGCCTATGGCAGCGGTTTCCCTTTCTCGACTTTGCCTAAACACACCCTTCCCATCAATCGATTCCTCCAAAATTTCCGGCACAACCACCAATTCCCCCTCCCTACCACTAACAGAAGCCCCATTACCCTAGCTCAACTGGAACACCCCAAACACACTTTATCCTTGCGCCCCCAAACCACCCATTGGATAACATGGCAAATTGCGCCTTGACACAAAATTGCTGTTTTCAGCACTTCCACTACTTCGATCCTCTTGAAACTTACCAGGACACTTGTTCCAGCGATTCCCAAGAATCTCAGGAAGGTAGAACAAAATCGATGGACTGGAAGGTGTACAACTTTTTACCCAAACACACGCGCCAGCAAAACACCAAAAAAGGCCAAAAATAGGCCAAATCTGGACCAAAAAATGCCAAACCCCCCTAAAACCTTGCCAACATCATTATGAACGAGCCTGCATCGGGCCTTGAGCCCTAGACTCCGGAAACCCTACCAAATTCAACCCCAAAACCCTAGTAAACCGCACTGAACCCCCAAAACAGCCCTAAACCCTAAAAAACACCCAAATTCCCTCAAACCTAGCCCTCAACCCTACACTGAGTTGGCCCAAAAAAAACATATCTGCCCGCTCGCGAATTTGCGAATTTTCAGCAATTTCTGGAGATTTGCGAATTTGCCGGCGAAAATCCGCAAATTTCGCGAGCGGAATGGATTTTTGGCCCGTGCTTGGGGCAGGGCCATGCAGACGGTCAAGGCAGGCACCACTGAGTGAAGGAACCTGATGTAGCATACCTAGGCTCTTTGTCACAGACAGACAAAGCATATCTAATTGTATGCAGCAAGTCACATAGCCCCAATTTTACATGAACTGCTGTCTGGACTCTGCCTGGCATAACAACACTACACTGCCTCGACCACTCCATACCACGACTAGACAGACATGTAGTTCTGCTGTAGTAGTTGTTGTAGACTGGTTTACCTGTTTGCCACTCACAAATTGGCCATAGTTCTTCCATAAACCGACGCTGATGATCCGTCCATCCCAGTGAGTGACTGTAAAGAAAAAAGATATATTATTTAATCAATCATCATGGTATATTGGCAAACAGTGAGTCCAAGGACATTTTGCATATTGGAAAATGCAACGTAGTGGCCCCTGCAGTTGAAGTACAATTTGAATTAAACAAGGTAAAAAAAAGCAGAGTAGACTTGAGTTACATTTAGTGTGTAAAAGATTAAATAATAACAGAAGACATATGATTCATTTCATGCACAACAAACAAACAGCAATTGCTTTCATCAGAGCCAGACAGCCATTGATGTCCACTGCATGCCATCTTCTCATTATTCATTACCTGTTCCACTTTTTGTCTGCATCTTCTTCTGAAAGTGAGGGCCCACAGGGCAGCCTCTCCTGTCAATTTCAGAAGTAACTGTCAGCAATCAGCAAGCATGTAGTCAGTAATTCCAGTCCCACTTGAGGGGACTCGTCTACGAAGACATTGTTTCTTGATTCTGCGTAATCCAGCCATCTGCCTTTAGGGAAATGAATAGGGGGAGTCTGGAGGAGGATGATAGAGGAGCATGATTGAGTTGTGAACTTGTGAACATCAGGAATGCAGACTGCGGCACCTTCAAATCAATAAGGAAATAAGATGAAGACAGTGCTGCTGATGGACTTGTTGTGATTAGGTGATTAGAGTTTTGTTGTGGTAAAAGTTGCAATACAAAGAAAGACACACAGGAATAAAAGTGAATAAGGACGTAAAAAGGAAGGTATTTTCAGACCTCGGTGTCAGGGAAGTAGAGCTCGTCCTCAAACTCTGTGAATTGAGACAGGAGTAGGTCAGCTAACAGAGAAGAACTTCCGCCACCTAAGTTGGTGTCCTCTTCCTCCTGCGTGCATTCACGTATTTTGTAATCTGGTGGTTTGAAGTACTGATTCATCTTGATCATTGTTAACCTCTCCGCATATTTAGGCGAGAGGCGGGTCCTTTTTGAAGTTACAATGTCACCAGCAGCACTGAAAACACATTCAGAAGACACGCTTGCGAGTGTGCAAGACAAATAATTTAGAGCCAGGTTGGTGATCAGTCGCCATAGAGGCCTTTTCCCATACCAATACAGCAATGGGTTCTGATTAACAAAGACCTCTGTTGGGTAATCCAGATAGGTCTGCACCATCGACTCAAGGTTCTCCAGGATTGCTCCACTTTGCATACCATCTGTGGCCTTTGCATCACTGGAAGAAGCAAACCCTTGATGAGTTAGAAAATCCACTTCTGACAATATTATGGCTGGGCCTCGTACAGGTGAGGATGATGATGATACGGTTGCTGGTGTCGTTAACGGCTGTGAGGGAAAGTGACTCCCTTCGGCCACAGATTCAGAAGTGGAACTTGACGCTGGATGGCCTGCTGATTCAGTAGTACTTCTGCCGGTTCCTTCAATTTTCTGCCGCTCTTTTTCGAACCGAGTGGCTGACAGAGCTAGCCAATGTTTGTACTTTGAAACATCTGCTTCATTTAAAGGAATGAATGCTTTGCTGGCCACGTCCTTTTTGTACCGTGGATCCAGAATAGTGGCACAAATGTAATGTTGTTCTGTATGTATTTTTTTAAGCGTTTCATTGTCAACTAGGTGGCTTAATAACCTCTCCGCTAACTGATATGCATCTTGCTTTTCAGCATCATCTCGGAACGTCGAAGACACTGCCTTCAGTTGGTGCTCTAGCATGCGCAACAATTAAATAGCTTTGCCCAAAGTACAGTCTTCGCTGCTGACTTCACGCGTGAAGACCTCAAAAGGACGAAGCATGTCTGTCAAGCTTTTAACTAGCTTTCATTCCTCCAACTCTAGCCACATGTCTTTTATAGTAGAACCCAGTGTAAAGACATACTGATTGATTACAAATCCACTGCTCAGACAGACGCTCAAGCATGTAGAAGGTTGAGTTCCAACGTGTTACCACCTCCTGGATGAGTCCTCTGACTGGCAGTCTACGTTCACGTTGCATGTTCCTCAGCTGCTTCCGGGCCTTAAAAGAATGGCTGAAATGTGTGCAGATTCTTCGGCAGGTGGTCAGTAACTTGCTGACTGTGTTTTCTTTTTTCAAGAAATCTTGCACAACAATGTTAATACTGTGCGCCAAACACGGCACTCTGAAATAGCCACCCTCATGCATGGCCTTAACTATATTACTGCAATTATCCGTGGACACATAACCAATCATGCACTTTCTTGGATGCAGCCATTCATAGGCCTTACACTGAAACTCATCCAAAATGCTTTGTGCAGTATGAGATTTCTCCATGGCAAACATGGCTACTGTTGCATGTTTACGAGTAGCTTGAAAAACTGTGTCCGGGTCAACACCTGCATTTAACTTGTCTCTAACCCCTTTAAAATAAGACCCAGTGTGCAGTGATGCACAGGTAATCAAGGGCTTGACAAGTGGTCCACATGTCTATTGTCAGATGGATAGTGTGAACAGCACTCTTCTGCAAAGCTGCCCCAATCACCTCCTGCACATCTTGATGTTGTGCTGGAACCGCAACTCTGGCAAAATAGGACCGGCTAGGAACCTTCCATTTAGGGCAGACTGTTGCCATAAATTCTAGAAAACCCACCCCTTCCACGAAAGAAAAAGGGAGAAGGTCCAGCGCTAGCATTTTAGTCAGCTTTGCGTTATACAGACGTGCCGTTGGGTGGTTGCGTTCAAATGGTGCCTCCGATCAAAACATGCTTCTAATGGTGGTCTGGACCGTTTTACGTGATGATGATGATGGTGATGGAGACTTCTTCAAACCAGTTAGGCTCATTGATGTACTTTTTTGCATTGGTGTCTCTCCCAGACTCTTAGTGTGGCTCATACATGTTGCTGGGATAGAGAGTGTGGGCGCTACCACTGCAGTGCTGCTGCCAGGGGTACTGGGTGTACCAGAAAACATGTCTGTCGCTTCTTCACTTCCCCCTGCACGATCAGCCCCTCGTCATCATCAGATGCAATATAGTAGTAGTAGCCCTCCTTGACCTTTTTCTTGCTGGGGATCTGGAAGGCAATGGATCATCATCAGGAGGAGTGACTTCCTCGGATGATACCTCCGCTTGAATCTCGATTTCTTGATGTGCCCCTACTCCTGGAGGAACAAGCATTGTTGGCAGTTGTGCCGCCCCATGCGCCTCTATTTGCACCTCTCCATGCGCTTGCGCCTCTCCTTGCGCCTCTCCTTGCGCGTCTCCTTGCGCATGTACTTGCGCTTGTACTTGCGCTTGTACTTGCGCTTGTACTAGTTGCACCTGTGGTTGTCGTTGCGGCTGTGGTTGTTGAACACTCGTCAGATGAGTTACACCATGCATTGATTGGATGCTACTTTCTTGTAATGAGCCAATATCACTGGTCGATGGTGATTGAGCTATTACAGTGGCTGCCTCTGCAGCACTCATGGTCTTGGACCTAACTTGTCGTGGTGGCACTGAGCCCAATGAAGCGGAGGTGCTGCTTCCAGCTTGGTCCACGGTGGAAACCGCTGCTGCTGCAGGCGTAGTTTTTTTTCCCCAAAAAAGCTGTCTGTGGGCACACCAGTCTCCTTGGTAGGTGGTGCCACTTGCTTCTTCTGCTGCTTCTTACTGGCAGTGGCACTGGCAACTTTTTTCGTAGAGGCACTACGGCCACCTATCTTTGGGCCCATCTTCTTCAGATGTGAGAACAGCAGGCCACAGTTGCACGAGTTGCAGAGTTGTCTGTGGCCAAACGTGATGTCACGTGACGTTGTGCTGCACACACCGCTGCAGGACTTCTTCCTGTCACTGATGATGAACGATGACTCATGTGATTCTCTTGTGCACCTAAAAGCAAAGGAAGCCAGAGGAACATCAGTTAAATAAATGTTGCATATGTCGTGCTTCAATTAATATTTGCAACTAGGCATTGCATTTATTAATATTACAACAACACACCCAAAAACGGAAAGACCCAAATAAAAATTGCAATTCTAATCTAAAATAGATGTTTAAATTAATATAAGAGAGACCACACAGAGAGAGTTGGTGCATGCACCACTGACTATCCCTGGGCTTAATGGATGAAAGCAAGGCAAACTGGGTGCAGGCCTGAGCACACTGCCTGGCTTCAAAATGGCCCCTTGACCCCCAGCCACATGGCCAGGCCCTGCCTGGACCAAGCCTCAAAATGGCCCCCACCCACATGGCCAGGCCCCAACAACACCCCAAGTAGTCGAAAAACATACAAAAATCACCACAATCCAATGCCATCCATGCCCTCAATGATGTTTAAATTCAAGACACCCCACAGAAAGACTTGGTCCATGCACCACTCAGTACCCCTGGGCCTAATGGATGAAAGCAAGGCAAACTGGGTGCAGGCCTGAGCACACTGCCTGGCTTCAAAATGGCCCCTTGACCCCCAGCCACATGGCCAGGCCCTGCCTGGACCAGGCCTCAAAATGGCCCCCACCCACATGGCCAAGCCCCAACAACACCCCAAGAAGTCAAAAAACACACAAAAATCACCACAATCCAATGCCATCGATGCCCTCAATGATGTCTAAATTCAAGACAGCCCACAGAAATACTTAGTCCATGCACCACTCACTACCCCTAGACCTACTGGCTAGTGTGGCTTTACTGGCACCCCAATGTTAAAAAAAATAATTCCACATATAGTGAGCTAAAATTCAATGACATAAATGAGATTTAAGTTCAACAAACCTCACAGAAACTGTTGTATCATGCACCCATGACTAACCCTGGGCCTACTGGATACTGTGGCTACCCACAATACATTTTTTTTTAAGTTGTGGAAACGTTTTAAAACTGTAGTTGCAGCAACTGCAATGCCCCAAACAAACAACACCAACTTACTTGTAAAATCTCAAATCCAAAAGTGATCCAAAAACTCCAAAGTCCAAAAAGTCCTCAAATACAAATATCCAGCAGCAGCCACAAAAAGTAATCCTTCCAGCTCCAGATCCAAATGAAAAGTGACCAGGAGATGGACAAAGCACTGGTAGGAGCCTGCTGGACAGGAACAGGAAGTTAGAGACTCTGGGGCACTTCCTTCCTCCCACCCACCCCCAAAAATGGACTCCTTGCACAAAAAAGTGGAGCCAAATCTCAATCTGAGGAGTTATTCTGATCAAAATCATCATTTTCAGAAGGTTTATGCTGCCTGCGGTGGATTTCTTGTTCAGAATTGCAATTTTTGCAAGTTCGGGAAAGCGAGCTGTTCAAATCTCCCGCTGGAAGTCAGCTGCGCGCCGGATCTACGTGTTCGCAATTGTTTACTCCTGCGATACATGATCGCGGGCCCTTATGACGTACTCGTGTTGTCAAATTCTCGCTGTGCAAGATAGCGGGCTGCGATGACGCACACGCGGTCGAAAAACTCTCGCGCGATCACGCAGCAAGATCCAAAATGGCGCAGCACACGCAAACTGGGAGAAAAACAACTCGGCAGGCTCAGAATCACGGTAAGTCAACGCAGCGCGCATGATATTGTATTTTTCAAGCGCGACCAAGCAAAAATATCCGCCAGCTTTCGAATTGCGGATTTTTGGACAAATTTGCGCGATTACGCAGCAAGATCCAAAATGGCGCAGCACACGCAAACCGGGAGAAAAACAACTCGGCAGGCTCAGAATCACGGTAAGTCAACGCAGCGCGCGTGATATTGTATTTTTCAAGCGCGACCAAGCAAAAATATCCGTCAGATTTCGAATTGCGGATTTTTGGGCAAATTTGCACGATTCGTGGACCGCGAATTTGCCAAAAATCCGCAAATTCCGCGAAGGGTACAGATTTTCAGCCCACCGTTACTTAGGGGTGTATCTTGTTCCCAATTGTTATCCCCCAATATAACTCAGAGAGGATATTTATTCTGTGGACAAAAAGTCTGAAGAGGAATTCAAACATTTTTTAAAATCTGAATTTAAAAATGTTTTCAAAGATGAACTAGGAAGCTTAAAAGGTTATTGCCATAAGATTAAATTAAAGGAAAATTAAATTCCCACATGTTCCCAAGTATGAAATGTTCCTATATCAGTCAGGGAGGATATGAAAAAAGAAATTCAAAAGCTTTTGGATGGGGGAATCATAAAAGAAGTTGAGGGCACGGAATGGTTGGCTCCGGCCGTTGCAGCCCACAAGGCCAATGGGGATCTTCGCCTTTGCATAGATTTGAGGAATTTAAATAAAAATGTTGTGGTTGACAGATACCCCTTACCCAACATCAATGAGCTGTTAGTACTTCTTGGTGGTGCTAAGGTATTTAGCACAATCGATTTAACATCTGCCTATCACCAGATAGAATTACATGATTCTTCAAGAGACTATACCTCTTTTATCAAGTCATTTGGGACATACAGATTCAAACGGATGCCTTTTGGTTTAATATCAGCTTCTTCTGTGTTTCAGCGAGTGATGGAGAAGGTTTTAAAGGATCTTCCTGGTGTATGCGTATATCAAGGCGACATTTTGATATTTGCTGATGATGTGTGTGAGCATGATTCTAGATTGAGAAATGTGTTGGAAAATTTGAGTATATATAATATCACTGTTGAGGCAGAAAAATTTAAGTTTAGACCCGACTCAATCAATAATCTGGGGTATAACATGTCAAGAGATGGCGTTAAGCCAATATCTGAGTTAGTCAACACAATAAATAACCTGAGTGCTCCATTAAATAAAAGTGAACTGATGAAATTTCTGGGCATGATAGAATATTATGCAAAATTTGTGAAGGGTTTTGCTTCTTCAACATTCAACATGAGGAGTCTTCTATGCAAGGGTGTCGATTTTGTGTGGTCTCCTCAGTGTGAAAAAGAATTTATTAACATTAAAAACAAACTCAATGATGCACCATGGCTCAAGAGCTTTGATCCCTCTGCTAAATCGATCCTTATCACTGATGCAAGTGAAAAAGGGTTAGGAGCGGTTTTGCAGCAATCTGGTTCTTCAGGGTTAAAAACTGTAATGTTCCTGTCAAGATGTTTGAGGGATTCTGAAAAACGTTATTCGTCGTGGAAAGAGAATCTCTAGCTGTAACTTGGGCGATAAAAAAATTTAAAAAATTTCTATGGGGAGTTGAATTTTAGGTCCTTTCTGATCATAAACTGCTGGTTGAGATCTTTAATAAAAAAGGCATGGATTCTATTTCTAGTAGGATATCTAAATGGATTATAAGCTTACAGGAGTATAACTTTGAGTTGAGGTACTTACCTGGTGTCAATAATGGGATTGCGGATGTGTTGTCACATCTGGTTTCTTCTGATTCATCTTGTGAAGAAAGTGTAGATGATGAAGATGAATGTTTTTTTTTAGTGGATCATGATGTCATCTCGGAAGAAAAATGGTGTGAAGAAATTAGCCGTGATTCTACTTTAAGAGAGGTTATGTTACTCATTCAAAAGGGATGGACTAGTAACAAATGTAGTTCTTTAGATACCATACCGTTCTGGGTTTTAAGAAATGAACTATCTATGGACAAGGGTTTATTATTCCGTGGAACAAAATTAATTCCTCCGAACAGTCTTAGAAAGGATTTTATAGATTTGGTTCATAATGCCCATACAGGCATTTCAAAGTGCAAAGAACGATTGCGTATGACTTATTGGTGGCCAGGCATGGACAAGATGGTTCAGAGTGTTATTAGAGATTGTGTTCCATGTTTACTTAGTGACAAGTCCAAATGTACCCATGAACAGCCAATGGTGTTAAGGAAGCGTCCTTGTAGGCCTTGGCAAGACATTGCATTAGACATAATAGGACCAATTCATGGTAAGGGTCCTGCTACTTATGCTTTAATAATTATTGATATGTATTCAAGGTGGCCCATGATTTTTTTTTTTATCTGGGATTGATACCAGTTTCATTATCACATGTTTGGAGAAGGTATTTGCTGAAGAAGGTTTTCCTGAGGTTTTGTTGAGTGATAATGGAGTTCAATTAATTTCAAAAGAAATGGAGGATTTTTTGACTTCTAAAGGGATTGTTCATAAAACTTCATCCTTATATTATCCTGAAGGAAACGGTATGATCGAGAGATTTAATAGAGTAGTAAAGGAATCACTAATGTTGGCTAAATCTCAATCTTTGGATTGGAGAAAAGAAGTTCAGAGAAAAGTAGAGGAATATAGGCTGTATTCACATTCCACCACTGGTAAAACTCATTTTCTTCTGTTTAGAGGTAGAGTTCCAAATACTGTGGTTGAACCTTCCTGGGTTAATAGGCATGAGTTGTGCAAGGGGAAAGAAAGTTCATGTGATGGATATGTTGCTCAAAGGAATGATGAGGTGAAAGCTGAACAAAGGAAAGAGTATTTTGATTTAATTAAAGGGTCAAAAAGACAAATGTTAAGATTGGTGATTGGGTAATGATAAAGCATCCTGGTGCTTCCTTATACAAATTCATGAAACCAATAAAAGTCATCAAAGTATTCAACAATGCCATTCAGACACAAGATCATCGAATTTGGAATTTGAATAGAGTTGTAATTGTTAAGGGTAAGTTTGATGGTAAAAACAAGGATGACAATGTCATTACAGGTGCTCAGTTACAATGTGGTAAAGATTATAACTCCTTCTTGAATATACATCGCTCATTTAAGAGTATCAAACCTCCTTTACGGTATATAGATTTTATTTAATTAGTTAGTTGTTTTTTTATTCTTTATATTTTCATTTGTTAAAGGAGGGGGATGTGTAGTATTTCATGATTCATGAAATAATATTTTAACTTGGTTGTGTCAATGTGCTGGAATGTTATCTATGTAACATAATTCCATGCTGTGATGATTCCAGGTCTTAAGAATGTTTAGTATGAGTTGAACTGCTTAACTGGCTTGTGGTGTATGGGATCTTTCTCTTGGATTAAACTGCATTTGATCAGCTTCCTTTGTCTTCAATGATTTACAACTGGAATGCTTCACCTTAGTAAATCCAGAATTGACTATATGCTAGTGGATAATGACCTCCGGTCAGAACTGCAGGATATGCAAGTTATTTCTAGACCAGATAGTGACCACCAGGCACTAAGTGCATCCTTTCTAATGACCAGATCTAGAGACGCAAAACTAGAGGCGGTTGTATGGACTACGCTAATTACAACTACCAACAATTTGAGAAATGTCAAGTGGGCAGAATTGGTGGTAGACGATTACAATCTCTCTGTAATTTATGATCTGTTTGTGACCATATTCTCTCAGATTGACACAATTAATATCCACAATATCAATTTCGTCCCCATACACTGTGAACTCATGGACACACTGAGACCGTGTTTCATGAAAGAATAGAGGAAAGGAGCACCTAGAAAGTCAGCACCGTCCTGGCATGACAAAGCCTGTCGAACAGGAAAGACCCTCCTGCTGAGTGCAATTAAAAGGGGTTCAAGGCATGATGTAATAAAGACCAGGCAAGACTAAAAAACTCTCCTATTGAAAGCCAAAAGAGAATGGGAGGAGGAACAATGGGCAGTGATTGCTGAAGCCTTAGAGAAGAATGACCCAAACATTTTTGGGAAACTTATAGATATGAAGCCCTCCAACTCTTATCCCTTATACCCAATGATTAACCCTGACATCTGGGTCTCACACTTCAGCAACCTATACCATTGCCCCCAGCAAAACAACACAATAGTGACCCCTTTCCCTGAAGAGGTTGACGGCCCTCATACCCTAAATTTGACTAGCCCAACTTTCATTCCAGTTACAAACTCTACTCTTAAATTTACTTTATCTGAAACACTCAAAGCAATAGAACAAACAGAAAAGGGTAAGGCCCCAGGGATGGACGGCATTCTGAGAGACCTTTTCCTCTCTGAACCATACATTTGGGCCTCCTATTTGAATGTTTTATCGAACAGCATAATAAAAGGGAATATGATCCCACCCTCATGGCAAGGTGCCGTTAATATACCAATTTTTAAAAAAGGGTACAGAGCTATACCCTCTAATTATAGGCCCAAAAGCTTACTTGATAATTCACAAAACATATTCTGCAGACAAGTCTTATTCAAATTAAATGACTGGCTACTACTGAAAAATGTTTTGGAAAATTCTCAAGCAGGCTTTAGATTAAAGGTCAACACATTGGACCAGGTCCTCTGCTTCAAGATGATAACCTGAAAATATGTCACCTCGTTGTGTGAACATCGATACGTTGCCTTTATTGAATTAAGAGCAGCGTTTGGCCTGGTCCCGAGAAACACACTCTGGGAGGGACTAGCTGGGTATGGCATTCCCTCAGATCTATTGAGAATACTTAGGCTCCTACACGATAACACATATGCGACGGTCAGATAGAACTCTACAGGGAACTTGATTGGTAAGATAGATCTTGAAGGGGGTCAGACAGGGGTGCGTTCTTACACCAACATTGTTTAGCTTATTCTCCAAGCGAAGAAGAAGAGAATGATGGAATGCAAACATGACGCTACTAGAGAGGTGGGAAAATCAATCCCAATATTAATGTTTGATGATGACACCCTGTTGATCTCCTGAACCCGTATGGGACTTCAATCTGAAATAAATGCTTTTGTTATGTTTTGCAGGGAGAGGGGCTGTGAGCTAAACTCGTCAAAATCAAAAGTTATGATGATCAATCCAAATAAAGGGTGCAGAGGCAATGTGACTGTCGGGGGGCTCCCACTAGCGGGAGCTCACCACTTTGATTTTCTTGGGGTGAGTGAGACTAAGTGATACCCAAGCATTGGGCCCCTAGAAAGAAAAAAGTAAAACCACCCTTCATCAGATAGCCTCTGCCATAGCGAGACGGTATAAAGCAGGATCCAGCGGAGCTTTCTCTCCGGTCATCACCGTATATCAATCCTCAGCAGTAGCGGCAGCAATATATGGTGCCGAGATCTGGGGCTATGCCAATGCTGAGAGTCTACCAAAAATAGAAAACAGGTTCTTTTAAACACTTTTAAGCTTCCCTTAAGCTCTCCTACTTCACCGCTATGCTTAGACCTGGCTCTCAATCCAATACACTTAACAGTGGTTTTAAAGCCCCTTCTATACTGGGCCAGATTATGGACCACTAATGAATTGGCAGCCTATAGAGTGTGTGTGAAAGATCTTTTGTTCCTGATAGAAACCTGAGAACACCATGGTTGAAACATTAAAGAATTAACGCACAGAATAGAAATGAGTGAGCTATGGACCGCCATAGAGACAATAGTAAAAGGAGATGCTCTAAAAATATAACAGTCTTACTGAGAGCCAGTCCTACTCCAAACGCGGAAAAGGCACCAGACCAAGTCTCTCACTAGAAAATTCCTGAATCATAACAGTGCGCCCAGGCTCGAACCTTATCTGAACAGGATGCACCCATATCAGATAAAATGTCTGTATGTACAATAGGTGCAGGGTTCTGCCCTTGAGAATGCACCCTTTCAAATGGGCTAATGCTACTTGCCAGGTCGATTGTTGCCCAAATTGTTCGAGCTTAGTGGAAACGGAGTCCCACTTCATGCTATTCTGCCTCTTATACAGGAAGGTGCGGAAAATATGATTGGTGGCTGCATGTAACCTAACCCTGGGCAAAGCACTACGCTACGCTCGCGTAGTTCGGGAAGTTTGTGCTACTTAGCGAATTGCATGTAGCACAGTGCAAACACGTGTAGCGTAGAGCAGCGGTCATTTTTTGCTTGCTCGTGGTCCTCAACGTCAAGTTGGCGACTGCGAGCAAGCATAATGAAATCCTGGCAAGACTTTTTCCTCATTTGCGATCAGCAACATCAAGTTGCCGATCGCGAGCCTGGAAAATAAAGCTCCCGATGAGATTTTTAACGCCGAGAGGTCATGTTTCTCATTGAGAGTGGTCGCGTATGCTCATGACTGCTTGCGATGAGAAACTACCAGTCTGCGTTGAGAAAGCTGCCGCTCGAGTAGAAATCTACTCGAGCGGCAGAAAACGACCGCTTGCACTGTGCAAGATGCTTGCATTGCTTGCACAGTGCGGACAAGCATCCGGCACTGTGCAATCAGTGCGAACAGCATTTTGCACAGTGCACTACGCAGTTCGCTTAGCGCGCGTAGTGCGAAGTGCACTTCTTGTAGCTACGCGTGGTGCTACTTTGCAAACTACGCCCAGGGTTAATGTAACCACATGGTGTGAGACACTACTAGGAAGCGGAGTGACTCTTTAAAAGTGATACAAGTGAACCCTTAGCCTTCGCGGTCTTGAAGTACTAATATATCGCTTGGCCATTAATTAAGAAAGAAGGCTATCTGCAATTCTGAACCTGGGTAGATATCTGCCTTATCTCCCCTTCCTATCATTAAGAGTTTATGAATTAATGCACATATTTATTCTGCCAACTTTTTCCTTTTCCACAGTTCCTATGATTACTATTTTGCACGTTCCACCCGCTATGACTATTTGAACTTTTTATGATCGGTTGGACTACTTACCACCAAAATGTAAAATTAGTTATCTTGGTAGGTCCACAATCAGTTCTAAGGACTGATGTCCCGTTTGTTGCACTTTAACCTGATGCAATGTTTTTAATCGCTTTCATAGTAATCCATCTGTCCCTTGATGTCTTATGTTTTTATATTGTATAACTTTTAAAGTGTCTAAAATGTATCTCATTGTATTGATCTGATGTGTTTTATGGGCTGTGCCCGAAAGAAACGATTACTTACTTACTTACAAGATATATCCTAAACCACAAAAACTAAAATATTCATGTAAGTATTGTAAATATCAACAGTAAATAGTAAGAAAAACCCCATAAAACTCAATGTTAGTCAAAAACAAATACATTGCATTCTTCTTTTTGGAACAGATAACAACAGAATTAAAGAAATAAATATTTACCTAAAGAACACTTCAAAATGGAAACGCATACTACCAATAACATCCATCAAAGACTCAACAATGTCCAGGTTTACAAATAAACAAGTTTCAACCATAACATAAAAACTATTTCCAGGTGAAAATAATAACTAACAATAAATATTTTCTTTTTAACAGAGTATCTAAACGTTCTGTTTTTCTCCACAGAAAATTTATAAAACTTAACAAAACATTTTTTAATTTTTTTAATGGGCAAATAAAGAAAAACAAAGCTATATTAAAACAGCAAAAACATAAACTTACACTTTTTTCTATTTCTCTTTTTAAACAGAACCAATATCAATGACATCAGCTAATCAGGCAAAGTATGTGAAATCCCTGAGAGGCAACAGACTGTTGATGTATGCTGGCTACCTTTATTGTATGGACATTTTAAGTGAGCCCAGGTGTCATTGGAGGTGCATGCAGTACTTTTCATCCCATTGCACAGACAGAGTGGTTACTCTGGAAGACACTGTAGTTAGTACAACTGTTCATAAACACTCTGCCTTTGCAATGAAGATTGAAGGATGTGAAAACATTAAAAGAATTCAGGAACTTGCATCCAACTAAAATTAGCCTTTTGACTCAGTTTTGAGACAGATATATGAAACCATTCCAATGCATGTACCCAGTAGTAGGTCCACAATTTCCAATATTAGTAGAATGGTACAAAGACAAAAACAAGCAAGTAATCCCTGGCGAATAACACCACCGACGTATTCTGAAATTAATATCCTTCTGAATTACATATCACTTTCTCTGAATAACCTTTTCTACTGCATGTCAATGAAAACCCTCAAAAAAGAATTCTAATATTTAGCGTAAACCGTGACCTGTTAACACTTGAAAATAGTGAACTTTGGAAGGTGAATGGTACATTTAAATCAACACCCTATCCATTCACCCAAATTTACACTATTCACCCTAACATGAATAACCCAACGATCCCAGTAGTTTATAGTTTACTACCTGACCAGCAATCCTCAACATACATTGAATTATCATCAGTTATAAAATCCAAACAATGAATAAAAGTCCTAGAAAAGTAATAATTGACTTAGAATTATCAATGATTAAAACAATTACAACTATTTACCCCACCACCCAAATTCTTTTTTTTTTTTAAAGATTTTTTATTCATCATCATCAAGATTACAATTACATTTTCATTATATATTTCAACGAGATAAGAAAATCAAATAACATTCATTATTAACTTAATCCTTTAACAAGTTTATAAATTCGTGCTTACATTTAATAGATTCTATCCATAATAGATCTTACAAATTCAATTTAGTACCTAAAACAAATTATTAGTTATCTTACTGTATGCTTATAACTCCCCCAGCTTTTGCTTCCATGTTATTATTGGAGCCCATATTCGCCTCGCAACTTCCCTTCTTACCCTTCCCTTTTTTTCGTATAGAGCCTGTTCCAAGGTAAAGATTGCCAGCAACCTAGAAACCCATTGATGTACAGTCGGTGGGCTAGGATCTTTCCATAGCGATGCTATACATAGTCTGCTTAATACCATGGCTATATACAAAAACTCATAATGTGGAACAACCACGCCATCCTTAGCAACTCCTAAGATCATAACTTCGTTTGACAATGTTATATTCATTCCCAGTGTTTTCTGAAAAAATTGTTCCATATCCTGTTTATAGCTATCTAACCTGGGACATGAAGCAAACATGTGAATCGTATCGGCTTGGGTAGAGTGACATCTTGGACATATTATCCCACTTGTTCCACCCCACTGTGCCACCCTGTGGGGGGTATAATACAATTCATACAATGTTTTATATTGCTGTGTTTGCAGATTTGTTGAACTCAGCACCTTATTTGACATTATTAACGACTTCTCGGCCTCGTTCCCAGTCAGCCCTAATTTAGTTCCCCATTTCTCAAACATTTTTTTAGAGTCATCCTTCTTAAATTTACATATTTCGACATACAGCTGCGATATAGAGCAGCCTGACTCCTTTCTCAAGTCTTCCATCAAATCTACTTTTTGCATGTCAGCCTCTCCACCCCTCTTTCTTGATAGGACTGACCTAATTTGTAAATATTTATAAAAATCTCTTCGCCTTAAATTATAAAGCCTTTGCGCATTTTCGTAAGTGATAATTACCCCTGTGGGACCTACAAGGTCTCCTAAAGTTTTTACCCCTTGCCTGTCCCAATCTTTCATTATGGAATCATGAAATATTCCTGGAAGCGATGGATTCCCATATAGTGGTGTATAATAGTTCATTCTACCCAATTTTAGCTTCTTTTTAAGGGTAGACCATATTGTTATGGCAGCCCCCAGGGTCTTAAACCGTACCTTCTTGTAGTAACTTTTCTCATCATATTTGAGCAGCCAGCTATCCGAATCCTTGACCAGAAGCTCATATACATCCGGGGTCATATCCCTCCCTCTCCATTTGTCCATTATATCTCCCCCCAGCATCCCTCTTATAAATTGTAAAACTGATGCCCAATAATAGGTTTTGAAGTCTGGGAGTGTCA
Organism: Lissotriton helveticus; assembly: GCF_964261635.1. NCBI lineage: Eukaryota > Metazoa > Chordata > Amphibia > Caudata > Salamandridae > Lissotriton > Lissotriton helveticus. The sequence goes on along the minus strand of NC_136069.1, from coordinate 1,135,381,787 downwards.
ACTCACCACGTTCTCGGGGCAACGACAAGAATTTTTGGCTACGTCGGGTTCTTCCTCCTGCCCATATAAACCTATTTGTTACCCCTTCTAGCTCTCTGAACCATTTATTGTCGAATAGTAGGGGAATGGACCTAAAAAGATATAGCACTTTAGGCAGAAAGGACATTTTTATCAGGTTGCATCGGCCAATTGTAGTCAAATGCAGGTTATTTAATCGGTTAAAGTCAGTTTTAGCCTTGCGTATTATAGGTTCTAAATTCTTCTCTACTATAGTTGTGATATCGGAGGAGATTGAAACCCCTAAATATATCGCAGTCTCAGTGACTCTTTGATCTGCCAATGTTACTTTGTTATTTATTACGACTTGCGTTTTATCTACATTTAGCTTATATCCTGATAATCTTCCATATATAGCTGCCTCTGTTTCTATTGCCCGTAATGCAGTTTCAGGATCGCAAGAGGTAACCGCCAGATCGTCCGCATACCCCAGAATTTTTGTTTCATGTCCATTTAAGACTATTGGCCGTATGTCTATATTCTGTTCTATTTTCCTAATAAATGCATCAATATATAGGGCGAAGAGAAGTGGAGAACAAGGACATCCCTGTCTAGTTCCCCGTCCAATCTTTATCTCTTTACTCCATTCGCCCATAATTCTAAGTTTAATTCTTGGATTGACATATAAAGCCCTGATAGCCTTTATAAAACCACTCCCAAGATTTACCTTCTCTAATACTGCCCATAGGAACCCCCACGAGACCCTATCAAATGCTTTTTCTGCATCTAATAATATTAATGACATAGGATCTCGTGAGGCTGTCGTTCCATCAAACAGGGTTACAACTCTCCTGATATGTTCTGTGGTGCCTCTCCCAGGGATGAACCCATGCTGTCTAGGGGATACTATCTTACCTATTACTTTCCCTAATCTATTTGCCATGATTTTCGAGTAAACTTTCGCATCACTGTTCATTAAACTTATTGGTCTATATGACCCTGGATTAGTTGGTGATTTATTTTTTTTAATGAACACTATCATAGTTGCTTCGCTCCATGACTCTGGGGGAGGGATATCTTTTTGTATATTAATTATTAAATTATAAAAATCCTCTTTGATTTCAGGAAAAAAGATTTTATAAAATTCTAATGGTATGGAGTCAGGACCAACAGCTTTCCCTGCTGGGAGATCCAAAATTGCTTTATGCATTTCCCCTTGGCTAACCATCGTTTCCAGAGCCCTTTTGTCAGCATCTCCTAGTTGTTCTAAATTAGCTCCTTCCAGAAATTCCTCTGTCTCATACTTCTCAGCCCCTTGATCAGGATTATATAGTAATTGATAGAATTCTTGAAATCTGGCACATATGTCCCTTGGTGCAGTAACCATGCTGCCATCCTGAAGCATTACCTCTGCGATATCACCCTTTGTGGCCTCCTGTCTAGTTCGCACGGCCAGTATGCGGCCAATCTGTTCGCTGTATTCGTACTGTTCTTTCCTCCAGGCCAAATACTTCCCTGCTGCTTTAGATGCAAGTATCTCCCCCACCGCTGCTTTGGCCATTGCTAATCTCTGTGATATTACAGCAGTGTCTTGTTTAGACCTTATAGCTCCCACTAGTTCTTCCTCAATGTTTGCCACAGTTCCTATTCTTCCTGCCATCTCCTCCTTTTCAACCTTGTTTCGTCTAATTGAATATCTGAGTGTTTCCCCCCTTATGCATGCTTTCATAGTATCCCATACTATAGCTGGGGAGGCTGTTCCTCTATTGACCTCAAAAAATTCTTTTAACCAGCCTCTCATGTATTCAATATATTTGACATCTTGTAATAGTGCCCTCTCAAATGTCCAGTTTAAGCTTAGATTGTTTTGTGATGTAGTTACAATGTCCAAAATCAGTGGATTATGGTCCGATATGACACGAGGAAGCTTACTAACTTTGCTCATGGTCGCTATTATAGGGGATACCAAAAAATAGTCCAGTCTTGCTAATGTTTTATGGGGTGCGGAAAAATATGTGCTGCCCCCCCCCCCCACCTTGTGCTGTTGTTCCCAGATATCTATTAATCCATTGTCTTCCATTAGCCTTATCTTTTTCCTCCCCCCAAATTTTTTCGGGTCTTGTTTCCATAGGCCATTCAGACCATTAATATTAAGATCTCCACATACCACCAGAGGTTGGGGCCAGTTAGCCAGTTGTGTACTTATCAGGTTAAGCATTTCAGGGTCATCAACTGTCGGGGCATACACTGTGCATAGAGTAAAATTAAATCCCTTCACCTGGCATTCCATCAACACCCATCGCCCATATGAATCAACTTTTTGCCTTTTAACATTAACCATACCTTGCCGTGCTAATACCGCCACCCCCCTTGTTCTCGTCCCTTGTGTTGTGTATGCAAGCAATTGAAAACCTAACTGGCCCAATAAGCCCTTCTGGGACACCTCTATATGGGTCTCCTGTAGACACAGCATATCAACCTGGATTGTTTTTAAATATTCCCTCAGCTCCCTTCGCTTCCTTCCATCATTTAAACCACATATATTCAATGTACCTATCCGCATTGATAATTTTGTTTTATCCTCATTTCAGCATACAGTTTTTCTACAATTCTTTCGTCTTTTAAAAGATAATTATCCCCTTGTTCTATCTTGTCTTGATGTGATGTTTTTTTACGTTTTTCTCCCCCCCCTTCCACCTTCCCCCTTCCCCCACCCTCTTTCCCCACCTCCCCCCCACCTGTTAGAGCAAGCAGGCCGCTGGCCTCTGTGATGGAGTCTGGCTGTCGTCTCCCCTTTGCCGACCTGTATACTTAAATTAAATTAGACCAACTGAATTAATTATTTCCCTTAGATTTCCTCTTTTAGAGCCACTTTAACCATTTCTCCCCATGGGAAAAAAAAACAAAACATTTCATTCCATTTTGTCCATTTGTCCATTTGTTCGTTTGCTATTTTGATCATATCGCCTGTATATCTTCCCCCTGAGATTCGTACTTCTTGTAATCTCTACTCAGATACTAACTCTAGTTACATTTTAACACAGCTGAACCCTTCATGAACCAACTTTTCTCTTGCTTAACCAGCATGTAAGTTAATGAATATGTCCCCTTTTCAATCTTCAAAGTTTGTCTCTAGCTTCACTACTAGTCTCACTGCTGGCTCTGATCATATCCATATATTCTTTCGCTTGAATTTCGGAAAAAAAGACCCTGGTAGAGTTCTTATGGATTATCTTTAGTTTGGCCGGGTTCATTAAATAGGCCTGCAGGCCCATCTTGTGGCATGGATCCAGTAGCTCTCTCAATCTCCATATTCTTTCAACTGTACTATGACAGTAGTCTGGGGTTGAAAAGAAAGATTGGTTCTCAAATGTGCGTTTAGCATTGGGACGAGCTTTTGCGTATACTTCTTCCCTCAGCAAGAAGTTGCCAAAATATATTAATATGGCTCTTGGTCTTGGTGTCCCCTCAGCCGTGGAGGTGGTGGAACCTTTCTTTTTGAGATTTAATGGGAACCTATGCACTCTTTGCACTTCCTTGTCCCAATCCCAATGACTTAATTCCGGGAAGGCTCCTTTGAACATTCTTAGGACATATGCCCTGATATCCCCGCCTTCAACCCCTTCCTCTATACCCAGGATTCTAAGGTTATTTAGTCTTTGACGATTCTCTATGTCCTCCAGCTTCCACTGGGCGTCCACCATCTGTTTTTCATACCCCTTCAATCTAGTTGAGTCTTTAGCTTGCTGGTCCTCCATCAACCCTGTTCGTTCTTCCAGGTGTGTCATCCTCGTATTCGTGGCTGTACATATCTTTGCAACCTTCTTTATAGCTCCTTGCAGATTTTTAGTTGCTAAGCGGTTTTTTTTACCCTCAACTTTTGTAGCATCCTGCAGTTGTTTAATTGAGTTAAGTATTAGCTGCAGAGTGGGTTCCGCCGCCTGTGCCTGTGCCTGTGTCTGTGCCTGTGTCTGTGCATGCGCCCCCCCAGCTTTAGGATCCTCTTTTTCAATCTCAATGTCATTGTAGATTTGCTGTGTGTCTGAGTAGTCCCAGTTTAAGGCTGCTTCCGTTTCAGTGCTAGCCGCACTTAACCGTCTGCGGCTGCTGCCTGATTTCTCTTGTGATTGTGTACTTCTTTGACGTCGAGACATCCTTTTCTTCCTTGGCTCTTGATTTGGCTCATGACTTTTCCCTCTTGGTGAAGATCCGCTTCCCCCTTCCAAGCTTAGAGGCAGGCTTGAGTCTGTATTAATGCCACCGTTTTCCTCCAAGCCTGAGCATGTCTCCTCAGACGCATCTGATCCATCTGTTACTGAAAAAAATTTATCCACTGGATCCACGTTATCCTCTAACTATTTACCCCACCACCCAAATTCAATGATTTTTTTTTCTTCACTTTTCTCAGGCACATTGACCTAAAATCCCCAAAACATCCCTAGTTGAGGAAAAACTACCTGCCTTAGGCTGTGTACCCCCTGACAGTGTAAGCAAAAACTATTCAGCAATATCTAAATCCTAATATTTTACACACACAAAATGAAGAACAATAGGCACCTCTACTAAATTATTTTGAAGATAGATGAATTAGCCATCTATGCAGGTTGGGTCATAGGACGAAACCAAGATTTTACATTGAATGGTGGAACTGTTACACGACTCGCTAAGAGGGAGGTGCAAAGACTAACAGTGCCATTTAGGGATGACACAATTCCTTCAGGAAATCAATTGGCAAACTTCACCCAAACCTATATAAGTTTTGGGACATTTTGAAGAAGAAACAATGTTTCCAAGATATATTGCTAGGGCATTTTATTGTATGTAAATTTTAATAAACTTATGTTTTTAATCTGATATGTATTGTGTTTATGGGTATACTTCAGTTGTCTAATAGTTCATGCATCTATAATAAGCTGCAAGATACATGGATCTATGACCTATATATATATTTATACTATAGGGGTGTCTAATAAGAAGCAAAGGGAAGGATTAGGGACTGGCAAGTGGTGCACTTGGCCAAGTCGACATGGCAGTGCTAGACTGCACACAGGCCTTGCAATGGCAGGCCTGAGACATACTTTACAGTCTGCTTCTGTGGGTGGCACAACCAGTGCTGCAAGCCCACCAGCAGCATTTGATCTACAAGCCCTGGGCACACATGGTGCACTGTACTAGCGGCTGACAGTAAATCAAATAACCCAACTGTGGAATAACCCATCAGTACATCAATTTACCATAGGGAGCACTTGCACTGTGGCACTGATTAGCAGTGGCACAGTGCCCAAAGCATAAATCCAGCAAAAACATATCAAAACAGAGGAGGCAATCCATCAAAAATGGAAGGGAGACTCACGTCAATGATGTCAGGTCTAACCCGTGTCCCCTCCAGCTGAAATGTGGGGAGAACTACCCTTCCCCTTGGGAGTTCTCTTCACTAAGGCGGAAAAATCTGGACAGACCATCAGCGTTGGCGTGTTCTGTACTAGGGCGGTGTTCTACCGTAAAGTCCATACCCTGTAGGGAGATAGACCACCTCAATAACTTTGGGTTCTCACCCCTCATCTGCATCAGCAATCTGAGGGGTCTGTGGTTGGTCTGAACCCGGATGTGAGTCCCAAACAAGTATGGCCTCAACTTCTTCAGTGCCCAGACCACAGCAAATGCCTCACGCTCAATTGCACTCCACCTCTGTTCCCGTGGAAGTAACCTCCTACTGATGAAGGCTACATGTTGGTCAAATCCCTTTTCAGTAATCTGTGATAGAACAGCCCCCACACCATGCTCTTAAGCGTCTTTCTGTACAATGAATTCTTTTGAGAAGTTGGGCGCCTGAAGCACGGGTGCTGGGCACATGGCAGTCTTCAGGGCATCAAAAGCCTTCTGACTGGGGGCGTGGCCAGCCAAGCAACATGGCGGACGCAACTCTCTAGAGCTCCGTCCGCAAGGTCCTAACTTCTCCTGCAATTCTCCTAAAAGTGTGGTCTCAGTGTCCCCATACCGGGCGGAGACGCTGCAGGATTATCTAAGGATCTTACCGGTGGGTCCAAGCCGGAGCGGAGGGAAACAGGCCGCCGAGCAGGAGGAGCTGGCAGGAGCTGTGGAGGTGCGAAAACCTGGCCGGGTCTCGGCCCGCAGAGGGGCCTCTGACTCTGCTCTCGTGAAGACCGCGGAGGGAGCCTGATTGGCGCTGCAGACAGCTGAGTGCAGCGGGGGTGAGCAGAGGCGGCCCTGGAACGAGCGGCCAGGCACCAGGCGAAGCCCAAAAAGGTCGGGAGGAGAGGACCTGCGGTGGCCGCTTTAGGAGCCGAGTGGTGCGCCGACATTCACCAGCACCGCGGCAGGCCAGGGTGAGCGGCGGAGGTGCGAACGCGGCCGCTGGCGGGCCCCGAGGGCTGGCACCAGCGGGGTGAAGCACACTCCTCTGACCCGAGCGGGGAACGGAAGCTTTCTGTGCGGTTGGGATTGCGGCGGAAGATTGCCTGAGCCCTTGCGGTGTGTTGCGGAGCCCCGGAGGCAGGCGGCAGGACGGAGACTCGGCCCTGGTGAGTGCCCGGGATTCGGTGCGCCGGGTATTTACTGGCTGTGAGGCACTGGGAGACGTGGAAAAGGCCAAGAAGCACTGCAGGGAGGCGGAGGACGGAGGCAGAAGGTACGGAGGAAGAGGCTGACTGCAGACTGTGCTGATGGGATGTCATTTTGACTCGGGGGCCATCTTAGGCGCCCATGTAACGAGAGGGCCCTGTCCCTGGGCCACAACACTCGACCCCTCTGTTGCGAACGCCGCCAGCCACAGAGACTGTGCCATCACTGCAGAGCAAAGGGGCCCATCTGTATTGCTGATGTGGGGGGCGCATGTGGGAGGACATGGCTGTTTGCGCCCCCGCGCCCACCTGAACAGAGGCGCGCGTCGTGGGTCTGGTGCCAGCCTGAGCGGAGTACAGTTCCGGAGGGCCCCAACGTAGATGTCCGCCGGCGGAGGCCTGCTGTAGCCCATTTACCTCTTGTCAATGCGCAGCCCTGCCTACTAGAGTAAAGACTTCTCTCCTCACTGCAGCCACTAGCAACAAGGCAGGCCAAGGAACACTTGAGAGAGGGTCGCTGACAGTATCTGCTGGCCCTACCTGGTTGAGCGAGCCTGACCACCCTGCAGTCGTAGCCAACCACCGAACTAGTCAGGAAGCAATTGGGGGAAGGTTGCTGCCTATACTCACTGGCCCTGGCGGGAGAGGGCTCATAAAGGAGTCTGGGAGTAGGGCTATACGGTGAACTGTCCTTGGACGCCTAGGAGGCGGCCTCTGGGAGGCCACCTCCTCAACACAGCCGGTGTCCTCCTAGCTGGCTCACAGTGTCGATAGATTGACCGATAGGAACAGGAGCCCATCCTCACCCCCTGACACCGCTCGAAGGCCCGCAGCCAGACGTGTTGATGCCCACGGCGCAGCAAATTGTAATGGGCAGGCTTCGGGACAAAACGCAGTCGAGGCAGCAAGACGCGAGCGGCCCGACCTCCCGCAGGAGCAGAGACGGATGGTTATGGAACCCGCGGCTACCCTAGCGGCCAAAATGGACACTGTGCTAGCGGCGGTGGAACGCATCGGGGCGATCCTGGAGCAAACCATGTCGTCTTTAGAGGGGCGGATCGATAAAGTCTCATCTGACTTCACGCTGTTACATGCGGACCACCGTAAATTGTCGGAGTCAGTCGCGGAGCAGTGCCAAGCTGTCCAGGAACTGCAACCTGTGGTGCGCAGCCATGCCTCAGCCCTACAAGACCTGATCGATAGAGTCCATGCACTAGAAGACCGCGCAGAGGACGCGGAAGGATGCTCTTGGCGCAACAGTATACGAGTAGTAGGCCTGCTAGAAGGAGAAGAAGGGACAGAACCTGAAAGGTACACAGAGACCTGGCTGCGGACAATTTTGCCGGTAGGAGTACTATCCCCGCACTTCGTGGTGGAAAGAGCGCACAGGGTGCCGGCGCAAGCCCAGAGGCCGGGCACTAGACCCCGCCCGTTTCTCTTCAAGCTCCTCAACTACAGAGACCGAGACACGGTGCTCAGAGAAAATCGGAAGATGAATGACCTCCAGGTAGGCAACAGTCACGTGATGCTTTTCCCGGACTACACAGCAGCAGTACAAAAGAGGCGCGGCTCCTATACGGCAGTGAAGAAACAGGTGCGGGACCTAGAACTGCCCTATTCATTGCTGTTCCCATCTCATCTGCGTGTGGTCTCCAAGGAGGGCACTCGCTTCTTTTAGGCTCCGTCGGAAGTCTGGGACTGGCTAGAGGAGACCGTAAAGTGGACGGGGACGCGACCGACGGGTCCGGAAGACGGCGGATGGCAAGAACAGCGCTCCTGGAGGAGGAGGAGGAAGAGAGGGGCTAGGTGAGGAGCAGCACTAGGGCAGACGGCGCCCAGTCTGGAGAAGATGCGACAGGAGCGGCAGGAGGCACTGGAGGCGGTCGCGACACTGGGAGCGGTAACTGGACATGGAGAACCCGGACCATAGGCCGCAGAACGGAACCGGAGCTAGCGGATCGTCCTCACCGTCCACTGTACTGTTGGAGGACACTATACTGCCTGTGGTGACACCCCAAACAGCGGACTACATAATGTGACTGATGGCGGACCTGAGATAGACTGCTGTATTGTCAGTGTTCAGTGCAAGGTCCATTGTATCCTTTCTATGACCAATGTAACATACTGGCACGCACTACTGCTGGCTCTGGAGCCACGCGGTTGAGCAAAACTAGAACTAGAAGCTGCTAGCACAGCGCAGATACACAGTGGCTCCTTCCTCTGGGACACAAGTTTAATCACTACTATGCGGGGTGGTCTACATGGGCGGCTTGCACCAGCCCGGTACGCTCCATTGTCTGTGACTTAACACCCACACCACAGCAGCGCTAAGGGCCCTAGATGAGGGAGTAACCTGATGACATCACTGACTGCGCGTTCCCCCACACACACATAGATTGCGGTCACGACACATTGAACTGTAGTCACGTTGCCTAGTCTGGACGCATTCCCTGTTGGGAATACGCCCATAAAGTTATAATCTTAGTTCTGGTTCACACGTTTCAGAAGCGGCACTTAGAGATCCCCACACGAGAGCCTGCCCCTCGTCCCCAAAAACTGCACCCCCTGACTCCCCGGGTGGTCACACCACAGCACAACACATGGCGTGCACCAACAACATGACCTGGAACGTCCGCGGCATGCACACCCCGTCGCGTCGGTACTCTGTTTTCGCATACATGCAGCGCCACCAGGTGGGGATCGCGCTTCTTCAGGAGACGCACATGTCCCGAGTAGAATTGGAGAGGCTTCACAGGCGATGGAGGGGGCAGCTTCATGGCACAACCTATTCAGCGCACCTGCGAGGCACACTGATATGGGTGAGGGCAGGTGTTCCCTTTGCATGCACTGACACACAGGTAGATCCAGAGCGGAGGTACTCCTTTGCGAGGGGGAGGCTCAATGGACAGGAGATACTGTTGGGTTCTATCTATGCCCCCAATACGGAGCAACCTGCCTTCCTGGCATCCTTACACCACATCCTTCAGCGGTATGCGGGCCTCCCCTGGCTATTAGGCGGTGACTACAATATGGTGCTGGACACGCAGGTCGACTGCTCTTTTCCGCCCCTTTGTGCAGTGGCAGCGGCCTCGGTGGCGCAAGCTCTCAGGGACTGGTTAGCGCACTGGGGCATCCATGACCTTTGGCGTGCGCAGCACCCTACAGACAAAATATACTCATACTACTCGGCGGTGCACGGTCTCCATGTCCGCCTGGACAGAATAGTAGGCTCCCAGTTCCTTCTCCCGCTTCTGACTAAGACGGAATACCTGGGTAGGATGCACTCAGATCACAACCCCCTGTAGTTTCAGATTAGCTGGGCGGCGGACAGACCCCCGGTGCCCACTTGGCGACTTCAGCCGGCTGCGCTGGAGGATGCCGAATTTAGGTCTTTATTGGGCACTGCCATCCTATCCTACTTTGAGGAGAATGAGGATTCAGCGAGCGACCCTATGGTGGAATGGGATGCCCACAAGGCGACTATCCGGGGGCACTGTATAGGGACCACATGGAACATCCGCGCGCAGGTGTCCGCGTCCCTGACCCGCATCGTGTCTGAGCTTCTGCAGTACGAGCGGGAGGGGAAAGGAACGGGAAGGCATGCGCTAAGGCTTGGGGAGCTTCGTGGTGAGCATGCGGTCCTACTTGAGTGACTGCGGTGCCACAACTATGCAGCGCATACTGCCAAGACGCACGCGAAGGCGGATAGAGCTGGCCATTTGCTGGCCTGGCTGATACAGGCCACAGAGCGTAATGTCCCAATCGGTGCCATACGCTCGGGGGACGGGACAGTGGTGTATACTTAGCACGAAATTCACCAGGCGCTTACCGATCACTACCGGGACCTGTATAGAGCTCGAGGCACTGGTCAAGAATATGCGTTGACTGATTTTTTGGAGTCGATTGCGCTACCTGCTGTCACAGAAGCCCAGAGGGCAGAACTAGATGCCCCGCTCACGTTAGAAGAGGTGGGAGATGCGGTCCAGGTGCTGGCGACGGGAAAAATGCCGGGGCCTGCCGGCCTGCCGGCCGAATACTACAAAGCAAATAGGGACATCCTAGCACCTCAGCTCCTTCAGATGTATAGGGCATCAATAGACGAGGGCCATCTTCCGTCCTCTCTGCAAGAAGCGTTTTTGGTGTCTCAACCTAAGCCCGACAGAGACCCCATGTCCCTGAGTTCTTATCGCCTGTTGGCGATGCTTAGCACTGACTATGAGATACTGGCCAAAATACTTGCAGAGCGCCTGGCGCCGATGGTTCCGCATTTAGTCCACCCGGACCAAAATGGTTTCGTACCAGCGAGGTCCACATCTCTGAATCTCAGGAGGTATTTCCGAGTAGCGACAGAGGCGAGGGTGGTCTGGCCCAGAGTGGGGTGCCTGGTGCTGGACTTAGAAAGGGCCTTTGACTGCCTTGAGTGGGGCTATCTGCTGGCGGTATTGGAGGCGTACCAACTGGGAGAAAACTTCCTACAAACGGTGGGACTCCTATATAGGAACCCGGTGGTCCGCATCCGACTGGGGCCGTACATCTCGGAGGAAGTGGCGGTGGGCAGGGGCACCCGACAGGGGTGTCCTCTGTCACCGCTGCTCTTCGCGGTAGCCATTGAACCCTTAGCTGAGGCCATGAGAAAACTCCTGGTGGATGGAATCCCGCTAGGCGACGGCGTTCATCAAGTATCTCTATATGCCGATGACCTATTGGTCTTTGTCAGAGATGTAGACCGCATGCCGGAACAGCTGGCCCCACGACTGTATCACTTTGCTGATCTCTCGGGGCTCCGAGTCAATGCAGGCAAGTCACGCCTCTATGCCTTTAACAGCGAGGTGGCTGACCCAGAGTATAGCCTCCAGGGCACAAGAGTCCAATGGCGAGTTGACACGTTTAAATACCTGGGGATTCAGATCTACCGCCGGCTGGTAGACCTGATGGACGGGAACCTGGGTAGAGCGGTGACGGCGCTCAAGGCACAGATATGCTTCTGGTCCACACTCCCCCTGACGCCCACAGGCAGAGTGGCCCTGGCCAAATTGGTGATGCTCCCTCGCCTTCTATACTATTTCGCGAATCTGCCTTTGTTTGTGCCTTTCTTCTCCAAACTTAACGGGATCCTATGCGACTTTATCTGGGGCGCATCCCGACACCGCCTTGCCCTCGGGAAATTGTTCCTACCTACAGACAAAAGTGGCCTAGCCGCCCCCTGCTTTGAGCACTACTATCTGGCAGCGCAGCTCCAGTGGATTGCCCGCTGGTTAGCGGACAGGGGGAGAGAGGACACTGCCACGAGCGAGCCGCCCTACACCCTGGAGAGGATCACCGCGCTATTCCACCCGTTAGCGGCCAGGGCACGCCCCAACCCGCTACTGCTAGGGGTGGCGTACAAATGCTTCCGCAGGGCACTGTACCTCACAAGGAAAGTGCTCCCTTATGCACCTGCAGTGCCACTGGAGGGCTCGCCAGGGGGCAAGGGTATACTCACGCGTCATATGCTAGAGCAGTGGCAGGAGCGGATGTTCAGTCGTTAGGTGACCTGTACCGAGACGGAGCTTTGATCCCCTTTGAGAAGCTGGTCGTGGAGGCTGGGCTCCCTCCCGGGGGGTTCCTCATGCACAGATCTTTCACGGCCCGAATGACTGCTGGATGGGGCGAAAGTGCGGAGGAGCCAATGCAGCACCTGACAATGCAATACCTGCATGTCATGGGCAGGGGCGGACATCTAATTAAATGGTTTGCCGCATCCCTGCGGATACACACGGAGCTGGATCTGACCCCTCTCCCCGGAAAGTGGGAGCGGGATATGGGACGCACGCTGGCGGACAAAGAATGGGAGAAGATACTTAAAAGCCTGGTGCGCATCCCCAGAAACATGCGCTTTCGCCAGATCCAGGTATATATAGTTCACAGGGCCTATCTCACCCCCGGCTTAATAAATAAATACTTTCACAGGGCGGATGCGTCTTGCCCCCGGCGTGGCGAGCTGAATGCGGATGTTCTTCACCTTCTGTGGCATTGCCCAGGGATTGGCACATACGGGAGAGACATCAGTGCCCTGCTCTCACAATGCACTGGTCGCACAATCCCCTGTAACTGGCCTGAATTTCTTTTGCATCACTTTAAGCAGTCGCCTAAGGACAAGGCGTCATCCCGCTTTCTGGATCTGGGGATGGTAACAGCGGTGTGGCTCCTCACAAGGAGATGGAAGCCAAGTGACTCGCCCAGCAGAGTGGACTGCCATTAGGAGGGAGGAAACGGTGGGGCTCCGCAGGGAGCCCATGGCGGAGTGCTGGGAGGGCATGCTTAACGCCCTGCAGGCGGCAGTGACTAACAAGGCTGAGAGGGCCGTGGGGGACACAGTAGGCATGGTGGATAGTAGAGGATAGGCAGGAGTGCGCAACGAACGACACCACTGACACATAGGCTGGTGCCCAGCATGGGATTGTGGCGAGGGTGTCATAAGAATGGAGATGCACACACATGATTAGGGGGGGAGGAGAGTCGGCAAGACAGAGAAAAGGGACAAACAACATGGGAAAAAAGGGAGAGGGAGGCGGGCCTCGGGAGTGGGACTGAAGGAGCATTTTGTACTGAATCCTGGTGACAATGCTGTATTTTGATGTTCTTGTTTTCTTGCAAATGTTTTGATTGCAACTGAGTCAGATATGTAAGACTTGTCTCTCCATGCGGAAATGGGACGCACTGACTTTTGTATGCTGCGGACATGCCTGGGTGCCCAAGACTCAGTAACATGCCATATAGGTGTACCTGTAGTAGCGCCTTATTGGCTCACCGCACTGTCAGTGCACTGGCACCCAGACAAAGTTGAAGAATTATCTAAATGTAAATGGTGCACCCAATGAAATGTTGAAAATAAAAAATGCCAATAAACAGAGTTGAGAAAAAAAAAATCAAAAGCCTTCTGACAGGTGTCAGTCCAGTTCACTTTCTTGGGCTGCTTCCTGGAAGTTAGCTCAGTCAAGGGTGCAACAATGTTGCCATACCTCTTGACAAACCTCCTATAGTACCTCGTGAGTCCTAAAAGGTTCTCACCTGTGTCTAAGTCTTTGGGGGTTCCCTTTATTTATTTATTTACAAGCTTATATAGCGCTGGAATCGACTCCAGCTGGAGTATCTCTGCGCTTGGGTTGTCGGGCGCCACCTGGCCGCTTCATACCTGGTGACCCAAGTGCACAATGGAACCCTGCCCGATCTGACACTTACTTGCCTTGATCGTGAGGCCTGCCTTGTGCAGCGCCATCAGCACTTCCCAGAGGTGCTGCAAGTGTTCTTCCAAACTGGAGCTGAACACTGCAATGTCATCCAGGTAGGCGGCACTGAAATCCTCCAGCCCAGCCAACACCTGGTTGACCAACCTCTGAAAGGTGGCAGGTGCATTCATCATCCCAAAGGGCATAACCCGGAATTGGTAGTGCCCATCTGGTGTGGAGAATGCTGACCTCTCCTTAGCCTCATCAGTCAAGGCGATCTGCCAGTACCCAGACATCAAATCAAACGTGCTGAGGTACCGTTCAGCCCCTAACCGATCAATGAGGTTATCAGCTCTAGGGATGGGGTGTGCATCAGTCCTGGTGACTGAATTGAGCCCTCTGTATTCCATACAGAACCGGAGTTCAGGTGCGGCCCCCGGCGAGGCAGCCTTTGGGAACAAGACCACTGGGCTGGCCCAAGGACTGTTGGAGGACTCAATGACCCCTAAAGCAAACATCTTGGAGATTTCCTCCTTAATGTAAGCCCTAAACTTGTCAGTCACTCTGTAACCCTTGTGCTTCACAGGAGGACTGTCGCCAGTGTCCACATCATGGACGCACCACTCTGTGACACCAGGAACCAAGGAAAATAGATCAGAGAATTGCCCCAACAGTTGGCGACAATCTTGCTGCTGATCAGGGGTCAGTGTGGCAGAGAGGCTGACACCATCCACTGACCCATCTTGCTCTGCTGCAGACAGGAGGTCAGGAAGAGGCTCGGTCTCCTCCTCCATTACATCTTCTGTCGCTAGGAGCATGCCCACTTCGGACCTTTCCAAGTGGGGCTTCAGGCGGTTAACATGAAGGACCCTCAAAGGGTTCCTTGGAGACCGCAAGTTCAACAGATAGGTGACATCACTCTTGCGCTCCACCACCTCGTATGGACTGGTCCACCTGTCCTGGAGCCCACAAGGCTTCACAGGGGCCATGACCCAAACTTTCTGTCCAAGTTGAAGCTCAATCAGAGTGGCATTCTGATCGTACCACCACTTCATCTCTTCCTGGTTGGCTTCCAGATTCACCTGAGCGAGATCCCTTAAACGCCGAGACTGGTTCCTGAAGGCCAGCATGTAGCTATATACTTCCTGGGGAGGTATCGTGGGAGATTGCTCCCATCCTTCCTTGACCAGACTTAAAGGTCCTCTTACCGGGTGACCATACAAAAGCTCAAAGGGGCTGAACCCTAGAGACTTTTGTGGCACCTCTCGGTAGGCAAACAGAAGGCATGGCAAGAGGAAGCCCCACTTACGCCTCATTGGTTCTTCAAGACCTATGATCATGCCTTTAAGGGTCCGGTTGAATTTTTCAACCAGCCCATTACCTTGTGGGTGGTAAGGAGTGGTGAACTTGTAGGCAACACCACACTCCTTCCACAGAGACTTCATATAACTAGAAATGAAGATTGTACCTCGGTCAGACACAATCTCTCTGGGGAACCCCACACGGGAGAAGATCCCCATCAGTGCACGTCCCACCACGGGGGCCGTCACTGTCCTGAGCGGAATGGCTTCTGGGTACCGGGTAGCATGATCCACCAAGACCAGGATAAACCTGTTGCCCATGGCTGTCCTGGGGTCCAGTGGCCCCACAATGTCAATGCCCACCCGTTCAAAGGGGGTACTGACTACAGGGAAAGGTTAGAGAGGGGCCTTGTGCCTCCTTCAACTTTTCCCACTTGCTGGCAAGTTTGACAAGTCCTACGATGAGTATCTGAACTCTTCCGCATCTGGGGCCAATAAAAGTGGGAGACAAGCCTTTCAAAGGTCTTGTTCTGCCCCAGATGACCAGCTAAAGGAACATTATGAGCCAAACCAAGTAGGAAGGCTCTGAAGCGCTGGGGTACCACCAGCACACGGGCTGACCCAGGCTCAGCAACCTTAGGCTCGCTATACAGGAGACCATTCTCCCAGTAGATCTAATGTGATCCAGACTGATCACCTGCTGCCTGGTTTGTGGCCTGTTGCCTCAAACCCACAAGAGAAGGGCACTTCTGCTGCTCTTCACAACATTCCTCCCTGGAGGGACAACCTTCTTGCTGCCAATGGGTCAGCTCAGGTAGGTTCCCCAGTACAGAAACTTGCTCACCAGTGGGTCCAGGGCATCCCGCTCAAGGTCTGCCTCCTCCTGGACCGTGGGAACAATAGAGGCTGGTTTCCCGCGCCCCTTACCTCTTCTCTTTAAGGCAGGTCCCTGGGCCATATTTTCAGGCTCCAGGGTCTCTTGAACACCCTTAGCTGACATAGACCGAGTGGTTGCACATGCCCACTCAGGCAGACCCAACATCTCCAAATGCGCCTTCCTCTCCACCTTCATCCAAGGGGAGTTTTCTAAATCATTGCCTAACAGACAATCAACAGGCATGGATGGCCTCACAGCCACTTGAAGAGTACCAGAGACCACCCCCACTCAAAGGGAACTTGAGCCACCTTGCAATGGCTCTCTGTGTTGTCAGCGGCAACAACTGGGAAGAATGCATTGGGGATTACCTACTCTTCAGACACCAAGTGACACTTGACAGCTGTCACACTTGCTCCTGTGTCTCTGAGAGCCTCCACTCTATGGTCATTGATGGTCACCCATTGCCTGTATTGTTTGGTGTTCTCAGGCAGCTAAGTTTCAGAGACCATTTCAAAGTCTCCTAATGAGACACGGGACATTTCTGTGGGACCCCACTCACCTTGGGCACCATCTCCTCCCCACCCAGGGCTACACTGGCCATCTGACGGGGTGGTGCACGGGGTGGCACATACTGTCCTTTCTGAGGACACTGGGGATCATGCCAACGGTGTCCCGCCTGCTTACACTGAAAGCAGGTAACAGGCCCCCTAAAAACAGGTTTACCTGTCGGGGTCCTGACTTCTTTTCAGGGGGAGGCAGGGAACCCTTACCTTGGTTCCCTTGGGAATTACTTTGAGGACCTTTTTGGAACTCCCTCTGTTTACCCTTGTCCCCCCCACTCTTCTGCTGGGGACCCTGCCCACTTTTGCCCGAGTCTCCCACAAGACCCTTGTGGACCCTGGTACTGACCCAGTGGTCCACCTCTTCAGAAAGCTTTCTAGGATTACTCCACTTGCAATCAATAAAGTGCTGGCGTAGCTCTGGAAAACAATTAGCAGACAAGTGCTCCCTAGCAATCAAATCATAGAGCGCTTGAAAATGATCACCTTTGCTACCTCTCACCCAACCATCCATAGCTCTGCAAAAGAAAGACACATATTCTACCCAAGTGGTTCCCTCCAGTTTCTTACAATTTTTGAACCTCTGTCTATAGAGCTCTGGAGTTAACCCATACCTTGTCACCAGTGCTTCCTTCATGTGGGCAAAAGATATCCTATGAGAACTGGGAAAGTCTAACAAAGTATCCCTACCCTTAGTTAAAAAGCGGCCCCATAACCCTGCTCCCCAATCCTTCTCAGGCACCCGGTGGGCCAACATTGCTATCTCATAGGCTGCAAACCACTGCCCAATATCTTCACCTTTTTGAAAATCTTTGATGACATCCTTGGGGATATGTACCTGCCTTCTGAAGGCACAGATGGTGCGCTGCCACCAAAGGGATTGATTTCTAAGCCCATGGCCTTGATCTCTAACTCCCTCAACATTCTCTCATGCTCCATTCTCATTCTCTCTCTTTCCAAAGACAACCTGTTATTCTCTGTTTCCCTCTGACCCTCCATCTTAAGCTTAGCCAACTCCAGCTTGAGTGCCCTATTTCTCGCCCTGTCTTCCAGCTGCCTGGTGGACAGGTCTTTGGAAGAGATGCTGCTGCCAGGTGGGGACGGCACCCCTCCCCTGGCTGGAAATTCTTGCCCATCAATTTGCCCATTTGCATCCCCAACAGGCTCCACCACAAGATCAGCGGCATTTCTTGCTTCTAACCAGGCCTCAGCACCTTTTGGCAGTCTTCCTTTTTAGAAATGCCTGGTGTAGCAACTTTCAATTTCCTGCAGAGATACTTGAGCTGTTTCACAGTGTAGGTTTCCAACGTCTCTTCCTCAAAATCAAGATCCATAGATGCAACAGATGCTGGTTTACTCATGGTAGTAAAAATTGGGAGTCTTCAGGAAAAACTAACAGTCCAAGGAAAAAAGATTCTTAAAAAAAATATATGTGGTCGCGTTTGGTCTGCACTCACTAGTAGTGTACACCAATCACTGTATATGAAACACAAATGCAAAGTCCAAATCCTCACCACTGACCACCAATGTTAGATCTGGGGGTCTGTAGTTGGCAATGGTATTCACCTTTGTCCAAATAAGGACCCTTAATTCTAAGTCAGGATAAGGGGATTGTACTCCTAATAGCCCCAGCTCACCCCCTTGGTAGCTTGGCACGAGCAGACAGGCTTATCTCAGAGGCAGTGTGTTAAGCATTTTTGCATATACACAGTAATACAGTGATAACACTACAGATGGACACAACACAGGTTTTTATAAAAAATAGGTATTCTTTATATAGACTTAAACACAAGACCACAAATGATAAAAATCCACAATACTACACTTAAGATTACTTAAAAGATGATTAAAGTTTATTTGTTCAAGTTGATGGTAGATGCGACAAAATTCTCAACAAAGTACCTGGATGCGTAACGCAAAGTAAACAAAAAGACTCGCAGAAGGGGAGATGCGTCGGTTCTGTGACCCGGGGGAACGGTAGCGTCCTTCCTCAATGCTTGCGCAGAGTAGGGGACTCATCGTGAGCCTTACCGGTGTGGAGGTGATGCGTAGATTCTCGGCCTGCGGGCCCGTTGCGGATTCGCAAGATATCGCCTTGATGCGATGACGATGTGATGACGCCCTAGCAGCCTTGCGGCGACTCTGTACTTTGGAGCCGCGACAGACCCTGCGACGCGCTTCTCCGGCGATGCAATGGCGACTCTCTCGATGGCATCACGCTTCTCCGGTGATGTGACAGCTGGCAGCTTCAATTAGCACACGCTTCCAGGGAGATGCAAAGAAGGCTCGCTTCTCCGGCATTTCTTCTCGATGCGTCGCACTTCCAGCTCCCAGCGGCACGCAAGTGACTGGAGTCAGAATTCCCAGCAAGGAAATTCAGGAGGGAGCTGGAGGTGAAGTCATTTGGCCCTGAGACTTCAGCAGGAAGCAAGCACAGTTCAAGCCATTGGAGAATATTCTGTAGTTGAAAGGCCTTACAAAGTTCCTTCTCCTTTCCCTTGGCAATAAAGCAACCACTGCAGGCCAACCCAGCAAACGGCACACTAGCAGAGGGGCAGAGGGGCAGTCCAAACTCCTGCAGTTTCCTTGGTTCTTCTCCTTGGCAGAAAGGTTTCTTGTTCCAGAAGTGATCTAAAGTCTGTGGGACTGGGTCCCAATATTCAAACCCCAAAATCCTTTGTTTTTTGAAGGCAGAGAGGCCTCTGCCTAGTTAAAACCAATTCCTGAGCACTTTGTTGACATGACTCTCCTCTTCCTTTCACTGTGCAGGGCAGAGACATCAGCCGCACCACATGAGGTGGAGCCAGCACAGGGGAGGGAAGATACAGCTTTGGAGCACTCTGTTGACAGGTTTCCTCTTCTCCTTTCACTGTACATGGCAGAGACATCAGACAAGCCACAAGGGGTGGAGCCAGCATTGTAGAGGGAAGGCCCAGCCCTATTCAGAACCCAGGTGCACTCTCCCCCTCCCATCTGGATGTAAATCTCCCTATTCACCACTGGGCTGTCCCAGACTGTCTCCTGGAATTTCCCCAGCCCTGTCACACACAAACCCAGACAAGGATTACACAACTCAGCAGATGCGGGCTCAAATGGTTAGGCAGCAAATACCTACTTTCTAAAAGTGGTATTTGCTAACACAGAATATTAAAATAAACTTTACTAAAAGATCTATTTTATTATTCTGAGTTCAGGCATACTAAATTTGAATTTTTACCATGTTCCCTGACTCAGTTAGGATTATAAGAATGTAATATTCTTCACTGCCCATTCTGGCCTATGAGAACAGGTAGCCTTCAATAGTAAAACACAAAAATGGCTGTAATTCACCATTAGAACATGCTACACACATCAGAGCATGTCCTACCTTATACTTACAATGCACCCTGCCCTTGGGCCTACTATAGGGGTGTCTAATATGAAGCAAAGGGAAGGTTTAGGGACTGGCAAGTGGGTGCACTTGGCCAAGTCGACATGGCAGTGCTAGACTGCACACAGGCCTTGCAATGGCAGGCCTGAGACATACTTTACAGCTGCTTCTATGGTGGCACAACCAGTGCTGCAAGCCCACCAGCAGCATTTCCTCTACAAGCCCTGGGCCCACATGGTGCACGTACTAGGGGCTGACAGTAAATCAAATAACCCAATTGTGGAATAACCAATCAGTACATCAATTTAACATAGGGAGCACTTGCACTGTTGCACTGATTAGCAGTGGCACAGTGCCCAAAGCATAAATCCAGCAAAAACATATCAAAACAGAGGAGGCAATCTGTCAAAAATGGAAGGGAGACTCACGCCAATGATGTCAGGTCTAACACTGACTCTGTCTCTGCCGCCTTCTTTGCCTCTTCACAAGAATTTCCTTCTTCAGTTGCCACATCCCTGCTTCCCGATGGGCTGATGTACGGCGGAAATCCCCATCTTCTCCAGGTTGCCTGACTTCTGTTTTTGTTGGGGAGAGCCTGCAAAACAAGAAGACAGAGGTCGGCCCATCTTTGTGACACAGATATTTCTATCTGCTATATAACTTCCTTCCCCCTGCACCTCACAATAAACATAGCCATCCATATACTTAGTAATGTAAAAGTAAATTATTCTCACCTGACCATAGCTGTTCCTTGTTTTCTATCTTGACTGCGAAGCTCCACGGACTGTAGAAACATATGTACACTCGCGAGCGTCAACCACAAAAGTAAAAACAGAAACAGGGCAATATTTGCCATTGAACTTATTAAACCCTCGGGAAAAAAAACATATAAAATGTTTTAGAAATATGTTACATGTTAGAACAAATGTCTTTTATATGTATATAAAATATGTTGTATGATTTACAATTTATTTACATGTTGTTTATTTTTATACTATGTCTAAATAAAAGATATAAACATTACACCTTTGTATTAATTTAGCATATTTTCATATAATGTATTAACATGCAATTTTGACACATAGGGTCTTATTTTGATGTCGGTTGGAGTTGCCTCCAACGGACACCGTCTCAGCCTCGGGACCAACCAATCTCCAGTCAGTGGTCCAGAGACCACAATTACAATGCAACCGCACTTGGGGGCCTATTGTGGTGTCGTGCGGAAAGCCTCCAAACAACAGTTGGAGTCTCCTAAACTGTGTCGCAACCCCTCTTCCTGACTCAGTCGGAATCCAAACAGCCTAACCGATTATGATGTTCACGGTAGCACAAGCTACCTTGAGAAATGGGAGATTCTCTTCATCCCTGCACCAAGTGTCTGTCACATGGTGCAGGGATCAACAATGGAGTACCATAGGTGCCCCCTCGGACCCCAACGGAAGGCATCAAGGAAAAGGGAGCCCTGTTAGAGGCCCCCAAACTAGCTTTTGACAGACTTTCATGAAAACTGCGCATGCTCGGGCGCCCGCGCCTGCAAAATTTTCATGAAGAAGGCGCGATAGCGGAAGAGGGCCGCCCGGGGACGCCGGTGATAAGGTGAGGAGTTCTGACTCTTTTAAATAGATTTTTTAAAGTTTTCATAGCACTGGTGGGAGGCGGGTGGGAGGCCAACTCCGCTCTGCCACGAGTGTGGGAGATTTGCCTGCTACACCTACTTGCGGAACGTGGAACAGGCACAATTCTGCACATTCCACGGGCGGAACAGAGTTGTTCGCCCACCCTTAATCTTAATCATCCCCTTTGTAGGAAAGTAGGGTCTGCTATCCTATGGTCACCCCAAATTTTTGCTTTTTGCTTCACTGGTTTATGACTTAATGTGGCTGTGGGCCTGCTAATCAGACCCACAGCCTGCTGTTCTCTCTCTAAATTGTAACCCATGTACTTTAGGTGCATAACGAAATTGGAACTGGTTCACCTTATTGGCCCCTGTAACAGTGTACCCAGGTACCCAGGGCATAGGTGCTTCCAAGGCCTACCAGGGGCTGCAGCATGTATTGTGCCACCCCTGGCCTGGCTTCCATATTTGACACAACTGGCTGATCACTCAGCTGGGGTAAGTCGGTGTAACCACCCCTTACTTAGGTGTAGTATGCCTATACCTAACCTAAAATGGACACATATGTTCCTGTCAGCCACTCCTATGGAAGGCCTCATCAATCCTGGAGGCAGAGTGCTTGGAAATATGTGAGATGGTGCTCTGGCATGAGCTGAGCCTGTCTGCAGCTTTCGGAACCATGTCCTTTAGCTGTTTCATGATATTGCCATACCATATACTCTTAAGTGCATTATGAACCTCGCGGTTAAATGCTATCTTGGGTTTGGCTTTATCAAAACATGTCGAGTAAGGTGTCATACGAATTGGAATACTACCCCCTCGCCAGTTCTGGCGACGGGGGTAGCATTCCACCCTTCTAGAGGGACACGACATGTACCTAGCCTGAACACCGGTTAAAGTTAAACAGAGCCTTAGCATCCCAAAATGGATGCTGCCACCACAGACACAAGTCTGACCTCCTGCTGCTGGGAGTCCTTCCAGGGAGGGCAGCTTGGACAAAGGGTTTCCTGCCTGGGGAGGTGCTAGCACCACTCCAGACAGGATTTTGTGTATTGGGTAGGACAGGGTTGAATAGAATCAGACATGCCTGGGGCACACAAGGTGTCCCTGTGCATAGGCCAGTTCAAACCGGTGCTGGGGCTTTCCAGCCCCAGTCCTGGCGCGAAACTGGACAAAGGAAAGGGGGTGTAACCACCCCCCTTCCTGGTTCCACCCAGAGGAGGGACCTAGTAGGTGATCCGGCCCCCCAGATTCGAATAAGAGTGGGAGCTGTGTCCTGAGACTTCAGATCATCCTGAATCAACTTGAAATACAGAAGAAGACTGGACTTCGACATTCTGCTGCACAGAAGACGGAAGAGACTCTCCCTTGTGGCCAAGGAGTGACCACCCTATGAATACAGGCACCAACCAGCAACTCGATGTCTGCTTTGCCGCCGCCTCCCGCCGGAGCCCGAGCCCAGAGCCTGACAAGACCCAGACTCCCAGACTTCTCACCGCCCGATCCACAGTCCCTGCAAAGAAGGGACCCGTGGAGGCACCGAGAGACGTGGGACCGGACCTCTTGAAAGACCCCCGAGAAGCTAACTGCGCAGCATCAGAGGCACCCTCGACGCTGTGCTTTGGGGTTTGAGAAGCCTCAACCTCGAGCAGCCCTTGCACTGAAGATCAGCCCCCCAGCATCTCCACGATCTGCGTGGGGCCCTTTTGCATCGTGCCACTCGACGCGCCATCCCGGCCACTTGCCACGCAGCTAGCGGCCATCTTGGCGACGAAACCTTCAATTTACACTGCGGGTCTGGTTGCTCCAGACTTGCCCTCACTCTTGTAAAAAGGAGTACCTGCTCTGACTTTGCTGGTCCGAGTAACAAGCCTTTTTTGATTCCTGCATGGCTTGCATTAGCCAAGGCCTGTTTGCTCCAATCAAGTTGCCGACACTGCCAACAGAAAGAAGCCTGCGTGGGACAGCTCGTGACCGACTCCTGGACGTCTTCAACCCCTCGTGTCTACGTGGCTGCAGAGAGAAGCTACACCTCGACGCCTGTTTGCACCCGACATCGCCTGGTTCAACTCTGGTTCCACGGTAGTCACTGGCTAGTGACTTTGAACATTGTCCCCTCTGCTTTCAGGTCTTCACCTCTTCAGATCCACCCTTGGATCCACCGGAACTCTTCACATCGAGCCGCCTGCAGCATCTTCAGCTCCAAGCGCCATCGACCTGCGTGACGAAAACCCGACACTACTTCGACCCTGTGCACCCGCTTCCTGTGGGTGAGGTAACTCACCTCCGCTGGTGTTCCCACACTGGTACACACCTCTAGGGTCTGTGTCTAAAGTTTCATCCTTCTAGGTCACTCGGAAGGTTCCTTTTTAACTAACTTTGTAACTTTTACGCACCATTGACATTGCATTGGTAAAGCGTGCACTTTCCGCACTGCACCCGAGTCCCGCGGGCCTTTCCCGACTTCTTCACTGCTAGTCCCGAACAGCTCCAGCTATTCCCCAGGCCCTAGGCCTCTTCACTTTCCCCATAGTGGTTCTTATACCACTATTTTAGTATATGGTTTAGGTGGCCCCTAGGGCTCATCCATAATTGTGCAACTTTTGTGTATTTAAACTGTGTTTTGTTTTAACGCATTTGCTTCTGTGCTCATAAAGAGTATCAGGGATTTTTGTAGTAATAAATCTATATATATTTTCAATATATATCTGTGTGGTGTCCTTTCATTTGGTATTCAAGGGATTGTGTATGGTAAAACAGCTTGCTTCACATGCCTTTACAGAGTTTAGCCTAAGACTGCTTAGTCCATGCTACCCCTAGGATAGCTTGTCTATAAGGTTGACTTTACAACCTGCACCATAAGGGTTGCTTGGTAGGGTACAAGGTGATCACTAGAACCAGTGAGCATCATATACCAGGCCAACTCCTCACATTGGTGAGCAGCGGATTGGGATTTGAGCTTGCTGTTGTTTTACCATTACAATCTTTGAAAATATCATTTGAAAGATCATACAGGTACCTGATAGGTACACTAAAACAAGACTAGATATACTTAAGTTCTACTGAACTTAGTTGTTGTAGAGGATAGGGAGTAGCACACCCTGACTACAACTACTAGATAGGTTTTGTAGGAAAACACAAGTGTAGGTAGATTGCAACACATCCACCACACTAGAGCAATGTCTGGAGCAGAGGGATCCACTGGAACCACCTCTGTTGAGAGTGACCCTCCAAGGGCACCATCCAAATTTGCTATCTTTCCATTTAAGGAACTGAGGCAACTGTGTTCCATGAGAGGAATCAAAACAGGTCCTACTCCTACAGCAGGACACCTCAGAGAGCTGTTAGACCAGTCTGAAGCTCTAAAGAACTCCAAACCAGGCACCTCAGGGACTGGAGATGGAGGCTCTCCCACTGAAGATGATAACCCTGATGCCCCTGCCCCTGTTGTCCAGATAGATGAGGAAGACCAGACCACTGGGAATACTCAGCCTGAGGAAGAAGAGGGGGAGGAGGTTGAAGAAAGTGAGTCTGATGATGATAGAGATAGCCAGGTGTTAGTCAGCAGGCTTAACCAGGCTAACCTAAGCTTATTCGGGACTGAAGGTGGGTCCAACCCATTCAGACCCCCAAATGGACTTAACCAGGAGCATAGGAGGAGGAGGAATCACTCAGGTGAATCCAATACTTCCCATGTTTCTAGAGGTTCTCATGGTAACTCCAGAAGGGAGTTCACTAGCCCTCAGAGAAGGGAACATGAGGCCAAAATGAGAGAGGCTGAACTTAGGATCCAGAGACAAGAATTAGAAGTTGCCCTGGCCAAGGAGAAACTTGCTAGAGCAAGGCAGCCTAGAGAGAGTGGATTAGATTCCACTGGTGGCAGCACTATCCCTAAGGATAAAGACAGGTCCTATGACAATAGAAACCTGAGTAAGATTGTGCCCCCCTACAAAGTTGGGGATGATATCCACAAGTGGATGACTGCACTTGAGAGAGCTTGCAAAGTACAGCAGGTCCCTCAGGAGCAGTGGGCAGCAATCTTGTGGCTCTCCTTTGAAGGTAGAGGCCGAGACAGACTCCTCACAGTTAGTGATGGGGATTCTAGAAACTACCTGGTCCTGAAGAGTGCTCTGATTGATGGGTTAGGCTTAACCACTGAACAGTACAGGTTAATGTTCAGAGATACCCAGAAGACACAGACTCAGGACTGGTCTGAAGTTGTTGAATGTGCCACTAAGGCTCTGGAGGGCTGGTTGCTGGGAAGTAAGGTTACAGACTATGAAGGATTGTACAATTTGCTTATGAGAGAACAGATTTTAAATAACTGTCAGAACCAGCAGTTGCATCAACATTTGGTTGACTCAGATCTAACCTCTCTCCAAGAATTGGGAAAGAGGGCAGACAAATGGGTTAGAACCAGAGTTAAGCAAAAGAACCAGAACCAGAACCAGGGTGGTGACCAAAAGAAAACAGACCAGAAGGGTGGGGAGCAGAAAGCTAAAGACCAGAAGTCTTCAACAGGGCCCCAAACTAATACTGAGGGTGGGTCCCAAACTTCCAAGAAGAAGAAGAAAGAAGGTCAAAGAAAACCCTGGTGTAGCTTTTGCAAAAACACCACTCACTGGACAAGTGATTGTAAAAAGGGTGGAGCCACCAACACTGCAGCCCCTAAGGCACCTGCACCCACTAGTACAGTTGGCAGTGTTGGACCACAGACTAAGGGGGTAGTGGGTATCACCTTGGGAACTGATGGAGATTCTGACCTAGTCAGAGTCCCCACACAGGCTGTTCTGATCTGTGATGGGGAGATTGATTTCTCCCCTACTGTCAGTCCCAATAATTTGGGCAAGTACAGACAGACACCTTTAATTAATGAAAAAGTGGCTCAAGCATACAGGGACACATGTGCCAGTGTCACCATGGTGACGCCTAGCTTTGTGGACCCTGGACAGTACATACCAGGTGATAATTACCTGGTGACCAATGCCAGCAATGTCACTACTACACATAGTGTGGCAATTGTTAACTTTTCCTGGGGAGGGGTAACTGGCCTAAAAAGAGTTGTGGTTAGTGCTGATCTCCCAGTAGAATGTTTGTTGGGCAATGACCTGGAGAGCTCTCTATGGTCAGAAGTTGGGTACAGGACTCATGCAGAGATGTTAGGGATATCATCACATGTCCTTGCTGTGACCAGGTCACAGACCAAAAAGTGCCTCTCTGAACCTCAGGTCTTGGATCCTGGAACAATGGACCAAGTACCTCCCAAGACAAGGAACAGGAGGGCAAAGGCTGTGCCTTCCCAAATGTCTACAAGTGAGGATCAGCCTTCACAGGAAGATGATTCTGAGACCCCTGAAGGAACTGTCCCTATAGAGCTTGAACCTGATCAGGTTGAGTTTCTGGGGACAGGGGGACCTTCTAGGGCAGACTTGGGGCACTCTCAGTTATCCTGTCCTTCTCTTGAACCCCTCAGACAGCAGGCTGCTGCTGAGGCTGCTGGGAATGCTCAAGGTACCCATAAGGTTTATTGGGATGATGGGCTCCTTTATTCAGAGGGTAGAGACCCCAATCCTGGTACAACCAGGAGGTTGGTCATACCTCTGCAATTTAGGGGCTTCCTTCTTACCTTGGCACACGATATTCCCTTAGCAGGACACCTAGGCCAGAACAAAACATGGGACAGACTTGTCTGTCACTTTCACTGGCCTCACATGTCAGAAGATACAAAGGAGTTTTGTCGCTCCTGTGTAACCTGCCAAGCAAGTGGCAAAGCAGGTGGTACCACAAAGGCCCCCCTAATAGCATTACCTGTGGTGGGGGTGCCCTTTGAAAGAGTGGGGATTGACATTGTTGGACCAATGGATCCTCCTACAGCATCTGGGCACAGATTCATACTGGTGGTGGTGGACCATGCCACCAGGTACCCAGAGGCAATTCCACTTAGGACCACAACAGCTCCTGTTTTGGCCAGGGCCTTACTTGGAGTTTTCTCCAGAGTGGGGTTTCCTAAGGAGGTAGTATCTAATAGAGGTGCAAACTTCATGTCAGGTTACTTGACAGCTATGTGGAAGGAATGTGGTGTTAACTATAAGTTCACCACTCCCTATCATCCACAATGCAATGGGCTTGTTGAGAGATTCAACAAGACCCTAAAGGGCATGATCAAAGGATTACCTGAGAAGCTCAGGCGAAGATGGGATATCCTTCTGCCCTGCCTTCTGTTTGCTTACAGAGAGGTCCCACAAAAAGGAGTTGGCTTCAGCCCCTTTGAATTGTTGTTTGGACATCCTGTAAGAGGACCCCTATGTCTGGTGAGGGAAGGATGGGAGTTACCCCTCAAAAAGCCCAAGCAAGACATAGTGGACTATGTACTTGGTCTCCGCTCCAGGATGGCTGAGTATATGGAGAAGGCATCCAAAAACCTTGAGGCTAGCCAGGCCTTACAGAAAGCCTGGCATGACCAAAAGGCTGTCCTGACTGAGTACCAGCCTGGACAGAAGGTATGGGTGTTGGAGCCAGTGGCCCCAGCAGCACTCCAAGACAGATGGTCTGGACCCCATACAATCATGGAGAAAAAGGGAGAGGTTACCTACTTGGTGGACCTAGGAACTCCCAGGAGCCCCCACAGGGTGCTCCATGTTAACAGGCTGAAAGCATATGTTGACAGGGCCGACATGAGCTTGCTCATGGCTACAGATGAGGGGCAGGAGGAAGAGAGTGACCCTCTCCCAGACCTGCTGACTCAGAACCCTGAGGATGGCTCAGTTGATGGTGTGGCCTTAGATGGCAGCCTCACTGAACATCAGCAACATGACTGTAGACAGGTTTTGCAGTCATATCGACATATGTTCTCCCTGACACCCAGTCAGACTAACTGGTGTACCCATGTGGTGGACACTGGTGACAGTCTTCCTGTAAAGAACAAAATTTACAGGCAGCCTGACCATGTCAGAGACTGTATCAAGGCTGAGGTGCAAAAGATGCTGGAGTTAGGTGTCATTGAGCCTTCAGAGAGCCCCTGGGCTAGCCCAGTGGTTCTGGTCCCCAAACCTCACACCAAAGATGGAAAGAGAGAGATGAGGTTCTATGTGGACTACAGAGGACTCAATGCTGTCACCAGGACAGATGCACACCCAATTCCAAGGGCATATGAGCTCATAGACAAATTGGCTTCTGCCAAGTTTCTGAGCACATTTGACTTGACAGCTGGCTACTGGCAAATCAGGTTAGCTGAGGAGTCTAAAGCCAAGACAGTATTTTCTACCCCCAGTGGGCATTACCAGTTTGTGGTGATGCCCTTTGGTTTGAAAAATGCACCTGCCACCTTCCAAAGGTTGGTGAATCAAGTCCTTACTGGGTTGGATTACTTTTGTGCAGCATATCTGGATGATATTGCTGTCTTTAGCTCCACCTGGGAGAATCACCTGGTCCACCTGAAGGAAGTGCTAGAGGCTCTGCAAAAGGCAGGCCTCACTATCAAGGCAACCAAGTGCCAGATAGGGCAGAGTAAGGTTGTGTACTTGGGCCACCTTGTGGGTGGAGTCCAAGTTCAACCACTGGAGAGTAAGATTCAGACCATAAAGGACTGGACTCCTCCAACTACCCAGACTCAGGTCAGAGCTTTCTTGGGCCTGACTGGGTACTACAGGAAGTTTGTTAAGAACTATGGGTCCATTGTAACTCCTCTTAATGATCTGACATCCAAGAAGATGCCCAAAAAGGTTCAGTGGACAGAATACTGTCAAAAGGCATTTGATGACCTGAAGAAGGCCATGTGCTCTGCACCTATCCTGAAGAGTCCTGACTACTCAAGAGAGTTTATTGTCCAAACAGATGCTTCTGAGTTGGGAGTGGGAGCTGTGCTTTCACAACTTAATGTAGATGGTCAAGACCAGCCCATTGCTTTCATTAGCAGAAGGCTGACCCCCAGAGAGAAACGTTGGTCAGCCATTGAGAGGGAGGCCTTTGCTGTGGTGTGGGCCCTGAAGAAGTTGAGACCATACTTGTTTGGCACTCACTTCAAGATTCAGACCGACCATAAGCCCCTCTTATGGCTTAATCAGATGAAGGGTGAAAACCCCAAACTGCTCAGGTGGTCCATTTCCCTACAGGGGATGGACTTTACAGTGGAGCACCGCCCAGGGACTGACCATGGTAATGCAGATGGTCTCTACAGGTACTTCCACTTAGAACATGAAGACACAACTGGTCAAGGTTAGTCTAATGTCCCTGCGTTTGGGGGGGGGTTGTGTAGGAGAGTAGGGTCTGCTATCCTATGGTCACCCCAAATTTTTGCTTTTTGCTTCACTGGTTTATGACTTAATGTGGCTGTGGGCCTGCTAATCAGACCCACAGCCTGCTGTTCTCTCTCTAAATTGTAACCCATGTACTTTAGGTGCATAACGAAATTGGAACTGGTTCACCTTATTGGCCCCTGTAACAGTGTACCCAGGTACCCAGGGCATAGGTGCTTCCAAGGCCTACCAGGGGCTGCAGCATGTATTGTGCCACCCCTGGCCTGGCCTCCATATTTGACACAACTGGCTGATCACTCAGCTGGGGTAAGTCGGTGTAACCACCCCTTACTTAGGTGTAGTATGCCTATACCTAACCTAAAATGGACACATATGTTCCTGTCAGCCACTCCTATGGAAGGCCTCATCAATCCTGGAGGCAGAGTGCTTGGAAATATGTGAGATGGTGCTCTGGCATGAGCTGAGCCTGTCTGCAGCTTTCGGAACCATGTCCTTTAGCTGTTTCATGATATTGCCATACCATATACTCTTAAGTGCATTATGAACCTCGCGGTTAAATGCTATCTTGGGTTTGGCTTTATCAAAACATGTCGAGTAAGGTGTCATACGAATTGGAATACTACCCCCTCGCCAGTTCTGGCGACGGGGGTAGCATTCCACCCTTCTAGAGGGACACGACATGTACCTAGCCTGAACCCCGGTTAAAGTTAAACAGAGCCTTAGCATCCCAAAATGGATGCTGCCACCACAGACACAAGTCTGACCTCCTGCTGCTGGGAGTCCTTCCAGCGAGGGCAGCTTGGACACAGGGTTTCCTGCCTGGGGAGGTGCTAGCACCACTCCAGACAGGATTTTGTGTATTGGGTAGGACAGGGCTGAATAGAATCAGACATGCCTGGGGCACACAAGGTGTCCCTGTGCATAGGCCAGTTCAAACCGGTGCTGGGGCTTTCCAGCCCCAGTCCTGGCACGAAACTGGACAAAGGAAAGGGGGTGTAACCACCCCCCTTCCTGGTTCCACCCAGAGGAGGGACCTAGTAGGTGATCCGGCCCCCCAGATTCGAATAAGAGTGGGAGCTGTGTCCTGAGACTTCAGATCATCCTGAATCAACTTGGAATACAGAAGAAGACTGGACTTCGACATTCTGCTGCACAGAAGACGGAAGAGAATCTCCCTTGTGGCCAAGGAGTGACCACCCTGTGAATACAGGCACCAACCAGCAACTCGACGTCTGCTTTGCCGCCGCCTCCCGCTGGAGCCCGAGCCCAGAGCCTGACAAGACCCAGACTCCCAGACTTCTCACCGCCCGATCCACAGTCCCTGCAAAGAAGGGACCCGTGGAGGCACCGAGAGACATGGGACCGGACCTCTTGAAAGACCCCGAGAAGCTGACTGCGCAGCATCAGAGGCACCCTCGACGCTGTGCTTTGGGGTTTGAGAAGCCCCAATCTCGAGCAGCCCTTGCACCGAAGATCAGCCCCCCAGCATCTCCACGATCTGCGTGGGGCCCTTTTGCATTGTGCCACTCGACGCGCCATCCCGGCCACTTGCCACGCAGCTAGCGGCCATCTTGGCGACGAAACCTTCACCTTACACTGCGGGTCTGGTTGCTCCAGACTTGCCCTCACTCCTGTAAAAAGGAGTACCTACTCTGACCTTGCTGGTTTGAGTAACAAGCCTTTTTTGATTTCTGCGTGGCTTGCATTAGCCAAGGCCTGTTTGCTCCAATCAAGTTGCCGACAACGCCAACAGCAAGAAGCCTGCGTGGGACAGCTCGTGACCGACTCCTGGACGTCTTCGACCCCTCGTGTCTACGTGGCTGCAGAGAGAAGCTACACCTCGACGCCTGTTTGCACCCGACATCGCCTGGTTCCACTCTGGTTCCACGGTAGTCACTGGCTAGTGACTTTGAACATTGTCCCCTCTGCTTTCAGGTCTTCACCTCTTCAGATCCACCCTTGGATCCACCGGAACTCTTCACATCGAGCCGCCTGCAGCATCTTCAGCTCCAAGCACCATCGACCTGCGTGACGAAAACCCGACACTACTTCGACCCTGTGCACCCGCTTCCTGTGGGTGAGGTAACTCAGCTCCGCCGGTGTTCCCACACTGGTACACACCTCTAGGGTCTGTGTCTAAAGTTTCATCCTTCTAGGTCACTTGGAAGGTTCCTTTTTAACTAACTTTGTAACTTTTACGCACCATTGACATTGCATTGGTAAAGCGTGCACTTTCCGCACTGCATCCGAGTCCCGCTGGCCTTTCCTGACTTCTTCACTGCTAGTCCCGAACAGCTCCAGCGATTCCCCAGGCCCTAGGCCTCTTCACTTTCCCCATAGTGGTTCTTATACCACTATTTTAGTATATGGTTTAGGTGGCCCCTAGGGCTCATCCATAATTGTGCAACTTTTGTGTATTTAAACTGTGTTTTGTTTTAACGCATTTGCTTCTGTGCTCATAAAGAGTATCAGGGATTTTTGTAGTAATAAATCTATATATATTTTCAATATATATCTGTGTGGTGTCCTTTCATTTGGTATTCAAGGGATTGTGTATGGTAAAACAGCTTGCTTCACATGCCTTTACAGAGTTTAGCCTAAGACTGCTTAGTCCATGCTACCCCTAGGATAGCTCGTCTATAAGGTTGACTTTACAACCTGCACCATAAGGGTTGCTTGGCAGGGTACAAGGTGATCACTAGAACTAGTGAGCATCATATACCAGGCCAACTCCTCACACCCTTTATTTTTCTGATGAATTTATCATATTTTAATATAGAAATATATATTTGTATTTAATAAAAAATTATATTTAATTTACTTCTACCTATTTTACTTAAATAAATTAACTTTATTAATATTCAGCTTTTACAATTATCTGAGCATAAATACACGTTCCCACCAAATACATCTAATACCTTATATACCATACCATACCATATCTATATTCTTTTATTTCTATAAAAGCAATATAAATTAAGATTTTAGACATTTGCAATACTTAAACATTACTACTAAAAATATAAATGAATACCAGAGTATTAATACACTCAATCAATATGCAAATCAATACCCCTATATCCCTTACAGACCATCACTAAATGCTCATTTAAAATTTTTGTAAAATTTTATAATTTCTATGTCGTTATTATTAATTTTCCAAAATTATTTTTTTTATATATTAATACTAAAGCATTACAATTATTACCTGAGTAGTTGTGCACTTCTCCACCCAATACCCCTAAATCCCTTGAATCCCATCCCTAAGGACTAATTTTGCAATTTTATAAAATAATTTAAAATGTAAAATTATTATTATTATACAACAATTGCAATTCATAAATATTAATACTAAAGTATTAAAATAAAAAACGGATTATTAAGACCCTTCCCTTCCCAACACCCCTATATCCCTTGCGTTCCATCCCTAAATACTAATCTTGCAGTTTTATGAAATTATTTAAAATTTAAAATAACTATTAGTTTGCAACAATTACGATGCATAAATAGTAATACTAAAGTATTAAAATGAATACCTGACTAAACATTTTCCCACCCACTACCCCTATATCCCGTCCCTAAAACTTATCATTAAAAAAAAATTGTAAAAAAGAATTATACATTTTTTATTCATCAAATACTTACCCATATGCTTACATATTGTTGCGTGGTAAAGATATTTGTGGTAATGACACTAGTGGTAAAAAACATACGTATTAATGACACTGTTGGTAAAAAATGCGTAGTAATGACAGTAGTGGTACACACATGCGTGCAAAATATCTAGATTTAAAGACAGGTTGTAAACTCATGCATGGTGATGACACTAGTGCTATATATATAGTAGTTGTAAAAACCTGTGTGGTGATGACTAAAGCGTGATTAAGGCTTTGTTGTAAAGGTACATTGTGGTCTAGACTGTGTTGTAAATGCTGTTTCCCATCCCTGCCCCTCTAAATGTGTTTTATAACATTTTGTAACCTTTTAAAACCTTTTGTAACCTTTGGCCTCGCTCCTCTATATGGTCATGGAACTCCTCGGTGTCTTGCAATATCCTTTTAATGTAGTTCAGGGAGTATTTTTTCCCACATATCTTTTCAAAACCACAATTTTACTAAAGAAAAAGAGTAAGCATAGTTGCTTTACTGAACCAGTTTTGCACCTATGAGTTTGTCAGTCTTATAATCTCTCGGTGAGACAGTTTTTGAATAAAAATTCTAAAAAGGTCAAATGTAAGACTATCAAAATATGCATGTAGGGAATTCACCCATTCGATAGTCACTGCAGATTTCTTATCTTTTTGACACCAGACTTGCTGGAATATTTTGACTCTGAAGCCCAGGAAGTGTCTGAAGATTCCAAAATATATGACCCCTACCCCTAATCACAGTAACTGACTGACTTATCCGTAATTGTGTGTCTGACTTTAAGTTATGGACAGAGCACGGTGATTCTGAAATAATAGCAGTGACATAAAAGTTAACTGCAGCGTAATTTTACACTACTCACAAGAATGACTTTAGAAGTATATCTTCAGGACGGCCCTTGTAGCCCTTCACCACTTTGAGCAACACTGCAGAAGACTCATGTCAATGGAAACCCTTTTTTTTACATGCATGAAGGCCTACTTTTGCCATTAGCTAAAAAACCCTTAAGTGGTACCTTGAAGCCCATAATATAGGACATGCTTAGCATTAAAATGTATTTTTCCTTGGAGTGATTTGGTACAAAAAAAGTTATTTTCGCCGCATAGGTTATGGTAGATTTTATTTCTCTGGTATAGGCATGCCTGTGATTAAAAGTCTATTTTTTTCATGTACTAGGTTAAGAAAAGGCTGGAGAGTAGACCATGCTTGTCACATTACAATATTTACCAAAAATCGAATTCTATGGTGAAGATAGATTTTTGTTGAAATTCATCGGCAAGATTATTAAATACAATTGTTTGACCCTGCTTGTGAGCTTAGACAGTAATTAATTAATTTATTTTAGACGTTCTTCCCTCCAGAAGCACTAATTTGCTTCTGGCATGGTATGAATACCCTTTATGTGGAAAAGGTCATAAGCATGGGCCTGCTGGCAGAAAGGATGGGATGGAAAACCACTAGCACTTAACCTTGGAAGGGGATAGAGGGGAGTGGACCAGAACAGCAGATTACCCTGAAAAATACCTCTCTGGAGCCTACCAGGTTAACATTTTTGTTTTCAACAGAGGTATAGTGTCAGCGGGCCTTTGAAACTGCTCTAATGTCAACCGCCCTGTATTTGCTAGCAACAGATGGGTAGAGGTAGGAAGGAAGCTAGCCTCAGAAGCGACCAGGGCTGCTTTTCAGTGGTAGTTGTCTCACCTATCTAGGCCATCCCTAGAAGGAATTCTGAGCACCATACATTGGCCCTGTGGGTCTGCCATGGTCAAACAGCTCCTAGAGCCAGGATACATGGGATAATTCACCAGAAATCAACAGAAACTACAAAAATGTTAGGCAGGATATGGATAGGGAATCTTCTTAGAACTGGATTAAAAGTTCTCACTATCACTGTATAATGTGACCTATAACAAATTAACCCTGCCATCAGCTTAGCAAAACCAAATTGTACTTGGGAGAGACCAGAAGGTGAAAACAAGTATGCCTAATTCTAGCTTCTATCTGCTGGAGAAGGACTGTTGCAATCCCTTTTCTTCTATCATCATTGGGTAATAACTTCTCCCAAGGATCACACCATTTGGCCTCCTTTATCCTCAGAGACAGAATAGAATGAAGAGAAGGGCTTCTCTTTGGAAGAACCAGCTGACTAGTTTGGACTGTACGGGGACTAGACATAACCGGAGCCCTTGCTAGTGTGGGTGGTTGAGTTCAGACCAAATGCTATGGCCTGGTCCCTTAAAGCCCCTCAAGCTGTTTGGGAGGGAGTGATCAGGAAAAGTGTATCCAGCATCCTCAAGAAATCAAGATTCTTGACTGTTGCGGGATGCAGGTCTGGTGGTGCTTGGTTTTCTTTTGGCTAGAGTCCCACACATACCACTAGCAAGCTTGCAAACTTTTGTATCAGCCGGAAAAGTAAATGACTCTATCCCTGCCTTCCCCGCCTCGATGAGGTCAGTTTCCTGGTAATGTTTTTGGTGCAAAAGTGGCATCTAGGGGCACTTTTAAAAATGTAAATTCAAAAAGTCACATATCTGTTCCCTTTAATCCGATTTTTACAATTTCTGTGTAATGTTGTTTATTGAATTTGTATCCATTTGTTATTATCTTGAGAGTTTTGTTGGTTGTTTACTTGAATTTAATATAATTTGGTCTAGGTTAACTACTTAGCACACATATCTCAAAGGAAAGGCCAGCTGCTGTGTCTCACAGCTACCTGGGTTAAAGCCCGATATTCTCTCTGAAACTTTGCTTTGACCTAGTAAGGTTCCTAATTACAAATTTAGTTGGAGCTGTCCCACAAATTAATAATCCAGAATTTCACAATTCCCATGAACCAAAAATAATAAGGGAAGTATTGATGATCCCCAAAAACATATCACAGTCAAAATAGTTAGCTGTCTATGGCCTCTGGATTATGGAGTTGGCTTGCTCCTTTTTCAAAATGATTACACAGATTCTAATTACCAATAATACATTTTCCTAAGTCCTTTGAGGTCTATTAAATTACATAATGCATTGTGCATTCAACCAAGTACGACTCCGCTTTTTGACCTGAGCAGAGGCAGCAAAATAATTAATCAATTACTGTTTACCCCGAGGTGATCTTAAATCCACCTCTTACAAGCCTTTCTGCATATTGTCCTGACAACCCTGGCTGTCTTTGACAACGAACCCTGCTGAGTGCTCCATCTTTTGGTCTCCCCACCCAAAGAGGAGCAGGGCCCAAGGATGAAGCATGCCACTTTGTAGGTGAGGGTCCTTGCTACTTAAAAACAAGTTCTTTAAGGAAAGTGGGCCATTACCTCCACCTTTTGGGAAGCAAAAGACAGCCATAATTTGGGTACATTGGACCCCTCAAATTGTCATGTCCCGGTGACGCTGCACCTGCTGCACCCAGGACAGCTAGGCTTGTGTTCTGACATATCTTAATCGACTGGCAAAGTTGTTGAAGAGCATTTTTCAATGATGAACTCAAACGAAACGAATGATTACCCTTTGCATCAGTGTGTCAACGCCTATTCCCTTGGTTTAGGTGATCAAAGTGTAACTCACTGTTGGAATAGTGAAGAAAGATATGTGTTCTTTTTAATTTCACAGACGCATGTTTATCTAGTATGAATACTGGTTTCCATTTTGCTGACAAAGATCGAAGGTTTCTTTAGCTTACTTACAGGTACGCAGCATCTTTGCTAAGTTCTGCCTCCAAAGCCTTCACAAAAGGCACAAAACACAAACATTGTTCCCGCAGAAAACGAAATAACTTTAGTGCATACCTTTGCCAGTTCCACCTATGTTTGGTTACCAAATCACTCGAGATAACGCACTTCCAAAAGTATACTTTTGGCAGTGTGCTAAAAATCACATTTATTTATTCTGTGACACATTGTGATATGTTTGAAGCATATCTACCTAGTGTACAATTGCTCAAGAACAGAAAGTCAAACAAAGTTCAGTGAGCTGGGCAGCATGTCTCAACATGGAGCTTTATTCTAATTCTCACCGGCCTTTCATAGAAGAGAAAGAAGTAAGAGTTTGAAGTCCAAATAATGTATACTTAGTTCAGAGGAATATTTTTTTTAAGTATGCAACATAGCGCACCAATCAAAGATTCTGTGTTGTGTTGCAAGGCAAGACACCATTTCAGAGCCATATCTACTAAGGTATGGTGCTGCTGGTCTTTTCCCAGGTGCTGACACTTAAACGAGCAGCCTAGCACCACACACTCACCTTTGCAGTGTAGTGTAAAGATGTGTGATGGACAGTTTAGGTTTGGAATGGAATGATCCCGGTCCATTAAAAAACACTGTGCTTAGACATACTTTAAACCTTTCCCCACATAGTATGTGTGCTGTAAAGTGCAGCACACATGCAATGTGTGAAAGGTTAGGAGAAATAAAAACACTTCCTATTGTTAGTGCCTGCCTCGCAGAGGTATCATTTTCTGGCACAAAGCTCTGCCTCACTTTTTTAGTACACATGGTTAGTTGCGGCCGGTGCAGATAAGAGCGGTGGGTGAAGTCGACATACGACGATGAGGGAAATTAAAATGTAAAAAAAAGAAAAACACTTACCTTGCTGTCGCCGCATCGCCGACTCGGAGATGTAGCGAGAGCAAGGTAAGTCTTTTTTTTAAATTTTATTTTATTTTCCCTCATCGTTATATGTCGACTTTACCCCCTAATCCCCTGCCCTGCCACGGCCCAGTATCCCACCACTCTTACCTGCACCAGCCGTGACATAATTGGGATTGAGGCAAATACCATGGTTGGTAACAAGGGGACACAGAGATACCACCCTTGGAACGTCCCTTTGACATAAAGGAGACAAAGCAGCGCAAAACTCTAGGTGCACTAGTTTTAAGAGTAAAAAGTTAATGTTATGTTATGTTGTGTTATATGTGTTTGTATAGCGCACGGCTGCCCCAGCCAAGGGGCGTCCCGGCGCTGGCTGTTCGTATCCAAGGGAGGCTGCTGCTGATGAAAACTGCAGGTGGCATAACATAACTAACAGAAGAGGTGAGTTTTATGGCTTTTCTGAAGGATAGGAGATCCTTCAGCCCACGAATCTGGGCTGGAAGTTCATTCCAGAGCTTTGCTGCCAGGTATCTGAATGAGCGGCCGCCCCTCCGAGCTAATTTAATGCGGGGTACAGTGGCCAGGTTCTGTCCCTCTGACCGTAAAGTGCGACAAGGAACGTAAGATGAGAGGAGAGGGCACAGCATGGGGGGAGGCAGATTTCAGGATTTTGAAAGCGAGGCATAGAGTTTTAAAATGAATCCTCTTTCCTACCGGGAGCCAGTGTAGATTCATAAGGGTGTTTGTAACAGATTTGTGGCGGGGGAGGCCCGTCAGGGCTCTCGTGGCGGCATTTTGGACTCGCTGTAATCTGGCTTTCTCAGCTACATTAGTTCCTAGTAGCAGGGAGCTAGCGTAGTCCAACCGTGAGAGAATGGCTGATTGCGCCACATATTGGCGGGTGTGGTGATCAAAGTATTTTAAGATAGGCCTTAGGTTTCGTAAAATCCCGAAGCAGGAGGTCGCCACTTTTTTCGTATGATGGGTAAAGTTCAAGGCAGAATCCACCCATACTCCTAAGTTTTTTACAACATTTTTGGGCACAGGTGGTTGACCCAGAGTCTCAGGCCACCAGTTGTTCCCCCAAGCCGTTGTATCTTTACCTAACAGCAAGACCTCCGTCTTGCCGGCGTTGAGTTGAAGGTAGTTTGATGTCATCCAGCTGGTGATGTCGGCGAGAGTCTGTTTGAAATTCCGCGCACTCAGGCCGCTCTCGTCTTTCAATGCTACCACCAGCTGGGTATCGTCGGCGTAGGACACTAGTGACAACCCGCGCTTCCTGGCTACCTCTGCCAGAGGTTGAACGTAAATATTAAACAGGGTGGGGCTGAGGGCAGACCCCTGAGGCACTCCCTGTTCAATGGGACATTCCTTAGAGAGGTACGGCGGGATGGAGACCCTGAAGGATCTATCTGACAGAAAAGCCTTGAGCCAGCAAAGGCCTGGCCAGATACCCCTGCTTCCTCTAAAAAGTCCACATTTGTAAAGCGCACAATCACCCGTAAGGGTCTCTAGGCGCTGGGGGCCTAGTCTGGACATCAGCACCTTGTGTGAAACCGTATCAAAGGCAGCACTGAGATCTAAAAGGATCAGTGCTGCCGTTCCTCCTGAGTCTAGTATAGTCCGAAGATGTTCAATAACACTCAGGAGGGCTGTTTCGGTGCTGTGCCCGGCCCGGAAGCCATGTTGGGACTGGTCTAGAATGGAATTAGACACCAGAAAGTTGGTCAAGGTGGAATTAACATGGGCTTCGGCCACTTTGGCTGGCCAAGGAATTAGAGAAATGGGCCTGAAATTTTCGAGTAGGTTAGGGTCAAGCGTGGGTTTCTCTATGATGGGGGAGACCCATGCTTGCTTCCAACTGGTGGGAATACTGGCCGTAAGAAAAGACAGGTTTATAATGTTTCTAATCAATTATCAAGATGCATTTTCAGATTAATCTAAAATACCTTCTCATAAATCAGATATAGAATGAGGGCCTTTGGGAGGCTCAAAGAAAAGTTTTTAGAAAAGAAGTCAGGAAAAACAAGGATGGAGAAAGAAACAAAGATGGTGCAACCAAAAAAGGCTTGACTGAAAATGTATCATCTTAAGCTGTGAGTGAAAAGGTTAAAAATGCACCACAAAAACTGTGCTGACTATGTTCACCTGTTTGATATGAAAGTGGAAGATTTTAAATTCATACATGAATTTGCAGCTTTTCTTTACTCAACAAGGGATAATGTTGGAGATTATTTAAATGATGTAAAATTGAATAGATTTAAACTGAAGTCCACATTTTATCCAATGATACAAAATAAAACTATGCATATTTTGAGCAAATTAAGCCTCAAGGAATTCAGACAAATTAGAATGAGAAAATGTTGATCATAAGAAGAATATTTCAAACAAGAGCTTATTGTGGTAAAGAAGATGAGATTTAATGAGAGCATAGTCCTGAGAAAAGAAGATAGATGTGGAGTAAATGTTGTATTGGCTAAGACTTCCTATCATAGTAAAGTCCCATAACATTATGTGAAGATAACATGTATATGATAACAGATTCTGACCCAAGTGTATGAATATTTGTTGATGATGAAACATGTTGTGCAATATATTGAGGAATAGCATAGGATCAATAATCAAATCAAGCCATTTTTTACTCATACATTTCCTAAAACTCATATCAACACACTACCTATGATTCATAAAAATACGGAGGATCTGCCATTTTTGTCTAAAAATGGGATATGGGAAAACTGTGTTCTTTGTACAAGATACAAATGATTTTCTAAGACCATTTGAAATTTGTCCAAAAGAAAAGGATTGTTTAATGTGTCCTATCGATATTTTGACCCTACACACAAACATCTTGCAACAGCAAGGTTTGAAATGTATTGAACCAAACCTATTGAACAGAGATACACATGGAATGGCCAAAATAGTCAATTTGGCAATTACTACATGCTGTTTTCACATACAACTATTTCAAAAGGAATATTTCATACTATGTTCAATGTATTGATATATCTATGGGTCCCAATGTACACTCGTTGGTTGACTGGATGTTTATGAATATATCAAAACAGAATTACATTCTACTACAGGAAGATTGGAAGAATCGTCTATGATTTTATGTGTGATGCATAGACAACATCTTCTTTTTTTGGGTCAGGATTACAAACGGAAGTTGAATACAGTATTATGATTCTAAAGGAGATGCCTGGAAAACTCAAAAATACAGGTGAAATTAGAAACACAAAGATACATTTTTTCGATGTTAAAATCAAACAGACAACAGAAAGATGGCAAACTAACAGTTACAGGAAAGTGATTTATAGAAATACTGTGGTTCTCTCACTTTAATCCGAGTAAATTTAGCCCTGGGCTAGATGATTCAAATTAAAAGGATTATTTCTCAAAAAGTCAATCTTGAAAATGAGTTGGAGATCACAACGCATAATTTTAAAAGAGGGGATTATACTGATTGGATTCTGTGTGATAGTATAACTAAAGTGAATACCTTACAGGTAATGATGTATCACATAATCAGCTTAAACGGAAAGAAAAGAAGATAACTCTAAGATATTATTCCATCATTTGGAAGAACTGAA
This sequence comes from Lissotriton helveticus, assembly GCF_964261635.1. Classification (NCBI taxonomy): domain Eukaryota; kingdom Metazoa; phylum Chordata; class Amphibia; order Caudata; family Salamandridae; genus Lissotriton; species Lissotriton helveticus. Next base: position 1,135,340,209 of record NC_136069.1, on the reverse strand, counting down.
CTGAACATTTAAAGAGGAAGATGATGGATTGAAAGGATTATTTTCTCGAAAACCACAGTTTTCTTATCAGAATGCTCTCAAATTGAGATGGATAGCTATGCAAACAGTAAATTGTCCTTATAAGGGTCATGATAAGCAACTAAGATTTTTATCAACATCTTACAAGGGTGTATCAACATGTTTTTATTGTGTTAATTGTACATATATTTTGAAATGAGAATAAACCATGCATCTATATTCAGGCAAGATGATTTTTTTTTAAATACTTGCAACACCTCATCGCACAAATTGTGTACAAATGACTGAAAACCTGTTAAACTTAAATGAAATTGACATAGATCAGAAAAATATAAAATTACTGTTTACTGGGCATTTCATCGGTGAAGGACATAATGTCAGACATAATGCCCTTGAATCATGGGCTTTAAATGAGGTGAAATGTGTCATATTCAATTAGAGAAATGAAGGAATGATTACAGCTTAGAATGTTGTTAATCATTTACTAAAACTTCAACTACATTACAGACTTTGCCACATTAAGGGCCTGATTACGAGCGGGCGGGCTTGTGTCTGCCCGCCTTCGCAGCCTAACACCACCATTACAAAGCGACCACACATGGTGCAGTCGCATACTCCCATTTCCCTATGGGACCTTGTGCTGCGGCCCTAAACCGGCCGTAGCTCAAGCTTCCATGGAGAAATGTGAGTCTGTGTAAATCTCTGCACCACGTGGCAGACACCATGAGGTGCCTGCCACGTGGTGCAGACATTTACAGGGGGTGCCATAGGTGCCTCCCAGTCCCCCAACCTGAGCCTGCGGAGACATGGGGGCCCTGCTATGGGCCCCAAAGCCGCTTTCCGACAGGCTTTTCATGTCGGAATGCTCGAAATGAAAAGCCTGTCGGATATTGACATCATAATCAATCAATCAATCAATCTTATCATTTGTAAAGTGCACTACTCACACATGCGGGTCTCAAGGTGCTGGGGTGGGGAATGCTGCTACTGCTCGAAAAGCCAGCTCTTGAGGAGTTTTCTGATGGTCAGCAGGCCTTGCGTCTGCTGTAGGTGGATGGGGAGGGTGTTCCAGCTCTTGGCCGCAAGGTGGGAGAACGATCTGCCACCGGAGGTCGCTCTTTGGAAGCGGGGGACTGTGGCGAGGGTGAGGTCGGCGGAGCGGAGCAGGCCTGGTGGGGTGTAGAAACTGAGTCGTCTGTTGAGGTTCGTTGGTCCAGTGTTGTGGAGTGCCTTGTGTACGTCGGTGAGGAGCTTGAAGGTTATCCTCTTGTTGACCGGGAGCCAGTGCAGGTCTCTCAGGTGGGGTGTGATGTGCCTGCGGCGAGGGATGTCGAGGATCAGGCATGCAGAGGCGTTCTGAATGCGTTGGAGCCGTCTCAGGAGTTTAGCCGAGGCTCCTGCATAGAGGGCGTTTCTGTAGTCCAACATGCTGATGACCGTTCTTTTAGTTTCAGTGGGGATCCACTTGTAGATCCTGTGGAGCATGCGGAGGGTGTTGAAGCAGGAGGAGGAGATGGCGTTGGCCTGTTTAGTCATGGAGAGGGTGGAGTTGAGGATGACCCTTAGGTTGCGTGCGTGGCCGGTGGGTGTTGGGGCGGTTCCCAGTGCGGTCGGCCACCAGGAGTCATCTCAGGCCGAAGGGGTGGATCCGAGGATGAGGACCTCCGTCTTGTCCGAGTTCAGCTTCAGTAGGCTGTTCCTTATCCATTCAGCAACAGCCTTCATTCCATCGTGAAGGTTGGTTTTGGTGGTGTGGGGGTCCTTGGTGAGGGAGCGGATCAGCTGGGTGTCATCGGCGTAGGAGATGACGTTGAGGTTGTGCCGACGGGCGACGTGGGCGAGCGGTGCCATGTAGATGTTAAACAGAGTTGGGCTGAGGTATGAGCCTTGGGGTATGCCGCAGATGATCTCAGTGGCTTCAGAGCGGAAGGGGAGAAGGCGGAAACTCTGTGTTCTGCCGGAGAGGAAGGAGGTGGTCCAGTCCAGGGCCTTTTCTTGGATCCCGGCGTTGTGGAGGCGTGTTCGTAGTGCGTGGTGGCAGACCGTGTCGAAGGCGGCTGACAGGTCCAGGAGGATGAGGGCCGCCATTTCTCCATTGTCCAGCAGTGACTTGATGTCATCGGTGGCTGCATGTTTGCTTGGTGGCCCGGAGGTCTTCAGTGAACCAGCTGGCTTTCTTGTTGGTGTGACTGTTGGAAGGTTTCTTGATCGGGCGAGGGAGTTGGCGCAGTCGTTGAAACACTGTCTGAGGTTGTGGACAGCGGTGTCGGGGTTGGTGGGGTTGGCGGGTGGGCTCTGGGCGAGGGTGGTGGTTAGCTGGTCTTCGGTGACTTTGATCCAGCAGCGGCAAGGCATCTGTTGGGTGCGGTGGTGCGTGGTGGGTTTCTTGAAGGTGAAGTGGATGCAGAAATGGTCGGTCCAGTGGAGTACGGTGGTGTGGTTGAAGGAGACGTGGGGGCTTGCGGAGAAGATGGGGTTAAGTGTGGGACCTGCGGAGTGGGTGGGTGTTTTGACAAGTTGTCTGAGTCCGAGGTTGGCTAGGTTGGCGATCAGGGTGGTGGAGTTGATGTCATTGTTGTTCTCGAGGTGGAAGTTCAGGTCCCCCAGGAGGATGTAGTCCATGGAGGCGAGGGCATGTTTGCTGACGAAATAGGCTACGGAGTTACTGAACTGTGGTCGTGGTCTGGGGGGTCTGTAGATGAGGGTTCCTCAGAAGGTGGTGTTGGGGTCAGTGTGGATCTGGAAGTGCAGGTGTTCGGCGGTGCTGAGGGTGTCATCGGTGTTGGTTGAGACTCTGAGAGTGTTCCTGTGGACGATGGCGATTCTTCCTCCTGCTCCATTGGTGAGGTCCCTGTGGGTGATCTTGTAGCCTTCCGGGATGGCTATGGCTATGTCGGGTGCCGAGGCGGAATTCAGCCAGGTCTCCGCCAGGAAGGCAACATCTGGGGAGGTTCAACTGCGTGTTGGTGGGTGGTGTGGGTGTTGAGAAGGATGCATCTGAGGTGGTTGAGTTCTTTCCTGGTAGGCAGCATGATGGGGCGGATGCTTGTGAAGCTGCAGTTCTGGCAGGTGAAAGCTCCGTGGGTGCGCTTCAGGGCGGCCAGGAAGCAGGTGTGTGATCGTCCGGTGTTGAGTGCGTGGAGGGTTCTGGCATCATAGTGGTGTCGGGCGTCATGGTGTTTGTCGGGCGTCATGGCGTTTGCGCGGTCCAGGCACTGACGGGCGCAGACGGGCATGCCTTAGGCGCGTCACTGCGCGCGGCCGCTGTACGCGGGCTCCATATGAGGGGATGTGGGAGGGAGGAGCAGCTTAGAGGCGGGAGCGAGGCGTCGAATGGGATTGCAGGGGGGTGGGCACCCTGCAAGCGTAAATATGTACATAGGGGATTATGAGCAACCACCAACGAGCTCCTTTATCTTGTTGGAAGCCAGTCAGTCTGACCAGCCGGTTTCGAATCCGACAGCCTTTATCATAATAAGGCTGTCAGACCTGAAACCTTCGATGTAAGCCGGAAAGCCTCCGACCGCTTTCCGACTCACATCGTAAGAGTAAGAGATGTAAACATTCCTTGAAATGCAAAAGAAGCTGAAAAAATACTGAATATTGAGGAATGAGACTGCTTTTAAGATGATTTTGTCTGATTGTTCCTATTTACAATTTGCCAAACTTTCTTTTCAGTGGGAAGTGTGTTTGAGTAATTGATTGTGCTATTTACATTTATATTGTAGTGTTGGTCTTACACATAAGAATCAAATGTAATTTAGAAGGGAGGGAAGATGAGATGTCATGTTCATGATAACTCCATAGTGTTTTTCTGCACCCAGATATGAACCCCCGATGTGACATTAAATCACCACAACCTTTTTTAATCATATTTCAACCGATTTCATTTAAGTAAGATGTGCTTGGCCTTAGTGTTGATGGCAGGGAGAGACGTGTTTTAACCAGCAAGAAAAGCTGAATAGTTAGCACATATCGGGGATTCTATCCATCGACAACAGGTTTGCGTTTTTGAAACAGATATATATATTTAAATTTTCTTTGAATTACTATTGAGACACTGTGATACAGTTGTGTTGTACAATTCTTACTTCATTCTTTGTGTATTTTCCCCTGAAAACGCCTTCGGGACTGAAAAGCAATGACCATTAGAAAAAACTGATTTGATACTGACTAGTAAGTCAAATAGAACTGATGGTAAGTTTTTATGGAATAAAATTACCAATGATTTCGGCATGCCTGGAGTTACATAAATTAATTAAATATATTACGTTCTACAGACAAAATTAATAATATACCGTGTGGGTTGTGCTATTGTAAAACAGTGAGGGATTTATCGTGGATGTATAGTAGTCTCAACATTATGCCAAGAGTGGACACCATCATGCTATGGATGCCCTCAATATGTCAAGTGTCTTCTCCATTATGCTAGGTGGGGGTGAAACATTTTCATAGGTGTACACAATATGGCAGAAGTGGCAGCCATTACGCAAGGGGTTTGCCAGATCATTCCAGAGACACACTGTTAGAGTAGGACAGTGGTCTTTCATCACAGTTATTCTAATAAACAGGCAATGTTTAAATATGTCTAGACTTATTTAAACATTTCAGGTAAGGTATGTTACTATTTTAAAAATGCAATCAAATACCTGGTCAGGCAGGCTTACTAACGTGTAAAAGTTTCCACAGTGTAATTATTAGGAATGGGAGTGGGGGGGGGGGGGGGGGTGAAGAATATTTGGAATCTCTTCCTTTATGACACCTTCTCCCAGTCAGGATTTAAAGGAACAAATATGTTAGTGATGGCCCATTACAGAGTGGCTTAGTGCAGCTGACTTTTTTCTGCTGGAAAAAATAACTATTATCAGCCTAATGCTACCACCCCACCCGGGATCACTTGAGGTCCCCCTAGAGTGGTTCATCCCCGCACAGTTTGAAAACCCTTGGAGTAGGGGCACTACACGTGGCACACACTCTCTCTCACACATACACATACACACACACCCATACAAACACACAATGCATACAAGGACACACATACATGAATAGAAGCACACACAAACCACTTATCTGCCTACTACAGTAACTGAAACAGCTTTTTGTGCATCTGTATCACTTGCTCCTAGTGGTAGTCCCTCTCTTGCTTATCTCAACCTCCGGGCTCTGGCTTCGACGATGTGGCAGCTGCTGGCTATCTCACGTGCATAGTATAATTGACAGAGCAAGGCCTGCAACAGTGCTAATCACCAGTCACCATTAATCCAAAGGTCTATATGACTATTATTTTCCATCCCTACAATTTAACACTGTGGAAGTGAGCACTGAGCCCTTTTTAGGGCTCCGCTGAACGCGCGAAGCGCGTCTCCGCCGAGAACTTATTGTTGGCGTGTGAGCTTCCCAGGAGACAATCCTGGCCGCGCGCATCGCCTTGGAGGCGATTCCAAACTGACACGCGCACGCGAACGAGCGTTGCAGCCAGGCGCTGTCTCCTAGGAAGCTCAAACACCACACACGCACGCACATACACAGACACACACACAAGCGCCCACGCACGCACATACATACAGAGACACTCCCACCCACACACATACACACACGCGCGCACACACACACGCGTGCACCCCCCCTCTCCCCCGCCGTCGCACACATGCATACACACACATACACGAGTGCACCGTGAACCGAGCCCCCCCTCCCCCTTTCCAACTTACCAGTTCAATTTAGAGGGACTCCGCTCTCCTTCTGGCGTCGCAAGACGCTTTCACTCCGCCTGCCTTCTTTTCCGGTGCAGACGGAGCCCCGCCCCCGTCACAGGCGACTTAGCCTGACTTCCGGAGACATCGCGCAGGCCATCTGAAACCGATGGGAAACGAACTCCGGTAGCCCTGTTCCAATGAACCAGAGCGTGGCTTATACTTTATCCCACCCGTTTACCTCTCGCGCGGGGGGGTCGACCAGGCGCTTAAATACCTCTTGATTTTTTGCAGCCCTCAAGCATGTGATGCGGACTATAATTTACAGGGAGGCGATAGGAGATCAGGGAGGGTATGTGCTGCTCGCAGGTGGTAGCCGGGTGAAGGAGAATTAAAGCTGCAGTGGATTGCGCCTGTACTCGGTCCACACGCAGTGAGACGTCATAGCTGTAGAAGCAGACGGGCTTATGTCATCCACCCGTAATTAGCCCCTCGGATGAGACATAGCGCCTGGAAGGTGGGCGGTGGTCCGATCAGTCTTGAATGCGGATGCGTGATACATGTACGCCAGACAGTAGACCACCCGCCTACAGACAGAGAGGGAGGCCTTGAAAAACTGAACACCGGAGCACAGGTGACAAGCCAGAGCGGACTGTCATCACAAGGTGCACACCTACTCTCCCCCACCTCTTCTCTTCCTCCTCCAACTTAAGGACTTGTGCCATGTAGAACCGTGTGCCAGATGTCCGGTTGACCGTAGTAAAGCTCCAAAGATTAACCTAGACTGCCGGAGCAGAAACTGAACAGGAGACACCACTCAGGAGCCGGCGTGGGAGTCTGTAAACACCATCGCCAACAAATCCAACACTCCCTACCAACGACCCCTCAGAAGCATGAACTGTGAGCAACCAAGTGCTATAGCTTGCTCCGAATCGAGCGGTCGTAGGCGCACACCCTCATCCGCAGCCTGCCCCCCCTTCTTTCCGGAGCTTCGCCCCAGGCTACTACTAATCCACAAATCACTGTCAAATTCAACTGTGCGCCCTCTCCCCAAAGCACAAGTTTGCTGAAGCCGGCCATCCTGTTCCCCTTAGTTCTTTACTCAACCACGCCCCTATTCTCGATTCTTTCCTGTTTTGAATCTGATGATTTTATTCACCCTCGCAGCTTTTTCCTTTGTTCATATCCAGCACTTTGTATTTGTAATAACTACCCCCACCAAAAAAGTGCAATAGCTCGCCCACCCGTTTTCCCCATGCATTTTGTTACATAATTGGCTGTCTTTTGTTTATATCAGCCTTCCTCCTGAATTCCTGGCTCCTTCCGATCTCCTCGGTGTTTTGTTATCGGTCCCACTGCTATTCCTGGCCCCCTCCTTTCTATTCTTGGCCCCCTCCTGTCCAGGCATCGGAGCAGCAGCCACCTGGGTATGTATAACCACTGGAGTACGCCATAGCCTGCGCCGTCACTCACACGGAGTCTGACAGCATACGGGTTACCTGGCAACGTGCACTGTCCTCCCCTTGTAAAACCTGGTAGCCTCCACTAGTATTCCCGTGAATACCTGACGGCGCTCACAGTTGCGCACATATAGTGTATGTAAACAATGATTGATAGCCCCAGGGAGCAAATGACACCATGCATTATTACCTCGGGCAGTACCTCACAGAATGCATTGTTGCCTATAGGGAATATGTGCAAGCATGCCACGTTAGCCCTGCACCACCCCCGGTAGTAATAGCATACGGGCTTTAATGCCTAGCCTACATTATTAGTCCCAGGGAGTACATGCAGTATGCTTTGTTGGGCACGGGAATATTCGACAGGATGCACTGTTACCGCTAGAGAGTATCTAACAGCAAGCAATGTTGCCCCCCCCCCATCTGACAGCATGTAGTTTTATCCCCAGCCTATCAGACGCCTGCATTGTTAGTCCCAGGTTGTACACGACAGCATGTACTGTTGGTATCAGACAGGGAATATCTGAGTGTGTGCACATTTACAGCATGACGGCATAAACACAGACCGAGGTGGTGTTTGACAGCATGTTATTTTACCCTACAACATGTATTGTTATTTGCTCCATTATTATTCCCAGGGAGTATCTGACTGACAGAGTTCACTGTTGCGAACACAGAGATTCAGTAAACCTCCATTTTTATCCCACAGGGAGTAACTCACACCACGCATTGTTACCCCCAGGAGTAACTCTCAGAATACAATGTCATTTATTTAAGATTTAAAAAAATAAATAAATAATGAGCAATGCCAATAGCTCTACCTTTAATGCTGCCGAGACCATTGCATTGTAAATGCTTGTTTATATTTGGTTTTGAATGGTGGGGCATGGAAGGCTCTGATAACAAGCTGGGGATTGTTATTCTAAGTCTTTACTCTCAAAGGGAGGATGTGGTGTAATGGCAAGATCTGCCTACTTTGAAACTGGGGAATCAAATTCGAGTCTCAGCATTTGGAAAACACCCTGTGATTCTGGGCAAATCACTAAGGGCTTGATTTCAACGTTGTCGTTGTCCTGTGGGCTGCCAGGCCAGCCCCCCACCAGAGGTCCACCAAAGCCATACTCAAACCGCCCACCAGATTACTAATGTAATCATTTGAGGGTGGGTGATTCTGCGGGGGTGTCATGGCGATGCCTGTCTAAAGGCCAATAGGTGTGCCTCAGACAGGCACCGCAGTGACCCTGTGACACCGCCACAGCACGTTCTTTCATGTCAGTTTTTAATTTATGGTTCTTAATTAATTATTCAAGTCTTCATTTGGGGAAAACATACATAATTTTTCATTGTAAATTCTATGTTATATTAAAATTTCTTGTTTGAGCAATATAATGCACCGTGTGGTGCATGCCACACCATGCAGGAACTGGGGTGCATATTTGCAGGGGGGCCAACATGTTCCCTTCTGCATCCACCCTCAGGTCCTGAAGTGGCAGGTGGCCCTTTTAGGGCTCCTATTTTGCCACACTGCCAGCCTTTCCATGGCGGGCTCTTCGCCATGGAAAGGCTAGCGGTGAGGCAACTTGTAATATGCACAGCAGTGCTTCAGCATCACCGCCAACACATTACACAGTCTTACTGCTGCACCACCGCGGCAGAATCCAGAATCCCCAGTAGCCACAGTGGTTCAGTGGCGGTCCAACTGCCAAACTCAGAATACGGCTGGTGGACCGCCAGTCTGGTGGTTCGTGGACCGCCACCACGGGTTCGTAAGCACCCCCTTAATGTCTCTGTGCTTAACAAAAAATGTATGTGCCTTTTGTAATTTACTTTAGTGATTATGTAAACCCTCCAATATCTTTTGGTTCAAAATTTGGCTTTTGGGTCGAGATTGTGCTAATTAAAACTGTAAAAATGAAAAAAGACCACAAGTGCACCCATTTCCTCAGAACAGCAGAAGGTAAACATGTCATAGGCTTCTCCGTCCAAAACACAAGCACAGTTTCACCACTGCTTTCATTGTCACTGTGAAGAATGTGCAACGTGGTATCACACCTAGACCCTTAGAGGTGGACAACATTTCTGATGATGCTATGCTTCATTATACACTAGGGGGCATATTTACATTAGAATGTTGGAGCTCGGTGTTACTTCAAAATTGGTAACGCTGTGTTCTGACATTTTTTAAATGCAAGGATGCGCCGTATTTACAAAAAATTGGTGCATCCTCGCATTTCCCCTAGCCCTGGAGCTAAAAAAACTGCTTAACGTCAGTGCAGGCACGCTTACACCATTTTGTAAGGGTGCCTGAATTGCAGGGGCAATTGTTTATGGGCAGGAAGGGACACCTTCCTCCACATAAACAGTCAGTAAAGGTAATTTGCTGTTTCTATGTTTGCTGCAGAATGCAGCACACGTAGAAAGAGTAAAATATGAGGAGAAATTAAACATTTCTCCTTGTATTACCAGCCTAAGACCAGGTTGTACCTGGCCTTAGTTTTTGGCGCTGCCCCATCCTTGTAAACGGGGCAGTGCTAAAAAGCAATGGGTGTTGCGGCAGACACCCACTGCAAAACCCATTGCTCCCCCACTGCTGCTGCAGGAGACTGCTGCGGTATGGGGCATATTTACAAGATGGCGAAGGCCACGTTAAGTGGCTTAATGCTATGTTGTAAATATGGGGTAGAGAGCAACGCCACCAGAGTGCCAGAAAGAGTGAAGCCCTGGTGCCATTAGGGACTTGTAAATATGCCAACACTGGAGACTGAGCCAGAGAAAACTCAATGCATTAGTGTACGAGGCTTAAGAGGTGAGTGAGTAAATACTTGCTCATAAAGGCAAGGGAGTGAGTGACAAAATGGGTGCTTAAAAAGTAAAGCGAGTGAGCAGACTAATGGATGTACGAGAGTGATTAGAACACGTGCAAGAGCGATTAAGGATGAGAGGTGGAATGACTATGGGACTGTCTAAGAAATGTAGTGAGTTCGAAGACAAGGGATCTGATTAGTGAATACACAGTGAGTGGGCTAGTGAATGATCGAAATATTGAGTGGTATTTAAAAGCCACTGTTACCTAAAAAGAAACCCCTGTAGGTAGATGGAGATGCTGCCGGCGTACGAGGCTGATTGATTGTGCCGTTTTGAGCTGATTTTACATATCTATTTTTAAGTCAAACTTGTATTAATAAAAAAATACTATTTCAACCAGTGGAACGCCATTTGTGCATCGATTCGGAATCTTTATACCTGTCAATTATCGAATTGAAAAATTAAGATTACTCTAAATGGAGGAAAGTTATTTGTCATGTAATACAGTTAACTATGGGATTTGGTGAGTGTTAAACATGCAGTTTTTGTTCAGAATCGATTCTATCCAGAAAAGGGTGTGCCAAATGTAAGTATGCGCAGGGTTTACAGCAGAGAACTCTGAATGCAAAACTTTTATGAATTATTCATAAAAGTGTTATTATTTTATTATATTTATTGAAATATCGTAGGAATCAAATATTCGCTAATCATTAAAATAATATAATCACCGAGAAGTTGGCAATACATTTTAAGAGTAATAGGCAGGTACAGCCTTGAATTTCCTTGCACAGACCACTGTCACGTTTGAAAGGTTTCATGAACGTACTGGCCGGGAATGCTAGCCCTCCCGTTTGGTAGAAACCAAAGAAGAACCTGATTTTTTTACAACTTTTTTGATTGGTAACTCCCATCTCGTGACTGGAGATGCCTAATGGCTCTGAGGCTGAGACATATGTTCAAGCAGCAGCAAGGAACGCCCCAGATGTATTTTGTGGAATTAAGCAGAAGACATTGAAATAACACCTCCATGGGGAACTGAAAACAGCACTTTGCAAGAGGCAAACATACTAGAACATTACGATTTTCTCTAAACTTGCCAAATGATGGGTGACAAAAGGAAAGACAGAACCTCGTCTTTCGAGGAATTCCAAAACGCCCACTGACGAGAAAAGTCATAGATGCATTCAACAAGTCACCTTTGACCTCGGCATATCAGGGAAGGGTTCTTGATCACCGTGACAGAAAGTGACAAACCAGGCAAGAAATCCACAAAACCATCACTTCGAAGCTACCTGACCTTAGCTATAAACGTTGTAATAAAAGTGAAAGACAGGGTGCAGTGGCATATCATTTAACTAAATCGTAAATGGGTCCTTTCCACCAAAATCGGAAATAGATTAGACATTCTCAATGGACTGAGACACGGAGAGCAGCCATTCCAATTAATCACTGCTGCGTAAATGGTAATTTACAGAAGCAGGTAAATTAAGTGAAATTTGTTGAAGGAACATTTGCGAAGAAAACGAAAGGTTTATAAATCAGGTAGAACATATACTGCCAGGAGCAACGGGAGTATTTGCAGTGTGTCTGGCAAAATAGCACCAAGTCTACGTTTTATCCTAAGACTGCTTGCTGCCTTTTATAGCATCTTGTGGAAGTGCAGCCCTGAGTATTGCATATGGAGAGGAAGATAGGCAGCCAGGAGATGTGAGCATACGGGTGAATGTATATTCATGGCAAGCTTAAAGGGGACTTATCTTCCTTATTATTTCAAAGTTTTGATGCTGTCTCTATTCGTGGGATTTGTACAGCAAACTTTAATGGCATGGACCTCAGAAAAAAATGAACACAATTATTAGCTGAAATCCCACATCTACGGCTCATTCTGTTTATGCTGGATTTAACATTTGCCACTGTGGCAGATTAAGACTTCTGCCACACTGCTAGAGGTAAATGCACTATATTAACCCCTTGTGTGCTGGTGACAGAACCACTCCGTCACCAGCCACGGGCGCGCTGTGCTAATGACGGAGTAGTTCCGTCACGGCGCGCCGCCCCGCCCATGCTGCCGCGATTCCGCGCATGCGTAGCGCGTTCTATTGAGCGGGCGGGGCCGTGACGGAACCACTCCGTCACAAGCACAGCGCGCCCATGGCTGGTGACGGAGTGGTTCCGTCACCAGCATGGCAGCGCCGCGCGGCCCCCCTGCCCCCCAGCGCCGCGGCGGAATTACCGCTACGGCCAAGGGGTTAAGGAGGATATTTACAACAAAATGTCGGAGCGTGGTGTTATGCCAAAATTGGTAACGCCGCGATCCGACATTTTTAAAATGCAGGGATATGCCGTATGTACAAAAATATGGTGCACTCCTGTGTTTCACCTAGTGCTGGTGCTAAAATAGCTACCTAGTGCCAGTGCAGGCTACCTTGCGCCATGTTGCAAGGGTGCCAGCTCTGTAGAGGCAATTGTTTCTGTGCAGGAAGGGACACCTTCCTTTACATAAACAATCTTGAAAAGTGATCTGCTCTTTCTATGTGTGCTGCAGACTGCAGCACACATGCAAAGAGCAAAAAATTTGTAGAAATGTATAATTTCTCCTCGTATCGACAGTCTAAGACCAGGTATTCACTGTTCTTAGTTTTTTCGCTACCCAAGCCTTGTAATTATGGGCAGTGTCAAAAAGCAATGGGCGTTGTGGTGGAACACCCAAGGCAACACCCATTGCACGCACCTTTGAAACTAAGTGAAGCGTGAAAAGGGGCCTTATTTACAAGGCAGTTGTAAGCCGAATTGAGTGGCTTAATGCCACTTTGTAAATAAGGAGAAGGGAATATCGTCACCAGAACGTTGCTAAAAGTGACGCTCTGGTAGTGATATCCCTTTGTGATGCTCTGGTGGTGATATCCCCTTGTAAATATGCCCCTAAGAATGTTATGCTATGTCAGTGGGGCTTAGAAAAATCTTGTTGGCACACATCACTCAGCAGACTGATGATAAGATTTAGGTGGCTGTGGAAGATGTTCGAGCTGGGATTTCAATCTTATGTCAATTGGACAATGACCCTATTGCGTTGGGTGTTATCATACTGAGGCATTCAAAAAGTGCAATGAAAAACCATAACAAAATTTCTATGGATCCCTCCGCAGCTAAACCTACTGGGGAAAACTCGGAAGCTTCCTCCAGACCACGGGTAAGATCCTTTGTGACACTAGGGGTACACGTGTCCACTGTGAAGGACATAACCGAGTGGCAAGTTTTCCTACAAAAGGGCGGAAGGTCAATAGAGAGATGTCTCTGTCCAACACAGGAGCTCCATCCTTTCCCTCAGATCAAATTCTGTGCATTTTTCGAAACCAGCAGAGAAGTTTATTAGAAACAACACCAATTATGGCTCTCCTAGCCCCACACAGTCTTCCATTATTTCTAGAACCACCATTTTTTCATTTGAGTCAATACTAAGGGCCTTATTATGACTTTGGCAGTCTCGGAGCGAGGCCGTCATGCTGCCACCCTTCTCCTAGACCGCCAAAGCAATTAAAGACCGCCCGTTAGAGTACGACCTATTTTTACTCTGGTGGATGATTCTTTGGATGTCCCACTTTGGTGCATTTTAAAAAGGCACTGCAATGGGAGAGTCAAAAGCAGTTTCTGAAGGGCATGGACTGTCAAGTCGCAGAGGCAATAGGGGACCCTGTAGGGCCGCCTTTGTTTCCTCACGGCACTCTTTTCACGGCGCTCGCACTGCCATAAAAGTTGTGGCAGTGAGAAAACTCCAAAATATGCTTCGCATTGCTGCAGCACTGCAACAAACATATTAGGGCCCTCAGACCGCTGCGCTACTGCCAGGGATTGTGGTCCCAGTGTCACAGTCCTGAAGCGGTGGGTGAACCGCCAGTCTGGCGTTCTGCTGACCGCCACCACGTGGATCATTGGACCGCCAAACTCATAATAAGGGCCTAATAGATTTCAGAGGCACAACATTCGATGTTGCATTGTTGGATAGTAAGAGAACACCGAGACCCTTAAGGTCAGGGAGATACAGGAAACACAAATGATCACTTCCTACAAGGGGGGCATGAACAGGAAGTGGTGAAAGGCTGGACAGCATAGAAGTGATAGATAGGTTTACCTCCAAGTAACCAACAAGCCCCCAGTAGGGTTAGAAACAAAGAAAATATGGTCCAAACATTCAAGAGATTCTACGTATTTATTTACATACAAATTGTGGCTCCCACACCTTGAAATGATGATGTATGTAAGTGACACTTAACCTGCATGCAGAGCTCTTGAGTGGGCCACTGAACATCACAGAGATTAACAATCACATGGAAAGTTTGATGATGTCTTTTGATGTGAGCATGCATTCTACGAAAAACGCTGTTTTCTGAACACAACAACCAGATGTTTTTTAATGAATGGTTTAAAGGTAAAATCTGCACCCTCTTCCGCCTCTCAACCATTTTCAGTTTTATTTGATTCTTGCCAGCGTAACCTTTGCTTCTCTAGTTGAGATACAATGGGAAACACTCATCAACAACGTGTTCGTAGCGGCAAGCATTGTTGACTGATCAGATATTTGCCAGTTACATATTCCACGGATTTTTTGTTCAGCTCTACAAAACAATGGGCAAACAGCCAGCTATCAAATAAGCATTGCTCTTTGTCTTTATTGCACAGTTTCAAACTTCACTTGAGAGACAGAAGCAGCAGCAGTGCGCTTATAAACATAGTATCTAAGCTGCATACTGTATTTAACATGCCACAATGTCCTATGCAGAATTTTACATATATATTGTCTTGACTGTTTTCTCACAGTGTGAACTTTGATTCATTGGAGACCATTTTGTCACACTCCAGTAAATCTACAGATTCTATAGTTTGGCTTTCAATAACTGAGCTATAAAACAAAAACAGTTAGCACTTACCACTGCAGGTTAACAGTAGCATGCATGAAAAGCAAATTCCATTTTGTGCCAGCCTAAACAATCAGACTTTGACTGCTTTCTAAAGGCTAATCAGTTGACTATACACTCAAGATTACTTTTCAAAGCTTTCCAGGAGAAGGCGCCAAACCGAGAAGAACGTATTATAGTGCAGGGAGAAATTGCTTTGATTACAGTTTCTACTTCTAACTCTTTTTACAGTTTCAAAAAGCACACATCTTAGTCTGGAACAGGGTTTTTCGATCTCAAATTGTATGCTGACTGTCCATAGTTAAAATGTATCCTTCTCCAATAATTAGATTTACAGGTTGGCAACGGTTTTGCTTCTATTTTGTGGTAAGTTTGCGTTCTAGTTCGTCAGGGGGTTGCTTTTACTCATTTCAGGTTGGCTTGATTGGTATTTTACCAATTCAAAGCTGTAATATTGTGCCTGGAGTGGTAAATGACTTTTGTCATTTTACAGCCCGGCTTGGACAGCACTGTGCTAGTCCAATGCTTAAAGACTTTGCTGTAAAAATGGCAACAGACTTTGTCCCTTTCTATCTTGGCGTGGATGGCACTGTTCTCATCTTATGCTTCAAGATTTTTATAGAAAAGCAGACATTTGAGGTGAGCAGATCTAGAGTGTTGCTGGTGTTGAGAGTGCCCTCACAGGAGCTGCTTTCCACCTAAACCTGAGAACTACCCAGAGTTCTGTGCTTTTTGCATAATTTATGCGTCACTCTATGCCTGAAAGGGTATTGTTTTGAGGGGGGAGCTGAGAAAAAGGGGGGTCCCAAAACGTGTTTTCTCCATGTTCATTTTCATAGGAAACTTAAGACAAGGCTACAGGTCGAACGGGTGAACGGAATTACCCCACATTTGGCAGGGAGAAGGGTCTTGGTCTAGAAAGCACGCTTTTGTTTATTTGGTGTAAATCCGTTCAGTAGTTTTGAGAAATATCGAAATTTACAGATATCGATGTTTGGGAATTCTGCCATCTGATTGGCTGAGGTGTTACGAGCACGAGCTTGCTGCTGATTGGCTGTGAGCGCTGCAGCAGTTGCAACTAGGAAGTGTTGGCCGCCATTTTGTGATTCAGTTGAAGCGAGTAAGGGGACGAAAGGGGGGGAAGTGGGAAATAGGAGGGTAGGAGCACTGTAACCTCTGTGGGGTGTTTAGGGTGTGCTATAGAGGGGGTGCAAATCGAAGTAGTCACCCCTACCGGTGTGTAAGTGGTGGGCTATGGAAATTAAGTGAGGTATTGCGTAGAGTCTGATGCGGGTAAGGTGAGCTGGTGCGGAACTTGGGGATTAAAGCGTGAGCCCAAATTGTGTGTCTGATGCTGTGAAGTCATGTGCTGTGGCCGCTGCACTACAGTTGTGGAAGTAGTGTCAGCATGTGTTTATAACGGATGTACGACATTACAACGCATGCTTTTACCACGCATGCTTTTACATCGCCAGTTTTACAACGCATGCCATTACAACGCATAGTGCTTTGGGGCGCTGGATAGTGAATTATTTAATTTACTATTCCAACTCCAGTCCCCGTGGATAGTAGGGAAGGTGTTGGATAGTAAATTAAATATATTCCCTATCCTAGAGCGCCCCCCAGCGCAATGCGTTGTAATGGTTTGCGTTGTAAAAGTTGCGATGTAAAAGCATTGCATGGTAAAAGTTGCGTTGTAAGTGATGTTTCCCGTTTATAACTACTAGGACGAACTACTGACCTGTACTGGTCTGAAAGTCCTGGGGTACGGAAAATATGTGAGGTATTGTCTAGAGTCTCATGCTGCTAAGCTGAGCTGCTGCCGGAGTTGGGGATTAATGCGTGAGCCCAAACTGTGTGTCATATGCTGTGAAGTCATGTGCCCTGGCCGCTGTGCCACATCTGTGCAAGTAGTGTCAGCATGTAGTTATAGCTACTTGGATGAACGTTTGTTTTGCACATTGTAGCTTGTGTATGGTGTTTAGGGAGTGTTATACAGGGAGTGCAAAGGTAAATTTGCGCTTATCAAATCAATTCGATATTTGTGAAGTGCTAACTACTCACTCCTGTGGGTGTGATGGCGCTGGGGCATAACCTGAGATGCTGACGGACTCGGGGTAAAGTCGTTAAACCACTGACTCCTACCGGTCTGAAAGTTTGGGATACGGAAATGAAGTGAAGTATTGCCTAGGGTGTCATGCTGTTAAATTGAGCTGCTGATGGAGTTGGGGATGAAACCGTGAGCCTAAAGTGTGTGTGGTATGCTGTGAAGTCATGTGCTCTGGGTGCTGTGCCACATGTGTTCAACTTGTATATGGTGCCTAGGTGGTGTTGTATAGGTAGTGCAAAGGTAAATCAATATGGTACTTGTAAAGTGCCAACTACTCACCCTTCTCGGTGACTAGAGCGGGGATCAAAGCGAGAGGTCTGGGCTGCAAAGTGAGATGGTCTGGCCGCTGCACCACAGCTGTGTGGAGAATACATTTTGGCGAGGGTCTGGGAGTTGCCGTTATCTGGCTCTAAAATAGCGGGCCTAAGTTGTAAGTTATAGGGTGG
Organism: Lissotriton helveticus; assembly: GCF_964261635.1. Classification (NCBI taxonomy): domain Eukaryota; kingdom Metazoa; phylum Chordata; class Amphibia; order Caudata; family Salamandridae; genus Lissotriton; species Lissotriton helveticus. The sequence continues at coordinate 1,135,322,764 of NC_136069.1, read as the reverse complement.
CTCTAAAAAGAGCCCTTGTGTACATTAGTTGGAGCTACATGTAGGTGCGGTTGCACAGCTTCGAGATATTCAGGAAAACTCGGTTTCCCTGATCTGTGAAGTGTACTCCATCACTTCTGTATATATCCGCCATATCAAAATGTATGTTGTTGTTGTAGATGGAGCCCATTTTGTGGTCTCTGAGGTATGCAGACACAGCTTTGTTGACTTTTTTGCGAGATTTTTCAATCTGAGGACAAAATTATTTGGAAAATGTCCACTTCTGTCTTTGGCATATATTGTAATATACAAAGACAGTTTGAGGCAAAAGTAACATCAATTGTCCAAAGGTGTCCTTCATAAGCATTTCCAAACCTACCCCAGTCAATGTGCCTAGGTCGTTTCCACCACAGTGCACACTCATGAGGTCAGGGTGTTGGAGATGCAAACAGGTTTTAACCAAAGGCAACAATTGGTGACACTTCAATCCTCTCTGTCCAAACCATTTAATGTCCACATTTTGTAAACCTAGGTCTAAGTCAATACGTCGCTGTTCTGCATACCTCTTGCACCAGAAAACATAGCTATGTCCTACGATCCAAACTAGCATTTTGAAGATATGGCTGCAAGGTATGGAAAGATGTCTGTAGCTCATGCAGTTCCTTCGTAGAATAAGAGATATGTTTAAAGATGGGGAACTAGTTTAATTTCGCATACAAAACGGTACCTGATTGGGAGATGAAAAGCATTGTTTTTTAACAGTAGGGTACACATTTGTTTTGTGGTAAAGTATCTTTGTGATTGATTAAGAAAAATCAGTTTGCATGAGGAGTACATATTATAGGATACAATTTGCTCAACTCAACCACACCTGCTACTTGCATTTGGAAGGCACTGTTCAAACTTAAAACAATTGTGAACTTTTAAGCTGCACATGCCATTAAATGTTCAAGAAAATGTTGCAAAAAAATATTGTTAGGTTTAAAAAAATTGATCAACTTTTAACCTCCATGTGTTGTAGAATGTTCTAGAAAGTGTGTTTGATGGAATACGTTGCATTTCTGACTTCGATGTGTACTTGAATATTTTTCAAAAAACTGCTTATATGGAACAGTAGAAAGACAGTAATAGATAGATGTTTTGAAAGCTAAAAGAATCAAGGAACTATTGTAATTTGTTCTTTATCACGTACTGGCGGTCCCCAGTAGGTAGTTATCACTGTTACCCGTCTGAAAGTGCTGTGTTGCTCAGAGTGGCATGGTGCTGTTATGATATGGCACTATACTCGGGTATGAAACTGAGAGTCTCTAAACCATGAGGTCATTGCAGTAAAGTGATGTGGTCTGGTGTTTGTAGCATACATGTGCAAGTAGTGTTAGTAGGCGTTTATACTATACAGGGAATGGGAAGCGAACTACTGACCGCTACTGTGTGTTAATAGTATACCAGAAGCGGGAAGCGAAGTAGTTATGCCTACCGGTGTGAAGACTTGGGGATGAAACCAAGCTGATTAATGTAAAGTGGTGGGCTCTAGGTGCTGGATACTAGCCCGCTGTAGTATAAGTGTGTAAGTAGTGTTAGTATGCATTTATAATATATAGGGAGATGGAAGTGAACTACTCACCCCTACTGGTGTGAAGACTCGGGGATTAAACCTAAATTGTGAGCTCATTGCTGTAAAGTGATGTGCTCTGGGCGCTGTAGCATACCTGTGGAAGAAGTGTTAGTTTAAGTTTATACAATATAGGGAGTGGGAAGCGAAATACTCACCCCTACAGGTCTCAAGGCTCGTGGATAAAACCTTGAGCTCATTGCTGTAAAGTCATGTGCTCTGTGTAGTATTCCAATGTAAGTCATAGTAGAATGTTAGTATGTAATGCTACTAGAATCAAAGTATGTAATGTCAGAATGTAGGGCTGTCATGAGGGGAACCTTGCGGAGTTTGTACACGGTGCTGGAGAAGACAGTTGCCTTGCTGTCTGCTCCTGTTGGTGGTTGTTTCAGGTGTCTTGTTTTCTTGTAATAAATCTACTTATTGGATCCACTTCTGTATGCCTCTTCACTACATAAATTTGGCGACAAGCGGGAGAAGGTAAAAAGAAAGTACCACTCAGCAACATTTCAAAATTGCTTGCATTGTGCTGAAGACCCGTTTTCTTCTTGTAGCTGTTTCTACTCATGCCAGGGTCATCGGCTCATTGAAGTGGCATACGACTTCTGGTAGGATTTATATTTTGCGCTTCCTCTGCTTCTTCACTACATTCTGATCGCTGTACTACACATGTGTAAGTAGTGTTAGTATGCGTTTATACTAACAAATGCATCATGGTCCTAGGGAGGGCGATATGTGAGGGGCAGGGCATGCAATGTGCCGGGGTGTGCATTCGCAGGACAATTGTGTTTGCTATTAGAGGGCTGGTGCATGGCTTCCACCCTGTGATAGCAAATACTTGTTAGACTACTTGAAGTGAGAGGAGGAAAACCTTGTATTGCTTTAATAGAGGGAATGCGGATGGTAAAAATGGAGAGAAAAGAAGAAACAAAAAAAATTTGGGGTTTCACACGTTCTTTTAAATGAGGCCCCTGGTGGGTAATGTTCCGTGGCCAATCCAATTATTATATTGCGGGGTCTCTGTAGGACTGGGGATCTTAATGTCACATGTAAATTAGGCGCGGAAGGGCACAGAGACGTTTTGTAGCCTAGGGGAGCACCACCTTCCTGGGTATTGTTTACGAATTATTTGGGGGGTTTGAGGCCTATTGAAGTCCAGGGATCGCCACACTCTGGGGCTTTATTTAAATATACAGGGTGGGCCTCTGCAGTCCCTGAAGCCTCAGTGGTCCTAGGCAGTGCCTTTTTTGTTCGGTAATCACACGGGCAGTACTTATGGTGTTATAAAGTGATACACTCATAGAACTCTTGCAGTTGTATAATTACCCAGGCTTCATTTGTCTAATAAACAGTTAGATTATGTTTGGTAGGTGCACTCTAATATTAGATAACTTTATCCTTAAAATCTTTTATAAACAGATGATTTTCACAATAAATAATAGATAAGTGTTGTCAGAAAAAGAAGACCTATACACTCAGTTATTTATTTGAAAAAGAAGTAACCTTTCTTAAAACACAAATGATTAGAAACGTAACTTTAACAGAAGAAACAGTGGAAACAGCGTAGGAAACCTGCAAGACAAAAATGAAACATAAGTATGAGTGCTATGTGGAAGAGGTAAACAAAGAAGGTCTGAATGTGAGAATGGAAGGGAGGGGGAGTGGGTGGAAGGGAGAAGGGGAGGGAGAGTAAAAAGAAGAGAGGGAGGAGGAGACAGAGTGTCGGCCTACTGCACCCAGCCCTTAGTGTTTACCCTCACGTCACCCGTTTGTCTAGGACGCTAGAATCGCGAGAAAGAGTGTGGTTCAGCAAGTCCTTAAAATGAAACACAGGAGGCCAGATATTATGGGCCATATTATCAAGCAACGGCGATAACATTATCGTCGCTTTAGCAGCAGGAAACTGCGATAAGGGGTTGATAATATGCCCTTGTGAATTCCCATAGAAGCCCAGGTTCTAGTGTGAACCTGGGCTTCTATGGGAATTCACAAGTATTTTTTTTCCCCCAGCCTGCCGAGCAACCACCCTGGTTCGGCCACCCTGCGGCCCGATTTGCGGCCCTACAAACTTCCCAAGGAGAACGTCCTTCTCCTCCTAACAACCACCATCACATTCCGGGTATTGTATTTTTTGTTTTGTTTAAATTGTCTGTATTGTTATTCCATTCCCCGCACCTCCCCCTCGTTGCAGGGTACAGGCTTGTGCCCCACTATGTATGTTTGTTTTGAACATCCTTGACTTTATTCCCAACATTGTATGAATAAAACTCCTTGTCCGGCTGGACATCGGATGTATATAGTAACCTATCATGGTCTATATTCCATTATTTTTGTAATTTACTGGTTGCTTAGGACCATTGTTCTCTGAAATGTAACACAGGGCCTGGCAGTGTGTACTTGTTGCATACGCAAAGCGCAGCGGGCGCGACCCCATACGTACATGACATAATGCGTGGCTTGGTACTGCGTGCCATAGGATACCAAAGTAGCACCTGAAGTGACTTTATGTGTATATGATATTACACGGGACGTGGTGGCACCAAGTCGTCGGATACAAAATGCGCATCATGTACGAGTTTAGCAATATGGCGGATAGGATTCGTGTGGTGATAGAGCTTGGTACGCTACTGGTATGGGAGTGCAGTTTTCTCCCAAAAAATATATTTGTTTTTTGGGGTGGGAATATAAAATATTAAATAATTTTTTAAGTTAAAAAAAAGAAGAAGTATTATGGAGTTCCAAAATATTAAAAAAAATATTTGAGAAAATATAGGTTTTAGAAACATTAAAATATGAAATTAACATTTAAAAAACCTTTGAAATTCAATGAAAAAACCATAGGTTTCAGGGACGTTATAGTTAGTTGAACATTTGACTCATATAATACCAGAGAAATTCGCCTGTTATAGTTAGTTGAGCTAACTATAACTCGCACACCTGCAATGCACTGCTGAAGATGTCACATATTACTACACTCATGACATCTCTAATGACATCACTGATGAGATCTCAAATGACATCACTGATGACATCATCCACGTTTTAATGTGATGCAGATACTGATGCTCTAATAAAAACGTTGACACACCCATTCTAAAATGCAGACTACTATTTTTGAAACCGTACACACAAGAATGCCATATACTACATAACACTCACTATTTCCTAGGTCTACACACTCATCCAGTCACTTATACTTTAGTTACTCATCAATACAGGACTATAATATGCACTCATATATCTATACATGCAGTCACACTCTGCCACTCATCCATAGAGCTACTCACACACCTAGTTAGTAAAGCAAAGAATCAATCACATACCCATTTACTCATCTATACAGTTATAGACACCAACTTCGTTATTTTTAGACATACCACATCACTTATTTATACAGATACTAAAACATATTAACTGTCTTATACAATCACTGATAGAAGCAGACACTTATTTATCCATGCACTCTTCAAAAAACATTGTGTCACGTATACTCATTTATATACTCCAACTCTCACATATAGTGCCTTAAAATATATGTAGTTAGTCACAGGTATACCACTGAGACATTCATTCACTCACCAACACACCCATACACACACTAACTCACCCATACAGTCCATCCCAGATGCACTTTTTAATCTATACAACCACTGAATCACCCACTCAGACATCTATGCACAGACTCATACACCCCGCATGCACCCACCCACACAGACACTCAGAGACTCATACAGATACTCAGACAACAAATCAATAACTTATATATACACTCATGTAGTTATTCAGCAATCCATGTAGTTGCTTACACACCAGTGGAGAGACTAATACAGATTTTTACACTGTTTAGTCACTAACCCATGCATTCAGTAAGGCATGTTCAATCACTCACTTATACAGTCAGTCGCGCACCTACTAAATAATCTCTTAAGGCATTTGTAAATGCATTCATTCTTCAGTAGACCTTGGCATATATATATATATATAAAACATATTTAACCTTTACAGAAACACACAGTCACTGGATGATGTCATCACTGATGTCATTTGAGATGTTATCAGTGATGTCATCAGTGATGTCACTGACCATGTCATGAGTGATGTAATATGTGACATCATCATCAGTGCATTGCGGGCGTGCGAGTTATAGTTAGCTCAAGTAGCTATAACAGGCGAATTTATCTGGTTTTATGAGTCAAATGTTCTACTAACTATAATGTGCCTGAAACATATGTTTTTTTCAGTAAATATATATATATATATATATATATATATATATATATATATATTTTTTTTTTTTTTTTTTGACGAAGCCTTGAGCGAAACGCGTCTGTCGGGGGTGCTGGGGGGTTTGGAAATAAATATTGATAAGATCACGACACCTGTGTGCTGGCCGTTCTTTCTGGACACTACGGTTTAGGAGCGTGTGACGATATATACATATATATATATATATATATATATATATATATATATATATATAGCTAACAATAACGCGCACCTCTCCATGCCCTGCTTGTGACCTCAAATTTTACATCACTCATGACATGTTCTATGACCTATGACCAGGCCCTGCTTCCAAACCCCCTCAGGCAGACAAAGGCAAGCTGCGAAGTTGGGAGGCCCTGTGCCTCCCACCCTGCAGGCAGCTAACATCACGCTGCACTAGGCTTCCAGTCGTGTGGGGGGGGTTGGCCACAGGGCTTGGCCTGCAGCCAGGCCTTGTGACCAACCCCCCTGCAGGTAGCCAACTCCATTCTCTGCACAGCCTTTGGCTGTGTACAAAAAGGGGTTTAGCCACAAGTACTGGACTGTGGCCAGGCACATTGACCAATCTACCTGAAGACGGCAAATCCCTGCAGGCTGCCAACCCCAAGCCATGCACAGCCTTTGGTTACGCAGTATAGGGTTGGCATTCATGTCCCGGGGACCCCATCTCCCGGGGCCAAAATATTTATATGAATGGGAGGAGGCATGCAGCCCCGCTCCTCAACCTTCATAGGCTCTGTGGACCCCATCTCCCGGGGCCAAAATATTTATATGAATGGGAGGAGGCATGCAGCCCCGCTCCTCAACCTTCATAGGCTCTGTGGACCCCATCCCGAGGCCAAATTCAATGAAAAAGGAGAGGGGGCTCGGTGACCCACTCCTCAAGCATTAATAGGCCATGGTGACCACATCCCCTAGGCCCGAATTGTCAGACAAGAGGGGCATCAAGCACCCCTCCCCAAGCCTTAACAAGTCCCTGGAACCCCATCCCCTGGGCAGTGCATGGTGGGGTGCAGGTTACTGTTAGCTCTGCTAACTATAGCTGGGGAATTATTGTGTTTCTTTGATTTCAAAATGTTAAAGATGTCAATGACATAGTCACTTAACTATAACACCAATTTAACAGTGAATTTATCACACCTAACTCTAACGTTGCTTTTTTAACTTTCGTTTTTTTTCTATTTTTTTATGTAAAGTATTCTTTTGTTCCCAAATATGAAGCCAACCCCCTGCCTCAAATGACCTGGCCTATTACCAGGCCCTGCTTTCAACCCCTAGCAGGCAGCCAGCCCCACACTGCGAGATTGGCCACAGGGTCTGTCCTGTGACCAGGCCACAGGCCAGGCTCTGTGGCAACCCCTCCCCCACAGGCAGCGAACCCCACGCTGTGCACGGTCTTCGGCCGTGCACAGAGGCAGAATGACCACAGGGACAGTACTGCAGCCAGGCCCTGTGGTACACTCACCCAAAATTTGTGTGTAATATCCTAGGCATTTAATAAACAAAGTAATCAAACGAACAAGTAACTAAGGGAACACACATCGGAATCAAAAGTATATAAAAACATTGTTTTTAATATATTCATCATAAGAAATATTTCGTTGTTAACCACAAATTAATCAATGTTATAATAATCACTAGAAAATAGTGGCACTAGTATGGTCGACGCGCGTTTCGGCGTACACAAGACGCCTTCTTCAGGAGCCACACACTTTTTTCTTTCTTCTGAAACATATCATCAACAAAACTTTATCAATATACAGACAGTTTATTATATTCATTTACATATTCAAATTACATTATAAGTCATTCCACAGTGTTTCCCTTAAGTATAAATCATGTTCCTAACTGATGTGATAATCCGTTTACAAGTTATATATAATCAAAAATATCTGAGTATTCATATGTATTCTCGTGTGATTAAATAAGAAATGGAAAGGTTCTCAATTCAAGGGTAACACAACCTCTTTAGTATTCCTTCTGATCTAATTTCAAAATAACAGTGTTTATAGAGACTAATTGTATACGATTACCACATTTCATTACTCATAATAATGGTCAATACAAGAGACCTGCGATACCTTTCTTAATGGTTAAATGATTACAAAGTACCTAGTCGTCCAATGTACCTATTATATTGAACTCATAACAATCCTCAAGATGAAGGATTTAACATCTATGACCTTTGTTATTCCTACAAGTAAATATTCTAATAACAATTAAATGAAAATGTTTCTTACTGTAGGTGAGCAGTTCAAAGTATATCGTGCAGTTGGTTCTTTTGATGTTAGATCCAAATATTAAGTGAACAGCCAAAAGAAGTGATAAAACCTAAAAGGATATGCATAACAATGTATATAAATCATGGTAAGCTAGTATACAAGATATCCAAACATAGCCTTCGTCTATGGGAGTTTATTGCGATCTCTGAAAGCTCCCTACTCCCCGATGGTATAACAGAAAGACAACGTCTTACTTCACGGGATATGTAGACCAAGATATTGTGATATTTATGTCGCTGAGCACATACTAAAAAGACGATAAAGACTACAGTTTGAAAAAATAAAAAAACATCTCTACCATCAGGGATAGCCGCTATAAATGTACCAGTAATATAATTTTGAGAGAAAATCGGCTCATCTTCCTCAGAGTACATCACATGTCAGCATACGTTGTTTGCAATTCGGTCGATCGAAGGACTGAACTATTAAAAAAAAAAATTTGGAACCAACTCACCTCAGGGGAGACCTTACTCTGTTGATCCAAGGCTAAACAGGCATGTCAATAGTCACCTATTTGATATTTTATGAAGTTAAAATCATTCAGATCTAGGGCAACAAACAGAAAAAAGGGGGATAAATTGTAAACAAAAATTATAAAAAAGTCTATTCTGATCGTAACTCCTGATCCTCTGCTACAAACTTAGGGCACCCGAAATATACCAAAAAGTGCTCACCATAGCCGTTGTGGTTTCTATATTCTGGGGAAACCGCCAGATAATGGACGGACAACCGCACACCTTCCTTTATTAAAATTTGCAATCGTTGTCTTAACAAATTCAGAATAAACGAAGGCAACCCCAATAGTTCAGTCCTTCGATCGACCGAATCGCAAACAACGTATGCTGACATGTGATGTACTCTGAGGAAGATGAGCCGATTTTCACTCAAAATTATATTACTGGTACATTTATAGCGGCTATCCCTGATGGTAGAGAGGTTTATTTATTTTTTCAAACTGTAGTCTTTATCGTCTTTTTAGGATGTGCTCAGCGACATAAATATCACAATATCTTGGTCAACATATCCTGTGAAGTAAGACGTTGTCTTTCTGTTATACCATCGGAGAGTAGGGAGCTTTCAGAGATCGCAATAAACTCCCATAGACGAAGGCTATGTTTGGATATCTTGTATACTAGCTTACCGTGATTTATATACATTGTTATGCATATCCTTTTAGGTTTTATCACTTCTTTTGGCTGTTCACTTAATATTTGGATCCAACATCGAAAGGACCAACTGCACGATATACTCTGAATTGATCACCTACAGTAAGGAACATTTTCATTTAATTGTTACTAGAATATTTACTTGTAGGAATAACAAAGGTCATAGATGTTAAATCCTTCATCTTGAGGATTGTTATGAGTTCAATATAATAGGTACATTGGACGACTAGGTACTTTGTAATCATTTAACCATTACGAAAGGTATCGCAGGTCTCTTGTATTGACCATTATTATGAGTAATGAAATGTGGTAATCGTATACAATTAGTCTCTATAAACACTGTTATTTTGAAATTAGATCAGAAGGTATACTAAAGAAGTTGTGTTACCCTTGATTAGAGAACCTTTCCATTTCTTATTTAATCACACGAGAATACATATGAATACTCAGATATTTTTGATTATATATAACTTGTAAACTGATTATCACATCAGTTAGGAACATGATTTATACTTAAGGGAAATACTGTGGAATGACTTATAATGTAATTTTTAATATGTAAATGAATTTAATAAACTGTCTGTATATTGATAAAGTTTTGTTGATTATATGTTTCAGAAGAAAGAAAAAAGTGTGTGGCTCCTGAAGAAGGCGTCTTGTGTACGCCGAAATGCTCGTCGACCATACTAGTGCCACTATTTTCTAGTGATTATTATAACATTGTTAATTTGTGGTTGGTTTTCCAACAACGGTTTTATCTTTTTCTTGAATATGTGTATACATTGTATATTTTAACAACAAAATTATTTCTTATTATGAATATATTAAAAACAATGTTTTTATATACTTTTGATTCCGATGTGTTTTCTCTTAGTTACTTGTTCGTTTGATTACTTTGTTTATTAAAAGCCTAGGATATTACACACGTATATTGTTTTCCCTGTCCTAGGATTTGAATAATAATTTTTTATCCAGGGGGCCCTTGTTTTTTTGCATTTTGTACACTCACCCAAATGCAGCCAAACCCTGCGGGCTGCCAGCTCTACACCATGCACATCCCTTAGTGATGCCTTATAAGGTTGTCATTCGGGCCCCAAGGAACTCTTTGCCCATGGCCAAAACATTGAAATTAAGGGGATGAGGTGTGCAGTGCCTCTCACCAATCTTAATAGGCCCTGGGGACCACATCCTCCGGCCCCAAATTCAACAATAAAGGGGAGGGGGCATTGATGCCCCACTCCCAAGCCATAATAGGTCCCAGGGACCCCATCCCCATGGCCACATTCTAAGAAGAGGTGCCATGAGGCCCCTCTCCCCAGCCTTATTAGGCTCCGGGGACCCCATCCCCTGGGGCCAAATATTATGAAAAAGGGTAGGGGGCTGCAAGGACCTCCTTTCTGAGCCTCATTAGGCTACAGGCACTCCATCAGCTGGGCCAAATACAACGAAATAGGGGAGGGGCATGTAGCCCCACTTCACTAAGCCTTCTTGGGCTTTGGGGATCCCATCGCCCAGGGCCATCTTCTAAGGAAAAGGAGCCCGTAACCCACCTACCCGACCGTTATTAGGCACAGGAACCTCATCCCCCAAAGCCAAATTTATTAACCAGGATTGAGGGGACCAGGCAGTCTCCCTTCTTAAGCCTTATTAGGCCCAGGGGATCCTATCCTGGGGCCAAACCAATAAAAAGGGGGGCATAGTGGCCTCTGTCCGCAAACTTTCATAGGCCCCAGGGTCCCATTCCCCAGGGCTGTATTTTGTTCAAAAGGGGAGGGTGACATAGCCCCCTTCCATTAGCCTATTTTGGCCTTGTGATCCCCATCCCCGGGGTTCTGGATTAATTATATGTCAGTAGCCTGGTGCACCCCTGGGCACCCAGGAAAAACCATGCGGAGGGCCACACAGGGAGTCCCAAGGACCCCACTGCCCCGGCCAGCTCCTTGTATGGTGCAGGAGCTGTGCGGCATTGCACCTGCCCTGATGTAGCAGTCACTTATACTTGCACCCTCCGGGCAGGATCAATATTTGCACAGAACATCAGTCTACTCACAGCCTGCAAGTACATTTTTAAAGCTCCCATATTCTAGAAGCAGACTGGTTTCCCTCATTTGGTGAGAGATTTAAAAAAGCTACCTTCAGACTGGAGCAAACAAATTTCCCTTCCCATGCTAGTGCGAACAGGGAAACTACTGTGTCCCGGGGATGGGCTTTCTGCCACACAGTAAGAGTGCCGGCCCTGGGGGAGGGAGTCCTAGGAGCCATTAAAGGCGTAGGGAGGGGGGCCCATAGAGGCTCGAGGAGGGAGGCTGCACAGTCCCCTCTCCTTTTTATTTATTAATCAGCCCTGGGAATGGGGTCCCTGGTGCCTTTTATGCTCAGGAGGGGGGGCACACATCTCCTTCTAATTTTTCAAAATAAATAGGTCCATAGGTGAATATACTTGGCCCTAACCTGCCACCTATTTTATTTTTGTTGTAATTCAGGACAAGGTACTTGTTAAAAATTGGGTCTCTAGTTGGCAAAGGTTTGCACTCTGTCCAAGTAGGGACCACAATCCTAGTCAGGGTAAGTCAGATTCACAACCCAAATTAACCTGTGCTTACACTCTGTTAGCTTGGCACAGAGTAGTCAGGTTTAACTTAAAAGGCTATGTGTAAAGTATCTGTGCAACTCTTTAGTTACAGTAACACAGTGAAAATAAAACAAAAATACTCTGCACCAGTTTTAGAAAATTTAGAATATTTTCCTGAGTAAAAGAAGACGAAAATGAACAAAATCTAACAAGTAGAACTTGAGATATTAATTTTTAAATATTAAATCCCAAACCGGTGCTTAGAAGTCAATAGTGCTAAAAGATTACTTGAGGTAGTGCTAGACCGGGTTATATCCAAAATTCAGGCTGACCACAATCAAGGTCAGGCTGGCTACAGTATCCATGCAGGACCCGCTGAAAAAGTACCTGGAGTGGAGCCAGCTTTGGCATCGAAGACTCCATGGTTCAGTTACTATTCACGCAGTTGGGTCCATGCATCACAGTCGAGCCTCGCAGTTGGGACCCATGTCGCCATTAAAACCCTTCCAGCGTAATTGCTGAATCATCATTGAACCCGGCAGGTGGGTCCCATGCCATTGTCGAACCATGCATGAATGTTTTTGGATCGGCACTGCGTTGGCATCGAAGGGCATTGAGTCAGCTCTACTCGGCGCAGAGATGCTGATGCGTGGATTTTAGAGCAAAACAGCTGCAGAACCCACTTCTGAGGCTCAGTACTGGAGGGGCACCTCAGGCAAGGCAGAACTTACAGATGGCAGAGTGGAGCAGCTGAAGCAGATTTGGAGGTAGTCTTTGGTGGCCCTGAGATTTGCAGAACAGGGTGTCTTATGACTGATAAGGACATTGTCGACATCGTTAAGTTAGCATGAGCTCTGCTGCCATGATGCCGCTTTTGCACACGGTACTACATGACTTTATTTTTGTAGGACTCTGTATATGCATTTCACATGAGAACCTTCTCCTTTTTGCGTTCACTGCATGCTCCTGGAGCTTAGTCTGAACACTGCGAGCAAGGTTGATAAACAATGTCCTTTGTTATACTGTTCAGGTCAGTCTCTAACTCCTAGACAAAAATGCTAACACAGCTGTTGCTGCTGGAAACTCGTGCTTTGATATTATGGGAATGCATGTTTGGTTAACACACACTTGGTGGGGGATCCTTCCAGGGAGAAGAGCCATGCGGTTGCTATGATGTAGATATACCATCTAGGCACTCAGCTATGGGGTCCGCTGACAAAGCCCAGAGATCTTCTATTATATAATAACACTTCTTCCTGCCAAGGGGAGGGTGGTTAGGCCTTTTAGTCCTTTATCCACTGCCTTTATACAATGACATCTCCCTTCATTATATATGGCCTTGCTGCAATGCTAACTGTGTTAGGTTGTGGATTTTGCAGTTAATTGTGGCTTGTATACGGCGTTATAGAGCACAATAGTTGAAATAAACATTTTAAACTATATTCATGTCTCGGTCGATTCTTATTGTGGACATGTACGAGTGAGTGAGTGAAAGGGTGTGTCTAGTTCCCACAATTCCTGAGAGATCCGTGAGTGTTGTGTTCTGGGGTGTCTAATCATTTGCATCTTTGTGATTGTATAGTAGAGCAAGTGAGGCACTATAGCTAGTCGGTCCAGGGATTGTGGGTGCTGATGTGGTAGGAAGGCATTGCCTCTATGCACTGAGGCCCCGTTTTTCTGCGCATAGTTCTGTATATGTGCAGAATCCCTGCAACATGGCGCCACCAACATTTGGTCTGGTACTTATTCGCATGACTCCTGAGTAGTACTTGTGCTGTCCACAATACCCTCTTACCAGTTTCCGGAGAAGTTGGTGGTTTGAGGGCATAGCCTCCTATATTTGAGATATTATAGGTTTTTCAAGCTTGAATTTTAAAAGGTCTTTTTTCAGTATTGCCCACGATTGTGCTACACAGCGTTTGTATTTTACTAATTATGGTGGTAGCCATCGCGGCTCCAAACCGCACTCCAGTGACGGCTTATTTGACTCAATATGAAGTTCCTAATACTGGGGCTGATCTTATCTTTGTTGTTGAAGTGGATGCTGACCACCGCTTCGAGGTTATCTATTCTTGGGTTACCTTTCTGGCGGTGGATGGAAATGATCATTTGTTTCACGAATATACTGCCTCTGCGATTCTGCGGGAATTTCAACCTAAACTATCTATTACTTGAAGTTCCGTTCACAGCTTGGCAACAAATTATATGGTTTAATGATGCCCTTCCTCACCCTGTTTCTTGGGTCTGTTTAGACCCCTAATCAGTTGATTGGGCCACGTGGTCCGTTTTGGCTGGGTATACACCTCATCCAAATTACTTGAATGTTCCTATAGCTGAGCTACATCAATTACATACAACCTTGATACATATACATAGAGTTGTAATACAGTTTATGTTGTGCAATATTCAGGTGGCTCAACTTGGAGTTGCAGTGCAGCCACCGGGCCATATTAGTCTGTTTATTAGTCCCATCATGAATAATTCGATGATGGGTAAGTGTCCACAGAATAAAGACGATCTCCCTTATTGGCTAGTGGAGAAATCTGAGCAACTTGAATCTGTATTTCCACATACCAATACTGTGGAGAAACACAGGATCCTAACAATGAGTCTACCCTAAGGTTTTGTACCCGAGTTGGTGGATTTTACCACTTTGGGTAAAGTGTTTGCAGCGGTTTATTCATTGTGTTTTGGCACCCCCTCCATGGCCGTTCTGTTGTTCGTCCTTAAGAAAGTTCAGGATGAACATGGGGCAGACGGTGCCCTTGAGTTAGGGATGAGATTGTTTGGGGTATTCAATCTTCTTTGCGATATGATCCTGGCTAACGTAAAAGGAGAGGTAGTTAGCTCACAGGTGAGGCAGCGCTTAGAGGCTGTTGCTGACGTCAATAAACAATGTGAATTACCAAAGATTATTGCTAAAGCATAAAAGACCTTAGGTCGCAATAATCTGGGTGTTAAGCATTTTACAAAAACTCAATAAAAGACCCAACCTGAAAAAGATGGCCATCCAGTCTTTCCTAAAAAGAACTGGGATAGAAATAAGCGGCAGCAACAACAGAAACAAGGTTTGCGTGCTGGTTCACCGACACCTGAAGCTTCTGAGCGTAGATTTGATATGTGTGGCTTTCAGTAAAATTAAGACACCTGAGAGTTTTCAAGTTCCTAATCAGCACTCTCCTCGTTCTTTACAGGACACATCAGATTCTCAAGTCAGTGGTGGTGAGTCCCAGGATCACAGACAAGGCAAGACCACTCAGCAGAGATGAGAACAGCCACACCAGTTTGACATGAATACCAAAACGGAGGAACTACCTTTTTTTCAGACCCCCATATCAAAAGCAGAAAGTTGCCGCTTTAACTGCAAAGTATGCCTCAGATGGTGAGAACCCTTCTCCTCGATTGGACATGGCCAGTGACACTCCTAGACAGTGCAGCAGAAGTTACAATAGTGCGGAGGCACTCTGTGACTGTCTGGAGGTGAGACCAACTGACACTTTCATTACAGTGGAAACAGCGGATACACGAGTTGGACACCTGGATAGGCTTTATGAAATTGTCCTCCAAATTGAAGGTGATATGCAGCATACAATTCATGCGTTTTTTGGGAAACCTTACTTCTTCGTATGACATTTTATTGGTGGAGGCGAATTGACCTCCACCGTTTGTTCTGGCTTCTTCTCGAGGGGCGGACTTGATACTTCCGAGTTCTTCCTGTTACATCTCTGAAGAAGCTAAGCAGGCTTATGCATCGAAGTGGGCATTAGCCCTGGCTCCGGCAGTGTATCGTAACCAGGTGAGCTGGGATAGAGAATCAACGGCACATGAGATTCCTTTACGAACGATGCCACAACCTGAACCCCAATATCCAATCAGATGTGAGACAAAAGCTTCAGTTTGTGACATTTTGTCTCAATTAGAAAATCAGGATGGGATTGAACCCTGTATCACACCCATGAATAATCCTCTTTTTCTGATATCAAAACCAAATGGTTTGTATCATATTGTGTTGGATTACGGTAATTTGAATAGTCATGTGCGTATATTTGCTGTACAGAACATGCACAGCTAAGCGTTAGTGAATAACATTGTTCGTAAAAAATATAAAGCAACACTGGATATATCCAATGGATTTTATAGTCACAATCTGGCTCCTGATAGCCGTGACTTGACCGCATTTACCAGGGTCGGCAATCAGAAAAAGATTTACGCGTCTGCCCATGGGCTATAAACAGTCCAGGACCTTTTGCAGCGGGTGTTGTGTTGCTCTTACACAACATTGACCCTGATGCGTTCTCATGTGTGGATGATATTTATTTAATGGATGACGACTTGATCCCACATCTAGTGCATGTGGATCGCATCATACTCTCTTTTGCACACCGGGGCTACCAATTAAATTTTGCAAAGTCACACAGCGCTCGGGCTGCAAGCTTAATCATGAAGGCTGGGGGTTGGCCCCAAACTTTCTGGAGAAATGTGCACAATTGAAGACCCCGCCTACGTTGAACAAATTACAGTCTTTGCTGGGTTTTCTAAATTTAGGAAGAACATACATTCCTGATTATGCCCAGCATATCAAACCGCTTTAAGCATTGATACAACCCACTTATTCTTCGGCCAGCTGGCTTCTGGAACAAACCTCTATGCTTCAATCTTTGCAGGCCAATCTGCTTGTAACTAACTTTCTGTTAACACATGATAATTCTACGAACTTGGTCATCAGAAATGTACCAGGGACAGTAGGTTTCACATATTTGACGTTCAATGAAGGTGACACAGTACCTATTGCTTACAAATTGCACTTGTACACATCAGTTGAAAGGCACTTTTCGAACGTTGAGAAGATATTGATCGCTGTCCAGATGGCAATTTTGAAAGAACGCTCTCTGGCACAAGGAAAACACATTCTTATGGTCTCGCCAATATTATACCTGCTTTGGAAGCTGTGACAAAGGCTAGTGTACCGAATTCTAAAGCTTTGCATCCCCGTTGGATACAATGGGCAAGCTTGTTGACATTTACAGATGTCACATTTATTTTTGATCCCTCCGTACAGGCACTTTTACAATATGAACATGTTCATCCTCCTCCGTTGTCTTTGCTTTCTTTAGATCAGTTCCAAAGTATTATCTATACGAACTGATCTGCCCAGCCTGCCGTCGGTTGCAAACATGCTTATTCAGCTGCTTGCACTATAGTGGCAAGCTCAATTGTGGATGGTGTCTTTAAGTCTTCCATTGTGCATACACAGGCGCTTGAGGACTGTACAGCTCAATTAGTTGAGCTCAATGCTTTGATTTTGGCTCTAGAATTCGCTAACCCTGATGTGAACAGACTTATTGAGTGTGATTCTTACGACTGTGTGCAGGCTTTCAATGATAATATGTTCTTTTGGTCTCAGAATGACTATCAAGACTCTAAAGTTACCACAATCAAGCATAAAATGCTTTGGGTCTAAGTGGCAAAGCTTAAAGATAGGTTGCCACTGGTGCATGTAATTCATACTCTTGGCCATCAGCGTGTGGGAGCACATGCTTTTGGTAATTCTTTGGCTGATGAGGCAGCCAAATCTGCAGTAGCCACATGTTCAGTTGCAGCAGTTACTAGGTCCATGTCTAAGATTGATAATAATATTCTGGTGGCAATAGCTGCTACGAAGGATAGAACAGTTTTCCCACAAGGTTTCCCTTCGAAGTACTCTTATCATTTGTCACCCGAGCAAGTCCCTTTTGCTAAAATACCGCCCGTTGGGGATCGCAAAAAACACAGTTGATGGACAGAATGTAGAACAATATCATACATTCACCCCAGTACAAGGATCTGGGCCTAAATCCATCGTTTCTTTGCACTCCACACCACCCTGGGTTAGACACTGGCTATATGCAAATCAGCTCTGACCCTGTGCCTCATGGGAACAGTCCAGTCCGAACTACCAAGCCATGCCTTTCCCAGACCGGAATCAAACATCCAAGGACCGGTTTCTGGCTATTAGCCTTCATCAGCCTGGATAGCTTGACTCCAGTGGTGTGGAGAGCCTGGGACTCACGTCTGAGCATACCCAGCCCACTCGGGGTGAAAATAGCAAGAAACACAGTTGATGGACAGAATGTAGAACAATGTCATACATTCACCCCAGTACAAGGATCTGGGCCTAAATCCATCATTTTTTTGCACTCCACACCACCCTGGGTTAGACACTGGCTATATGCAAATCAGCTCTGACCCTGTGCCTCATGGGAACAGTCCAGTCCGAACTACCAAGCCATGTCTTTCCCGGACCGGAATCAAACATCCAAGGACCGGTTTCTGGCTATCAGCCTTCATCAGTCTGGATAGCTTGACTCCAGTGGTGTGGAGAGCCTGGGACTCACGTCTGAGCATACCCAGCCCACTCGGGGTGAAGGTAGGGCTTCTGCACATGCTTGAGTTTCTGCGACTGTTTCTATCTTACAGCAACGATATTGGTGGCATGGATTATATAAACAAACCAGTAATTATGTACTTTCTTGTGACATTTGTCAGCAGATTAAACCATCGATTACAAGTCCACCACAAACTCAATTTTACATTTCAAATCAACCGTTTGGCTGTATTTATCTTGATCAGTACGGTCCTTTGACTTCTGATACTGAATATAAACATATTTTAGTTGCAGTTGATTTGTGCACTGGATTCCTCTGGGTTTGGCCACAACGCAGTGCTGGCCCTCAAAATGTCATTAGACAATTGCGTGTCATTGTCAGGACTTAGGCTGTGGCACCTTCCATTCTGACCAAGGTCCAGCATTAGCCTCTAAGGCTTACAAGGACACAATGAGGTCTCTGGGGGTGCTGGTGCAGTTTTCATCTCCATACAGCACTGAGGGCAATTCTATAGTGGGGCGAATGAACTGTGACTTAAAGCAATCTTTTATAGCTAGAGTCTCAGGTATTGGCAGGAACTGGCTGGCTCATTTGTATGGGGTTCAACGTGCACTTAAAAATCTCCAGAGAAAATCTCTGGGTGGGCGGACTGCATATAAAATGCTCTTTGGCATTAAAATGTTCATGCCAAACCTTGATGGTCTAGATGTTGTGGCAGCTGCCACAATGTTTGATGTAGATAACCATTCAACTATGTTACAGGAACTACAAAATACCTATGACACCCTGTATAAGGATTATTCACTGTCTTCCACGGATATTGCGGTGCTGAATCCTGTTGCCGGATGGCTTCCTAAAGTTGGTGATCTGGTATGAGAAAAGCTGGAGAACAATAAAGAATTTGATCTCTTTTTTGTGCACCTGTCCCAGTTCTTGGACTGAAGGGTACTCCTACAGTGATTTTACCTCCTTTGCCTGGCTGCAAGGGAAACAGATGTATTTCTATTGACAACTAAGTATGGGCGAAATTCGCGAATTCGCGGTCCGCAAATTCGCGTGAAAGCGAATTAGCGGTTCGCGAAATCCGCAAAATTGTGAATTTTTTTATTTTGGCGAGTTCGCGGGTTTTTTTTCTGTGCGGCTACCGCGAACGTACGCATGTAGTCGTTTCTGGGCACGACCTTCTTGTTCGCGGGAGGAAAACAACTCGGCAAACTCAGAATCAAGGTAAGTCAACGCAGCGCATACGAGATTGTATTTTTGAAGCGCGAACAAGCAATTTCGCGCGATTCGCGGAACGCAAAATTGCCAAAAATCCACAAATCTCAGCCCATGCTTACTGACAATGTCAAGCTACACCATATGGCTGATTCTGAATAGTGTGACTCCCAATATTCTGAACCAGCTGTTTCATTGAATACGATGGTTTCAGCTTCTTCGAATGGTGCCCGCGTTTTGGAGGGGTAGATGGGAACTTCTATTGACTTTTCACCTGTTGTACCTTCATCTTCCTCCAATACAGATGTGAAGTATACTTCTCCTGCTAATGAGGTACACATTGAGGGCCTCAAAGTTGTTGATGAGCTTGGAAACTAGTGGTTATTATCTATTTATTTGATTTATTTCCAAGGTTTTATATAGCGCTACTGGACCCGGGGATATCAGAGCGCTTTACAAGATAGGTAAACAATTACAATAAAGTAAAACAATGTGCATTAAAACATGAGTTACATAAAATAGGGTAATAGAATGTGCTGGGTGTTTAGGGGCGATGGCGATCAATAGGGGGGTGGGGTGTTGAAGTTCAGAGGGAGAAGGGAGTGAAGAAAAAGGGAGAGGCAGAATGAGAGGCGGGGAAGGGGTTGAGGAGGAGGCGAGAATCAGGGAGCAAGGAGTGTAGAGAGTCAGACATCAGTGAGGTTAGGTTCCCCCTATATTTGTTGTGAAGGAGTATTTTCAGTCTTTTATTGAAGAGAGGGTAGGAGGGGTTGCAATGAAGATCTTTCGGGAGAGAGTTCTAGATCGTGAGGGCGTTCCCAGAAAAAGCACAAGATTGTTTTTTTTGTGCTTGAGTCTGGGAGGGATTAGGACAAGGGAGTTGGTGCTCCTCAGGGACCTGGAGCATCCAGCTTTTTGCAGTTTCTCAGCCAGGTAGGAGGGGGTGTTTAAGTGAAGGGCTTTGTGCGTGATACATGCAATCTTGTAGGTGGATCTACCTTCTATTGGGAGCAATTGAGGTTTTTTAGGACCGGAGAGATGTGGTCACATTTTTTATAATCGGAGATAAGTCTGGCGGCAAGGTTGAGGACAGGTTTGAGCGGTGCTAGGTAGGCTTTAGGGGTGCCAGCGAGTGTGGCGTTACCATAGTCAATACGGGAAAGGACAAGCGATTGGACAACGTTTTTAAAGTCGTCTGCTGGTAAGAAAGGTTTGAGTTTTTTGAGGTGGTGGAGGGTGAAGAGGGCACCCTTGGCGGCATTTTTGATGTGTGGGATGAGATTCATGTTATGGTCATTGCTGATGCCTAGGGATTTGACAGTATTCGAGGGGGAGAGGGGGCATATGAGAGCTGTAATATCCTTGATCCAGAGGTGAATGGGGAGGGAGTTGTTTTTAGGAGTGAAAAGGATGATTTCAGTTTTTTGGGGGTTTAGTTTGAGATGATTAAGATGGAACCAGGCTTGGATTTTAATCAGGGTCTCATTGAGGTGAAGGATGTCATTGTGAGATTTAATCCTGTAGTATAGCTGGGTGTCATCCGCATAGAGGTGGTAGCATATTTTAGCTTGTTTAAGGATGAGGATGAGAGGATCCATGGATAGGTTAAATAAGGAAGGGGAGAGGATGGAGCCTTGCGGAACACCAAGCGAGACAGGTTGGGGCTTGGAGAGGCAGTGGCTGAGCTTAATTTGTTGGGATCTATTTTGAAGGAATGAGGAGAACCATTTGAGTACGGTGCCTTCGAGACCGAAGCGAACTTCGAGGGTGTTAAGAAGGGTGGGATGATGGACAGTATCAAAGGCAGCCGAGAGGTCAAGGAGGATTAGTAGAGAGGATTCACCTTTGTCTAAGGAGCGATGGATGTCATCTGTAATATTGAGCATGGTCGTTTTAGTACTGCATCCTTTTCTGAAACCAGATTGGAATATGTCTAGGAGATTGAATGAGGTGATATGGTTATCAAGTTGGGTCAGGACACATTTTTCCAGGGCTTTTGAGAGGAAAGGTAGGTTAGAGATGGGACGTAGGTTGTTAAGGTCGTTAGGGTCAGCGGAGGTGTTTTTGACGATGGGTGAGATTTGGCCTAGCTTAAGGGAAGCGGGAACACAGCCCGTGGAAAGAGAGGAATTGATGATGTTGGTCCAGACTGGAGCAATGACATGTTTAAGTTCTTGGACCAGGTGAGCGGGGAGAGGATCTTTAGTGTGAGAGGAGGGTTTGAGCTTACAGATGATATTGGAGACCGCGGATTCGGAAACAGGGGTGAATTCGCTCCAGGAGGCAAGGTTTTTAGCCTGGTGGTGCGTGACAGTGGAGACAAGTTGGGGGCGACCATTTAGGGAATTAGGGGGGCTTTGCGGCAGGGAGGACGAGGATGAACTAGTGTTGGTGATGTTGGGGGTGAGTTGATTGAGGGGAGGTTGAGGAGGAAGAGGGGTGGAGGTGAAAGAGAGTTCAATCGAGTTGACTTTATTAGAGAAGAAGCTGGCGATTTCTTTGCATCGTTCAACCAACGCTAGTATTTTGGGGGGGCCAGAGGATGTTTGGTTTTTAACAATGTTAAATAGTTCTCTGGGGCGGTTTCTGGCCTGGTCCAATTGGGACCGGAGATAGGAGGCTTTTTCATTGAAGATGTGTTTTTTGTATAGGGTTCTGGCCTTTCTGAGGAGGGCCAGATTGTCAGAGGAGGGATGGTTCCTCCAGGTCCGTTCTGATTGTCTGAGGACCCGTCTTTCGTTATTGAGGTCAGAATTGAACCATGATTTGGGTGGTAGGTTTTTTTGTTGTTTGATTTTGATTGGGGAAATTTGGTTCAGGGCTTCAGTAATAGAATTATTATAATGGTCGGTTAGGTCATTAGTGTTAAGGGAGAGAGGGGCAAGGAGTGAGTGAGTTTTAATAGTGGATTCCAATTCGCCCGGCGGAATAGGGTGAAGTTTGCGAGTAGGTTTCAGAGGTAGATTGCAGATGGGAGTGGGGTGCATGAAGGGGCAATTCAGGGTGAAGAGGATGAGGTGGTGGTCGGACCAGTCAACTGGAAGGATGATTGAGAGGGAGGCCAGATCCTTGCAGGTCGGAATCGCATCAAGGGTGTCACCTTTGGCGTGTGTTGGGGATTTGCAGAGTTGAGTCAGGTCAGTGATGTTCATGATGCCATTGAATAAGGAGACTGCGGGGTCGTCATTTTTATTCCAGTGGATGTTGTAGGCCCCAAGAAAGAGATTTTTAGAGTGGGAGAGCGATGCTTGGGTAATCAAATCAGACATCTCTTCAGTAAAGGCGATACAATTTCCAGGAGGGTGGTAGATAGTGTGAAACCTAATGGCGGGGGAGGCAGGAAAGTAGATCTCAGCGCATAGATACTCGAATGTGGAAGGGTCTTGATCATGGACTGTTGAGAGATTAAGATCTTTTTTGAAGATTAGGGCAAGGCCACCTCCTATTTGTTCGCTTCTATCTTTCTTAATGATGGAATATCCAGGTGGGATCAGCAGGTCGAGGATAGGAGTGGAGTGAGGGTTGAGCCAGGTTTCGATAAGGAATGCTATGTCAATGTTATCGTGGAGAATGGTTTCCGCAATCTCAGTCGCATGGCAGGAGGCGGATCGGCAGTTAATCAGCAAGCACAAGAGGGGGGAGGTGCTGGGCATTTGGGAGGGGGGACAGGTCTGAGTAGTCGGGGGGTCTAGGAGACGCTGAACGTAGGGGAAGTCTGCTTGTACCAACGAGAACTGGGATAGTGGACTGAAGGTTGAGGGGAGTGGAGGGAAAGGATGAAGATGGGCAGATGAGAGAGCTTGTAAGAGAGTTAACTTCTAGGGCTGTCATGCAGCTGTCAAGTTGTGAAGGTGGGGGCGTGATGGCATAGAAGTGGGGGATGGTTTCGGTAATTTCAGCGGGTTCAGATAGGGTAGAGCCGTTCAAGGGCTTCTTCTTTGTCCTTATCTGTGACAACTTCACCGCCACACACCAGTCTTTTCACCTCCTGGTTCAAAAAGACTTAGCTGGTCCCACCTTGGACATACAACTGGCTGGTGCTCATACTGATTTCCTTTTCATGTGGATTGGGTTTGTGACAGTGTTCTTCCTGCTCATCTATGGTCATTACTTGCCAGACAGTTCTGCTATGAAGTTGGTTGATGGAATTCTGGCTCCCCATACATCGTTCCATATCATGAAACGTGATCAAGCCCTCATGAACATTTCAGCTTTCCCTGTGGCTGATGGTATGGTTTGGGATGAAGTTGCATTCGATATCCATGGTCGTACAGAGGTCCTGAACATTCCATATGTGTTGCTTGTTTCATCAGGAGATGTGGTTACACAGGACATGCATTCAGACAACTGGGATGTTAAAGTCATTCACTCAATATTTTTAGATTTAAAATATTAAGCGACTTTCAATGCTGAAGATTTTTATTTAAATTCAGCCAATTCTGCAGATTTATTCTGTTACCAACATTATGGCCATCATTTCCTACATAAAACCAACACATTTAGATTCGTTTTCAACTTTACGCAATGGGAACATTGTCCAACTCCTTTACAGGGGAGTTCTAACACTCTGAGAAGTAAGTTCACGTACTTTTCAGATTATAATAAGTCCAATCCTGAGTCCTACTTTTATAAATTA
The DNA here is from genome assembly GCF_964261635.1 of Lissotriton helveticus. Taxonomy (NCBI): domain Eukaryota; kingdom Metazoa; phylum Chordata; class Amphibia; order Caudata; family Salamandridae; genus Lissotriton; species Lissotriton helveticus. The sequence goes on along the minus strand of NC_136069.1, from coordinate 1,135,298,668 downwards.
AAAGTGCCAGCACAAACTAACTTCATATTGTCACATACTAAATGTATTTATTCTAATTCCTTTTGAACGGATTTGGCCTTAAAGGGTTACGAACACTGAAAAGACACTGTTGATTTAAAGTCCATGTGTGGTACGAAGGATTGGGAGGTTCAGGGTTCTGAAGCTCTGCATCGAGCTTGTATTATTCCAAATCAGTTGTTAAATTTTAAATGAAACAGTGCAGCAGACTACTTGTTTTGGTTTGGCTACAGCAAAAAATCTAAATGTCCCTTCCATTCCTATATTGGCTGAATATGATACCTGGTGTAGACACACTAATCATACAATTGACATTTTGCTGGCCATGTTTAAACATGGTACTTTAAATGTTTCTAATATTGATCCCCAGGGATGGTTAATGGGGCCAACAAATGCAAATGCATGTCAATTGCGTTTTCTTAATTTGAGTTTAGGTTTTAGGCAAAGTAGACCAGATCCACATTTCCCTCATTCTCATTCAGTCACCACATATACTGTGGGCAAATTGTGGCCACAATAGTTAGGACACTCCACTCTGTCCTATGTGAAACACCACCTGTCACATTTGTTAGGTGAAATAGATTTGTCTGATTTTATATTAGGCCCCAAATCACCGAGATCTAAACGATTTATTTATGAAGCATATAACGAGGCAGCGTTTCGCCTACTGGAAATTGATAAGGTAAATTTGGAAAAAGTACTTGCAGTGGTGGATAATAGCTTTAATACATTGTCTTCCTGTATTTACACATTAGATAATATTGTTTCGTCAGTTATTTATATTGTACAGAATGATGTATCTGTGTTGTATCATGGTCAAAACCAATTGTGCTCTGTTATGCAACTTGCATGGATGTTGCAAACGCTCAAAATGGGAAAAGTTACATGGGATTCTTTGATTACTTCTGCACTGTTTTTGCCATTTATTTTAACTGATAAGCAAAGTTTAGGTCAATGAAAGACGCTACTTACACGCTGTTACATATAGAACAATTAGAACAGTTGCCTTTATCTGTAGCAAAAAACTGATTCAGCTGTGTGGTTAATACATGGCGGGATTTCACTTCCCATTTCGCTATTTCTGTTCACATCTTGCATGAAACCCTTCCCGGTTGGCCGCTTTGAACCCCTGGGAAGTGCTTTTATCCATGAATTGTGGCCCTTTGCTTTTCACCTACAGATGTCAGTGCACAGATAAGGAGGTGTTCCTAACAGGGGAGGAGTGCGATTTAACTGTAGGACATTCCCTGGTATGCAAACACGTTTAATTGCATGGCACTTGTAATGTTTCTGCCCCTAATCTGGCTTGTTTTCTAAAAGGAACACCCATCCCAGCTATTATTCCTGCGTTCACTTTGCTTTTGAATGAAAGTTATCTTATTTTGAATAACCACGAAAGCTGTGGCTTACGTGCCGTCATCCCATATATAGTAACAGTTTCGCAACATGTTACTTGTTGCTGCAATGTTCTTTTCCTTCCCCCGTGGGGTTGTAGATAGTTCACTTTGGCCATCCATTCCAACAGATTTCAATAAAATAAGCAGACTCACACAGCTCCGCCAAAAATGGGTAGCGGACGGTATTGAATTAGATGACGAAGACTGGCAAGAGGCCATATCATCGCCCAAAGTGGTGGCTATCTTCACTAGACTGCTACTGGTCCAACTTAAAATTTTACACAGGGTATACATGACAGGGCCTAGATTGGTATTGATGGGCAGGGCACCCACGGGAGACTGTCGTAGGCTGTGTCGCCTGCTGGGCACGTCCCTACATATCATTTGGGAATGCCCCTATGTCAGTCTTCTTGGAGGGGAGTCCATGAAGTGGTGGGGACGGTTCTAGGGATTCCCTTGCTCCCGGAGGTGCGAAGGTGCTTGCTCAACATATGGGAGCCCACAGACTTAAACGCACACCAAACACAATGGACTACATTGGGCCTTATGGTAGCAAAAAGGAACATAGCCCAAGCTTGGGGGGCAATCGCCCCCCCCCCCCAACGCTGAAGGACTGGAAGACTGGCATGGATTGGGGGTCCCTGGAACCCTTACAGAAGCAACATTTGCACCTCACCATTTCAACTAGCTCTTGATGCTATGCATTCACCTTGATTTGCCTTCCAGTGTACATGGTGCCATGTTGTGATTTACCTTGTCTGTGCCTGACAATTTCATTTGTACTGCTATGTAGTATTCTCTTAATATTGGATGTCAATGACTGTTAAATAAAAGAAAATTGTCAAAAAAAAAACTAAGCAGACTCAAAGGGCTATTGTTTAAAAAAGAAGTGGCTCTCACATCAGCTCAAGAGACCTTCGAATTGCAGGTGGTAAGAACGGCAAGTGAGATACACTGAGTGCTAAATACCAATCTCCCACTCCATTTTGGAAAATTAATACACCAATTATTTAATGCATCTGACACAGAAGGCCTTGCTGATTTTCTTTAACTTGTGGGATCCGGTCTAGTGTCCTCTTTTCAGACGATTTGTGTTATAAAATACAATTATTTAGCCATTTTATTTTTTCGAGTGCATTCAGAGGGTTTCTATTGATCCTCGTGCTGAGGAGTGATGTGCTGGTACTTCTGCTCCTGTTACACAATGGCTGCCCATCTTGGGGTAATGCAAAGAGCCGACAAATTGCAATTGTCCCATGACCGAATGCAACAACTTTTTGGTTGCGTGCCATTGGCAACGCTTGGCGTAAGTTATGGACTTACTTTTCGCTTTGCCTACTTCACTTGCGTGCAACCTGTGTTCTTTTGCGACAATGCCTTTTCCATTGGGCCAAGGATTTATGCCTCTCCGATGCCTTGACTGGGGGTGAATGTTGTTATTTGTTCTGCATTGCGTCCATCAACTGTGTGTCTTTTGATTTCTCGTCCTAAGCGTGCCAGGTATGCCCAGATGTGGGTCCCGGGTTTACTGTGCCACTGGATTCAAGCTATCCTGGATGATGAGGGGTGACACCCCGTAAACAGTCCTAGGATGCGTGTTTCTGGGCCAGGGAGGACTTGGCTTGGCAGTTAGGGCTGGACTGATCCCATGAGGCACAGGGTCAAGGCTGATTTGCATATGGTCAGGTCTAAACTGGGGTGGCATGGTGAGCAGAAGAATGATGGAACTAAACACAGATCTCTTGACTTGGGGTGAATGTTTTGATTTGTTCTGCATTCCGTCCATCAACTGTGTGCCTTTTGCTTTCCCAGACGTGGGTTCCGGGCTCACGGTGCCACTGGATTCAAGCTGTCCTGGCTGATGAGGGGTGAAACTGAACTCAGACAAGACGGAGGTCCTCATACTTGGCTCCACCCCCTCTGCCGGAGACGACTCCTGGTGGCTGGCTAGGCTACGAGCGGCGCCGACACCCATCGACCACACACGCAACCTGGGCTTCATCCTGGACTCATCCCTGTCAATGACCCAGCAAGTCAACGCCGTCTCCTCCTCCTGCTTCAACACCTTCTGCATGCTTCGCAAGATCTACTGATGGATCCCCACCAGAAGCAGAAAGACGGTCACCCAAACCCTCGTCACCAGCAGGCTGGACTACGACAACACCCTCTACGCAGGAACCACGGCTAAACTCCAGAAAAGACTTCAACGCATACAGAACACCTCCGCACACCTCGTACCCGCCACAGCCACATCACTGCCCATCTGAGAGACCAGCACTGGCTCCCCGTCAACAAGAAGATCACCTTCAAGCTCCTAACCCACGCTCAAAAAAGCACTCCACAACACTGGACCTACATACCTCAACAAACGACTCACCTTCTACACTCCGATCCTCCAGCTTCGCTCCTCTGACCTCGCCCTCGCCATCGTTCCTCGCATCCACCGCACAACCACCGGCAGCAGATCTTTCTCCCACCTCGCCGCCAAGACATGGAAGACCCTCCCCATCCAGCTGCGACAAAACCAGGACCTGCTGGCCTTCAAGAGACTTCTCAAGACCTGGGTGTTCGAGCAATAGCAGCTCCCCCCCTTTAACGCCTTGAGACCCTCACGGGTGAGGAGTGAACTCTACAAATGATTGATTGATTGATTGATTGAAACCCCAAACTCGATCCTAGGATGCTTGTTTCCAGGCCAGGAGGGACCTGGCATGGCAGTTTGGGCTGGACTTTTTCCATGAGGCACATGATCAAGACTGATTTGCATACGACCAGGTCTACACTGGGGTGGCACCGTGAGCAAAAGAATGATGGATTTAACCCAGATCTCTTGACTGGGGGTGAATGTTGTGATTTGTTCTGCATTCCTTCTATCAACTGTGTGTCTTTTGCTTTCTCCGATGCATCCAGCGCTGACCTTGATTATGATCTGTTGATGGGTCCTTTACTGGCCCATGACCACACCTGTTCTGGGAATGGCCGTTTGATGCGTGCCACTGCACTTGGAGTGTTTGCTGAGTGGAATACCTGTGAGGCTGCACAGCACCTCTTGCAACGAAGTTTCATCGAGTATCACTCAAGTTGCCCAGATATGCTCTTGGAGACATCGGAGCTTGAGGAGCACGTGTGTTCCTTTGATCTCCTCAACTGGATGGCATCCCTCTTTGCTCCGAATGACAGGGATGACCTTTTGGAACAAATTGCATTCGTAGGTTCATGTAATCTGATGAGTTTTCCAGACCCACATTAAGAACATTTTAAACTGGATTTTTTCGCCTCATCCCAATTTGTCCCTTTTTTTTTAAAGCGTTTTTTGACTCTGCTTATCTTTTCACTCTGTTTGAGTTTTTTCTATATGTTAGAACCTGGCCAAGGGGAGGGTGTCTTATGGCCTTTAGGGACATTATCAACATCGCTAAGTTAGCATGAGCTCTGCTGCCATGATGCTGCTTTTTTGCACATTACTACATGACTTTATTTTTGCATGACTCTGTCTATGCATTTCACATGAGAACCGCCTGCTTTGAGCATTCACTGCCTGCTCCTGGAGTTTAGCAAGGTCGATAAACAAGGCCCTTTGTTTTTCAGTTCTGGCCAGTCCCTAGCACCTAGACAAAACATGCTAACACAGGTGTTGCTGCTGGAAACCCATGCTTAGATATCATGGGATTGCATGTTTGGTTAACACACACTTGGTAAGGGATCTTTCCAGGGAGAAGAGTCATGCGGTTCCTATGATTTAGATATACCATCTAGGCACTAAGGTATGGGGTCTGCTGACAAAGCCCAGAGATCTTCTAGTATATAATAACACTTCTTCTTGCCAAGGGAAGGGTGGTTAGGCCTTACAGGCCTTTATCCACCGCCTTTATAAAATGACATCTCCCTTCATGATAGATGGCCTTGCTGCAATACTAACTGTGTTAGGTTTGTGGATTTTGCTGTTAATTGTTGCTTGTATACTGCGTTATAGAGCACGATAGTGGAAATAAACATTTAAAACTATATTCATGTCTTGGTAATTTTTTATTGTGGACATGTACAAGTGAGTGAGCGAAAGGGTGTGTCTTGTTCCCGCGATTCCTGAGCGATCCGTGAGTGTTGTATTCTGGGCTGTCTAATCATTTGCATCTTTGTGATTGTATTGGAGAGCGAGTGAGACACTATAGCTATTCGGTCCTGGGATTGTGGGTGCTGAGGTGGTAGGAAGGCATAGCCCCTATGCACTGAGGTACCGTTTTCCTGCGCATAGTTCTGTATATTTGCAGAATCCCTGCAACAAGCGGGCAAGTCAGCAAGCGCTTGGAGAATCTTAGGCTCAAGGTTGTAGAGTGCAGTCCAGTCCTTCTCACTCCCAGGCAAGAAGCAGCAGACAGCAGGCTAACACAGCAAAGCAGGTAGCAAAGTGGCAGTCCCTCCTACAGCACAGCAATCAGCAGGCAGCAGGACAACACATCATAGCAGTTGGCAAAGAGGCAGTCACTCCTGCAGCACAACAGCTCTTTTTCTGACCAGAATGTCCTTGGTTACAGCAAAGTTCTGATTTGGTGGTGTCAGGTGTCCAGTACTTATACCTCGTTGTGCCTTTGAAGTGGGGGAGACTTTGAAGAGGCTTTTGAAGATCCCAAGGTCTCTGCATTTCCTGCCCTAGCTCCGGAGTCACTACATGGAGGTATGCAGCTCTTTGTGTGGGGACAGATACAGCCCTATTGAGGTGTCATCTCCTCTGTTGGAAAATGGCCCATTCTGAAGGGCCCCCTCAAATGTTTGCCTTCTCTTCCTATTTGTCTGACCTCGTTTTGTTAGCTTTCGGACTCTGAGCACTTTACCACTGCTGACCAGTGCTAAAGTGCATGTGCTCTCTCCTCTAAACATGGTATAATTGGTTTACACCTGTTTGGCATATTTGATTTACTCGTACGTCCCTTGTAAAGTGGTGTAGCATATACCTTAGGCCTGTAAATTAAATGCTATTAGTAGACCAGCAGCACTGATTACATCACCCACAGAAGTAGCCTTTCTAAGCTATCTCAGGCCTGCCACTGCAGTGCCTGAGTTTGCAGTTTACTGCCACTTCGACTTGGCATTTACATCTACTTGCCAAGTCTTAAACTCCCTTTTTATTACACATACGTCACCACTAAGATAGACCCTGGGGAGCCCTGTGGGTGTGGTGCTATGTAAATAAAAGTTAGGACATGTAATGTTATGTTTTGTGTGTCATAGTAGTGACAAACAGCTAAATATGTTCTTCACTACTGTAAGGCCTACCCCTCTCATGGCTTAGCATTGGTAATTCCCTTATACCTTTTTAAGTGGTAATTCCTGATCAGAGAATTAGCTTTTTAATGTTTTATATCCTTGGATTGGTCATGATAAATCCTCCTTACCGGTGAAGTTGGATTTAACAATACAGTTTTAAAAATTCCACTTTTAGAAAGTGGATATTTCTCTGTACTTACTGCTCTTTGTACCTGACAGCCTGACTCCAATGCACGTCTGGGATTGATGGCAACTACACTTTGCTCATTCCCTCTAGACAGCCACAAACACAAGAAGATGAAGCTTGTCTGCATTCTGAGCACTCATCTGTATTCATCTGCATTTTGATGGGTCTTCCTGGGCATGGAAGGAATGGGAGGGGCTGACACTTACACTTCAATAGGTAGTATCCTGCCCACGCATACAACACTGATTTACCCCCAGGGTTAGCCTGGCAGACAGGACTAGGATGAAAGGGATACTTGTGCACTTCAAAATTATCTTTTGAAGTCACCCCCTAAATCAAAGACACTTTTGGGTACAAGTACTGGGTCTCTGACCTCCTAAAATCAGACACTCTTTGGACCTGTAACTATAAATCGCTGGCTCTGCATCTGCACATTGTCAGAAGAACTTCTGTGCTGCCAACAGGGACTGCCACTCCGCTCATTGCCCTGCTGTGTTGGCCTGCTGCTTGCTGAGCTGCAGGAGGGACCCTGACTTTGCGACCTGCCTTGCTGTGTTATCCTGGCCTGCTGATTGCTACCCTTTTACTGTGCTACCTTCCAAAGTACTCTCCAATGGCATGTTAAATTGCCACCTGTTCTACGAAGTCTCAGGAATCAAAGACTTTGAATTCCTGCCACGAAACTCCACGCTACGAAGAGTCTGGCATTAATCCGGCATCTATAACTCTCCTGAGCCAGTCTGTTGGCTTGCGTGGCTCAACTCCGAGTGCTTCGCTGGGATTGAGTGTCGACAACTCCGCTCTGAACCAGCATGACTAAAAGATCGAGTGTATTGCCACAGTAACACTTCCAACATCTGTTACCCCTGACGCCACAGCGCTGAGAGAAGCCTTTGCTATCACAGCCCTGCTGGGTTGCCTGATCGATGCCAGTCAGTGTGTCTGCGCCGCCCACTCGTGTGAAGACCTCTGATGCTGTGTGCCGACATCAACCAAAGCAACTCAAGCCCCCGCGGCTCTAGAAAGGAGCTGGGATTCGGACCCACCCACCTGCACACTTGCAGGCCACTTGCTTTTCAGCACGCACTGGTCCCGTCGGACCTGTGCAGAACCATCAACGAGTGCTGCTAGGGCATGAAAGGTGCTGTACACATGTTCTTGCTAGGTGCCCCTCTAGAATCAGTATTAAGGGTGCAGTGCCCCATGTTTGACTGGATGTCCCTGTAGAATCAGCATTAACAATATAGCACCACGTCAGTAGCTTGATATCCTTGTAGAATAAGCATAGAGGCAATCGTATCTTAAGTTCTCACCACATGCACTCGTACCCCCTTCTCATCACAAAAAAGGATATCAGACAAACACAGGCTAAATATAACTAATACTTCCCCTTTCCCGCATCAGTCCTTCACACACTACTTCAAACACACTAAATCCTCTGCCCAAATAAAAGAAACTCAACTGGTTTAGGGACACTACGATCTGGATCTTAATAGTTTTTCTGCACAGACTTAGAATATGCACTCTCTTGTCTCTCCAAACAACGTCTCCACCTCCAATTTAATGAATACATGTCTGATGTTTTTTATGTTTTAGACCTCCTTTAAAGCAAAAGAAAAAAAGCCAATACCTTCTGTGTGCAAGTTCATCAAATATCTCCATGATGAAAGAAAATCCTTAAGATTACTGAAAAACATGTGGAAAAAATGTTTCTCCTCATCTAGAGCCAGACTTACTAACAAGTGGTGCAGAGCAGCACAGCAAGCGAAGTTGGAGCGTTGCACTGCGGTGACTTGCCTGCAGACGTCAGAACTACATCACATCTTCAACAAAATGATACAGTCCTGCTCTTTGCATGCCCTGGCACACTTTGTGCAGCATGGCACCAAGACAGGCACCAGTGTGCCTAGTGCAAGGGTCTCTGAGTTGTGGTCAGGATCGTTTTTGTGCAGGAAGGTGCCACTCCTCCACAAAATCTATCCATTGAGGCTATTTCATCTTTGTATGTCTGCATTCGGCAAAGAGGAAATAATGGGGAGAAAGACAAAGATTTCTGCTCATTATGCCAGCCTTAGGGAGGCACAGGAGTTTGAAAAAAATATATGTCTACAAGTCTTTGCAGAAATGGGTTTCCATCAAAATCCATGGGTGGATGCACGGGAAAGCCAAAGCATCATCCTTGGAATGATTTGATGTTGCCAAGTAATGTGAGGTAATGCAATGCATTGTCTTGACCTACTTTGTTTTACAAAGCAATACAAATAGCCATTTTGTTTTGCTTTGTAAAGACAGAACATTGTTTTTGTCTTCTTACAAAGCACTGCAAATCTCAATTAGTGTTGCTTAGCAACTACCAAAGTATTTTGTGTAGAGTCTGCGTTTAAAAAGTAACAAAAACTCAATGCAAAACCTTTATATATTTTGGCCTTAGTCTGAAACCCATTAGGGCAGTAGGAAAACTCTACTAGAAAAAGATATTTATAGCAAAGGACATTCACATCAAACTTGTAATCAATACTGGTATGAATCAAATTAAAAACTATCCGGCATAGGTAAGACAGTGAACAATTCTACACACTCTTTTCTTCCAGAAAGTCAAAGTTTGTTACCTCACCTCCAGAATCTATGGAGGTCTTGAGACTCTCTTGTGGGGCCACATCAAAATGGATTAAGTTTTCCGCTCTTGCTCAAACCAATGTTTTAAAGACAATTACAAAAGTTGAGCCCCCATACAGTTACTTGGACTTGGGTTCAGTTCCGGGGAATAATGCTAAAGGCGTACCTTACCTTGTTTTGACCACCTAGCATAGTTAGCAAACATCTCTCTTACACATGGAGTGTTCCTGACTCCTTCAAATTTGATCAAGTCACACCACATCTGAAGAAACTGCTAGCAGGTGAGGAGAATCTCAATAATGTTTGCCCTGAGTTGGATCTGACTTTTCTGGCAAAAGACCTTTAGAGTTGTGTTGCAACTCACTCTATACATCTGGGAAAATGATCTTTTGATGAATATCATTCTGAACTCAGGTAGGGCTGTAGCACTAAAACCACCTTGCTCTATGTAGTAGATGGCTCACTTTGAATCCATTATTCTGAAAGCTGATGCCTCCTTGTCCTTATAGACCAACACACTGGTTTCAGCTCTTTTTAGTCTCTATATTGAATCTCTCGATGCGGTCTTTAAGTATTTAGGGTACCTATATCATCATTATGCTGATGATATGCAGGCCTATCTTATGGTCTTTGCAGCTGATGATATTTTACTCCTTGTGATCACTCTGAAAAAAGGCATAACTAAATAACAGTAGATCGCTTGAAACATAACTCTCTTCATCTTGACCAGCAACACAACCTCTTCAGTTCAATCATTGCTCAATTATTTTAATGTACTGGAATATACATTCACAATCATTGATTGCCCAACCCATAAGTTTCCTAAAAGACTCAATCTACAATCCCAAACCAATGTGATTGCTGAAAGTGAGTGCTTTCAACTAGGACTTCTATGGGGGATTGGTTAGCATATCACAGAATAAGACTTCAATCACTTTTGTCGTCAAGTGCTCACTTTGAAAACCTTGGCCCCTGAAAGCAATACTTCAGGCAGTTGCCAGCATTGTCGCAGAAAACACAAAATGTGCTCATATTTCTGCTGTGCTATTAACACTTCAATTGTTCCCTTTGGAAGATAGAGAACTCTATATGATAGCATGTATTACCCACAATATTTTACAAAGTTGCCACATATGATTGCCTTTGAACCTTTAAATATCAGGTCGACCCTGATATCTATGTAGTATGGAAACTCTTCTCTTAGAGACCCCAGTCTTCGAAACGGAATGTAGGATAGCACAGTCCTATTTTAAGAGCACCATAAGAGTCTGGTCTTTGCTCTTCCTAGCATTCACATCATTACCCTGATAAATTCCTTCAAGAAAGTTCTCACATTTGGCCTCTTTCAAAGATATCTCCCAGGGTTTTTTTTATTTATTCAGGTCTCTTTTTCTGATCCCGTCGTCTATCCACTGCATACCTACTATAGTAGTATGTGCCCACTCTGAACGGCTGGCCTGCTTCCTCTCACATTATCCAGGCCTCATTTTGTAGAAGCACCATCTATTGTTTCCCATGGATTCCCTTACCAACCCTTTTTTAGACTGCTGTACAATTTGATATACAGATATTTGGAATTCTGCTATCAATTTCAACTTCCAATAAACAGTTTGTTGTGATTACACTTTCATTGAATTTTTCTCTGATTATCTTACTTTACATCCTATTTTGTACCTATTTTTCGCATTATCAGCATACTTTCTGCTTGCATTGTACTATCATCAACTTTCCCTCACTCAGTTTGTTCTTTGTGGGCTTGCCATTTCAAACCACTCTACCACTACATACTACATATTTGTGCTATATAAAACTGCATATAATAAATACATAAAATATTTAACTCCCATTCTCTTCGAATATCAACATAGCCACAATCCTTTGCAACACTACTGTTCTAATTTGACTGATTTTGTACATATACTCATGTCATTAATGTACAAGAAATTACACTGTTTTGCTCTTCCTTGTGGCATTTGGCAATCAGCTTTACTTAATTGACCCTAATATTCCTAGGAAACATACTTTATGCCAAAGGCAAGAAATCTGTTGCCCTATGTACATGTGCTGACCTTGCAGTTCACATTGGCAAAGCAGAGGTGCAAATGTTCAATTATCCGGAGCTGTGAAATAGTGTTTCCTAGTTGGTACATTGCTGCTCTTTCTTCGCTTCCTCTTGGGTGCTTCCAACATCTAAAAAAAACAAATCATCTCGCCTCAAAAATAATGTCTCCTCAAGCCTTGCACCAGCTCCTTTCCGAACTTTGTTTTACTTAGCTCCTCCCAGCATCTCCACTAACCGGCACCAACTTGACAAGAAATTGGGGAAACAGTTGGAACACAGCAGTCTGAACCAAGCTGTATTAGGACTAAACAAGCTCTAAAACGTATGCCTTAACCACGCATATGCATGGTGTTAGACTTGACGGTCTCTAGTTGGCACAGATAGGCACTTGTGGCAGATAGGGACCCTCTCCTCTAGTCAGGGTGAGGGGGTACACTCCTAAAATAACCCCTGCTCACCCCCTTGGTAGCTTGGCACGAGCCGACAAGCTTATCTCAGAGGCAATGTGTAAATCATTGCTGTGAACACATACAGTAATCAAGTGACAACACTACAAATGGACACCACACAGGTTGTATATTTATAAAAATAAGTATCTTTTATATAGATTTACCACAAGACCATGAACAACAAAAATAATCCACAATACTATTAGAAATCAAGAGTTCTTATTAAAAAGGCTTAAATCAAAGTTCTTTGCGAGTCGGTAGCCCTGTCCGGCTACAGTGTTTCTGAAATAACACAGTCTAACAAATCCAGTGGACCGTGTCGGTCCGGGCCCACTCAAGTGTCGACAGACCCAGTCACAGTACCTTTACTTGATCGGCAGGCACGGGCGTGCGAGCCGGTTCCGGCGTTCGTCTTGTTACAGAAAAGAAAGCGTTGCAGGACGCGTTGTACCTCGATGCGGTGCAGGCAATGGCCCATTAACGGAGACAGTTGGTCCGAGGCGTACGTTGCAGGGCGAGACGCTGCTTCGTTGCGGTTCTTGCAGCTTGTGGTGCGTCAACAGAGCCGGAGTTCGGGAGCTGGCGTCCATCAGTCCGAACAGCGGTACAAGTCGGCTGGTGCGTTACGAAGCGTGCGAGCGGTGCCCGACTCTGATGCATTCACAGGACTCGAAGTCAGCAGCAGTGACTGCGTCGGTCAGACCAGTACAAGTTGGTGTAGCGAGGTGTTGCACGTGGCGGAGTCCACAAGTTGCGGTGAAGGCAACGGCTCAGTGATGGTGTCAGAACGGAGTCGGTGAGCTCAGAGCTTGCGTTGTTCGATGTGGACGTTGTTCGATGCGGTGCCTACAGAACACCGGGCCGGTCGTGAGAATCGGTCACAGCTCTCTGCCTCTGTTGCCACTGAAACAGCGTTTCCAGCAGCAATCCACAAAGGCTTATGAAGTCTACTGGTCCTGAGACTTCGGTCAGGGGGCAAGCTCTTTTCCAAGCCCTTGGAGATCCTTCACAAGGTGAAATAAAGCACACAAAGGTCCTTTCTCCTTCCTTTGAAAGTCAGGCAACCACTGCAGGCCAATCCCCCAAGCAGCACTTCAGCTTAGGGATAGTCTCTCCTCAGTTTCTTCAGGTTCATCTCCTCAGCAACGGTTTCTCCTTGCAGTCCAAAAGTGATCTAGTTTCTTGGGATCAAGGTCCCAATATTTATACCCCCAAATCCTTTGTCCTCTGAGGGCAGAGGGGCCTTTGCCTAGTCCAAACCAGTTCTGGAGCACTCCGTTGACATGACTCCTTCTTTCCTTTCGCATTGCAGGGCAGAAACATCAGACGCCCCACAGGAGGTGGAGCCAGCATTGTGGAGGGAAAGCACTGCCCTGGAGCACTTTGTTGACATGATTCCTTCTCTTCTTTCACAGTGCAGGGCAGATACATCAGACGCACCACAGGAGGTTGAGCCAGCATTGTGGGGGGCAGGCACAGCCCTATTCAGGTCCCAGGTGCAACTCCTCCCACCCATCTAGCTGCAGATCTCTCTATTCACCACTGGGCTGACTCATTCTGTCTCCTGGAGTCCCCCAACCCTGTCACTCAAACTCCAGACAAGGAATACACAACCTATCTGAGGCAGGCCTGGATAGTTAGACAAGAAAATACCTACTTTCTAAAAGTGGTATTTTCAGAAACACAGAATGTTAAAATCAACTTCACTAAAAGATGCATTTTATCATTCTGAGTTCAGGCATACTAAACTCGAAATTCTACTGTGTTCCCTGAGTCAGTTAGGATTATAAGATGTAATAATCTAACTGCCCCTTCTGGCCTATGGAGAACAGGCAGCCTTGCAATAGTGAAAACACGAAAATGGCTGTAATTCGCTATTAGGACATGCCACACACATCAGCGCTTGTCCTACCTTATACTTCCTATGCACCCTGCCCTTGGGCCTACCATAGGAGTGTCTGACATGAAGAAAAGGGAAGGTTTAAGGACTGGCAAGTGGGTGCACTTGCACAGTCAGCATGGCAGTACCAGACTGCGCACAGGCTCTGCAATGGCAGACCTTAGACACACTTTTACAGGGCTGCTTCTGTGGGTGGCACAACCAGTGCTGCAAGCCCACTAGCGGTACAAAAGGGGGTGGTGATGGATGGAGCACCTGAACCAACCAAACACTCACACCCAGTCAACAGATCTTGGTTTAATCCATCACCGTTCTTTACCCCACTCTGCCACCCCAGTTCAGACATGGCCATATGCAAATCAGTCTGACCCTGTGCCTCATGGGAACAGTCCAGCCAGAACTGCCAAGTCATGCCCTCCCTGGACCGGAAACAAGCTTCCGAGGACCGGTTTCTGGCAATACAGCCGTCTTCAGCCCGGCTTGCTTGAATCCAGTGGCAAAGTGAGCAAGGGACTCACGTATGAGCATACCCTGCCAACTTATGGTGAACAAAGCGGTACAAAAGGAGGTGGTGATGGACGGAGCATCTGAACCAACCAAACACTCACACCCAGTCAACAAATCTGGGTTTAATCCATCACCGTTCTTTAGCCCACTCTGCCACCCCAGTTCAGACATGGCCATGTGCAAATCAGTCTGACCCTGTGCCTCATGGGAACAGTCCAGCCCGAACTGCCAAGCCATGCCCTCCCTGGACCGGAAACAAGCTTCCAAGGACCGGTTTCTGGCATTACAGCCGTCTTCAGCCCGGCTTGCTTGAATCCAGTGGCAAAGTGAGCAAGGGACTCACGTATGAGCATACCCTGCCAACTTATGGTGAACAAAGCGGTACAAAAGGGGGTGGTGATGGACGGAGCATCTGAACCAACCAAACACTCACACTCAGTCAACAAATCTGGGTTTAATCCATCACCGTTCTTTAGCCCACTCCGCCACCCCAGTTCAGACATGGCCATGTGCAAATCAGTCTGACCCTGTGCCTCATGGGAACAGTCCAGCCGGAACTGCCAAGCCATGCCCTCCCTGGACCGGAAACAAGCTTCCAAGGACCGGTTTCTGGCATTACAGCCGTCTTCAGCCCGGCTTGCTTGAATCCAGTGGCAAAGTGAGCAAGGGACTCACGTCTGAGCATACCCTGCCAACTTATGGCGAACAAAGTGGTACAAAAGGGGGTGGTGATGGACGGAGCATCTGAACCAACCAAACACTCACACCCAGTCAACAGATCTGGGTTTAATCCATCACCGTTCTTTAGCCCACTCTGCCATCCCAGTTCAGACATGGCCATATGCAAATCAGTCTGATCCTGTGCCTCATGGGAACAGTCCAGCCCGAACTGCAAAGCCATGCCCTCCCTGGACCGGAAACAAGCTTCCAAGGACCGGTTTCTGGCATTACAGCCGTCTTCAGCCCGGCTTGCTTGAATCCAGTGGCAAGGTGAGCAAGGGACTTACGTCTGAGCATACCCGCCAACTTATGGCGAACAAAGCGGTACAAAAGGGGGTGGTGATGGACGGATCATCTGATCCAACCAAACACTCACACCCAGTCAACAGATCTGGGTTTAATCCATCACCGTTCTTTAGCCCACTCTGCCATCCAATCATGGAATCACTAATTCATAAATTAATTTATAATAGGGAGAGCATATGCAATTTAACACTGATCAGCTGTGGTACAGTGCCTAGAGTCATAAAACCAAGAAAAACAGGTCAGACAAAATACAGGAGGACGGCAAAAAGTTCAGGGATGTCCCTGCAAAAAGGGCCAAGTCCAACACATGGTTAAGGTAGTGCGCGGTCTAGTTGCTGGTGGACGGAAGTAGGAAGGTGCCACGGTGAGGTAAGTGCTGCTGGGCTCCTATTTAAGAGCTAGGAGGGGGTTAGGGAAGGTTTTAGAGCAGTGGTAGAGGTTGGGTACTTTAAGGGACAGCGCAGGGGGCAGGGGGGTTGGGGTAGTTTATATTAGGGTGCAGGGTTTTAGGCCTTCGGGCAGTGGGAGAGGAATGGGTAGTTGGGTTAGTTTATAAGGCGGGGGTCGGTAGGTTTTAGGGCAGTGGAAGGGGTTGGGGTAGTTTAAGGGACAGCACGAGGGAGGGGTTGGGCTAGTGTAGGGTTAGGGCAGGTTAGGGCAGTGGGAGGGGAATGGGGAGTTGGGGTCGTTTTTAGGGCTCGGAGGGGGGTCAGGTAGGTTTAGGGCAGTAGAAGGGTTTGGGGTAGTTTAAAGGACAGGACAGGGAGGCAGGGGATCAGGGTAGTGGAAGTTAGGGTGCAGGGTTATAGGCTTTAGGGCAGTCGAAGGAGAATGGGTAGTTGGGTTCATTTTTAGGCTGGAGGTCAGGGTAGTTTCAGGGCATTGGGAGGGGTTGGGGTACTTTAAGGAACAGCGTGGGGTGGGGGTGGGGTAGTGTATGGTTTTAGGCTTATGATGGTGGGAGAGGAATGGGTAGTTGGGGTTGTTTTAAGGACTGGGAGGGGGTCAGGGTAGGTTTTAGGGCAGTGGAAGGGGTTGGGTGGTTTAATGACAGCACAGGGCAGGGTAGTGTAGGGTTTTAGGCCTTAGGGAAGTGGGAGGGGAATGGGTAGTTGGGGTCGTTTTAAGGGCTAGGTGGGAGGTCACGGTAGGTTTTAGGGTATCGGAAAGGGATGGGGTAGTTTAATGGGTAGCACTGGCAGGGTAGTGTGGAGTTTTAGCCCTTAGGGCAGTGGAAGAGGAATTGGGAGTTGGGGTCGTTTTTAGGGCTAGGAGGGGGTCAGGGTGGGGCAGGGGATCAGGGTAGTGGAAGTCAGGGTGCAGGTTTATAGGTCTTAGGGCAGTGGGAGGAGAATGGACAGTTGGGTGCGTTTTTTCAGGGCAGGGTTGGGGTAGTCTTTAGGGTAGTGGGCGGGGTTGGGGTACTTTAAGGGACAGCATTGGGTGGTGGGTGGGGTAGTGTAGGGTTTTAGGCTTACAGTGTTGGGAGAGGAATGGGTAATTGGGGTAGTTTTAAGGGCTGGGAGGGGGTCAGGGTAGGTATTAGGGCAGTGAAAGGGGTTGGGGTAGATTAATGAACAGCACAGGGCAGGGTGGTGTAGGGTTTTAGGCCTTAGGGAAGTGGGAGGGGTACAGGTAGTTGGGGTAGTTGTAAGGGCTAGGTGGTGGTCGGGGTAGGTTTTAGGGCAGTGCAAGGGGTTGGGGTAGTTTAAGGGACAGCACAGGGAGGTGGGGTGTCAGAGTAGTCTAAGTTATGGTGCAAGGTTTTACGCCTTAGGGCATTTGGAGGAGAATATGTAGCTGGGTTTGTTTTTAGGGCGGGGTTCGGGGTACGTTTTAGAGCAGCAGGAGGGGTTTGGGTAGTTTAAGGGACAGCGTTAGGGCAAGGGTCGGGGTAGTGTGGGGTTTTAGACCTTAGGGCAGTGGGAGGGGAATGAGTAGTTGGGGTAGTTTTTAGTGATGGGGATCAGAGTAGGTTTTAGGGCAGTGGAAGGGGTAGGGGTAGTTAAAGGGACAGCACAGGGTGTTGTGAAGCATTTTAGAATCATGCATAAGTTACAGATTCATGCCCTTATTTACTACAATTCACATTGCCCTTATATAGGCATATAAATCATACCCATATTTAGACATAACCCATCCAGTCTAAAAACAGGCATGGCTACTTCCACTAGTTCCAAAAAGCCACAATGATTTCTTGGAAAACTCGGCTTCAGCAGTCAGGGACATCCCCTTACTTGAATAATGATTTGTCCTAGAAATCATGGCGTTTTCAAAGAACTACCATTCCCTTGGGGTTCTTTGGTGACATTATTATGTCCGACTTTACGTCAAATTAGGCACCTTCAAGGTATAAATATGCCTACACTTACCCTAGCAAACACTCAGTGGTTCAGAGCAGCTCGACTATCTACTTGCCCGACGCAGCTCGCTACAGCAAGTGCCGAAGGAAGCCGACCCTCCAGCTGACGCACTGACAGAGAGGTTGCCTTTCTCTTGCTGAGAATCCAGCTCCAGTGTTTCCAAGCTCCCCTTGCGGAGTGTTGGGAAATCGAGTTCGAGACAGAGATACCAGACCTCCGACATTCTAAAACCAAGGTACAGAGCTGATTGGACCCTAAGAGAAATCTTGAATAGATTCTTGGCAAAGAAACTAAACCTATGCTACCCAACACTTACTTCTTCCCTCGTACAAGACTTAGGTTAGGTACATTGGGCTAGGCGTATTTTAGAAGCACCAGTTGAGTACTTTTAGTCTTTGTTATTTATGTATGTATTGTATGGCTTAGAAACCATACCATGCTTTTACAGTATTATTTTATAATACTCTTCTTACTGTATGCATTATACTTTGCAACCAGTATTACGATTGTAGCAGTTCATTTCTTCTGCATGAGAAAGAAGACTGTTCAATAAATCCTTTTATTGAAAGCGGCCGTCTCTCTATTTCTCTGCACCTCTGGTGAAACGAAGCATGCACAATTGACTGAGTAAAATATCTATCTATTGTTTCCACCACTCTGAAGATACGTTTTATCTTGGGGAAACAAAGTTGTCATGTTTATGCGGTTGTCAGAAACTAATCCCTTCTTGTGTATTTGAGAAAGTTTCTAGTGACCTCTGAGCTAGCTGGCACTCACAATTAAGTCTAATATATTCGATAGAGACCTAGTCGACCTAAGTCCTACGTCAAATCTATAGAATATATTATTCCAATGCGCAGAGCCTATTGGGAATATAGGAACTACACTACAAGGGGTCAGGGGTGTGGGGGTGATCAGGGGGAGGTGGGGTAGTGGTGACCTTAGCCACACATACGCATTTATCATTCATGCCTATACAAAGAAAATTAGCAGTAAAGGCATGCGTGGTAAAGAAAGGCATGGTTAAGATGCATTCGTTGTTGGGCTGCATGGTAGAGGCACGCGTGGTAAAACCATTCGTGCTTTTATCATAGAACCAAGAAATATTCATTTATTTAAACACATAGGTGAATAAAACATTGGCAATGGTTATTACAGCTAACACCATTTTACTAAGGACTCATAATCCTTTGCAAAATAGTTGCATAGTCATATTTTTTGTAATATAAAACATTGCTGTTTCTTTTATATTGTACAAAAGCTAGCCTGTAGCCTTTATCAATTGCACTTGGACACAATGTTTTCCACATTGACCTTGCTATTTACTTGTTGCATTAATTTTACAGAAACCTCCTTTGCCCTTATATAAGATTTTCGTTCAAATATTTGAAACTTCGGGGCATATTATCAAAAAATAGCGATAATTATCGCTAAATGAGCTTAGCGCATTTTTTTTATTGCTGCACATCGCCGGATATTATCGCTGAGATAACGTGCTATTAGCAACGCTTATCTCTAAAGCAATAAAATATCCGACGATAGCGGCTCAATGCGTGAATATCGCTGTCAATCCAGCGATATTCATGCATTATCGCTAATGGGGACTTAACCTGAATATCCACTTCCCATTAGTTATACAGGTTAAGTCCTGGTCTGAGCAGGCGTTAGTTTCTAGCGATTTTCGCGCTTAGCGCAAATTTTTTAATCACTTCGCCTGTCTAGCTAATAGGCGAAAGCTGTGTTAGCGACTGCTTTCAGTCGCTAACAGGTTGGGTACGCCCACTTTGCATGCCATTAGCGATAAATATCGCTGACATGCAAAGCGGGCCCCAAACCTGTGGCTTTTGCTTATAAGCTGTGGCTAACTGCTGTTAGCGACAGCTTGCTAATAGGGCGATAAAAATATCGCAACTTTAGCGGGAAAAAGTCCCGCTAAAGCGGCGATATGGCCCTTGATAATATGCCCCTTCATTTGTGTATCCTCTTCAATTCATGCAAAGTTTTGAGGACCTGCTAAAGCACTTCATTTTTCAGTAAATGATGAATGTGTATGATCTGCCTGTATGTCTACGGGCTTGTAAAGTATTTGAACCAGAACATGAGACCTGTTATCCATAGTGCCATTTATGTATGTCCACAATATTGCAGGACTCACATTAATTAATTAACTAACATGATGTTCTTAATCAAAACAACATTTATTTTCCTTTATTTGAGATATGGTCTTCAACCCTCTCATTTCTCCGATTCGGGATGGCATGAGACACATATGGCAGGTTGCAAAAAGTAGGTTCAAATTCATTAGGAGCAATTTGCGACCTGCCTGCCATTTTGTAATGTGGCCTTTGTTCCAACAGATCATGTCACAGAATGTCTATTATGATAATGTAAGCAGAAACTGACCACACACCTTGGTTAGTTTAATCCTATTGCACACTGTTAGACCTGTCTGGCCTTTTGCGTAGTTCCTCCAATTTATTATTTATTTTGTCCCCTTTTCGCCCCTCATGCCTTTGTGTTTTTTTTTATGTCCACTAGGTTTTTATGGTGTTGGCCTGGGGGATAGGTGCTCTTTTGCCCTCCTAGTTTTTCATCGCAGGCCTAGGTGCCTTTCCTGACAGGAATTCACCCAGGTTTACAAAATGGTGGTTTTCAACTGACACAACTGTCACACCTGGGATTTGTCCCATAGGATAGAGTAGGGCATTCCAGAACCTTCTGGTCCCTTCTGGACCTCTGAGGGTCAGCCTATATAAGGCGGAATGCTGGACAGCCATTTTGTCTTGACAGAGAGGAACAGCTAGAGTAAAGGCTGAGGTCTGGAAGGGGTAGGGTCCTCACAGGGTGGACTGCTTCACAGGGGTTGCCTCCTGACTGGGATCACCACCCCCCATTCCTGTTGACCTAACCGAGTTAGTCCCGTCCTGCTGACCCTGGACAGAGAGAGAGTTGCCTCAAGATAGGTGAAGGGGTTAATTCCAGTTAACTGTGGAGCTGCGGGGATCCCTGCTGTGAGAACGGAACTGAGTGCCCCCCTTTCACCAGCTCCTGTCCAGAATGGAGGGTTAGTGGGTTCCTGCTGAGGATAGAGGTTGGGGACTCAAACGTGAGAGAATTAATCTCTAAACCCCTTCCCTTGGGTGCTGAAGCAGGCTACTGCCCTCGTGACACTGAGGCCCCCTTACCGGTGACTGATCGTGCAGCCGGTGAATCACCCTCTCCACTCGCGAGAAAGAGGGAGGGTGTGTCGGGGTTCTGGTGGCTACGTTGTGTTCGCTGATTCCGCCGTGAGCGGGACCCCTGGGGCATCAACAGCGTAGTTGTGGCAGCGCCACTTTCCTGAGGAAAAAGGGGGCTGGCGGTGCAGAAGCCGGGCGCCATTGCGCATGCCCCAAGCAGATTCAGTCCTTGCTGACAGGAGGGGCCTAGGATCGAGCAGGCCCGTGGTAGAGCCACTGCCAGCGTCAGGCGGGCGGAGCAGGCGCTGTACCTGGTCCGCTAGTCCTCCGGACATGCGTGGTAGTGCGTCCGCGGGGGAAACATCGAAGACAGTCTAAAGGGTGATCCCCGAGGAAGCGGCCGGGAGGCGAGCATCAGCTCTTCTCCGCTTGTGTGCCCTTTCTCCCTGCATAAGCTCCAACAAGGAGGAGCGGTCTTGAGCAGGAGAGGAGGGACGAGAGCCGTGTCAAGTGCCTGGAAAGACTGGTTCCTTCCTCCCCTGACGAACGGAGACACAGGCCCGGTGGGCCCAATACAAAGGAAGTAAGGAGAGAATGAGAGGGGGAAGTTGGAGGCCATAGTTTTCCTTTCGGAGGAGCAGAGACTTCCGGTCAGCCACACAAGGATTAGACTAACACGGGGCAAAGCTCGTTACGATTCTTACAAAAAGTATATTAGAACTAATATTGAATGCTGACTGTTTACCTTTGATGAATACCCCCCCCCCCCTTTTTTTGAGATAGTTCTAGAGAAGAGCTTACACAGAATAGGTGGAGTGAGAAGGGCTAGCCAATTCTTCGTGGTGACAAAGGTGGGAAGGGGGTAAATGTGATAACCTTTATCAGAGGAGTCAAGTTAGTTAAGTTAGAGGAGTGCAGACACTGCTCCCTGGAAACCAATGTGATGTGCTGTAAAGCTGGAAAGTGGAATGGTGAAATATCTTGGCAATTCTGAAGAAATTATTAATTTCACTGTTGGAATGTTTTGTATTGAACTGTGCTAACTAGAGGTAAATAATAG
Organism: Lissotriton helveticus; assembly: GCF_964261635.1. Taxonomy (NCBI): domain Eukaryota; kingdom Metazoa; phylum Chordata; class Amphibia; order Caudata; family Salamandridae; genus Lissotriton; species Lissotriton helveticus. Next base: position 1,135,276,642 of record NC_136069.1, on the reverse strand, counting down.
ACAAGTGAACAAAGAGTATTTTTATAAACCAGCTCGTATTTTTACACAAAGATTGGTGTAGCGTCATTTTTGAGTGGAATTGTTTGATGTTACTGCTGGGTTGTACGCAATCTTTACACATGTGCCTCACTTAGAGATTGTCTTACCCTAGGCCAGGCTACCCTAGGTGACCTGACAACATTAGGTTCCAACATATTGGTGTCTAGCGGTGGTATGGTGACTGTGGTTGCGACTACTCTGCAGTAACTAAGTGTAATCCACTAACCTACACCTGGAGTTTTCTCCTGGCGGCCTTCCTAATTTTTACTTTTGCTTTTTCCAAATTTATTCCTGGTGGTGGGGTGGAGGTAGCTTCAGGTTGCCCTTGCAACTCTATCCTTTTTTTGTGCTTGACCTTGAATTGCCTTTAGCAAAATGGAATTTGCACTGGAAAACTGGACACTTATTCAGTGGCCCAGCTAAAAGACTTCTGTCAACAAATGGGAGTGTTTCTTTAAGCGTGGTGCCAAGAAGGGGGAACTCCAGACCAGTTTGAGGGCTTGGGTGGAAGCGCGCAGAGAAGAGAAGGAGGAGGATGAGGAGACAGACCGGGGCACGGTCATAGGGGTAGAGGGATTGTTCCATCCAGAGGTGGGAAACCTACTCCCCGAACCAATGACCTCCTCTAGGAGGGGCAGTAGTGTCTCCGGGGGAAGCTTGACCGAAGCGGAGCTCACAGACAGGAGGGAAAAAAGGAAGCTGAAGTGGGAGTTAGCCAGGTTAGAACAGGGGAAGGAGGAACAGAGGATGGCTCATGAGCTTAGACTAAAAGAGCTAGAACTCAAAGCTCTACAGTTAGGACTCGCCAACTCTCCAAATGATGGCAGCGAAACCAGAGAACCAACCAGGGAGTCCAGACCCTACCTGCCTAAGGATATAATTGCCAGCTATAGTCAGGGGGATGACATAGCCAAGTGGCTGGCTGCCTATGAGGTCTCCTTAAGAGCCCATGGGATCCAGGAGAAACACTGGGGGGGTGGGTTGTATAAGTATATGCCTCCTACTGGTCGGGATACCTTGTTAGCCTTGGAACCGGAGGAGCAGACCAACTACCCCACCATGAAGCTAGCACTGATCAGGAAGTTTGGGCTAACCCCAGAAAGGTATCGCCAGAAGTTCAGGGGGAGCCACAAGTTAAGCACCCAGAACTGGGTGGACTTTCTAGATTATGCAAGGAAGGCATTGGAGGGCTGGGTATAGGGCAGTGAGGTGAAGGATTATGAGGGGTTGTATGATCTTTTTTTGAAAGAGCATCTACTCGAGAAATGTTTTCCCGAGCTGCGCCAACACCTGGTGGACAGCAAGCTGACTAACCCCCGGAAGCTTGCAGAGGAGGCGGACATCTGGGCGAGTACCCGGGTGTCCTCAAAGGGGACTGGAGGGGATTCCCAAAAGGCCGGACAGGGCGCCCCTCAGAAGAAGGAGGGGGGAGAATAAAAAGCGGGAGTTCTCTAAAGGTCCCAAAACAGTTTCCAGGGAAAGGGAACAGGTTTCACCCCTAAGGCTAACCCGCCCCGAAACCCTCATCCTGGCCAAAGCCAGCAGCCAAGGGTTGTCCACTGCTTCGAGTGTGGTGGTGTCGGACATTATAAGGGAGATGTCAGATGCCAAAAGAGACCACCCCCTCCCACCGGAGGAAAAGCCCCGGGAGTAGCTAGTGTAGCGCTTGGGGAGGAGTTGCCCTTAGATAAGGGGGGTGAGTGGGTGGGTGTCACCTTAGTGTCCCTGGGAGAACGGGAGATGGTTCCTAAGATCCAGGTGCCCCCAAATACTGCTAAGTATGGGCAATGGATCACCATCAATGGCCAAGAGAGGGAGGCTCTGAGAGATACAGGAGCCAGTATGACTATGGTGAGAAGTCAACTGGTGTCTCCAGAGCAGGTGGTTCCCAATGTACTCCACCCCGCCGCGATGGCTGACGGCAGAATGGGCCACTATCCCGTGGCTGAGGTTCCCTTTGAGTGGGAAGGGGTTGCAGGTTCACTTCGAGTTGCCGTAAGCCCTGCCGTGCCAGTTGATTGTCTGCTGGGGAATGATATGGAGCACAATGCTTGGAGAGAGGTGGAATACCGGACGCATTCTGTGATGCTGGTACACCTGACTGGGCCTGTGTAAGCACAAGGTCTGCGACTGCCCGGAGAGGGAGTTCCCCTGGGTTGGAGCCTGGAACAATGGCCCAACCCGCTGCCAAAAAGGGACAGACCCGAAGACAGGAGAAGCTTGCTTCGGCTTCCACACCCCATGTGACAGATCGGCCGCCTGCGGTGGTGGACCAGGAGTCCGTGGAGGGGGAAGTAGTTTCTCTGGAGGATCTGCCCATCCCTGCTGAGTGGCATGTGGAGGGAGGGCCTACCAGAGAGGAGTTATGTAAGGGCCAGAAGCAGTGCCCTACCCTTGAGGGACTGAGGCGACAGGCTGAAGCCCAGGCAGCAGGGGACGTTGCGGGACACTACCACATTTACTGGGAGGATGGACTCCTCTACAGTGAACCCAAGGTACCCATACCTGGTTCATCAAGGGCCTTGGTAGTCCCGCAACGGTACCGAGCCTTTCTGCTGGAATTGGCTCATGCAATACCCTTGGCAGGACACTTAGGTCAGGACAAGACCTTTGCTCGGCTTGTCCCCCACTTTTACTGGCCTCAGATGAAAGTGGCGTCTAACACCTACTGTCGGACGTGTGTAACCTGCCAAGCCAGTGGGAAAACAGGGGTGAAGCTGAAAGCTCCCCTAGAACCACTTCCTGTCGTTAGCACCCCCTTTGAAAGGGTGGGCATCGACATTGTAGGGCCATTGGATCCACCAACAACAGCTGGTCACAGGTTCATCCTGGTTCTGGTGGATCATGCCACACGGTACCCAGAGGCAATTCCTCTGAGGACTGTCACTGCACCTGTGGTGGCTAGGGCCCTGATGGGGATCTTTACCCGAGTGGGATTCCCCAAGGAAGTTGTGTCCGACAGGGGGACCAACTTTATGTCAGCGTACATGCGGGCAATGTGGAAGGAGTGTGGAGTGACCTACCGGTTCACCACTCCCTATCACCCCCAGTCCAATGGACTGGTAGAAAGGTTCAACAAGACCTTGAAGGGCATGATTAGAAGTCTGCCTGAAAGCCTGTGGAGGAAATGGGACGTCCTCCTACCCTGTTTGCTATTCTCCTACAGGGAAGTGCCACAGAAGGGAGTGGGCTTCAGCCCCTTTGAGCTTCTGCATGGGCACCCTGTACGCGGTCCTCTCAGCCTGGTGAAGGATGGATGGGAAAAGTCTCCCAGGAAACCCCCCCAGGATGTGGTGAGCTACATGCTGGCCTTCAGGAGCCAAATGGCGAAGTTGTGGAAGCAAGCTTCTGACAACTTGGAGGCCAGCCAGGCAGTAATGAAGGAGTGGTAGGACCAGAACGCTCACCAGGTGGAATTGGAGCCTGGCCAGAAAGTGTGGGTGATGGAGCCTGGAGAGCTAAGTGCCCTCCAGGATCGCTGGACAGGCCCCTTTGAGGTGTTGGAGAAGAAGGGTAAGGCCACATACCTGGTGGACCTTAAGACCCCACGACAGCCCCTACGGGTGCTTCATGCCAACCGACTCAAACCCCACCATGAGAGGCCCGAAGTCATCTTAATGATGGTGACTGATGGGGAAGAGGAAGCGGAAAGCGAACCTCTCCCAGACTTGTTCTCGTCTCAAGAAAAGGATGGGTCAGTGGAGGGAGTGATTCTCTCTCCAACCCTAACTCCTGAACAGCGGGAGGACTGTCACCAGATACTGGAGCAGTATTCTACGCTGTTCTCCCTTGTCCCGGGAAGGACTCATCTGTGTACCCATGATGTGGACACAGGGGACAGCCCACCAGTGAAGTCAAAGACCTACCGGCTGTCCGACAAGGTGAAGGCTAGCATCCATGGTGAGGTTGCCAAGATGCTGCAGCTAGGAGTTATAGAACCTTCCAACAGCCCCTGGTCCAGTCCGGTGGTTCTAGTGCCAAAAGCCGCTCCACCAGGCACCACTCCAGAACTGAGGTTCTGTGTGGATTACCGGGGACTGAACTCAGTTACAAAAACTGATGCTCATCCGATCCCTAGGGCAGATGAATTAATTGACCGGCTGGGAGCTGCCCAATATCTAAGTACCTTTGACCTCACTTCAGGGTACTGGCAGATCTCCCTGACAGATGGAGCAAAGGAAAGGTCAGCCTTCTCCACGCCAGAGGGACAATTCCAATTTTGTGTGATGCCCTTTGGGCTCAAAAATGCCCCTGCCACTTTTCAGCGGCTGGTGAATCAGGTCCTCTCCGGAATGGAGGGTTTCTCCGCTGCTTATCTGGATGACATTGCTGTCTTCAGTAGCAGTTGGGAGGACCATTTGCAACATTTGCAAGCAGTTCTCCAGGCCCTGAAACAAGCTGGATTGACAATCAAGGCCAGCAAATATCAGATTGGGCAGGGGTCGGTTGGGTACCTTGGACACTTGGTGGGTAGGGGGACAGTGCAGCCCCTGCAGGCAAAGATTGAGGCAATCATGACCTGGGAACCGCCCAAGACGCAGACTGAGGTCCGAGCTTTCCTGGGCCTCACAGGCTACTACTGTCGCTTTGTGAAGGGGTATGGCACTATTGTAGCGCCTCTCACAGAGCTCACCTCAAAGAAACAACCTCGACGGGTGGTTTGGACAAAGGCTTGTCAGCAGGCCTTTGAAAAACTGAAGCAGGCAATGTGTGCAGCACCGGTCCTGAGGGCCCCAGACTTCTCCAAGGAGTTCATTGTCCAGACAGATGCATCAGAACATGGCATTGGGGCAGTGTTATCGCAACTGAATGAAGAGGGCCTGGATCAGCCTGTAGTTTTCCTCTCCAGGAGACTGCTTCCCCGGGAACAGAAGTGGAGTGCCATTGAGAGGGAAGCTTTCGCGGTGGTGTGGGCTCTGAAGAAGCTGCGGCCATACCTGTTTGGCTCGCACTTCCTGGTTCAGACTGACCACCGACCCCTTCGTTGGCTGATGCAGATGAAGGGGGAGAATCCCAAGTTGCTGAGATGGTCCATCTCCCTACAGGGAATGGACTTCCGGGTGGAACATCGGCCTGGAGTGGACCACGCCAATGCAGACGGTCTCTCTAGGTATTTCCGCCTTAGTGATGAGGACTCCCAAGGGGTTGGGTAGTTCTCCCCACTTTCATCTGGGGGGGACGCGTGTTAGACCTGTCTGGCCTTTTGTGTAGTTCCTCCAATTTATTAATTATTTTGTCCCCTTTTCGCCCCTCATGCCTTTGTGTTTTTTTTTATGTCCACTAGGTTTTTATGGTGTTGGCCTGGGGGATAGGTGCTCTTTTGCCCTCCTAGTTTTTCATCTCAGGCCTAGGTGCCTTTCCTGACAGGAAGTCACCCAGGTTTACAAAATGGTGGTTTTCAACTGACACAACTGTCACACCTGGGATTTGTCCCATAGGATAGAGTAGGGCATTCCAGAACCTTCTGGTCCCTTCTGGACCTCTGAGGGTCAGCCTATATAAGGCGGAATGCTGGACAGCCATTTTGTCTTGACAGAGAGGAACAGCTAGAGTAAAGGCTGAGGTCTGGAAGGGGTAGGGTCCTCACAGGGTGGACTGCTTCACAGGGGTTGCCTCCTGACTGGGATCACCACCCCCCATTCCTGTTGACCTAACCGAGTTAGTCCCGTCCTGCTGACCCTGGACAGAGAGAGAGTTGCCTCAAGATAGGTGAAGGGGTTAATTCCAGTTAACTGTGGAGCTGCGGGGATCCCTGCTGTGAGAACGGAACTGAGTGCCCCCCTTTCACCAGCTCCTGTCCAGAATGGAGGGTTAGTGGGTTCCTGCTGAGGATAGAGGTTGGGGACTCAAACGTGAGAGAATTAATCTCTAAACCCCTTCCCTTGGGTGCTGAAGCAGGATACTGCCCTCGTGACACTGAGGCCCCCTTACCAGTGACTGATCGTGCAGCCGGTGAATCAACCTCTCCACCTGCGAGAAAGAGGGGAGGTGTGTCGGGGTTCTGGTGGCTACGTTGTGTTCGCTGATTCCGCCGTGAGCGGGACCCCTGGGGCATCAACAGCGTAGTTGTGGCAGCGCCACTTTCCTGAGGAAAAAGGGGGCTGGCGGTGCAGAAGCCGGGCGCCATTGCGCATGCCCCAAGCAGATTCAGTCCTTGCTGACAGGAGGGGCCTAGGATCGAGCAGGCCCGTGGTAGAGCCACTGCCAGCGTCAGGCGGGCGGAGCAGGCGCTGTACCTGGTCCGCTAGTCCCCCGGACATGCGTGGTAGTGCCTCCGCGGGGGAAACATCGAAGACAGTCTAAAGGGTGATCCCCGAGGAAGCGGGCGGGAGGCGAGCATCAGCTCTTCTCCGCTTGTGTGCCCTTTCTCCCTGCATAAGCTCCAACAAGGAGGAGCGGTCTTGAGCGGGAGAGGAGGGACGAAAGCCGTGTCAAGTGCCTGGAAAGACTGGTTCCTTCCTCCCCTGACGAACGGAGACACAGGCCCGGTGGGCCCAACACAAAGGAAGTAAGGAGAGAATGAGAGGGGGAAGTTGGAGGCCATAGTTTTCCTTACGGAGGAGCAGAGACTTCCGGTCAGCCACACAAGGATTAGACTAACACGGGGCAAAGCCCGTTACGATTCTTACAAAAAGTATATTAGAACTAATATTGAATGCTGACTGTTTACCTTTGATGAATAACCCCCCCCCCTTTTTTTGAGATAGTTCTAGAGAAGAGCTTACACAGAATAGGTGGAGTGAGAAGGGCTAGCCAATTCTTCTTGGTGACAAAGGTGGGAAGGGGGTAAATGTGATAACCTTTATCAGAGGAGTCAAGTTAGTTAAGTTAGAGGAGTGCAGACACTGCTCCCTGGAAACCAATGTGATGTGTTGTAAAGCTGGAAAGTGGAATGTTGAAATATCTTGGCAATTCTGAAGAAATTATTAATTTCACTGTTGGAATGTTTTGTATTGAACTGTGCTAACTAGAGGTAAATAATAGATAAGTGAACAAAGAGTATTTTTATAAACCAGCTCGTATTTTTACACAAAGATTGGTGTAGCGTCATTTTTGAGTGGAATTTTTTGATGTTACTGCTGGGTTGTACGCAATCTTTACACATGTGCCTCACTTAGAGATTGTCTTACCCTAGGCCAGGCTACCCTAGGTGACCTGACAACATTAGGTTCCAACACACACCTTTTGGACTAGCATTGCAAAATGTATATCATCTCAGTATATTCAATATGTAAATATATTGCCTGGACCCATGAGAGTGCATTTCAAAGCAACTTCCCCTGCAGGGAAATCTGTGTGCCACATCTGCCTGTAGAGACGTGGTCCACAGGTGCCACACAAAGGCTCCCCTGCGCGGAAAGTTGCTTTGAAGAACACTGTAAGGGGCAAGCCATTGTAACAAATGTAATGTAATTAATTATCATTGAGGTCAATATTTTGTCGGCCCCTGACAGTGCTGGGCGCCAGGCAGCGCAAGAATTCCTTGTATTCTTCGGTGCTCAAAATGAGGAATTCTTTCTTTGCAGGGCATTCAGCCTGCATTCCTCCCTTTTTTTTTCAATAAAGAGGAATTTTGCCGCTCCCTCATGTACTTGTTGCTAATTGCCTGGGTAGGGTAAGGTCTCACTGCTTTTTCTCAAAAACTAAGGGGCATATTTACAAGAAAATGACACAGAGCAGTTCTGCAAGCAATTTTGCTGCACTGACCAGCGTCATTTTCTAAGTGTAGGAATGTGCCATATTTACAACAATGCGGCACATTCCTCTACTCACCACTGCGCTGGTGCAAAAAATCAGCCAAGCGCAAGCGCAGACACCCTTGCACCGCGGTGCAAGTATGCCTGCGTGGCAGTGATGATTGTTGCTGTGCTGGAAGGGATTGCACAAAAACGATCATTAATGGCGTTTTGCTCCTTCTATGTGTGCTGCAGAATGCATCACACATAGAAAGAGCAAGAAAGAAGGAGAAATAAAAGTAGTTCTCGTTGTGCCACTCTTACGCCTCCCCTGGGGAGGTGCACTTTTTTGGCACTGCCTCAAATTTACAGATCCTTGTGTGTCAAAAAAGCAATGGGTGTTGTGTGGGAAACCCATAGCAACATCTATTGCACACTCCTTTGCGCAGAAAAGCAGGAGGACCAAATTTATGAGGTGTCGGTAAGCAATGCGAGGTGGCTTAGTGCTGCCTTGTAAATATGGAACAGGACACAGTGCCACTGAAGCGGCACAAAAGGTGGCGCTCCCATGACGCAATGCCCTTGTCACTATGCCCCTAAGTTGGCCCCATACAGTACCTCACATTAAAGTCTTTAATATCTTCATCACACTTTAATTTACTTTTAGTAGGGACATTTTATTTATTTATTTTTTCCTACACATCCAGAATTGTTATAATTGGAAATAGCAGCTGTAGAGGCCAGCAATCATGCTTACATCTGGAAGAAACTTTGCAAAAATGATTTCTAGTTCCAAAGCTGTGATTAACATTTTAATGCACATAACAAAATGAATGCACTTATCTAAATATGAATTCTTTGTACTGAGTCCCGGGGTCAGATGATTTCATTACATGTATTTCCAAGTCTACAGTTGCAAAATTGATTCTTATTTTCTAAGGAGTCGCCGTTCACCCAAAGATGGAGTTTCTATCAAACGAAAAGGAGCAGCATTTTTCAATTTCCTTAAGAATTATTAATGTCACTGGTGCCATTTGAATAGGTCATTTTAAATTAAGTAACTGCAGCCCATAAAAATAACCAACAATGACTGGTGATAAAGATGTATTTCTTTTACATGTGACAAAATCCTTACTGTTGGCTAAACAATGTGCATGGTGTGAAAAAGGTATTAGGAAGAATTGCACATGCAGGGCCTGAGTGCAGCGTTACTTTGAAATTGTTCAGGATACATAGGCTAAGATGCACCCTAGTGTCATCTCCCAGGTTTCTTTATTTTTGTGGCGGATAGGTGAAATTGAATGCACATTGAGGGGGTGGGCAACTAAGGAAAAGCCCTTTTGTGAATCTGAGAACCATTATGATTGCTGGCACAACAACCAATTTCCAATTTTCCAAACCTGGCATTTGCATTGCCTAATTTGAGAATTTTTTTCCAGGGTACAGCACCAAAACTCAATCATCTTAGAACACCAGGAATTGATTAAGGTGCTTACACTGACAAATGCGCTCATTCTGAATGGACCAGACAATTTTGCATGAAATATCCGAGGGGGCATCAACAACAGCACTGCTAATTGTGAACTACACGTGAACATTTCTATTTCAAGAATGGGACTGCTGCCACATCAAGGAGACTGCAGCACTAGTGCTAGATGAGGCCTCCTCATTGGTCCATCAACTATTGCCAGATAATGGCCCTCTTTTTCCTGTAGATCTCCTCCTGAACCACTCTGTGATGTCGGGTTGGAAGGATTGAGCTTTGTGGGGCCAGATTTTGATTTAAAACCACAATAGCAGCTCCCATGTTGCCCTATGGTGCCCCCTTGTGGTTGGCAATAGAAACTGCCACAACCCTGTTCTCCCCCTAGTAGTGGAGAAGTGTGGCTCAATGGTTAGAGCGGCAGACCCTGATGCAGAGGTCTAGCCCGGGACCAGTGTTCAATTCCCCGCCTCGGCGGTTCTTGGGCTCAAAAATTCCACGGACCTGATAATTCTCGCCTCGGTGCCTATTCCAATCATGGAGTCCCACTCTGCAACTCTGGGCAATAGCTTGCTTAATCTCCACAACAGCCCCCACAACGCTAAGGATGCCTGGCCTCCACCTTGGGGGTGCCCAGGAGTGGACACCTCACAGGGAAAGCCAGGATGTGTTCCACAGCGGTATTCGTACAAGCGCCTTGAGACCCTTGCTGGTGATAGTGCGCTATACAAGTATCAATTTACATTTTTACCTAGTACTCCTGTTCCTTTTGGGGTTCACCCCGTAAATGGATGGAGGAGGGGAGCAATAAAACTATGGGTAACCCCCCAAAAATCACCCAGAAGTCATGTCATTCTATACCCCATCAACCTTCACAATGCACCCAAAACCCAGTCCAGTCATGTTTCTTTTCATTCATTCTGGTACTTGTAATTAATATGTTAATTATGTATAAAATACACATTTAAAAAAATCTAAAGAAACTACAACCCTAAAGAAGAAATTCAAGTCGGACATAAAGATCTCAGGATCAATTGACCTCTGCATAAATGTGAAATGTTGTCTATCTGAAACACATGGCAAATGCAATGTATTAGTAGGTCACTAGTGCTGTGAGGACCTCACTAGGGAACAATGGAGAAATGTACAAATATAAAATGAGAATTATGCCAGGGGATGGACGGAGAGTAGCAAATTCGCCTTTTGTTCATGGTCACCTGAGAACTTTCCCATTTCTTTGAACCCTCTTTTTGTCAGTATCAGGAATCTGAATGCCATGACAGTGCTATTTAGTGCCACCATGCATGTGCCCTGGCCCTAAAATGGTATTGTTAAAATTGTAAAATGTGTAGTATGGTATCTACTGTCTGAAGCAAAATTGGCTTAAAACCAAAGGTAAAAAGAAAAGGCATCTCCCTAATAGACCCCAAGCTTATTATTGGGCCTCCCACCTGCAAGCATTTAACAAGTGGGAAGTCGCCCCCAGTGATGAATCTGCTACGAGGCTCCAGAGGTCCCTGATGGAGACAAAGATGTGTGTACACTATTCATATGTTAAGCTATATTGATCTGTGCTTCTGGGGCCAGCTCAGGCATCATTAGACGCCTGGGATGAAGCTGTACAGTATTTGAAGGATCACCCAACATAGACTGAACTGAGACCCCTGTGAAGCGGCGACAAATTTTGGAAGTACAGAAATTAGTGGGGTACATTAGATGGGCAGCCATTGGCATTTTCAGATTGGGAACTCCTTCTAAGGAGTTTCCCGATCATCAACTTGGACATGCCCTTAGGGCAAAACACATAGACTGGGAAACTCTAGAGAGTAGCAACCCCATCGAGAACAGGGTCCTGACAGAAGTACTTTCTGAGAAGGTGGCCTCCCTCACTTGTTGCACACTTCTTAATAACAGACAGGGTCATTTTATCCCATTGCTTTTTGGTTGGGAACTGGAGATGGGACAGTTGGACTGTGTCGACTGGGAGAGTGCCTTGATTCATTCCTATTAGGTCACAATATAAACCCTTTTTATGCTCATCCAGTTAAAATATTATACTGGGTATGTTAAGGCTGCAGCCCTCTGATTAGATGGGGAAGGGTGCCAACTCCCAATTTCCTGAGATGTAATGATGCTGATGGTTGCATCTTTCACGCGCTTATACGTTGCCCTCTCATCAGGAGCTACTGGCAGGAGAGAGTAGGGAAACTCACAATGGTCCTGGAAGTGTTGATCCGTGCACCCCACAGTGTTCACTCCTGGGGATACCAGTTGATGTGGATCTACCATGAAAGCAATTCCTTTTCTGCACTCTGGGGGCCGCGCAGGTGAAAAGGGACATCACCAAGAATTGAGAATGACCCTAGGTGCCCACCACACTCATGTGGAGTATGGGTATGATGCATTGCATGGAAATTGAGTGCCGCTCGCTGTTGGGAGTGTGTTGGCAGCAGACGGGGGTCTCCAAGGACCAGGAGCCCCGTAACCTGATCCACCTGGGCTTGCCTGCTTCACTGCCCACAAGCGCTTCATCACTTCTCACGGCCCCCGCTCCGCGGGAGCCGCTCGCTGTTGGGAGTGTGTTGACAGCAGACGGGGGACTCCAAGGACCAGGAGCCCCGGACCCTGATCCACCTGGGCTTGCCTGCTTCACCGCCCACAGGCGCTTCATCACTTCTCACGGGTGCCGCTCGCTGTTGGGAGTGTGTTGGCAGCAGACGGGGGACTCCAAGTACCAGGAGCCCCGGAACCTGATCCACCTGGGCTTGCCTGTTTCCCCGCCCACAAACGCTTCATCACTTCTCGCGGTCCCCGCTCCGCGGGAGCTGCTCGCTGTTGGGAGTGTGTTGACAGCAGACTGGGGACTCCAAGGACCAGGAGCCCCGGAACCTGATCCACCTGGGCTTGCCTGCTTCCCCGCCCACAAGCGCTTCATCACTTCTCGCGGCCCCCGCTCCGCGGGACACGCGCGGGCGTGCGCTGGGCGAAGCCCGGGCCGGGGGCGGGCCCATCTGAGCCCGTCCGAGACTGTTCGAGGCTAGGCTGGGCCACATCTCTTGGTCTTCACTTCTGGAGTGCCCCTCTGGACAAGCTAGCAGTGACTGTGAGAAGCTGGCCTGCTTAATATCTACCAGTATACCCATTCTGGCAAAGGACTTCCTACAGGTCTTTTAGAGCCTGGATGACTGTGTTTTTAATTCCTGCAACTCATCTAGTATAATCTAGTATAATTTCATCAATAAGCTTAGTGTCTGTGGTTGTAGACTTTCTATGTAGTATATTGCCTTGTTTATTACGTTATTTTAGTCATGTCAAAACATAAAGGAATTAAAACTCATGTTGAGCCTGCAGGCGCTACCATCGATACTTATCTTGTGAGGGCAGTGAGCGCCATTAATGCTGAAATCGATAGAGCTGAACACCGACTTTCACTAGGCTTAGGTAGCCTGCCGGCCCCCGCAATTCCGATTATACCCTCTTCAGAGCTTAGTCATCCCTGTAGCCCAGGTAATATACAAAATGAGGACTGTGCCGAGGTAGCCCCGATACCAGAGGCCTCTGAGCCTGGAGATGCCCCATCTTTGTCGACTGCTAATGAGGTGCCCACCCCAAGAAAGATAAGGGGATGTAGGAACCACCAGCCCAAAAAGGGGACAAATAATATTGGAAAGGGATCTAAATCTACCCCCGCCTTTAGTGCAGGAGAGCAACCAGCTAGTTCCGGGGTTTCAAATGATTCACAGGTCAATCAGAATATTAACGCCATGGTTGCCAAAATCGAAATATTTTTAAAACCGTTACATGACAAAATTGACACACTTAATGGGGAAGTTACCAGGCTAGGTGGGGAATTGATAGTCCATAATGAGCTACTTAAAACAATGAGCGATAGATATACTGAATGCCCCCAAAGCATTATTAATACGCGAATAGTAGTAACAGCGGAGGAGGCTCGTGGTACCGCTAGGTGATCGGGGACTAAATCTAATGCTCACAATATGGCTATAGGGGATAGCCTAGACCCTCGAGGCCTTAATAAGCCTGTGGCAGGGAATAACCATACAAGGGATAACAGTAATTTAAACATCGGCAGAAAGGAGTGCTCACTGGAGATTAAAACCCGGACAGAGAGAGTACCAGTGGAGGGTAAACGTTGCAGTACAATTAATCTACCCCCAGACTGCGCACCATATGTGGCAGTCTTGGTGAACGCCCCCCCCCCCTTAATCCGACATCAACAGAAACTCATGAATCACTTAAAAATAAAACGGTGCACTGGCTTAATCTCCACTGTGGGTTCCCAGTGAATTATGCTGAACAGATCCTTACTACAAAAAGGGTGTAGTAAAGACGCACTACACATAAGTAAATTCCAACACGTTTATTGGGTTCCATAAACACAGGTGCTCCCAGCTTGACGGCTTTGTCTCACTCCAACATTCTATCGCTGCCTTCAGGTGACAGCACGGGCCATACCAAGGGTGAGGGAAGCGGAGGGGGAGATGGAGGGGTGGGTGCAACCATAGGACAAGTTACAACACATCATCCTCCCTAGGGAGACCACAAAGGGGTGAGTGAGCGGGGTGGAGAACCGGAGGGAAGGAATGGGCCAAGAGGAGAGGATGTGAGACCAGTGAGGAATGGAAATGGAGAGAGAGAGAGAGAGAGAACGAAAGAAAGAAAGAAAGAAAGAATTGGGGTAGAACAGGTGAGAGAAGCATGGGGTGAAAAGAACTAAAGTGAAGGGTACAAAAACCATAACATTGAGTCTTGCGCAGAAGACTCCATCCTAGGTCTAGGCCTAGATTAACCTGAACCAAGTTCACATGAGCCCCCTATCTGGGTGACAGCAGATGCCTTTACCTCATGCTATACTGCCTGTGCCAGGATGGGGTGGTTCTTTTCCTGTGACTTTCCCTTCTCTGCCCCCTTTCCTGCCATCTGTCCCCTGACCCTGAAATCCCATCACCTTTCTGATCTCTCTTAATGGTAACAGGGACTACTTGGTCTTGACTCCACATTTTCCCGTCCTCCATGACTACCACATTGCTCTTTACTTCTTTTATTTTCCCTGGGGCGAAGAATCTGTCCTCTCTTTTCCCCATTCCGTCCGACTTTCTGATGTACACCATCTGTCCTTTCTGGAGGTTCTTCTCCTTTGCACCCCACTTTCTGTCGTACCAATCTTTGTATTTGCTTTGCTTGTCTTCAATTCTCTTTCTCATAATCTCCTGATCCACCTCCCGATGACCCCCTTTCCCCATCCAATGCGGGGACAGCTTTGATCCAGCCTTTCTTCCTCTCATCAGCTCGAACGGTGTGTGCCCCGTAATGGAGTTGGGGGTGGTATGATAGGCCCGCAGAGTTTCCATTATGGCGTCCTCCACGTTTTACCCCGACTTGTTGGCAAGGTTGATACATTCCTTCAACAAGCGGTTTGCCCTTTCCCCTTTGCCGTTCACCTTAGGACAATACAACGGAGTGCAGATATGAGTTATCGAGCAGTCTTTCAGAAACTCTTTCATTTCCTCCGAGATTAGTTGGACCCCATTGTCCGTTATCAACTTTGAGGGAATACCCTCTTTAGTGAACACTTCTCTGAGGAATCGTATCAATGACTTTGTGTTGATATTGACTACAACCTTGTGTGTTATCCAGTTTGAGTAATAGTCACTCATTACCAAAAGGTACCAATCTTGTGAGCCCCTTCCATGAATGGGTCCCGTAATGTCGAAGCCCAGTTTTTTCCAAGGTGCCATAGGTACTTCCACTGGAATCAAAGGAGAATGCTTAGATACTTTCGATTTGTCGCTAATGCTACATGCGTAACAATCTCGTACCTTCTCCTCCATCTCTCGATCCATCTCTGGGAACCAGTAGTCTGCTCTTAACCTTGACTTGCATAGGCTCCTGCCCAAATGACCTTCATGGGTCAAGGTGATCACTTGCTGCCTCATTCCCTCTGGTGGAACAAGTTTTCCAGACTTCATGATGAAATTCGTGTCCACCGAGAGGTCATCTTTTACATTCCAATACGGTTGAATTTCAGTACTCAGCTCCTTGCACTTCTGGGGCCACCCTGACACTATGTACTTCTTTACCTTCTTCAATGTCTCATCCTTATCCATTTGCTTTTCCCATTCTTCTTTTGCCACTGCTGCTACACTTATTTCCAAAATGGTGTCCTCCACCTTTTCTTCCTCAGCATCACAGCGGATGGGAGACCTTGAAAGAAAATCTGCCACTCTGTTTTGTTGTCCCGGTATGTATATAGCTCTGAAACTATATCCTTGCAGGCCCAACACCCACTTTGCTATGCGCTGGGTCATTTCCTTCATGTTTTTCTTGGTGAACAAAGGCACCAGCGGCTTGTGGTCCGTATGCACCTCGAATTGTACACCCCATACGTAGAACTTGAAATGTTTGATTGCCCAATAAACAGCTAGAGCCTCCTTCTTCACCGTGGAATAGTTTGCTTCCGGAGAGGTGAGGGTTCTGGAAGCGAAAGCCACCGCCTTTAACTGCTTCTTCCCTCGTTGAGATAAGGTTGCGCCAATTCCACGGTTACTTGCATCTGTAGTAATTATTATGTCTCTTTCAGGATCAAATTTTCCTACGAAGGGTGCCTGTATGATTGAATTTTTTATATCTCTGAACGCCGTCTCTTGTTTTTCTCCCCAGTTGAAAATGCTGTCTTTCTTTACCAATTCCCTCAAAGAATAGGATCTGGTGGCAAAATCCTTAATGAATTTCGCCATGTACTCCGTCAAACCCAGAAACGACACCACCTCCTCTCTGCTTGTCGGTGTTGGAGCATCTCTAACGGCGGTGACCACGTCACATTTAGGTTTGATACCTTCTTCTGAAATTGTGTGGCCCAAGTAATCCACTGAGCTCACCCCCAACTTGCACTTGCTCACTCTGGTGGTGAACCCTACCTCCTTCAATCTCCTTAGCACTCCTTTTATGTTCTCACTGTGTTCCTCTTCATTTGAGCCATGAATCAGGATGTCATCCTGGAAGCACATTGTTTTTCTGCAGTCTTTGAGAATGTGCTGCATTACACGTTGGAAGGCCGCAGACGCCAACCCAAAAGGCATCCGTAGAAACTTGAAGTTTCCAAAAGGAGTTGTGAATGCTGTCAGAGACTGTGACTCCGGATGTAGCTCTATCTGATAGTAGGCCGAGGACAAGTCCAACACACTAAAGAATCTGGCCCCTTGTATAGTGCACAACATCTCTCCGATTCTCGGGAGGGGGTAACGGTCTATCTGAATGTTTGCATTCAGGTCTCTCAGGTCTACACACAGCCTAATGTTCTTTCCTCCATCCTTGGTCGTGATAACAACCGGAGCCAACCATGCTGAAGACTCTATCTCCTTGATAACCCCTTGGCTGACCAGTTTGTCCAACTCATTTTTCCAAGGCTCCTTCATACGCAGAGGAATGGAGCGCGTTTTATGTACTACCGGTACTGCTCCTTCCTTAAGCGTAATTTTGTGCATATAGTTCTTTAACACACCAAGTTTTTCATTAAATACCTCCTTAAATTCTTGGCTCAGGTTTTCAGCAATACTGGGTGGTTCCACTAAAAGCACTTGCTCTCTGTTGTTGGGATCTAGCTTAATCCCTAGTTCCTTCTGATGCTTCCACCCCAGTAGGTTAGAACCCCTCGTGGTGACATACACTTTCCCCACCGTGTGCCTATCCTTAAAGGTTATCCTCATTTTAGCCATACCCTCTAATGGTATTCGTTCCTTGTAGTAGCCTACTGGATTTATGTCAGCCTTCTCTAGTTCCACCCCATGTTTAGCAAACTTTTCTTCTAACACCCCTTTGTCTATTAGCGTATAAGGGGAGCAAGAATCCGCAAAAACTTCAACTCTCTCTACATCCAAGGTAATTTCACATTTGGGATATTCATTACATTCTTTTCCTTCATCATCTCCCACCTGAAATATAAAGGTTTTTACTCCCCCATCCTCAATTTCAACATTTTCCACCATATGTACTTTAGGATTGAAATTCTTGCATACTTTTGAAAAATACCCCCTTTTGTTGCATTTCCTACATAACACATCTCTAGCAGGACATTTCCAGTTGTTTGCCAGGTGATTGGGACTACCACATTTGTAACATAATAACCCTTAAGGATTGCTGTGCTGACTGCTCCTTGCCTTCTCCCCCACTTTACAAACGGTCTCCCCTTCTTGTGCCCCTTTGCTCTCATTTTTCTCTCTTGTTGCCCCATCATGTATTTTCATCTCCTTCATGCACAAGGCAGTGTGCTCTAAACCTTTAGCTATACTCAGTGACTCCTCTAGGTCAGGATTCCTTGTAAGGAGTTCCTCCTGTATCCTTGGGTCATTAGTGCACCTAACAATCTGGTCTCTTATCATTGAGTCAGTCAAAGCCCCAAATTCACACGTGGCAGATAGGCCCCTCAAGACAGACACGTAGTTAGTGACCTTTTCATCTTTCTTCTGCGCCCTTTTGTGAAATTTGTGACTCTCCAGTACCACATTCAGTTTAATTTTAAAATGTTCCTCCAATTTCATTAACGTATACTCATACACATTGGTCCCTTCTACCTCTTCTTGTTCATCATCTACCTGCCTGCCAGTAATGTCCTCAAACACTTTCCTTCCATGAATGCCTAAATTATGCAGTAAAATATGTTGCTTCCTCACGTTGTTGTAATTACCTCCCCCAATTGCTATGAGGTAGGACTTGAATATACCTTCCCATCTTTTCCATGGATTATCCGGCTCACCAAGATCATTTAAAAAGGGTGGAGGCTGGCTCATTCCTGCCCCTGCCATGGCCATAAACTGGAATTCCCTCTAGACTGCTCTGGTAACAATCCCAAATGCTTCTCCAGTGGCAGGGCGAGTTATAAGCTATATAAAACTTTCCTTATTTAATTTTCCCTTCCTGAGAAATGTGACATAAATGTACCTGTATATGTTTTTGCAACAGTAAAGCGGAATTAACTTTTTTTAATCACTTTTCAACTAACATTTCATTAATATAACTAAGGCTGTAGAGAATAATCGAGTCCTCTTTCTTTTTCCTTAGATTTTCCTCAGTCAATTACTCTGGGCGGGAACTTCCTGTGGAGAGCGTCGACGCTTAGTCAGGAACTCTCTGACTTCGTTGACTTCCACACGCGAGTCCGACGCCTCACACGCCGTGCACACCAGTCCGCCGAAACGAAGAAAGAAACAAAGCAAATTCTTCTCTCAGTTCACGCTCGACAACAAGAATGAAGCAGTGTCACCAGAAAACCAACGCCGAGTCGCGTTCACCAGGCACTTCACACGAACGCTCCCTCGCTCCTCGTCAGCATTGAAATCGGCTCCCCTGCTCCCCGAAACCTGCTGCAAACTCAAGTGCGGAGCACACCTCAGGAGTTACCGATGAGAAGAAACTCCAGAACAGCTCACCACAAGTCGCCAGGCACCTCGGGTCTTCTCCCCCACACAGCGCCAGCTCACCTTCCACAAAGCGGCACACCACGCTGATTGCTGCCCCGAAGGAGGTCACTGCGATGAGCTGCTCCCACTTCAAACACCCGTAGATACAGCAGGGAGTTGGCCAGCAGGAAGGGTGAGTCAACAGCTAATTTTTTTTTCTTCCGTTCAAGCACCAACAAATCCAGGGGAGATGCACCACGCTGACCCTGGCTCAGCTCCTCGTCCAACGTCGCCAAAAGTGTAGTAAAGACGCACTACACATAAGTAAATTCCAACACGTTTATTGGGTTCCATAAACACAGGTGCTCCCAGCTTGACGGCTTTGTCTCACTCAAACATTCTATCGCTGCCTTCAGGTGACAGCATGGGCCATACCAAGGGTGAGGGAAGCGGAGGGGGAGATGGAGGGGTGGGTGCAACCATGGGACAAGTTACAACAAAGGGTCAATTGGATAGGCCGATTAAAAAAACATATACGGGCGACTGTGTTATTATTAACTTCAAAACCCCACATTATGCTAGGATTTCCCTGAAGAGAGCAGTAGCTCTACCAGTAGATGAACAGGGTGCCTCTTTATTCCCATTAGGTTTTTTTTATAGTCACCTAAAGCAGGTATTTCCAAGGGGGACAACCCAGGACCGGCAAACAACTAGCAGGGTTTTACCATTTCAGCCTATGTTTGATCTACCTGTATCTAACCGATTTCAACCCCTTAATACTCTTGAAGAGAATGATTGACAGGTCCCGGACCCCCAGAAAATTGATATGGCGGACAGCAGGGGGATTGATGTACTAGGGGGGGGTGGGGGGAAGTGGGACAGGGATCTGTGGTTTTGGCCAATTTACAGAATGTTACATATTCGTCTGGCGAAAAACATCTTAGCCAAGAGAAAGAGGTGATCCCTGAGGGTATCACTGCCCAACCTAGCTGGGGGATCAATGCACTAGGGGGCGAAAATATAGGAGGTCAGGGATCTGTGGTTTTGGTCAATTCACAGAATGTTATACTTTCGCCTGGCGAAAAACATTTCAGCTCAGGGCCCCCTGAAGGTAACATTGCCCAACCCACTGAACCAGAAATTATATGTCATGCCAAAGGGCTCTCTATAGCTAGTTGGAATATAGCAGGGCTGGCTCAAAACAGGGAAATGTTGGGTTGGATGGATTTTCTTAGATCCCACGATATTATCTACCTCCAAGAGACCTGGTGTACGGAATTGGCTAGCTTCGAGGGGTTCGCCTTGTATGCCCTACCAGCCCAGAGCTCTGTGGCTGGCAGAGCAAAGGGGGGCCTTTAAATTCTTTTACTAACTAGCCTAACAATAGAAGTGAAAAGGCACTTGAACATCGGGTCTCATTCACAGATTCTTTGGCTTTATCAAAAAAACATCCAGGATGTCCTTCTTATTAATTTTTATAATAACATCTTTGATAGCTCACGGTCCAAAGTTGTTACGGACCTAGAGAACGCTATCGATAAGTTAAGTTTAGAGGAGGATGTTATTTTTGATTTAATAAGGGTCGGCAATTTTAATATACCTTTATGCCCTATGTCTACCACAAGTCTCTGAGGGGTAAGAAGTGATATGAGAGAGGATGATATTCACTTCCCCCA
Organism: Lissotriton helveticus; assembly: GCF_964261635.1. Classification (NCBI taxonomy): domain Eukaryota; kingdom Metazoa; phylum Chordata; class Amphibia; order Caudata; family Salamandridae; genus Lissotriton; species Lissotriton helveticus. The sequence goes on along the minus strand of NC_136069.1, from coordinate 1,135,256,352 downwards.
CAATCCATATGGCGCGTCATTGAATACCTTCCTTGCAGACTGTGATCTTGATATTATGCAATGTGCAAGAGATGGTATGGGGCACCCGATCCCCACTTTTACAGGTACAAATTATAATACAATTATTGATCATGTCCTGGTTTCCTCCAATATCTTCTCTATGTGTACCACTGCCAGGATTGAAGAATCCCAACTTAGTGATCATAATTGTATTATTATGACAGTTGAAATATGGGAAAATAGGTCTGCAACTCCAACAGTAATTATGGGCAACATTGAACCACATAGACCTAATGGCACAAGAATAAAATGGAAAGGGGTGAATGCGGATAAGGTGCTAAAAAATATTATTAATGAGATAAATGATAACTTGGATGTTAATTGTGAACCTGCATTGATCTTAATGCATTTTAGTAAAATTAACAATGCTATTGATTTTATTTTTGCCAAGACTACTAATAGGGTATTTACTCATAATAAGGGTTGGTTTGACCATGCTTGCACCTCGTCACTTTCTCAGTTAAAACAGGCATTGACAAGTCGACCGAGGGACCTGATGCTTGTAACAAAATTAAGAGCAGATTATAAATCCATACTTAAACAGAGGAAAGAAGAGCTGCAACAGGAGACCTGGGATAAACTTACTCAGGCTGCTGAGACTTCAGACTGCCAACTGTTTTGGGCAACAGTTAATTCCCCCTTTTTAAAAGATGAGGCGGTCCCTGAATTAATGTTACATGTCAGTAGCGAGGCCTGGGTAACCCATTTTTCTGGTATTTTTAAATCTTGTAATTACATAAGTATTGATCCTATTAATCCCAGTACCTGGCCTATAGTTCCACTAAATATAACTCTAGAAGAGGTGGAACAAGGCATTAGATCGAGTAAGGGAGGAAAGGCCCAGGGCCTGGACTGGGTCCCAATTGATGTTTACAAAGCTGTACCAGCTTTATGGGGCCCTTTATTAACTATTGTTTTTAATGCCGCAGTAACTGACGGAATCCCTCCTACCTGGGAAGAATCCATTATTATTCCCATTTTTAAGAAGGGGGATAAATCGGCTGCTAAAAACTACCGCCCAATTTCCCTTTTAGATTCCTCTATCAAAATCATGAGCAGGGTTTTGCTTGTCAGACTAGAAGAGTGGGCGGAGGATAATGGGATTTTAGCCAATACACAATATGGTTTAAGGAAAGGGCGAGGAACGCTTCAACAGTGTATTAATTTAGATTTATTAGTCGGGAAATACACTTATGCTAAGCAAGGTTCCCTTTACTTATGCTTCGTGGATTTAAGCAGTGTGTTCGATTTAGTGGATCACTCCATTTTATGGCGAACTTTACTAGAGCTCTGGGCTCCTCAGTCTATAATCTATTTTTTGGCACAGCTTTACGAAAGATTACAAACTTCTGTACAGTATAGGACTAGGGGGGAATGTACCCCTAAATTTGATGTCGGATATGGTATCCGACAGGTGATGAAGTCCCGGTACTGCTTTACGCAGATGATGCCGTGCTTTTATCCAGGACCCCAAATGGCCTTCAGCGGCTGATAGATAGGTTCGCTGATTTTATATCTAAGAGGAAGTTGCAGATTAATAAGAGTAAAACTTACACCATGGTATGCGGCCGCAGTTTTAAAAAACCTCACCCTTTTTTTATAGATGGACAGAAAATTCAATCGGTGGACACATTTTGTTATTTAGGGATTACTTTTGCCAGAGACAGAACTTCGTCAAATGAGATGCTGAATGTCTGGGCAAAAATGGTAAAAAGTGTCCATGGCGTTTTTACATTTGCAGCCAAGCTGGGTGATAGACGTATCAGTGACATGACTCACATCTATCAGTCAAGATGCACCTCTATTGCACTTTACGGTGCAGGGGTATGGGGTCATCATCCTGATAATAGTCTACAAATAGTGGAAAATAAGTTTCTTAAAAAATTGCTTTGTTTACCATCTTCAGAGTCTACAGAGTTAATCCACAGGGAAGTTGGGATAAGCTACCTGTCTGACCTTTTAGGCCCTTACTGATCTGGAGATCCTTATGGCAAAAAGAAGAGACTGCTTTTAATAGAATAATGATTAAAGATTGCCTCCAACTGGATAATTGTCTTATGATCCCCTGGCTTAAGTATATTTTACATAGTTTTAAGGAAGTCTTTGATTTAAACATCTTGGATGCCCCTAATGCCATAGCTGCACTGCCCAAAGCAGAAATGAGGAATATGTTTCTGTCACACAGAATTAAGAGGCGCTTGAGCTATAACGGGCAATTAACAACATGAATGTTTTATAATAGCTACTCAGTTTATGAAGGTTTCCAGGCATATTTAAGCCAGATGACAAGAATCTCACATAGATATGTTCCTACCAGATTAAGATTCGGGCTGGTCCACCATTTGGTAGCTTTTCTACGACTTAAACAGCACCCGGCCTGTCCATGCCCCTGCGATGGCCACTCTAAACAAAGTACTTTGCACTTTCTTCTTATATGTAACCTTTATATGAATTTTCGCATTGCATTCTTAAAACCATTGTTTTTAAAATATGGTACTTTTACCATGGACGCAGCAATGAGGTTACTTTTTACAATGCAGGAACCAGATATATGTTTTTTTACTGCAACTTTCATCCTTAAATTGATTAATGCAAGGAAGAGTATGATGTTTTAATTGTAATTCTCACCGGTTGTTAATCATTTATGCATAGTTTTGTTCAAATATTTTTGAGGATGTATCTTTCTTATGTGCTTTTATGGTTGTTTTTTATATGAACCGAATAAAGCTTATTGAATTGAATTGCATGGAAGTTGAACATGTTGTGTATGAAGCCTGGGGATGCCAGGGGAAGTATGGAAAGATTTGTCAGGGTGTATATCTTACTATGGACTTGAAAGTGATGGTGAAGCCGCACCGGGGTTTCCCTCCTCCCCCAAAGCGAGATCAGACTTGCATGCAGGAGAGACTAGCAGTGCACAAGAGGAAGCAGGATCAACCCCAGATTGAATGGTAGTCTGATGCCCATCCCACGTTAACTTCTTTCATAATGAAAGTATTTTGTTGACACTCCTCTTGTGTGATGCACTGGGAACTGTACTGTATGACCCAGGGGTATATTGTGTTGTCAATTATGTATAGTTTTCCTGTGGAGGTGTAGCCCTAAGGTAGCCACACCTTTAGGGCTGGCTACCAAGCTCCACAAAGTTGAGGGAAGGTACAGGTATCTTGGGAGTGGTTAGAATAGTGCAATTGTCAGATGCTACACCTCACTGCAAATGTGTCACTAAGTAGAAGGGGACCTGGTTGCCCATTAGCTAGTGACCACATTGTCCCCGCAGGTCACTTTACAGGATAAATATGGCACCCAGGCAACCTAAATCTTAGATCACGCTGGATTTGAAAAGAGGACTGAAGAATGACTGCACTGAACTGCACAAAGAGAGGTTGTTCTCTTTGCTGAACTGCGCCTGCTGCACTTTTTGCCTAGCGAAGTTAGGACTGTGCCAGTGGCTCATGACTTGGGGAAAAGTAATTTCCCAGCCCCAGACTGAAGCAGTGAGACCAAGGTCAGTTGGCTATCCCCCTGACACAGCACCAGGAACAGTAAAGCTGAAGATGCCCAAATTGGCAAAGTGGTATCTATGGGAGAAGATTCACTGCTAGCTACTGCTGAGTGCACCAAGAGGATGATCCTTGATGGGCAAAAGGTGCCCCAGATGCTGCCAGACCGAGGAGTGTTGCAAGAGTTCACATTGGTTGATCAAGAGGGAAACCAGACTCCACTAAAGGATTTTGCTGAAACCACTGTGCTCAGAAACCAGTAGCCCAGCAGCCGCTGGCTTTCTACTGTCTTTAAGAGGACTTCCTGGAACCCCCTACTTCTGCAGCCAAAGTCACCCCACATCACCTGTGGACCAAGGAATCACCACAAAGGTAACCCAGTCAACTGCACCATAACCGGAGCATCATTGAGCATATTTTCATCCTGTATCCCGAACATCAAGACCACTCCATTTGCATCCATGGAGATCATCCTTAAAGCCTGTAACTACCTGGAAATGTCTCTAGTGGCCAGGTAACCGCCCACCTGTAACCCACTGTCCCCCTAGACCTTCTTCCTGTCAAATTTAGTCTCCCAAGCTGGACTGAGTAGCCAACTAACTGTTTCAAACATTTGAAAAGTTTACAAAGTTTTTGTTGACAAATGTGTGTTTGTATTAAAATGTGACAATACCTTTTTAAATCTGTATCTCTGAAACACTCATGTGGATTTTGCGCATCGTGGTCTCTAAGCATTTGCAAAAATCTACTCTACTTTTAGAAAATGGTGTTGTGTTTTTTCATGTAGTGTGCCTTTCACATGTTGTTGTTTGGTATTGTTAAATGCTTTCTTTACACAAAGTTCCATTGTCTATGAGTTGCTGCTTGAAGCAACAGCTACCCAGGGTCGAGGTTGATAGGCTGATGTTTTAAAAATGAGTCTGACTGGACCGAATAAATGTTTTGCAACTATATTCCAGGATAAGGCTACCTAGCCATATCATTTAATACAGCCAGATCCTCACATTGGTTCCTACCAGTGGGATTCAGAAGTTGTGTTTAGTTGTCCCAGACAATTAATAAGTTAGCAACCACTGAAAGAACCTGCTAGACCTTGAGTAAAAATGTTTTTTAAGTTGCAAAGTTCTGTAGATTCTAAGGACCGTCTTTCTAAGGCTAAGAAGTTGATAACCAGTCTTAAAAAGTAGAAAAAGGTTTTGCAAGGATGGAAACATGGACATTGCTGGCTACCCTGCCCACCGTAAAGATAAATGAGTTTAGCGTGTTGTGCAGGAGCAGAAAACGAGTCCAGAGATCACTGCCAGAAAGGAGGATTTCGAGAAAGCCCTAAGAGCTGGTGAGGAAGCTGGGAGAGCCCAGGCCCAATTGGCAGATGAAATCACTCCTGATAGTGGTGATGAAGAAGATGGCAGATAGCCCTTTGAAACAGAGGGGGACACCGATGTCCCCAAAATTCAACTAAAGCAATCAGTCAATCAACCAATCAGGTATTTGTAAAGATCAAACTACTCACCCCTACGGGTCTCAAGGCGCTGGGGGCCCTCATGGAAATTAAGTGAGTTATTGCCTAGAGTCACATGGTGCTGAGCTGAGCTGGCGCCAGAACCGGGGATCGAACTGTGAGCCCTGCGCTCTGAAGTCATCTGCCCGGGCCGCTGCACCACACCTCTCCAAAGCATGGCTCAACATCTGGGAATGAGAGGGGCTTCACTTCTGGAAGGAGAACCAATGATCTGGATGCCCAGCTTAAGCTCCTAAAGATTGAGAAGAAGTAGCTGACACTGGAAGAAAAAAGAGTGGCCTTAGAAGAGAGAAGGTTCATGCTGGGGCTCAAATACCAAGGATATGGTATTGCAGAACACTGCAGCCAGAATGGTTTTGAATAAACCTAGACGTACCCCATCCCGCCCTCTGCTGAAGGCCCTACGTTGGCTGCCTGTGAAGAAAAGAGCAGTCTTCAAACTTTTGATCTTGGTGTTTAAGGCAAGGCAAGGCATGGGTCCAGCTTACCTAAAAAAGAAAGTAAGAGCATATGTGCCAGGGCGTCAACTAAGATCCAGCAACCAAAATCTTTTAGCCCCCTGCAAAATCAAGAAAGTGAGAATGGGTGGGGGGGCTTTTTCTCACCTAGCCCCCTTCCATTGGAACAGATTAACAGAATCACTACATGGATGTACATCCCTGGCACACTTCAAAAAGATCATAAAGACCTGGATGTTTTAGGAACCTAGGCCATCCAATGGGCCTGTTTTTCTGTTCTGCCGGGCACCAAGAGATCCCCCTGGGGATGATTCGCCATGCCGTACAAATGCTAAATAAATAAATAAATAAATATGGTGACAGCAACAAGGAACCAGAGGTGCATACAGGTGGTGCCTATGATCCTCATTTACCCAAGGGTATAGTTTCTAACAGTGTGGAAGGGGATGACATAGATAAATGGCTGTCGACATGAAGGGGTGTTATCCTGTTAAGAAGATGCGGGCCGATCCATCAACAGTCAATATATCAAGGAAGGATTCCATAAACCATAAATTTGTTTAGAAGTTACTAAGGCAGCGTGTTAGACCCGACATCTTTTGGCAGGACTATTTCTTCTATAGGACTATTTCTTCTGTAGGGTAACATGGGGATTGCCTGACATATCTTTTAAGTGTAATTGGCATTAGGAGAAGACAGAGATTTGGAGTTTGGGGTCTCTGAACTCACAATTTAAAAATACATCTTTTTGTGAAGTGGGTTTTTAAATTGCATGTTTGAAAATGCCACTTTTAGAAAGTGAAAGACACAATTGATGGACGGAATGCAGAACAAATCAAAAGATTCACCCCAAGTCAAGAGATCTGGGTTAAATCTGTCATTTATTTTTCTCACCATGCCACCCCAGTTTAGTCCTGGCCACATGCAAATCAGTCTTGATTGACCCTGTGCCTCATGGGAACAATCCAGCCCAAACAGCTAAACCAGGTCTTTCCTGGACCAGAAACAAGCATCCAACTACCGTTTTCGGGGTTTCACCCCTCTTCAGCCAGAATATCTTGAATCCAGTGGCACGGCGAGCCTGGGACCCACGCCTGGGCATACCCAGCACACTTAGGGCGAGGAAGCAAAAGGCACACAATTGATGGATGGAATGCAGAACAAATTAAAACATTCACCCCCATTCAAGAGATCTGGGTTAAATCCATCATTCTTTTGCTCCCCATGCCACCCCAGTTTAGACCTGGCCATATGCAAATCAGTCTTGACCCTGTGCCTCATGGGAACAGTCCAGCCGGAACTGCCAAGCCAGGTCCTCCCTGGATCAGAAACAAGCATCCTAGGACCAGTTTCGGGTTTTCACCCCTATTCAACCAGGATAGCTTGAATCCAGTGGCACAGTGAGCCCGGGACCCACGTCTGGGCATATCGGTGCACTTAGGGCGAGGAAGCAAAAGACAAACAATTGATGGACGAAATGCAGAACAAAGCAAAACATTCACCCCCAGTCAAGAGATCTGGGTTAAATTCATCATTCTTTTGCTCACCATGCCACCCCACTTTTTGCATTTCTTTTTGCTTTCTTCTTTTTGCATTTGTCACCCCGAGTGAGACGGGTATGCCCAGATGTGGGCCCCTTAATCTCCATGCCACTGGAGTCAAGCTATCCTGTCTGATGAGGGCTGAAAGCCTGAACCTTGTCCTAGGATGCTTGTTTCCAGACCAGGGGGGACCTGGCCTGGCAGTTTGGGCTGGACTGTTCCCATTGGGCGCAGGGTCAGGACTGATTTGCATATGGCTGGGTCAATCTGGAATGGCATGGTGAGCAGAAATACGATGGATTTAGGCCTAGATCTCTGTATTGGGGTGAATGTATGACATTGTTATGCATTCTGTCCATCAATTGTTCTTTTTACTTTTAGAAAGTGGGCATTTTCGGGGCGTGGCCAAGATGACGGCGGAGTAGGACGTGTTCTTTAGTCCCTCCGGCGCCGCCTGTTTCAAGCGTTATTTAGCGCCCTTTTAGGTGCCCATCTAAGCTCGGAATTGCGGTGCCCAGTGCCCCTGAGCTGCCCAGCAGTGGTCTGGGACGCTATTTTCCGAGTCTGACCCGCAGAGCAGCAGAGAAAGCAAGAGCAGCCTGAGCGCGGCCTGTGCCCCCCGAGATGGAACGGTTGGCCTCCGCTGGAGAAGGGCTCGGAGACGAGGGTGCTGACGTGCTGTGGGCGCCCATCGGGGGTCGGCTGTGCATTGACCTATGCCCCGGAGCTGCCCGGAGGTGGCTGGCGGCTCTTGCTGGTGGGCCCGACTGACGAAATGGCGGGACAGAGAGGGACAGCCTGGCCGCGTGGAGTGCCCAGAGAGTGGCCTGTGGTCCCTGGGGCTCGGAGATCAGCCAGTGTCAGAGCGGGGTCTTGGCAGGAGGGAGCAGTGATCTTGGGTGAGCCCGTCCAGGTCCGAAGAAGTTGCGCCCTGTGCTTTTGGGTGGCCTGGGAGCCCTGTGGCCTGGAGCTGAGCAGGGAGCGGTGATACGGTAGGAGGCGGCCCCGGTGCATGAAGAGCCCATCGAGCCACGTGGCTGGGGGTGTGACGTGGCCTCTGTCCCCCGAGGTGCGCTGCGGACCCTGTGGTGGCATGGGGGCGGCGAGGAGGGTGCCGAGGCGCGATGTGCTGTGGCCGGCCATCCAGGGCCTCCAGTGAGGTGTGCGGCCGAGGTGTGTGTAGAGGCCGAAGAGGTACGCTGTGATCCCGCGGAGGGGGTGTCATCGTAGGCAGCGATCTCCCGGAGGCGGACGATGACCTCTTGTTGCCTGACACCCGCCGGAGGCGTTGACCCCCCTGCTTTGGCCCAGTGCGTCTGCTAGAGGCGAGGTGCGGGACGGGGGCTCATAGAGATGCCTGGGTCTCGGTCCGCAGGCCGGTGGACGGTGGTTGGCCCGCGTTGTTGGAGGGCGGAACGGGGCTGCGTAGCCGGGACTGTTGTTGGAGCCCCCGCCTGGGACACGGTGGTCGAGAGGAGCTTGGAGGGGGCCTAGGTTTGGTGGTGGCGCCCTTCCCCCCGCCTTTGGCACCAAAACTGGTAGCGCATTGTACCCGACCATAGAACAGTGGTGGGCCCTGGGGCACCCTGCCGCTTTCTGCCCGGAGGAGTGACTTCCCTCGCTTTGGGAGTGGAAGTTGTGGTGGTGATTGGGCTGGAACTCATTTGGTGGTGGCTGGAGCAGGACGGCCCGCTTTGCATCGGAGGTGTGCCCGGAGCGGCAATTGCTGTGGGGTTGGAGCCAGCATTTCTCCGACCCTAGCTTGGAGCGCGGAGAGCGGCTACAGTGCACAGTGAGGTGGTGGAGCCCCGCTGGGACACCGATGCAGAGGCAGCAGCGGCAGTGTTGAGCGTGACAGCGGATTTAAAAGCGCGGGCTTCGGAGCTGCCGGGTGCCAGCGGAGGCGCGCATTACCTCTCACCTTTGTCTGCACGCCCTCGGAGGTGAGGAGTGGGGGAGACTGCTTGGGACGCCTGATCTTCGGTCCGCGGACCGGCGGACGGCCCCAGGGGTTTGTTGATGGCTGGTATTGGTGGATGGAGTGTTCCCCCTGACCGGGTGGGGGGCTTTGGCCGGTGGCTGTGAACCTGGGAACCCCGGTGGACCCCCAGGCTGGTGTGCATGGAGGAGGCCTAGAGGTGGCAAAGGGGCCCTTCACCCGCCCCTAGCATTCCCCACGGCAGCGCTTGGCGCCTGGAGAGAGACGATGGGGCCCACGTGGCTTTCCGCGCCCCGACCGGAGCAGAGCCTTACACCGCTTTGGGCCCAGAGGAGGTCGTAGCGGAATTTACTCGCTGGGGGTCTGACGCCGTGATTGCGAGGCAGGCTCCGGGTTGGTCCTAGCGGCATTGCGTGACCATCTGACAGGCAGTGTCCCCCCTAGCCGGACTTTGCAAGCAGGGGGCCGCGGAGGCCCAGGAGGCCCTGATTGACCTGGTGTGGCGCGAGAACGTTGGCCGCTGTATGTGGACTGTCGCCTGGGCCCGAGTGGCCTTTCCTTGCACCTGAATTAGTGAACCTTCCGTGACAGCGAAATTGTCGGGGGTGATTGGACATTGGCTGGCACTCCATTGCTACTCTGCTTGTGAGCTCCCTTAGGAGACGAAATTGCGGCAAACAGGCTCAAGAAGGACAAGCTGTCGAAGGATAGCACCCAAAAAGCTGCTCTACAGCCTGCCTCGCTGGCTGCTGATAAGTCCCCAAGACGAGATGACGCCGAGGCGCCAGCAACCAAAGCTTTCATGCTCGAATTGTTCACTGCTATTAAGGAGGACATCACGGAACTGTGTTCCCAGCTTGCGTCTGATCTGAGAGAGATGCGGCAGGACGTGGACGGTGTGGGGGAACGGGTTGCAACACTGGAGGAGCATGATTTGGGGACGGCGGAGCCCTTGACATTTTGGGTCTGGATCAGCCCAATACCCCAATTGAAGCCGGCGGCTCCCCCAACAGACGGCGGCGGCGTTCCACGGAGTGGCAGAGGGTCGGCAGGCCGGCGCCGCGACAAAACCTGACCTGTCAGTAAGCCTACGGGAGAGAGGAGCGGCGGTGGCTTCTGTGGCTTTGGTGACGGACGCTCCAGGGGGCACGTGAGAACCGGATCTTTCGCTCGGCCCTTCCAGGGCCTATAGCTGGCGCCAGAGGAGACTGCTCACAGGATCTCGATGAGTAGTATTTTTGTGTCCTTATCTGGGGGTGTCCTGTATCAGGAAATGGGTAAGGGGTTGGTTGGAGCCATGTTCCCCTGCTGTTGGGGCTTTTTTAATGGACTATTGTTTATTCCTTTTTCTTGTCTTGTTGAGTCCCGTGTTTCTGGGGTTTTCATTGTTTGGGGGAGGGGGCGCCGTGGGCGGGGGAGTTTGGGGTGGGTTGGGGTGCTCCGCATCAGCTAAGGGGGGTTATGAGTAGATCCTGGAGGGTTCCACATCCACACACAGGAGTCCTGGGGGGTTCCTCGGAGGATTGTATTGTTTTGGCTATGCATTGTTGGTCTAGGCACAGTATTAGGTGTTAGGGTGATTTCTCTGATTAATGTAGGATGACCAGGAATTTGAAAGTGGTGAGCCTCAATGTTCGGGGACTAAATAGCCCAGTGAAGCATGCTGCGATTCTGTCCCTTCTGGAGAGTGCAGATAGTGATGTGTGCCTCTTACAAGAAACGCATCTGCTTTCTAAAGATGTCCGGCGCATGCGGGATAAGCGTTTTCCGTTGCAGCTTTGGCCCGAATAAGAAACATGGGGTTGCGTTACTGTTTAGTGCACGTATGCACTGTAAGGTGCTTTCCCAGGTAGTTGACATCAGAGGGAGGTTCCTGGTTGTGCGGGTGCAGTGGGGTGGGACAATCTTTATCATAGGGTCTATCTATGCCCCCAATGCCCCGCAAGAATCCTTTTTGCGTTCAGCCCTTGCGCAGGTACTGGCGTCTCCAGATGCACTGATCCTGGTGGGTGGAGATCTCAACCTTGTGATGGAGGGGGGGATGGATAGATCGGAGCAACGGTCACACCAAAGGGGTGCTTGGTCACGGGAAGGGAAACAGTGGCTTTCAGAGGGGGGGCTGCATGATGTGTGGCGCGTCCAGCATCCCCAAGAGCGAGATTACACCTACTACTCAGCTGCTCACCAGACCTATGCGCGCCTAGATCACTTTTTAGCAACATCCTCCTTTCTGCCTCACTTGTCTGCTACGGATATCACGCCACGCTCCCTTTCCGACCATGCACTCATATCAGTAGAGGTGTCGTTCAGTGGCGCCCGGTCGCCTTCAGCTGGTTGGCGCTTTCGAGACTCCATGCTACATTCTGACTCTGTGGTGTCGAAGATTCATGACACTATCACTCTTTACCTGGCAGAAAATATGGTAGAGGACACTCCGCAAGCTTCGATTTGGGTAGCGCTGGGGAGGGGTGATTTTATAGCGCTTTCGGCTACATATGCTCGGCTGCATAAGGAGAAGCGTGCGGAGCTAGAGGAAGATGTGTGTGGCCTGCAGGTGATACACAAGAGAATGGGTGCGCCTAGGGTATGGAGAGAACTCGAGACGAAAAGACGTATGCTCAAACACCTGGATCTTGACAGAGCGGCACATGCATTACTGCGCTTGCGCCACAAGTTTTACCTCTGCGGGGATAAAGGCTGAGTGCGAGGGTGCAGTCGCACACTATCCAAGCAATCAAGGATCATCAGGCGCAGACCCACACCACTGACGCTGCCATTGTTAACGCCTTTCACCACTTTTAACAATCGCTATATAAGGAGGAGGGCACGGCACCTGAGAGCATAAAGGAGTATCTTGCATCATCGGGTATCACTCCCCTGTATCGGGACTCGGCCGAGGCACTGGACTCCCAGATACGAGTGGAGGAGGTTATCTCGGCCATCGCAGGGCTGAAGCTGGCCAAATCACCTGGGCCAGATGGGTTTTCAGCTATCTTTTACAAAACGTATTGTAAGGAGCTGGCTCCTATCCTGACTCAAAGCAAAACCAAAGGTGGTGATGGACGGAGCGTTGACAATACAAGCACTCACCCCCAGTCAACTGATCTGGGTTTAATCCATCTCCGTTCTTTAGCCCACTCTGCCACCCCAGTTCAGACATGGCCATATGCAAATCAGTCTGACCCTGTGCCTCATGGGAACAGTCCAGCCCGAACTGCCAAGCCATGCCTTTCCTGGAACGGAAACAAGCTTCCGAGGACCTGACTCGCCTTTTCAACTCCTTCCTCGACATCGGGGTGGTAACTCCCTCCATGACTGAAGCAGCCATAACGGTCATTCCCAAACCAGGGAAGGATCCTACGGAATGCGGCTCTTATAGGCCGATCTCACTCCTTAACATTGATGCTAAATTATTTCCGGGAGTGTTGGCTGCGAGGCTTAGCCCTCTGAAGGACGGAGTGATCGATCCTGATCAAGCGGGGTTCATAACAACTAGACAGGGGGGTAATAACACTAAGAGGTTGCTCCACCTACTGGACCTGGTACACCACTCCAGGACGCAAGCCTTCCTGCTTTCTATCGACGCGGAGAAAGCATTCGACCGTGTCGACTGGAGCTATATGTTCGAGGTACTACGGGCTTTTGGGATAGGCGGTAACTTCTTGAGGTGGATTCAGTGCCTCTATGCAGCTCCTACAGCGGTGGTGCGGGTGAATGGGTGTCGGTCTGCCCCCTTTTCCATCACTAGGGGGACGAGGCAGGGGTGACCCCTATCCCCGCTGCTGTTTGCGCTCTATATGGAGCCTTTCGCCCAGTGCTTGAGATCCCACGCTGATATTTCGGGGATCCGTTTCGGGGCCGATGTCCATAAGGGCAGTCTGTATGTGGATGATGTCATCTTGGCTCTGACTAACCCCCACTCTTCTCTGCGGTGTCTGACCGCGGAACTCCTGGCCTTCCAAAACGCGGCGGGGTTTAAAGTAAATCTTTCTAAATCACAAATTCTTAATGTCTCCGTTCTGGACATTGATGTGGGAGACCTGCAGAGAGACTTCCCCTTCCAATGGATACTATCAGACATCACCTATTTGGGTATACGGCTAGCCCCGACCCTGGCCAAGACCCTTGCCTTAAATTATTCTCTATTAGCTGAACAGGTCACCAAGACCCTTTCCGACTGGTCCCGCTTTAAGTTGGCCTGGTTTGGGAGATTGGCTGCAATCAAAATGACGGTGCTTCCCCGCATACTTTATCTTTTTCAGATGTTGCCTCTGAGCCCACCGCTGGACATGCTGCGGAGACATTTAATGGCCTCCTCAACAAGTTCTTATGGAACCACAAGAGGCCTTGCTTTGCGTTTACCGTGACCACTACCCCGAAGTCCGCTGGTGGTCTGGGTTTTCCGCTGCTCGCTGCATACTTCCAGGCATCCTGTCTTAGGTACATAGTCGAATGGAATAGGCCCTTGTCCAGTAAGCACTGGAACTTTATGGACCAGTCGGTCGCTGGATGTAATATTTGGCGAGAGCTATGGCTGCCGTGCAAGCGTAGGGCATGGGGATTGTATTTCTCCCCGGTGACATCTCCGACACTAAAAGCTTGGGACCAGCTGGCGCTGCGTAAAGGATGGACTTCCTTCCCCTCCCCACTGACACCCATAGTAGATAACCCTGACTTTCCGCTGGGCTGTGCATCACCGGTCTTCCATCGCTGGCGAGAGGAGGACTGCAAGCAGGTGGGTTCGCTCTTTGATCTAGACGGGCTGATTCCGTTTCCTACGCTGCGCGAGGAATAAAAGTTCTGCGTGGGGTTTGTGAGTATTCAGAAATAGATTGGCACACAGGAATACTTTCAGCTGCGCGAGGAGGACGCGTTCTACCACGCACAAGTGGTGCACTGGGTGGACCCACCCAGCCAATGTAGCACTTATGTCGCCGCCGCTATCGACCTTTGAACGTTGGCTGGTATGCAAAAAAGATGACCGGAGTCTCATCTCGGAGCTTTGCGCGATGATTCTGCGCTGCTCGCGGAATCAACGTACAAAAGCGCAAGTCCGCTGGGAAGTGGAGTTAGGGCGTCCTCTGTCGACCAAAGAATGGGAGCATGTGTTCTATAGAGCGCACCACTCGACATCTAATACTGCTGGGACTGAACTAGCCTACAAAACAGCGACCTATTGGTACTACACCCCTGCGCGCATCAAGGTGTGGGACAAAGCGAAGTCAGGCCTCTGCTGCAGGGGTTGTGGGATGTCTGGGACCTTGATCCACTTGTTATGGCGCTGCCTGAAACTGGAACGCTATTGGGCCAGAGTCATTGACGAGCTAGATGCTGCTTTTCAGATTACGTTTCCTCTGCTACCTGAACACACACTGCTGGGGTTACCCCATTCTAAATCTTTCCCTTTGCGCTCACTTAGGGGCAGACAAATTGCATTGGCTTTGCTAGCTGCGTGACAGGTTCTTTTGGCTCAGTGGGGTTCCCCGGCACTACCTGATTCTAGAGATTGGATCCAACGGCTGTGGCATACCCTTGCAATGGAGCGCCTCTCCTTGGGTATAGATGGGAAGGGCTCGGAGTATGCTAGGCTCTGGGGTCAGTTTTTACAGCTCTTGTCCAAAGAGTTACGGGAAGTGACGTGCCCGAAGTACTTGCAAATCTTACAACTTATACCGCTGGAACCTGTGGGGGTCACACCGGTCACTTGAAGGACCATTGCATGCAGTCAGGTTGAATGGGGGGATCCTTGGGTGTAACTGGGGTGTAGAGAAGCTGATGCGGAGCGGGGTGGGATCAGGAGGTTGGGGGAAGGGAGGTTCCGGACGGGTACAGGGCTAGGGAGGGGGAGGGCTTGTTTTTCCTGTTTCTTTCTGATTCTTTCCTTATAAAAGCGGTGGCTGTAACTCAGGTGGCGCGGTGGAGTTTCTCCAGTTACGCGGGGTCGACCTCTGGGGTGTAGACCCAGACGCTGTGTCCTTGCTCTGTGTATCCGCCCTGCCAGCAAGTTGATGTAGGCAGCTGGGCTGTCTTCTGAGATGACCTCTCCGCATAATAAAAATGATTGATTCTAAAAAAAGTGGGCATTTTCTTGCTTTAACCCTTATGTGCCTCTGCCTGTCTGTGGAATCCACATCTTGCTTGGTTGACAGTTGGGCTCTTGTGCATTCACTTTTGACAGTCACGCAAAGGGAGCTGAGGTATGCCTTGCATATTCTGATGCGCCACCACCAGGTTGATGGGACTTCCTGAGATAGAGTGATGGGAGGAGTTGTAACTGACACCTGAATAGGGCTGTGCCTGTCCTCATGCAAAGCTGTCTCCCCCCCCCCCTGTAGTGTGTCTGGAGCTAGGTCAGGGAAAGGCAGGGTCTTGAGCACTACAAAGAATTTCCTTTGAAGTTTGCCTACTTCAAAGGCAGAAACTGGTATAAGTACTGGAGATGTGAAACCGTAATTTGAGAACACTTCTGGACTAAAGGACATTCTGCCAGAAATAAGAGCTGGATGAAAGAAGAGCTGGGTGGTGTAAGAGAGACAGCCACTCTTCCTGTTGCTTTGTTGTGCGGGGCTTCTGCTTGCTGCTTCTATCCTGGGAGTGAAAGGACTGGACTTTGCTTTCTGTGTCCTGCTTCCAAGGTTCTCCAAGGGCATGTGTGTGCTTGCCTCCTGTTACGAAGTCTTAGGGCCATCAGAGACTTAATATACCAGTGCCTGGGCTCTTCTGCTGTGAGTCTTAACTTGAGAATTGGTGCCAAATCCAGTTCTTTGCTCTGGGCCCTTGGAAGTGGAATCTGGTGATCAAAGAGGAAAATCCACACTTTGGCTCCCAGAGCCTGTTCAATCAATGCACCACAGCCCATAATCAACACATCGCTTCTGTGCGGCCAAAGAACCAATGCAGCACCTGCTGTGCAGCTGAAAAATTGAAGCAGCATGAGTCCTTAGCCCCATGTCACATCTGTCCATGGTACCCGCTCCGACTCCAATGCATCCCCTGTTTGCAGCTGTGTAAATGACGCAGCACCTGTTTCACTGCTGCTGCATCGACGCAGTGTGTCCAGATTTTCAATGCATCATCCTTGGGTACTGATTCTTCATTGACACCACACTGCAGTAACGAACCAAGACTGCGTGTCCAGACCCAAACACATCACCTCTCCAACCAGCAAGGAATCGATGCAACACCTCCCCGGTCAGCAAGAAATTGAAGCATCACCTCCCCTTTCAGCAAGGAATCGATGCACCACCTCATCTTCCTAGCAGTAAGGAACCGACGCACCATCTCTTCTGCCAATAAGGAATCAACACGTCACCTCATCTGTGTAGTAAGGAACCGACGCATTACTGTGCCTTCTGGTGCTTCACCTCCCCTGCAGCCTACATCATCGTTGTTTTTGATGTATCTCAGGTACTTTGTGCTAAAACACCCACATGAATTTATTTCTATGGATTAAGACTTATTAAACGTTTGAAAAGTGATATCTTTACTCACCTTCCTTTCGATTTTTGTTGTTTTGGTCTTGTTGTATTAAGACAAAAATTGGCTATTCTTCTAAATTGGTGTGGACTCATTTTGTAGTGTTTTTACTGTGTTACTTTGTGTCTGTGTACAAATGCTTTACACTTTTCATGTGAGATAAGCCTGACTACTCATGCCAAGCTACCAAAGGTGTGAGCATGGGTTATCTTTGCTGTGTGACCCCCTTACCCTAACTAGAGTGAGGGTCCCTACTTGGGCAGAGTGCATACCTACTGCCAACTAGAGACCCCATTTCTAACACATCAATCAATCAATCAATCAATCACTGCATTTATATAGCGCGCTACTCACCCGGGAGGGTCTCAAGGCGCTGGGGGAAGGGGTGTGTTACTGCTCGAACAGCCAGGTCTTGAGTTGCTTCCTGAAGGAGAGATGGTCTTGGGTGCGTCGAAGGTGAGTGGGGAGGGAGTTCCAGGTCTTGGCTGCCAGGTAGGAGAAGGATCTTCCTCCGGCGGTGGTTCTGCAGATGCGAGGTACGGTGGCGAGTGTGTGGCTGGTAGATCGTAGCTGGCGCGTGGGCGTGTAGAAGGTTATTCGGTCGTTGAGGTACTTGGGCCCCAGGTCGTGTAGGGCCTTGTGTGCGTGGGTGAGGAGTCTGAACGTGATTCTCTTCCTGACGGGGAGCCAGTGCAGTTCTCTCAGGTGTCCGGTGATGTGGCTGTGTCGGGGGATGTCCAGGATGAGTCGTGCGGAGGCGTTCTGGATTCGTTGGAGTCTTCTCTGGAGTTTGGTTGTAGTTCCGGCGTAGAGGGCGTTCCCGTAGTCCAGTCGGCTGGTGACGAGTGCCTGGGAGACGGTCTTCCTGGTTTCAGTGGGGATCCATCTGAAGATCTTACGGAGCATGCGCAGGGTGTTGAAGCACGAGGAAGAAACTGCGTTGACTTTTCTGGTCATTGACAGGGAGGAGTCCAGGATGAAGCCCAGGTTGCGTGCATGGTCTGTAGGTTTGGGGGCGGTGCCCAGGGCCGGGGGCCACCAGGAGTCGTCCCTGGCGGATGGTGATGATCCCAGGATGAGGACTTCCGTCTTGTCTGAGTTCAGTTTGAGACGGCTGTTTCTCATCCAGTCGGCGACGTCATTCATCCCTTCGTGTAGGTTGGCTCTGGCGGTGGTGGGATCGTTGGTGAGGGAGAGGATCAGCTGGGTGTCGTCGGCGTAGGAGATGATGTTGAGGTTGTGTTGGCGTGCGATGGCTGCGAGGGGGCTCATGTAGACGTTGAAGAGGGTCGGGCTGAGAGAAGATCCTTGTGGTACGCCGCAGATGACTTCGGTGGCCTCGGATCTGAACGGAGGGAGGCGGACTCTTCCGGTGAGGAACGAGATGATCCATTCCAGTGCTTTCTCTCGGATTCCGATGTTGCTGAGGCGCTTCACTAGGGTTCGGTGGCAGACTGTGTCGAATGCTGCGGAGAGGTCCAGGAGGATGAGGGCTGCTGTTTCCCCGTTGTCGATCAGGGTTCTGATGTCATCAGTGGCTGCGATCAGGGCGGTCTCGGTGCTGTGGTTGGCCCGAAATCCGGACTGCGAGTGGTCGAGGGATCCGTTCGTCTCGAGGAAGGCGGAAAGCTGTATGTTGACGGTCTTCTCGATGACTTTGGCCGGGAAAGGAAGGAGCGAGATGGGACGGTAGTTCTTGAGGTTGGTGGGGTCCGCTGTTGGTTTCTTCAGGAGGACGGTCAGCTCGGCGTGCTTCCAGCTCTCCGGGAAGGTGGCGGTGTGGAAGGAGGCGTTGATGGTGTCTCGGAGATGGGGTGCGATGGTGGCGGTGGCTTTCTTGAAGACGTGGTGTGGGCAGGGGTCGGTTGGTGATCCGGAGTGGATGGAGTTCATCGTGCGGGTGGTGTCTTCGGTGCTGATCGGGGTCCAGTTGCAGAGGGTGGTGGTGGCGGGCGTTGGTTCGGTGGTTGCGTGCGTGGTCTGTGAGTCGAAGCTGTTGTGTATGTCGGCGATCTTGCGGTGGAAGAACGAGGCGAGGGAGTCGCAGAGGTCTTGCGTGGGAGTGATGTCGCTGGTTCCGGCGCTGGGGTTGGAGAACTCTTTGACGATGCTAAAGAGTTCTTTGCTGTCGTGGGCGTTGTTGTCCAGTCGTTCTTTGAGTGCCGTCTTCTTGGTGGCGCGGATCAGTTGATGGTGTTTGCGGGTGGCGTGCTTGAGGGCAGTCCAGTTGTCTGTGGTGCGGTTGAGCCGCCAGGCTTTCTCGAGGTTGCGGCAGTTCTTCTTGGATTCCTTGGGTTCGTCGGTGAACCAGGGGGTTTTCTTGCTGCCGGGTCAGCTGGGAGGATTCTTGAGTGGTGCGAGGTCATCGGCGCAGGCGGTCAGCCACTTGTTGAGGTTGCTGGCTGCTACGTTGGGGTCCGTTGTGCTGGTGGGAGTGTTCTGGCTGAGGGAGGCGGTGAGTTGCTCGGCGGTGATCTTGTTCCAGCTGCGGCGGGGGACCCGTTGCGGATGGAGGTGGGTCGTAGTTCTACTGAAGCTGAAGTGGATACAGCTGTGGTCTGTCCAGTGGAGTCTGGTGGCGTGGCTGAAGGGGACGTGCTTGCTGGATGTGAAGACAGGGTCCAGCGTGTGTCCGGCGTAGTGGGTGGGGGTGTCCACCAGTTGCTTGAGTCCGAGGTTGGCGAGGTTGTCCAGCAGGGCGGTGGTGTTTCTGTCGTTGTTGTTCTCCAGGTGGAAGTTGAGGTCCCCTAGGAGGATGTAGTCGGTGGAGGGGAGGGCGTGTGGGCTGATGAAGTCTGCGATGTCTTCGCTGAACTGCGTGCGTGGTCCCGGTGGTCTGTAGATGAGGGTGCCTCGGAGGGTGGTTTTGGGGGTCGGTGTGTATCTGGAAGTGCAGGTGCTCAGCGGCGGGGAAGGTTTTGTCGGAGTTAGTCGAGATGCGGATGGTGTTCTTGTGTACGATGGCGATGCCTCCTCCGGTCTGGTTGACGCGGTCCTTCCTGGTGATCTTGTAGCCGTCCGGGAGGGCTGTGGCGATGTCGGGCGCCGAGGAAGCGTTCATCCAGGTTTCGGTGAGGAAGGCGACGTCCGGTGCAGTTGTGTCGAGCAGGTCCCAGAGTTCCACGGCGTGCCTGTAGACGGAACGGGTGTTCAGCAGGATGCACTTCAAGTGGTTGCTGTTAGTGTTGGCGTCTTGCGGGGCGGTGCAGGTCCGGTGGCAGGTAAAGCGGCAGGCTTTGCAGGTGAAGGGTCCGTTGGTGCGTCTCGGGGTGGCTCGGTAGCAGGCAGGGTTCCGGCCGGTATTGAGTGCGTTGAGAGTGGTGGCATCGTAGGTCTGTCGTGGAGTCTTGCAACGGCGGTGGGGACCAGGGGTTCTGGCGCTGGGCGCGGTCCAGGCACGGACGGGCGCAGACGGGCTTACCTTTGGCGCACCTTCGGCGCTCATTCGGTGCTCCCGCTGCGCGGTCGCTCTGGGGGCGTCATAAGAAGGGAGCCGGGAGGGAGGGTCCGCTGGGAGGCGGGAGCGTGGGAGCCTATCGGCTGGCGGGGGGGCGGGGCTGCGGCAGGCAGCGGCAGGAAAAAACGAGTGCGGGCTGGCGGGCGGCCCTGCGGCGGCTGGGGCGCTTGAGGGAGAAGCAGTCGGCGTAGGCGATGAGGAAGGCGCAGGCAGCAGGAGGCAGGTAAGGCACAGGAAGCAGGAGGCACGAGGAGCGTGGGGGCGACCAGGCCGATGAGGGCTAAGTACATCCTTACTGTTTCGTGCCTGCTCTTACAAGCCTATGTTGCCTGTTTTTAAACACATTTTTTTCAGATACAATCACACTTCCATGCCTGCTCAATAAACTTATACTGGGTGTATAATGAATTAGTCAAAACCTTAAACATGACAGACAATGGGTGTTCTTTCTTGTGATCACGTATTCTATTCAAAACGTGTATTCACATTGAGGTATAAATCATAATGACAATTGACTCCATACCTTAAACAAATAACGTTAGGGTCCAACATAAATATTTATATACTTAAACACATGACGTTAAAGTCCAACATATACATATTTACACAAATACTTTCATATCAACATCGAAGTGTCAAACATAAATAATTTTTCGACGATAGGGATGCATCGGAGCAGTAGCTCTCCATGTCCTCGATGACTGGAGCACCCATGTACACTACGTGTTCTGTTTTTTAAAAAAATGTGTGGAGTATATATCGGAAAAGGGATCCTGTCCCACCCTGCCACTTTTGCTTTGCTCCAAGTGCTTTTTGAAAGATAATAAATAATAAAATAAACCAAATGGTGGCCCTTATTATGCATCGTGGGTGTTGTAGTTTTTTTGGAACAACATGTGTTCCCAATACACATGTCTCTTTTGGGAGTTTTTAGTTTTTTGCTTCTTAAATTTGGGAGACATTACAAATCTATGTAGATAGCACTGTCACAAGCCATGTGAGAGTGTCTCCCAGGGTATCGGCAATGGCTGCTGAAATCTTCAGCTTAATTTTTCAATAAAGTTTTTATCCAAAAAACAGCTTTAGTTATGAAAGAAACTTTCTTCCTTTGGTTTTTCCATCAAGGTATTTTATTCATACTTTGAGTTTTTATCAGTATCTTTGCAGATCTTTAGAGCAGTGATATTTCAA
The DNA here is from genome assembly GCF_964261635.1 of Lissotriton helveticus. Classification (NCBI taxonomy): domain Eukaryota; kingdom Metazoa; phylum Chordata; class Amphibia; order Caudata; family Salamandridae; genus Lissotriton; species Lissotriton helveticus. The sequence goes on along the minus strand of NC_136069.1, from coordinate 1,135,235,205 downwards.
TATCATATATGATTAGTTCTTTTCGTTTTTCATTTTTCAATCATGAAATGAAATTAACAATCCGTGAATATTCCAATGCATTTCGCCCAGCGGGCTTCATCAGGGAAATCTACAACATGAAAATATATCTATCACCAATCAGTAATCACTAACATGTTACATAGCATACATCAAAAGGTATTCTACATTATGATACAAATAAATCTAATAAAGTTCATATGATGTAATCATACCGGTTACAAACCGTATCTAACGAAAGTTACTCGTATGTTCTTATTAAAGAACGTTTCAGAACGTGTGTAAATCCCTATGGCTATTAATTATATATTACAACGTGGCACGCCTTCATATTTATCATAACCAATCTTAAATGCATGTGTCTGTAAATGTCGCCTGAGTTTACTCTGCAACCTGATGCTCATGGTGACATTTATGTGTAACGTGTTTAAGAAAACGTATGTGGATGCGTATATTTATAAGATAAATATGTGCATTCTCATGCCTTAATCGCTGTAGGCTCTATGTGGGCTATCAGTTCTAAAGTGGCCTTAAGGTGTGCACTTCGCTGTAACTTGGTGCTTCAAGGTTCGAAAACAAGTCGCTTACGCGCGCGTTACAAAAACAAGGCATGTTGGCAGCTTTAACGTCGGTGTTATCTATTCTTACCCGGAGACTTCATGAACTCGCGCCTGTTCTTCCGTGTGAGTCTATGGTGTGCACCGTTTCTTCTCAAACTGATAGCGTGTGACGCACTAAATGGAAATGCGTGTGTTAGCAAATTTCAGGTATTTAAAGGGACCTGCGCGCTATTACGTATTGAAACATAGTGTTCATAATAGTAACTCGTAACGCTCTGATTTGAACTCTATAAGTGCATAAACACATCAATGCTTAATTGTGTATCATTAATAAAACACAACTCGTTTGAAAAATCAATATACAAACATAACATTTTCAAACATGAAATTTTGTGATGGAAGCATATGTCAGCACAAGTCCTTCTATTACAGATAACAACTGTATTCAACCCTTTCATTGATTCCGTGTGGGGTCAGACTCTGTAAATGAAATATCCAGTAGTTTTCATGCCTAAGTAAGGCTTTTCTATTGTCTCTGTCCTCTTTTTTATCAACAATTTCAAGGATGCAGGCTTTTATTTGGTTTACTTGATGTCTCTGTTCCACGAAATGTGTAGCTAAAGCAGATTTCATTACTTTCGTTCTGATGTTGCTTTTGTGTTCTGTAAGTCTCGTTTTTAGTTTGCGCTCCGTCTGACCAACGTACACTTTACCGCATGGGCATTTGATTAGGTAAATGATATTCTTGGTATCGCAGGTCCCAGTGACCTTTAATATGATTTTGTTACCTTTCATTGGATGCATGATGGTATTACCTTCCATTATGTTATGGCAGTTGCTGCAGTTCCTGCATGCAATGGTACCTTTATAAGTCTTTCTATCTTCTGCGATAGTGGGATGTTTGATTATTTCCCCCAAATTTTTTGCACGAGTGTATGCGAATACAGGTTCATCCGTGAAGATATTCTGAAAGTCTAGTTCGGTTTGTAGCATTGGCCAATGCTTTTTGATTGCTTTCTTAACTAGGTGACTTACTGTAGAAAATTTACTAACACAAGTGATTTTCACCTCTTTTTTAACTGGATTTGGGTTCAATAATGTCTCTCTTGGTTTACTTTGAGTCCTCTCCAAAGCAGATTTTAATGTACTCTCTGGGTATCCTCGCTTTTTGAAGCGTTGTAGCATTTTTTGTGTTTGCGTCATTGATTCCTGAGGGTTTGAGACAATTCTTTTAACACGCAATAACTGAGAGTATGGTAAGTGTTGTTTGAGAGGGCTACGGTGGAAGCTCTGGTATATCAATAGATTGTTGCGGTCCGTTTTTTTAGTGTACACTGTGGTTTCCAAACGGTTGTTGTTTTTGATAATGGTTACGTCCAAATAATTGATCTGACTTTGATGGATCTCTGATGTGAATTGAATGCGAGGATCTATTGCGTTTAATTGGCTGATGTTGTTGATTAGATTTTCTTTCTCACCTTTCCATAGTATAAATATGTCATCGATATATCTTAGATACATACGTAGACCTTGTTTCCACTGATCGTTTTGTAATATGTGTCTCTGTTCGTATTGGTGCATAAAGATATTCGCATATGATGGGGCAGCCGGATTTCCCATAGATGTTCCCGACTTTTGAAGATACCAGTGTTTGTCCCATTCAAAGTAACTATGCATCAAAACAAAATTCAACAACTCCAGTAGAAAGACTTTCTTTGGTTCTTCATATTCCATATGGAGCAACGCTTCCTCCACTGCTTCTATTCCCATCAAATGTGGTATGGAAGTGTACAAGGCTTGAACATCGATGGTACATAAGATGATCTCTTCTTCTGGTGTTAAGTTGATTGTCTCAAGTTTCAATAGAAAGTCAGTGGTGTCTTTCACGTACGAATCCATTGTGGTAACAAATGGTTGTAAATATCTGTCAATAAGTTTTCCCACAGGTTCATGAACGCTCCCACATGTGGAAACGATGGGTCGACAAGGGGGCTTAACCGGATCAACATCAATAGGTTAATACATATAATAATTAAGCACCAGAGACTTTTAAACAATAAAAGGGGCTGTATGTGTATTGCTTACTAATGCTTTTCAAATTGTGCGTGTGTTTCGAGGTATAGTCCCTATACTTTCGGGTAGTTTCTGATGTTCTGCATGTGTGTTTTAGGAAACATTTGGTGCCTTTTTGAGGGGAGGAAAAGGTTCAATTGTCTTGGTGGTCCAAACTAAAAAGTTTTAATCAAGGTGTGCGTACTGTGACTTATAGGGCAACGAAATTGCCATTCTCTGATAGTTTGTTTAGGCCATTTTCTGTTATTTGCATGCGTAATATTCATGTGTGCCTCTAGGCGAAGTAGTACTGGTTCCGCATAACTAATCTTCACGTGTCTCAACACCATCCACTTGAGGTCTGTCAATGCATTTTTTTTCATCATCGTTTAAGTTTGACTATGTTTGAGTTTGGAGTTTTGCTTCTAATGCAAGATTTGTGTTGTATAATGAGCTTTTTGATCTCCTGATTTGTTTTCCCTCTGTAGGCTTTTTCACGTGGGCACCTCATGAAATGCACAACGTTCCTGGGGCCTTATTTATGAAGGCCTTGCGCCGCCGGTGCGTCACTTTTTCCCATTTTAAAAGTGGCGCACCGGCGGCGCAAGGCCTTCATAAATAAGGCCCCTGGTATTACAGTTTGTGAACTCTGTGGAGAACTCCTCTCCTTTTATCATACTGTTGCAGGTGGAACAGTTGTCACATTTATGGTGCACTCTCACCAGAGGCAAATTTAGCATGTGACTAAGTGTTGGGGTCTGAGTTTTTAAATCTGCATTTGATCTTTCGAGTCTGTCTCGAAAGTTCTTGTTGCATTTCAATGCAAACATATGCATTTCTTTGAAGTGTTGTAGCCATGTTACAATTGTATCAATGAAGATAATTGGATCCTCTGTAATAATCCTTGTGGAGAGCATATCCCCATGTAGAAACTATATATCGATGACGTGCTGATGATACGGAAGGGCCCGAGGAAAAGATCAGAGACTTTGTTAAATGGGGCAACTGTTCCACCAGTGACAGTACGATTGAAGGAGAAGAGTTCGCCTACAGGGACATCAGGATAAAACACACAAAGTTCACGAACTGTAATACCAGGAATGTTGTGTACTGCGTGATGTGCTCATGCCCATCCCAACCCAACTCTAGCAAGCAGACTAGTGTGGACACAGATATAAAGAATGTCTTAGACAACATGCTGTGCTTTGACTGTCAGCAGCCAGGGCACTACAGAGGCAAGGCAGCCTGCGCCAAGAGAAAGGTTACCACTGCGATGGCCAGTGTATTCTTAGAAGAGAATACCTCAGATGAGGAGGTCCTAATAGCTTTTAACTCAGAAATGAACCCAGATGGTAAGCCTGTCATTCCTGAGGGTGGCAGCAAGCACTTCCTCTCCCTCAAATTGAATGGTATCCCAACCACTGCCCTCAGACTACACAAAGATGCCAGTCACATCAAAGTGGTGGACAGGTGAGTTTCCCTAGACAGACTAGTGTTTGCCAGGAGAATTTAGGAGCGTATCGGCAATCCCAGGGAAGGTTACAAACAGACCTGTTACCTTATTCACCGTAGAAGCAGGGGGTACCATTACCTGGCATAGGCTGGTAGTCAGTCATGACCTCCCCCTAGTTTGCATCCTAGGCAAGGATGGCTACTCTTAACAAGAGATCCAGGGAGCCAAGGGCATTCTACCACAATAGGGGAGAACCCCAAAGTTGGCACAGGCAAAGCCTCTCCTGATCACCAAGATGTCCTGGAGCGTCAGGTAACTGTTCGGAACCAGGGTGTCACCCCTGAACTGATAGAAGAAAGAGCGGAAGAAGGATGTCTGCCAAAAGAGGTAAGGTAAGGTAAGGTAAGTTTTATTATGCGTGATTAATTAAAACCGTTGCATACATCAAATAGTCATTAAAATCAGAACACAATTTACTATTACAAAAGAATTAACCAATTTTAAAATGATCCACATTGTGTCGTACATAAAACTGTTTAAAGAACGCAATTAATGTTTAGTCAGATTGAAAGTCAATCTCATGTGGGTTGTGTTATTAAGCAATCAATCCCCCAAATTCATTATCAAAGTTTTTGCTCTGTGGGTTAATATTTTTTCTCCGAGGGGTTCTCTTGCCACTCAGGGTGTTCAGGGCTATGAAAACAGCTTCAAGTTATGTCTGTTGGTGAGCTCGTGATGCTGTGCTTAAGTTTTTAAAGTAAATTTGCTGAGCTGACTAAAGTAGTACCCAGGACCATCATGTGGAGCTAGTTCGTAACCAGCAAAGATATGTTTTTCAGTCTCTGTTTGGTGAGATCAAAGAATTTTGTAAGGCGACAATTCAACTGTGCTAAGGCTGGATTAAAGCACAGGATTACCGCCTGCCTGCAGGACCTGATGCCGTGTTGGTAAAGGATGGTTTTAATAAAGTATTCCTTATGTCCTTTAGTTTGGCGCATATACAAATTATATGGATGAGGTTCTCGACTCCGTAAGCACATAGCCTGCATAGCTGGTCTCCTCCTCTACTGTACCAAGGTGGTAAGACTGGGTTAATTAAACCAACTCCCAAGCAAAGTTTAAAAATGTTTTCTTTAGTTGTTATCTGTATTCCTGCGTTAAAGTAAGGTTGGGGTTTGCAAGCATTATAATTGATGAGCACAACCCAGCCTTGGACTTGTTTTGACGGAGCTTCCTAATCCTCTACAGCAGATATAAGTCTCGTTGACTTTGTAACTAGTTTTTTTCACACACAGTGAGCCATTGAAGTATTCCAAAGTTCTGTCAGACCTAGAGCTTTGATGGAATCCAAGAGATACTTGCTAGCTGGCGATTTCCCTGTACGCATTAGTCCTACCCAGGGGGGGTTATTTAGGGATCTATTTTCGGCAGCTCTGATTTTATGCCACCATTTTACATAGGCTCCCATTTTCTCTGCCCCTAATTTTGTAGCCCAAATTCCAGCCGTATTTGAGCCAGAGAAACGTATTTAGGGAGCTGAAATATCACTCGGTAAGAGGTTGTTATTATGCTGTTTAAAGTTGCTGCGTCTCTTCCTCTCATTGGTTCAATTCCCGTAGGTGATCGTGGGCTGTAATTTGGCTCACAGGACTTTTAAGAAAGGGTCTAATGATAGATCAGGCAGGATCTTCTTAAGAGATTTAAGTGCCAGGTAGGTCATAGCACCCTTCCTTCGCAAGGATTCAAACTGAGGCTTGAAGGAATTGTTTTAATCTAAAAGTATCCCTGGGTATTTGCAGTGATCCAGCGCCCCTATAGAAAAACTGTTTCACCAAGGCTACCCATCAATCATAATACTCACCATTAATCATAAAACACTCACAAGGCCCATTAACAAACGAGACAATTTTTGGGCAACTGAATCATGTGACCTAATTAATAAAACCTATTCACAAACTATTTACAATTTTATATACAACTGCAGTTTATCATTTCTTACCATGGTTTTATGCATTTATCATATTAATTAAGTAATAATAATAATAATAATAATATGAAATTTATAACGCGCTCAGCTTACCCGGGGGCATCCCGGCGCGACAGGCCAGAAGGAGAGACTCAACTAATCACTACTGTGGAAACAAGTAGGTCTTAAGAAGTTTCCTAAATAGTAGGATCTTGGGCTCAGCACGAATCTTGAGGGGCAAAGAGTTCCACAGCGTCGCCACCTGCACCGAGAAACGTCTGCCCCCAGTACGAGCTCTCCTAACTCTCGCTGACTGCAAAAGATGTTTTTGGTCCGAGCGCAAAAGGCGTGGGGGCTTATAAGGACGGGCCATGTCAGAAAGGATGGGGGGGCCTTTGCCATGAAGAATTTTGTGGGCCGTACAAAGCGCTTTAAATTTCACCCGCTCCTTCACGGGGAGCCAGTGAAGCGTTTTGAGGGCCGGGGCGGCAGACTGCCTTCTGGGAATATCCATAAGGACTCTCGCAGCTGCGTTTTGCACCTGTTGGAGGGTTTTAAAGGTCGCTTCGGGAGCACCGAGAAACAAGGCATTCCCATAGTCAAGCCTCGATAGGATTAAACCACGTATCAAAAGCTTCTTTGCTGGATCAGGAAGCAGTGGTAACACCTTTCGGGCTGACCTCAGCAGACCAAAACAAACCCTCGCGGTCTTCCTGGCGTGAGTCCTAAAGGACAGATCTTCCTCCAACCATACTCCCAAGGACTTGATCTCCTTCTTGGGAGATGGTGGATCACCAAGAGACCGGGGCCAGCAGCTAGCAATAATGGAGGGACTGGAGTTACCCAGGAGCATCAGCTCAGTTTTTCCTCCATTAAGCTTTAAGGCAGAGTTGGACATCCAACGATAAACATTGGCCAGGCAGTCGTGTAGCACCTTGGGTTGTTCCGCCACCTGAGTGAGGCCCACCACCAGCTGAGTATCATCAGCATAGCTGATGATCCTCACCCCTGAAGGGGCTACCACTCCTTCAAGTGGAGTCATGTATATATTAAATAAGGTAGGGCTCAACGATGAGCCCTGCGGGACTCCACATTGAAGAGGGAATAGGGCAGACTGCTCTGCTCCCTCCCAGACTTGGTAGAAACGATTGGAAAGGAAAGATCCCAACCATTTCAGGGCCGTCCCTGAGACACCTACCTCTGCCAGACGTTGGAGGAGCACCTGATGACTCACGGTGTCGAAGGCAGCACTCAAGTCCAGGAGGATCACTGCCACTGACCCTCCTGTGTCTAGAGTGCTCCTTGCTTCCTCCACTACTGCCAACAAGGCTGTGTCCGTTCCCTGGCCGGGGCGGAAACCAGTCTGGGAGTCTCCCAACAGGCGGTTGGACTCTAGATGGTAAGAGAGCTGACGATTAACCAGCTTCTCTGCAATTTTTGAAAACCCAGGCAGAAGTGAAATTGGCCTGAAGTTTGTCAAGTTGGAGGGATCCAATCCTGGTTTTTTCAATAAGGCTTTTACCACTGCCCTTTTCCATCTCCGTGGCACTATGCCATGAGAGAGTGAAAGATTGATGAGGGCGGTCAGCGGGGTTGACAAGGTATTAGCCACAAGCTTAAGATATTTTATGGGCACTGGGTCACTCGGAGATCCACTCTTCATCTCCAACAGGACCTTTGTAACCTCCGCTTCCGAGAAGGGGCCAAAGGAGGCAAGCTCAATCGGGCGTCTTACTGGACTAGCAGCTGGCTCAGAGATTTGAGGGATAACGGGCAAGGAGGATAGTATTTTCTCTATTTTAGAATGGAAGAAACTAGCCAGTTCCTCACATTTGTCTTTAGGATTATCATGCACGACTGGCGGGACCGGGGCTTTCAGAAGTTCCTTAAACATTTTGAATGATTCTCTTGAAGAATTACTAGCCCTCTCAATCCTATCACTAAAGAAGGTCTTTTTTACATCCTTCAGTGCACTTTTATATTTCCTCATCTCTCTTTTATAGTTGACCCGACTACCTTCTGTCTGCTCTCTCCTCCAGGCCCGTTCAAGCCTTTTGCAAGAGGTTCTGCAGCTCCTAAGTTCGGGGGTATACCAGGGAGCAGAACCGATTCTTCTCTCCCTGACAAGCCTCCTTTTATTAGGAATCAGTAGGTCCAGAGAGTTAGTGAGCCAATCGCCCAAGTGCTGATCAGCGATATTAGGGTCATCTACAGGATGAGGACAAGATATAGCTAGCTCTTCCACCCAACTGTCCACCGGCAGCTTCGACCAGAGTCGTTCTACAGTATGTTGTCTAGGTGCGGGGTCTCTCCGGTTCCCCAGCAGCCAGCTAAACGGAATGAGATGGTGATCCGTCCAGGGGAGAGCCAACATCTGGAGAGCTTGCAGGTTAGCAGAATTGGCAAGAACCGCATCAAGCTGATGACCTCTATTATGAGTAGCTCCCACATTAGCAAGGTGTAGGTCCAGTGCACCAAGCGAGCTTAGTAAATCTCTTGCTACTACATCATTGGGGTCATCAAAATGAAGGTTAAAGTCCCCAAGAAGAACAAAATTGCACGAGGCAGCAGCCAGTGGAATAACAGCCTCAATAAGAGAGTCTACAAAATTCCCCAGCGTAGCGGGAGGCCGGTACACAAGGAGGCCGGAGATGGAAACGGTAGAGGATATGCAAAGGGAAAATTGGCAGCTTTCAGAGTTGATAATGCCGCAGTCTACTGCCTTGCACACGAATGTGTCTCTATACACAATGGCCACTCCACCCCCTCTCCCATCCGGCCTATCCAGATGGAAAATAAGGTATCCCGGCGGGAGAGCGTTGACAATATCGGGACCAGAGCACGTGGTCAACCACGTTTCCGTCAGGAACAAGGCATCCAGACTGTGGTCCAAAAGGAGGGAGTGTATTTCCACAACGTGACAAGGCAGTGATCTGCAATTAAGCACAGCCATAGTGAGTGATTTTAATTTCACACAACTATTAGACGAGCGACACCCAAAACAGTGTTTAAATGCAGTACCCTCAACCTCAACAGTCACTTAGGCAAATGGATCACCTGATGATAACTAGACCATGAATAAACAAGACCAGCTTGTCCTTTCAAAAATCTATTTATTAACTTTATTATTCAGGAAAGTGCATTTTCATTAGGAATTCTTTATTTATTAGCAAAATTAAGCAGCATCAATTAAGGTAAATGAATTATTGAACTGACATCTTCAAAGCAATTCAGCATGTATGAGTTAAAGCAAAATAACAGTTTTCCATTCCCTAAGTCTATTTCCCTGACTAAAACTCTCTCTTCACCTAAAGGTAAAATCATTAAAGCCTGTTATCCTTACGTGCGCCAAAAGTCCAACAGCACGACACGCCCATCAGGAATCGGAAAGCGAGAAGCGCCCTCCTGTCAAAGGGGCCAAGTTTTATACCTTTCGGTCTAACTAATCTCACTAAAAAGCATATTTTTCTCTGCCATCCAGTGTCCTCATTGGCTGACTGATGTCAGCTCATATGGTGTCATCACCTTTCTCCAAGCCTATATCAGGCTTTTCTTAGAGTCCATTTTTTCTTATTCACAAGTCACGCAGCTTCCTTAAAAATGAAACATTACACGAGTCACAGGCCGTGACTTCCTTAGCTTGGCAAACTTTGCCGCTTCCTGTCCTTGAATCAGTCTCACCAAGAGCACGTAAAACAATTTTCAATTGAGCTTGCAAATATTTTTCAACGTGGTAAAAGTTTCCATGCAGGGCTCTTGCTCTCTCTGGACAGGACTTGACAACGCCATCTTTTCAGTTTACTCTTTAGTCCTCACTCGAAAACTATTATTTAAACAAACACAAGACATCGATTATTTAGAGAATTGAGACCCATTCTGTTACCCACCCCCTTTGCTAATTATTAACCCATTAATTTATGTTACCTAGCTAAGCACAAGCCACAGAATTCTCCACAAACTTATGCCACATAAAAGACGTAAGACATAACATAAGCACACAAATAAGCACTTGCCATTAATTAAACAGCCGCATTTAATACTGACAAAGACAATAGACAAGGTTAGTTTATTATTTTATACGCACTTGCTTTTGCAATAAAGAGCACATAAAAAAGTCCCTCGTGTCGTGTAAATGCATTTTAAAAACTAGGTTGGTTAATAATTCATCACAAATCAGTTAATACGGTTATATTATTATGGAAGTTTAACTTTGCGAGCCAGAACAAAATATAATTCTGAAACTCGCTCCATCAGCAGCTTGTTACATGATTTAGACGATTCCCTTCGAGATACCAGCTCGGACTTGTCTTCCTATGGAAATTTACTGTCATGATTTTAGTTTTTTAAGGTTTATTGTTAAAGCGTTCCATTGGTAAAAGTTATAAGTTGCGTCAAGAAGATGTTGAAGACCGATAGCGGTCTAACGGATCAAGACGAGATCATCAGTGTATAACAAATTTGTCAGTGTCATATCTCCTAACTTCGGGGCGTGTGATGAACAGCTGTCCAGTAAATCTGCCAAGAAAAGATTAAATAGTAGTGGGGCTAGGACATAACCTTGTTTTAGCCCCTTAGTTGTGGGAATTCAGTTTGAAAGGTGCATCTTGCCACCTAGTTTTATTCTGATGCACATGTTGGTGTGTAAGTGCCTAAGTTGATCTAAAAGAGAAGTTAGCATCCCCCAGCTGGCCAGCTTGTGCCCGAGCTTAGTGCGGTCAACGTGGTCAAAAGGTGCTGTGTAATCCATAAAGCAGAGGTACAGGAGGTATTTGCCCTCTTTTGCAGCATCCATAAGCATGGTCAAGGCCATGATTTTAGTTGTTGTGCCTTGGCCTCAGCGGAAACCTCTTTGTGTTGTGGGGATGATGTGGTTCTCAGAGGCCCAGTTGGCTAGTTCTTTTAGGATAATCCCTGCGTAATATTTGGCCTCAGTATCTATGAGGGCTATCAGCCTGTAGTTGTTTGGGATGGACCTCTTGCCTTGTTTGTGCATAGGGTTGATAATTGAGCCTCCCCATGATTATGGGAGTGTGGGGGTTCTTAGACCATATCTGAAAACTGGTACCAGTGCGTTGCTCCCGAATTCTGGGTCTTGTTTAAACAGCATTGGTGGGATGCTGTTGGGGCCGGGAGCTCCCGCCCATCTGCATTTAGCTGTTTGTTTCTTTATGGCCAGTGCCGCTGGGCTGTTATGCTCTTCTGCTGCAATGGATAGGCAGTTTTGGCTTATTGACAGGTCTATCTCCTGTTGCCTCGGCCAAGTTTTGCTGGTGTACTCTTTGCTGGGACGATGTTGACTAGTTGCTTCTAATTTTTAGGCTGTTAATGCTAGCATTTCCCTGATGAATGAGGGTGGTATCTGTTTTTTGCTTCGAGTCATTGAAATGATTAAATAGATATTAATTCCGAACCACTTCTGTAATTTTAGAGTCTATGCCAGGATGGTTGGGCCGCTGTAATTTATTAACTGTTTTTCAGAATTTGGCGCTGTTTTTCTGTTTAGCATCATGGAGAAGTTTTACCCATGTTTCATTATCCTTTGCTCTTTTAGTTGCCCATCTCCTCTGTTGTAATGATTTCTTAACTTCACGGAAGGAACTTTGCAGACTCGGATTGTTTGGAGATTTGCGGAGTTGTTTTAGTGTTTGTTTTATAAGTTGCTTTAATTTTATAGATGCTGGACTTTTTGCCATTCGAATTAGTGATGCATTCCTCTGTTTCGTACCTTGCCTATTTAAAAATGTTTCTCCGAGTGATGTGATAAACTTATCCCAGTGTTCCAGAGGCTGGGTTGTCAGTTCTTCTCCTTGTTTGTACAGATCTTTGGCAGTAGATGATATTTTCTCTAAATTTATTTAGTTAAACCGTATTCTTTTACGGTTGATGGTTCTGTTTTGCACAATAGTTTTACTGACGCACAATGTCTGACTTGAACTTGCTTTAAGAGTTAGCTCTTGTGGCATGCCAAATGAGGTGGTAACTCTCCTCTCTGAAAAGTTAGAGAGAATCCAGTCTAGTCCCTAAAGTAACCCATTCACCTGTCAGTGGAGAGGTCAGGATGTGGTTCTGGGCACTGACAGCTGTCAGTAGTCTCTGTTGGATGCTAGCCTTTATGGCTTCACTGTCCTTGGAATGGTACACAAATCATTTGGCAATAAGTAAAGTAGGTCCCTTGACCCTGTTGGTCATGGTAGAGTAACTCAAGTGTTCGGTGACCTCTGTGGGTCAGCTAGGTGTTGCTCTAGCTAAGGTAGGGTTAGAGGAGGTAGGTAGCTCCCGATCAAAGTTAAAAGATAAAAGATGGTAAAAACACAGTTCCAGCTATTGTCCAGTTTAGGTTGGGTTCTGTCACAGTTGAGGTGGGTTACCTTACCAGAGAGAATAACCCTGACAGAGGTAAGGCAGAGTAGGCCCTGTAATAGGTCAACCAGGTTCCCTACATCCTTCCTTGCTGGACAGTCAGAAAATCTCGCCAATTGTGGGATTGAGTTCTTCTGGATGTGTTAGCTGGTGGGGGGTTATGTAAGTAAACAGGCTTTTTGTGAGTTCCCCCCACTTTTTTGACCCCATGTGGGCTATACTAGCTGCTGTTTTCTCAACTTTGAGAGTGTGCTGAGACCTGCTAACCAGCCCTCAGTGGCAGTGTTCTTAACCTATACAAAGTGTATGTCATATTGGCTACCCACAATTGACACGTACAGACTTACTTATTAGTCCCTAGTATATGGTACACAGGGTACCAAGGGCATGTAAGGCAGAATGTCCCCCCAGGGCTACAGCACTGTTTGTGCCACCCTGTGTGTGACACAATGCAAAATGGCTCCGAGCCTGCTCTGTCATACAAAACAGATAGACAGGAATGCAAACATGCACACAGTCACAATTCAGACTGGAGACTAACACATTTTTAAGCCCATAACAATTTTATTTTAGTTGGCTACCCCCAAAACTTTCATTTGCTTCCATGAAAGTCCATGAGGAAAATGAATTCCCTCAATTTATTTTGCCATAGTCACCCTCGTTGCTGCTTCAAAATGTTGCCATGTATGGGAATGTTGTCCGAAAAAACTACCAGTGGCTGCAATTAATTCAAGTAACCTGCCCATCATATTTTGTTTTCTATATAATAAAATGAACAATCACTTGGCCATTCAGCTCCAGCTATCCATAGGCAATACATGTTCGACTATAAATTAGAAACCATTATATGGATGCATTTTATTAAGTTTTAGTTTCTGTGATTTTGAATTACAAATGTTTGTAATTATGGACTTATAATTTATTTGTTGCAATGGCGAGTGCGCTCCCTCCACGCCAACACAGTGGTCTTCACGCCCAATTTAAATGTGGGTGGAGCATAATTTGGCCAATGCAGTGATTACTCCGTCACCGCCAAGGCAACCCCTCTCCGGCAGCCTGACGGAGTAAAGGTCTTTGAAGAATTGGCTATGTGTCCATTAGGATCGGCGGACATATCGCTGTTTTTTACTGTCAGTCACCAGAAGGCAAACCCTGGTGGTAAGAGTCAGCAAAAAATGCTTAATTATCCCACTCGCCATGGGAGATTACTCCAATGGCATGGGGGGGGGGCATTGTCTTTTTTTTCAAAAAGAAAATCCCACTTTGGGGGTGGCATCTCCGTCAAGAATTCAGAGTAATTTATTAAATGGCCCATGCAGAGAAACAGGCTGCCCGCCAACAATTAAATCAGGCCTTATGTTTTTGCGTTTTACTTTACATCTTGCTTTCTTTTTGATGTTAGATTACAACAAAGCTAGGTATGCAAAGAAGCTCATTAACTGTATTATAATCATAAATAAATCCAAAACCTTTTAAGTAAATACATAAAACTGTCAATTCAAATGATTAGAAAATAAAACATGTCTTTGTTAATAAAAATATAATTTAATTTCCAATAATTGATTATATTGAATCATTTTAGTGGATCACAAGTTACCTTACTTTCGGCTCAAGAGTCCTCTTTCTCTCTCGAGTTCTGAGGCCCATGACGATATCTGTGGTAGATTTTCGCCCCTGGAAAGATGTAAATATGTTCACTACCTCGTCAAGCCGAATAGAAGCAAACGGGACGAGGGGCCAGAACATTGCACGAATTTTCATGCCTTACTGGGAAATAGGCGTGTTCTTTGCTTCTGTTTAATTTGTTTACCCTACTTTTCCACCTGCACCGAGCGCAGCACTGTGTGACGTAGGCTTGCAATGCCTCTTAGTTGAAACACCTGAGTGCTCCTGTCCAAGACCTAACGAGGGCACTGTGACACATCTATTGTTTAAAAAGTCCACCGAACAGAAAGAGCTTTATTAACCCTGGACTTGGCACACACCTTTATCTTTCTGAGATAACACGATGAATATAAATGACGTTTAAGAAAGTACAATGCCAGGGCACGCCATTGTTAAATCGTCCTGCAGAGCAGAAGGGATCATATACATTCATGATTTATGGCGTTTTGTCAATACGTTACGGTACATCTTGTGCTTGCCAAAATAATTGTGCTTCAAGCATTTGAAAGATGGGGAACTGGATAGGAACGAGTGAGCTATTGCCAGGTCCCAATTGGTGGTTAATTCAGCTCAGTGGACCTTGTGATATCTGCAGAGGTCCGAATGTTACCTGGAGTTTCCAGGTTAAGATTTCAGATTCATCTATTCATCGATTCAGTGCTGACAACACGAGTGCAGTTTCGTTGAAGTGTCATTCACATTTTGGTTCTGCCCACCACACCGCTTAGGTGTAGGGCAGTGTGTCAGGCCACGTAAGACACTGGTTATGTTCGTATGTATATTACAATCTTTATCTCGGCCACCAAAGTAGGTTATGTTAGTAAACATGGTCCTGGTTCTCCATACCTATCTCTTGAATTTTAAAAATGCAGGTGAAATCCGGCGTTGAGAGGTTGATCCCATTAAGATAAATGGAGAATGATTTTTTTGGGGTGATATAGGCCTGAAAATCAGCTGTACCCATTGAAGTTTTGAAGGCATTTTGTTGTCAGGTGGGTGAAAAGAAGTAAAAAGATGGTGACACCTACCAAATGTGGAGGAATTGACATGAACGCTGGATCGCTTTTGAATTAACACGTGCACATCCACATCCATTTAAAAAGAAATACACATCCATGTAAAAAGAGGTGCACATCCACCTAAAATGGAGTGCACTTAAGTTGCTGTGGTGGTGAGTCAATATTTGACTTTGCTTTTCTTTTAAGTCTTTATCTTTTTTGATGTTTTTCGTCATCCTTGTATGTTTATACTCTTCATAATGTTACAATTAATCAAAGACAATAGTAGCACCAATAAGAGAACTATACTTTGGTGTACATTAAAAAGAAAAGGGGATTCCTATACCTGTTGCATGTTCACCTCTTGCCAGGACGCTATTACCAGTGCAGTGGTTATTTATTTTTCAACTCAGAGATGTAATTGTCTCTTTTTTATGGTGGCATTTATGATTTTTTGTTCTTTTTTGTGGCATTTTCTTGCAATAACAAAATATTAAACTTCGCACCAACTTGCCAAGGTTTTTCCTACAAGAAAACTTGTAATAATTTTCCTCATTGATCTATGTTCATTTAAAAGAGTACCAATCATCTGAAACTGAATGCAGACAAGACTGAAATACTCTGTTGGGTCTATTCCTCTCCATTCTGGGAACCCTCTTTATGACCATTATCTCTTAGGCTGAAGCCAGCATTGTCCACCTGTGTTAAAAACTTAGGTGTAAAAACTCGCTCAGTGTTGTCTTAAGTTGATCACGTTAACATGGCGATAAAGAGCTGATACTTTCAATTAAACTCTTTGAAGTGTACCTTATAAAAAGTATCCTTTCTCTTAGAAAGTTCAGGTCATTAACACTTTTGTTATGTCTTGACTTTTGTAATTCGATCTACATTGGTCTCCCACTTCACCTAATTAGAAAACTTCAACTCATCCAAAATTACACAGGTAGATTGATGCTTAGACTGAAAATATGAGCCCTTATAACGCCAACTCTGGCCTTCTTGCATTCGTCTCCACTGAAAGCTCAAATTCTTTTTAGATATTTATGTTCAGTTCAAAAACGTCTAACTAGGCTTGAGTTCTCAACTGAAATTTTTTTTATTTTTTATTTTTTGTATGCAACGGTTTTAATTAATCACCCATAATAGATAAACTTCAAACTCAACTGTATCAGCTGTGTTAAATCTTAGGTCACAGGGCAAGCTTCTTTCTCTTTCCTTGTCTTCCCTTTGTCAGCTGTGATTCTTCTCTACATGCAGTCAGGGAGTGGAGCTCTCTGCCTCTTCATCTTAGACAGGCTAATGAGCTCCAAAGATTTAGAAAGGGTCTTAAGACTTGGCTGTTTAAATGCTATTTTTATCTGTCCACTTCTGGATGCTCTCCATCAGCTGGGTGATTTTTTATCACGATACCCTTCCTGTGGTGAGCAATGCACTTCACAAGACACTTAATCATAATCCAATTTTGTTTCCAGGAGCACATTTTTCCATTAAACCATGCAGAACTGAATAGTATGTTGCAGATGTTGTATGTGTGGAGGCCCTTTAAAATTCAAGATATCACTCCTGGACCTAACCAATAATGTTTTTCAGCATTTGCAATATTGAATAATGTCTCATTTGGCAAATTTCACACAATTTCGCAAGAGCAAAAAAAATTCAGCAAGTGACTTGCTTGAGCAGAAAATGTTTTTGAGGAGGCAGATGTTCTTCATACCTTGTGCTGGTATCTTGCATTTGATTTGAATGCAAGGTGTGCCCACAATTTCAGTCTTCATTAATGACTGCTTAATTATTTTAATGGCATTTATGTTCATATCTAGTACGATTTACGACATTTCATGAATTCTGCACACCCCTAATCGCATCTAAATTTTTTTCACATATTTGGGATTATTCTACACTCTGAAACACTCTTCAAATAAGTACTTGTTTGAGAATAACATCTGTAATGTGAGCAATAATTTGCACGAATGAAGACATGAAACGTTTTCATGCTATAGTAGGAACCATTTTTTCACACCTCTGTGAATTACATTTAAATAAGTACGGTTTGCTTCCTTTCTTTAGTCCATCAGTTGGAAATTCTGGATCTTAGCAACTGAAGGGTGATTAGCTAACTTTTGTAATGTGTCTGCTGAAGCACAACTTTTATGAAAGTTTTGATTAGTTTGATAAAGAAAGAAATGTTTATTTTTTTTTAAACCTGCACAGTAAGCTGTAGATATAGGGTCGGTTCACGCAGCAAGTGCATGACAATTGAGTATTACTGCAGAATACCATACTTTCAAAAGCTCAGGTGCAGATCGTCATTTCCTGAGTGATGAAATGTTACCTTCAGTACACATAAAAAACGTCAGCATACGAAAAAAAAGCTGGATACAAAAAAAACAAGACCTTTAATAATAATAATAATAAGTAGATTTGTAGAACACACAATCAGGTCTCAATTGTTGCTAAATAGTGAACAATTTCATGTCAAGATTTGGGGACTGCTACAATACAATCTGTGAGGTGTATTCCTTTAAGGCTTTGGTGGACTGGCCTTTGACAGGTGTGGCGCTGTAAAGAGTAGGCCAGTCTGGGTCAAGGGTGGGACGTCCTGGGACAGGCAGCAGCACTATTTAACCAAGAGGAAGGCTTAAGGAAGTTGTCTGGAAACCTTCCATGTTGCATTGGAATGCTAATTGCAGTACACACTGCCCCCCCTTCCCCCTTTATCTCTTTTCCTCTGCTGTTTCTCGGTTACCTGATCTTTACCTGTTATTCTGAGTTTGCTCTTTGGACAATGTTTTGGTGTGTATATTTGTTTGTTATTCTATATTTTTGAATGTATAGTTATCACCAGCACTAACACCCGGCATGCACTCTATCTGATGAGTGATTGATGCTGTTAGCAGAGAGCCCCAGTGTATAACTTAACTGTGCTGCAACCAGAGACATAACTGATAGAGCAAGCTTCGCATCGCGACTTGCTCGAGTCATGAACCTCGCCCGTGTGTAATCAATTAATAAAATTTGTACGTCTTACTAATCTTTTATTTTTATATTCGAACGAAGTAGAGGAAGCTTGCGTATGTGTATTTCTAATACAACTAATCCGTGTTCCTAAACATGGCCGCCGCTTGGTAAATGGCTTCTGCGCATGCGTCAGTCACACTCACGTGACCTGACGTAGTTATAAGTTTGGTGGGAAAGGGTGCGCATGCGTAATACACAGCTTTCGTGAATAACGTGGTGATGCTCTTGTGAGTGTGTATATGTTGCTAACATTTAAACTGCATAGTATATTTTTATAGTGATAAGAATGAAGTACAAAATTATGACATGTAATGCATTCATTTATTTCTATGTATTAATTTGTTCTCGCTTACTTTTCATGTACTGCGGGGAATGGGGGCCCGAACCGGTTGGGAGCCATATTGAAGGTCCCTTCTGCGCATACTCATGGTGCACTGAAAGGTGGCAACATTGGACAGTGGAACTCAGCCAGCTGGCAGCCACAGTCAAGATGCTCATGGGAAAGCCACCTCTGCCCTACGAGAATGGAGAAAGTTGCTCCTTATATGATACATTGTGTGTTGCGATATTGTTTGCTGTACAGTTTCCCATGGGAACCCCAATCTTGCTAGGCGGTACCCAGAGATGCAAAGTAGGCCTCCAAATAGTCTATTCTGATTGGTGTGTTACCCAGACCCTACCTTAGGACCAATCCAAATTGAGGGATTCTGACACTTTGCAACATTGGGGGGTGGTACACCGTCCCAAAACAGTATATCTACCCTGGGTTCACCTAGGGAAGTCGTCCGACTTGTCTGGTTTAGCTGACCTGTCACTGACCCAACGCACTCAATAGGTGACTGAAGATACAGAGCGCTGCGGAGCACTCTGTCCGAAATTTGACCATAGACTAAGGTTTTACTAAACCTTAAAAGTGCTGGCGGAGCATTTTGCTGGGAGTTCGCTGACCCAATCGGGGTCTTGATCGATAGCTGCAGAGAGGGTGGAGCGCAGGCGTTGCTTCCGAACTGCGGGTGCTGGTCCTGTCCTGAGGGTCCTGTCCTGATCCTAATCTGGTCTTCCTGTCCTGTCCTGGGTGTCCATTCTGCACCTGCTGTCCATTGAGGGGTATCCTTCCTTGAGGGCTTTCCTGTCCTTAACTGACCCGTGGCCAGGGTTTGGTTTCCACACCAGTCTAGGTAAATATTGCTCTGAAAACTCTGAATCTTACACCTTTCTAAATTTCCTGTCTTTTGCTTCAATAAAGACATACCTTTGCATATGTTATTTTTCCATGCTTTCCGCAACCATTTAATCATAAAGTCATTTGCATTTGGTTTCATAACGAGTTCCTATGTTACCCTACTTGTTAGAAATTATATTCTGCATTGCAGTTTGTCACTTTCTCGTATGGTCTAGAACCTCCTTACTTAAATTGTCTAAAGAACTTTTGCCTTAAAGCATAGCGTGTTTCTCTTCATAGACTCTCCTATAGTTATATAGGATCTTTGAATTTACCATAGTATAAACTCTTCCAATAGGGAATCTCTAGTACGTGCATAAGATTGTTTCCTTAATGAATGTCCATTCTTAAACTTTTCTTCTAAAATCTGCATAGCATATTCCCGTTGCATCTCATATCAGAATTTCAATGGTTACCCTGACTTTATTTCTCTATAGTTATGTACTTTTCATTATTTTGATTATTGATTGTCTTATTCTTGTAAATCTAATGATTTCTGAGAACGAACTTTAGATAAAGACTTTAAAACTTCCAGTTGTCCGTGGTCATTTACAAAGAGAATTTGAATGTTATTTGTTGGGTTTGTATTTTGCTGCCTTTCCTTTTACAGCTAGCTCCCTGATCCATTGTGGTCATAGGTACCCGCATCGGTGGATGGTAAGTCGGGTACGCTGAAGAATAACGAAAGGAACTCCCCAAATATTTGATAGCAGACCGTGAGGTCATCCGATCAATGTATATGGTGATTTGAAATATATGGGCCCGAAGCCGGAAGTGGCGACATTTTTGGTCGGGTGACCCGCGCGCTCTATCAGTATTTTTCTGGTAGCAGAGTTATGGTTAGGGAATAGTTAAAGGACAGAAGAAGTTTTCTCGACCCCTCTTTGTGTCTTTGCACCAGTAGTTTATTTTGAGCAATTTCACGGTGGCTCGTCTTCTTCTTCGGCAGAGTACTCAGCGACTCGTTCTCCGTCGCTTTCGTCAGTTATATCAAGATCTTCAAATTCTTCCAAAACGAGCGTCCATTCAGGAGACTTGTACTTTTTGTTTTGTCTTTTTATTCGATCGCTCCTTCTTTTGGAAGTGTCTTCTGGTTGCTCTGCTATGCGAGAACTCCTCCTTTCTTCCGCACGTTTTTCTTCTACCGTTTTTATCCTTAGCCTCAATTTCTTTATGAATCCAGGCTCAAGGTGCTTTCTTTTCTTAAGTCTTTTAGTTGGCACTGGGACTTCGTTTTCTTTTATTGCCCTTTTATTTTCATTTGCTTGTGGCAATTCTGCTTCCTTTTCTTCCCTTCCTATCTGACTAGTTCCAGGGCTCGTATCTATTTCTTCTGCCTGGTTACTAATCTGGCCTTGTTCAGGAAAATTTTGTGTTTGCTTTTCAAATGTCTCTGTTTCTGTGTCCTGAACACGTTCTTCTAATGCTATCTGATCCTGTTCGAGCACTTCGATCCCTTGATCTTCTTCTGCTCGAACTATTACACTATGTCTAGTCTGTCCCTTTTCGACATCAGGAGTCAGTGGAGGTGTATCAATTATTTGCTCAGTCCCTGTCTGACCTTCTCCTTCCTCAGTTTTGACGTGAATCTCAATAGTCTGAGGTTCTTCACCTGTGCCTTGCTTTTCCTCTCTATTCCACTCTCTACCTTCCCAAATTCGCTCCCTTGTTCTGATGGGGTCTTCGGTGAGGTCAATCAAGGGTATCCACTCATCTGGCCATATGCTTGGCAGCACGTCATCAGCTACTTCTAGACCAACTTCTGGGAACCCTTCAGCAGGCTTGACTCTTGGTAGCTCGTCATCAGCTACCCCTGGACCAACGTCTGCGGACCCCTCAGTTTGACTGGTACTGGGCTGTACGTCGTCAGCTACTTCTGGTCTTGCTTCTGCAGGCCCCTCTACTGGACGGCCTCCTTCTCCAGGCTCCTCGTTAGTATAGTGGTCAGTATCCCCGCCTGTCACGCGGGAGACCAGGGTTCAATTCCCCGACGGGGAGCCATTGATAGAGCAAGCTTCGCATCGCGACTTGCTCGAGTCATGAACCTCGCCCGTGTGTAATCAATTAATAAAATTTGTACGTCTTACTAATCTTTTATTTTTATATTCGAACGAAGTAGAGGAAGCTTGCGTACGTGTATTTCTAATACAACTAATCCGTGTTCCTAAACATGGCCGCCGCTTGGTAAATGGCTTCTGCGCATGCGTCAGTCACACTCACGTGACCTGACGTAGTTATAAGTTTGGTGGGAAAGGGTGCGCATGCGTAATACACAGCTTTCGTGAATAACGTGGTGATGCTCTTGTGAGTGTGTATATGTTGCTAACATTTAAACTGCATAGTATATTTTTATAGTGATAAGAATGAAGTACAAAATTATGACATGTAATGCATTCATTTATTTCTATGTATTAATTTGTTCTCGCTTACTTTTCATGTACTGCGGGGAATGGGGGCCCGAACCGGTTGGGAGCCATATTGAAGGTCCCTTCTGCGCATACTCATGGTGCACTGAAAGGTGGCAACATTGGACAGTGGAACTCAGCCAGCTGGCAGCCACAGTCAAGATGCTCATGGGAAAGCCACCTCTGCCCTACGAGAATGGAGAAAGTTGCTCCTTATATGATACATTGTGTGTTGCGATATTGTTTGCTGTACAGTTTCCCATGGGAACCCCAATCTTGCTAGGCGGTACCCAGAGATGCAAAGTAGGCCTCCAAATAGTCTATTCTGATTGGTGTGTTACCCAGACCCTACCTTAGGACCAATCCAAATTGAGGGATTCTGACACTTTGCAACATTGGGGGGTGGTACACCGTCCCAAAACAGTATATCTACCCTGGGTTCACCTAGGGAAGTCGTCCGACTTGTCTGGTTTAGCTGACCTGTCACTGACCCAACGCACTCAATAGGTGACTGAAGATACAGAGCGCTGCGGAGCACTCTGTCCGAAATTTGACCATAGACTAAGATTTTACTAAACCTTAAAAGTGCTGGCGGAGCATTTTGCTGGGAGTTCGCTGACCCAATCGGGGTCTTGATCGATAGCTACAGAGAGGGTGGAGCACAGGCGTTGCTTCCGAACTGCGGGTGCCGGTCCTGTCCTGAGGGTCCTGTCCTGAGGGTCCTGTCCTGACGGTCCTGTCCTGATCCTAATCTGGTCTTCCTGTCCTGTCCTGGGTGTCCATTCTGCACCTGCTGTCCATTGAGGGGTATCCTTCCTTGAGGGGTTTCCTGTCCTTAACTGACCCGTGGCCAGGGTTTGGTTTCCACACCAGTCTAGGTAAATATTGCTCTGAAAACTCTGAATCTTGCACCTTTCTAAATTTCCTGTCTTTTGCTTCAATAAAGACATACCTTTGCATATGTTATTTTTCCTTGCTTTCCGCAACCATTTAATCATAAAGTCATTTGCATTTGGTTTCATAACGTGTTCCTATGTTACCCTACTTGTTAGAAATTATATTCTGCATTGCAGTTTGTCACTTTCTCGTATGGTCTAGAACCTCCTTACTTAAATTGTCTAAAGAACTTTTGCCTTAAAGCATAGCGTGTTTCTCTTCATAGACTCTACTATAGTTATATAGGATCTTTGAATTTACCATAGTATAAACTCTTCCAATAGGGAATCTCTAGTACGTGCATAAGATTGTTTCCTTAATGAATGTCCATTCTTAAACTTTTCTTCTAAAATCTGCATAGCATATTCCCGTTGCATCTCATATCAGAATTTCAATGGTTACCCTGACTTTATTTCTCTATAGTTATGTACTTTTCATTATTTTGATTATTGATTGTCTTATTCTTGTAAATCTAATGATTTCTGAGAACGAACTTTAGATAAAGACTTTAAAACTTCCAGTTGTCCGTGGTCATTTACAAAGAGAATTTGAATGTTATTTGTTGGGTTTGTATTTTGCTGCCTTTCCTTTTACAGCTAGCTCCCTGATCCATTGTGGTCATAGGTACCCGCATCGGTGGATGGTAAGTCGGGTATTCTGAAGAATAACGAAAGGAACTCACAAATATTTGATAGCAGACCGTGAGGTCATCCGATCAATGTATATGGTGATTTGAAATATATGGGCCTGAAGACCGGAAGTGGCGAAATTATTGGTCGGGTGACCCGCGCGCTCTATCAGTATTTTTCTGGTAGCAGAGGATGGTTAGGGAATAGTTAAAGGTTAGGTAGGACTAGTTAAGCTAGCCAAGTCGGTAGCTGCTAGTATATTGATGCTGCTACAAGAGCGGCCGTTTCGAGGAATTGATCACTCTCTTGAAATGTGTTGCTTTTGAAATTTATGAATTGTTTGAAAATTGTTTTTCTTGTTCTTATATTGTTATATGTATTAATCCATGCGTATGTAAAACGTTTTGTTAAGTGTTGTCGGAACTCCCCGGGGAATTGAATGGCAAGTGGTGAATAGAATCCATTTGCCTTGAGGTCGCAGGCTCAAGGAAAGTTAGGTGCAGGTTAGGCAGAACCGGAAGCACTAACTAGGGCTTTTTCTGAATACATGTGTGAATAAATGTTAGTAACGAGGTTCATTGGCAAAATTCCCATACTGGCGTAACCTAATAAGGGTCACATCGGAAGAGTAGCAGGTTCATCGGAGCTTGGGTGAAAGCAAAGGGGTCCGCTGGGAAACCTTAGACTCGGATATATCCCGGAAAGAGTGGATGGGTCTAGGGAAGTAACAGGTTCACTGATGCTAGAGTGAAGGGTAGGCGGAAGAGATCTACCCGTAGTGTGTGAAAAGTAAATGGAAGTAGTTTACTTGCAGTAAAACAACTCTTTCCTGTCTAGACACTTGAGCACTGTGGGGAATGTGTATTCGTTGTAAAATAACCAAGTACTAAGCACTTTAGAAAGAAAGAAAGTTTCCGTTACCTTGTGAAGGGAGGGAGTCAGTCGCGAAGCGTCTCTGACGTCACTCCGAGCCGCGCTGGGATTGGTAGATACAGCGGGCGGGTAGCGGGGCTGGAATTGTAAAGGAGGGGTGAGCGCCGAAAGCGTGAGAACTGTCTCGCGAAAAGGCCGCGCACCCATTGGCCGAAATTATTTGAACTCGTGCACCCCTTTGGTCGCACGGAATTGCAAGACGCATTCTGATTGGAGGTAATTTTGGAAACAAAGTTAAGCGTAGGAATCGTATGTGGCACTCGTATACTCCAGAGACTAGACCCGATCCAAGAAACCTAGGGTTTGAAAGGGATCAGTGGAAGGCTAATAGATACGGCATTATGTACGGAAATAAGCGAAAATTGTCCCTTGTAAATAAGGTAAAGAATTACTTCAAAAAGGACAAGCCGATCAAAACTAAAGAGGGCATTGTTATTCCACCACCAAATACTCCTGCATCTTTCATGATGTTCGACAGAGGGTACAATACATGTGTGTGGTTAGAAAATTGGGCGAAATACACACAAGATGACGGAATAATGGCCTTTCCGTTAGAAGGTACCTTTAATGGTAGGATCCTATTCAATTTAAGAACCCGAATGAATGAATTACATCCCAGACCGAGACTAACGCAGTATGAGGCATTAGAGGAATGGGAGATCGAGGCTTTCCAAAGAGAAAAGCCCCGAATGGACAAAGGGCTGACAAAGTATTACCCAAAACTGAAACAAGAAACCAGAGACAAAAAGATGAAACAATGGAGACAGAGCATGATTGTTGAGGGACTGTTTCCCATGATGCCAGCAGAAGATCCTCCTGGGGGGGGAAAAGGACAGAGAAATCCAAGCACTGGGGGCCCCTAGGAGAATCAGATGACGAATTGTTAGATGACATATGCATGAGAAGTCCGCCTCCTTATAATGAGGGACACCGACCTTCGAGTGCAGGAGATATTCCCCGGAGACCCCTACAAAGGGAAGAGGTCAGGTCCGCAAGTGTAGGAGGGGATTATCTAATTCCTCCTTATACTGAAAATCTAGGACCCGTAGAAACAAGAAGTATTTACCCAAGGAGACCAATTGGTGGGGAGATGGGACATTCACGGGAAGGAGATTTTTGCTCTCGTCCCCCCTACGGAGGTGAGGTGAGGTCCTTAGGTTTAGGATTGCCGTTAGTGCAGCCCCGGGATGAGGAAGATCAGAGAATTCTAGGCACAGGAAGTTTGTTCCAGAAACCTAATTATGGCGGAGGACCAAGTGAGACACATCCCACTGCCCCGAGTTATGCTCCCATTCTAACCCCGCAGGTGTTACATGACAAGTCATTGGACAGGTTATTAGA
Organism: Lissotriton helveticus; assembly: GCF_964261635.1. NCBI lineage: Eukaryota > Metazoa > Chordata > Amphibia > Caudata > Salamandridae > Lissotriton > Lissotriton helveticus. Next base: position 1,135,209,649 of record NC_136069.1, on the reverse strand, counting down.
AGAGAAAGAGCGAGAAGCGCTAGCCAACCAGAGAGCTGAGATAATACAGAAAATGTCACAGCTAAATGCAAGTCCTGAAGCCTTAACGATCCCAGTAACGATCGGACCGGTGGTTCCGTTGTACGGGGACCGTCAAGGAAGTCCGAAAACTCCAGTAATTACTCCTGTCATTGCACCGACCAGACCAGAACCCTTAATCATAGATGACCAGACAAGTGAGTGTGAGTCGGAGGTCTCGCTGCTAGATCTGCCCGTTAGAAATACAGGAAAAAAGATACAGAAAAGACATAATCCTTTTAACGCGAGGGAAATTCAGATGGAATCGACCTCAGGTACGAAGAGTGTCACATTGGTGACCCCTGAAGAAATCGAAAGATGGAGTCAAGAATTTGAAAAACAAGCGTCCCCAACGAAACCTTTAGATCTCTACAAGCTGAGAATAGAAATAGAGGAATTGATGGCAGGAAACGTAGGATTAGACAGATTAAATACCTACTCCGAAGACGAAATGCTGTTTATCTGCAAGAGTCTCACCCGAAATACCCGAGTACTTCATGAAAAACTGACAGACACTGCTGCTAGCATGGGAATAGATATTTCGAGATCGAAACCGCTGCAGAAACCATACAGGGCAGATTTCTCAGACAAGGATTTGGAAAACCTGAATGTTTCAGGTAAGAAAGCACAGGTCAAGGAACTATTGACAGTATTGCAAAAATGGGGAGATGTGGAAAGGTGGAAAGCCAGATGGGTCAAGAAAAAGGATGCGGCCAGGTCTAGGCAGGCAACTCCCGAATTCGCTCTAAGGGAAGCTGACAAACCAGAACAGTTATGCCCTATGCACGAAGTACCAGGTGGAAAATACGTACATGTTCCATGGTCCAGACAGGATATTGTATCCTTTACTAACGATTTCCCGAAATTACGATAAAAGCCCGTGGATTGGTATAGGCAGGTGGAAAGGTTCGTAAAGGTGCAAAAATGCCTGTGGAAAGACCTGGATGGGTTTTTCGATATAGTGGTCCCTGTGGATCTATGGACCGAGTGTAAAATAGCCATAGCTTGGCCTAGTGAGGAATACCCAAGAGATGACAAAACAGGGGAACCATCGAAGGAAGTGATGAGAAAATATGAACAGGTAATTCAGCATCTGAAACTAAAAGTGCCAGCAAAGGAAACTGATTGGACCAAGATAGATAGAACCACGCAGGAAAGAGACTAGACAGTGCACTCCTTTTATGAAAGACTGTTGCAGGTGTTCAAAACATACAGTGGTATAGATAACATCGAGATGAAGGATATGACACATTTTATTTACAGGTTTGTAAATGGTTTAAGACCCGAAATTTGTCAGTGGATAAAAGATAACAAAATCTGTTGGCATACTAAAAAGATGGATGAGGTCCTACGGTACGCAAAGTACTTGTTAGGACGAGATGGCAGAAAAGAAAAAGGCTCTCAAGGAGAAGGTTATGTGGGCTCAAGTGAAGCTCGCAGAACAGCAGGAAAAACAATTGAATAAAATGGCCAAAACTACTCAGAACCAAGGTCCTGGGGGTGGGGGTGGAGGAAAGCCCCGGCCCAAAATGAGCAGGGAGGAGGCTAAGAAGAAATTTCCCTGCCACCAGTGCGGAGAAATTGGACACTGGCGAGACGAGTGTCCCTATTTGCAGGATGATAACTCCCAAACACCTGATTTAACTCCACAGACGCAGAATGAAAGACCAAGAAAGACCCAACAACAGGTAAAAACGATTCAGTTGCCCCGAGCACCAAAGCAAGTATTTAAGGGAAAATCCACGCAGGGTGATGACGTAGAAGTCTGGGGGAGCAATGAGAACAGAAATACAGCAACTTCGCAGTATTTACTAAATGATACCTTCCTTTGTGATGACCAGTACTGACGGGGCCTGAGAGGGGAGGACGAGGAGTGCGTACTTGGCGCCTCCTTGCCGGTAGACCAGTCAGGGCCATACATTGAAGGAAAGGTTGACGGAAATTATGTCACTTTTCTGTTGGACACTGGCGCTACCCGTTCTACTGTGAGAACAGTGGACGTTCCAAACCTACCCCTCTCAGGAGAAGCAATCCAAGTAGTGGGGGTATCTAATCAACTGATTAGTACTCCTGTTACCGAGCCCATGGAGATCTCAATTGGAAACTTTAAAGAAATGCATAGATTTGTCGTTTGTGACACCAGTCCAGTGAACTTACTGGGACGTGATTTGCTGTTCAAAATGAACTGTACCATCTTTTGCACACCAAAGGGTGTTGAAATTCAGACCCCAGATGAAGATGGTATTTATAAATTAATGTTAATCAGACCCGACTCAGAAATTAAACGAATGACTATGCAGGATTTGCCCAAAGAACTCCAAGAAACAGTGAAGCCAGAGGTATGGGACTTTACCGGGAAAGATGTAGGATTAATGAAAAACGTAGACCCCATACAGATAGCCATAAAGGACAATGCAGTATACCCTAATACTAAACCCTACAGAATGAATGCAGAAGTGAGAGCAGGTGTTGCCCTGGAAATACAGAAATTGCTAGAAGGAAACATCATACAGGAAGTAATGAGTAGCCCATGCAACTCACCAATTATGGGCATCAAAAAGCCTAGTGGCAAGTACAGAGTAGTGCAGGACCTAAGAAAGGTAAATAAGATAGTGGTTCCCTGCTGCCCTATTGTCCCGAACCCAGCAGTGATTCTGTACCAGATTCCCTGGGATTCTGAGTGGTTCACTGTGATAGACCTGTGTCATGCATTCTTTTCCATTCCCTTGCATCCAGACAGCAAATTTCTTTTCTCATTTGCTTTCAACAGTCACGTGTATGTCTGGAACAGGGTCCCCCAGGGGTACACAGAGAGCCCCTCTATCTTTAATCAGATCTTGAAAAAATGCTTGGAAACTTTGGTCTTACCGGGAAATTCTGTCTTGGTGCAATACATTGACGACCTCTTGGTGGCGTCCAAAAGTCATAAGGACTGTGTGATTGACACCATTGCCCTACTGAATCACCTGAGTGAGAAGGGACATAAAGTGGCCCCTGAAAAATTACAGTTCTGTGCAAAATCAGTGAAATATCTGGGGCACTAGATAGAGAAAGGCATCAGGAAAGTAACATCAGAAAGAGTGAGAATAATTCAAAAGATGCAGTTACCCCGTACTCAGAAAGAAATCAGAATGTTCCTTGGAGTGATAGGATACTGCAGGCAATGGATTGTGGGATTTGCAGTCCTAGCTAGGCCCTTGATAAAAATGACCAAGAGAGGAACACCAGATATTGTAGAATGGGATGATGAAAGCTTAACAGCCTTCACAAAATTGCGAGATTGTCTGTGTACAGCCCCTGCGTTGGGAATGCCAGACTATTCCAAGGAATTTGCCCTGTTCTGTGACACTCGCGATAATTGCGCGTTGTCAGTCCTAACCCAAGAACATGGCACAACCAGAAGGCCAGTGGCATATTTCTCTGCCACCCTGGATCCAGTGGCTGCTGGATTACCAGGATGTCTGAAAGCAGTAGCTGCTACTTGCACAAGTTTAGAGCAGAGTGAATCCATTGTCATGGGACATCCTGTAACTGTGTATGTTCCACATGGAGTGGTAATTTTGCTAACGAGAACGAAAACTCAGTATCTCACCCCTAGTCGGCTGACTAAATACGAGAGGATTCTCGTGGGTGCTGCAAATATAACAATTGTCAGGTGCAACATTCTGAACCCCGCCACTCTGCTTCCCAACTCAATGGATATGGAAGATGGGGAGGAAGATGAACATAACTGCATTGATTTAACAGAATTTTGCACAAAACCACGCCCAGACATTAAAGAAACACCTTTGCCTAAACATGACATGGAATTGTTTGTGGATGGTTCATGCCTAAGACATGAACAAGGAGGCCTGAGTGCTGCCTCTGCGGTAGTCTCCTTAACCAAAATTGTAGAAGCAGTTTATTTATTTGAAGTAAAGTCTGCACAAGTAGCCGAATTGATCGCTATGATAAAAGCTTGCAAATTGGGGAAAAACGTACGCCTAACAGTGTATACTGACAGTCAGTACTGTTTTGGAGTTGTGCATGACTTTGGCCAATTATGGCTACAGAGGGAGTTCCTGACTTCATCAGGTACCCCTATTCGAAATGGAAAAGTTGTTCAAGACCTTTTAGAGGCAATCCAATTACCAAAGGAATTGGCAGTGGTCAAGTGTGTTGCCCATAAGAAGGACTTTGACCCTGTATCTTTGGGAAATGATTTTGCTGATCGAGTGGCACAATTATGCGCCAGGGATCGATTGATCATAAATCCAAAACGGAGGGGGCCCGGAAACAGCTGCCAACTTCGAGTGTTTGAAGAAGTGCCTACATGGGATGAAGTGAGAGAATGGCAGCAGGCGGCACCCTGGCAAGAGAGAGAGAAGTGGAAGGAAGAAGGGTGTAGACCAAGACGTGAGGATGGTGTCATCTTGGGCCCAAATGGTATGCCTGTGTTACCCAGACACTTGCTTGGCACAATGGCGAGATTGATACATGAGGGATCACACATTGGTAGGGACGCCATGATTCTGGTATTCCAACAGACTTGGTACAGCAAAAAGTTCAGGAAAGTAGCAGAGTCCCTCTGCCAGAGGTGCCTGTCATGTCAACAGATGAATCCAGGCAAGAGAACAATGGTGGAACTAGGGAAAATTGGGAGGTCAGGGGGTCCCTTTGTGAGAATACAGGTTGATTTCATCACCATGCCACGTTGTGAGGGGAAGCGTTATGTCCTTGTCATTGTCTGCCTGTTTTCAAAGTGGGTGGAAGCTTACCCTACTCCCCAAAGTGACGCACTGACAGTAGCAAAGTGTTTACTGAAAGAACTGATACCTAGATTCGGGGTTCCAGTCACTATTGAATCAGATAGAGGCCGACATTTTCAGAATGATGTGATCGACCAACTCTGTAAGGCATTTGGGATCTCGCAAAAACTCCACTGTGCATATCATCCAGAGGCTTCTGGAGTAGTGGAACAAATAAACGGGACTATCAAAACAAGACTAGCGAAATTGTGTGATGCATCTGGCATGACCTGGGTAAAGGCCCTGCCTCTGGTTCTGATGGGACTCCGAAGTATTCCGGACCGGAAGACAGGCCTGAGCCCTCATGAAATCCTGATGGGAAGAGTGATGAGACAAGCATGGGTACCAGGAAGCAAATTGTTGAGTATTACTGATGATTTGGTGCTTGAATACTGCAAGAGATTAGGTGACCAAGTGCGTTATATCTCTCGCCAGATCGGAGAAGACGCAGTCGCCAATCCAACGACACCTCTTCACAAACTGGTTCCAGGGGACTGGGTAAAAATAATGAAGCATACTCGGTCGAGCTGCCTGGAACCAAGGTGGGGACAGAAGCGCCAAGTGATCCTGGTAACGACCACAGCAGTGAAGTGTGCAGGTGTTCCCCATTGGATCCACGCCAGCCACACCCAGAAGGTATTACCAGACGAGGAGCCTGGAGAAGGAGGCCGTCCAGTAGAGGGGCCTGCAGAAGCAAGACCAGAAGTAGCTGACGACGTACAGCCCAGTACCAGTCAAACTGAGGGGTCCGCAGACGTTGGTCCAGGGGTAGCTGATGACAAGCTACCAAGAGTCAAGCCTGCTGAAGGGTTCCCAGAAGTTGGTCCAGAAGTAGCTGATGACGAGCTGCCATGCATATGGCCAGATGAGTGGATACCCTTGATTGACCTCACCGAAGACCCCATCAGAACAAGGGAGCGAATTTGGGAAGGTAGAGAGTGGAATAGAGAGGAAAAGCAAGGCACAGGTGAAGAACCTCAGACTATTGAGATTCACGTCAAAACTGAGGAAGGAGAAGGTCAGACAGGGACTGAGCAAATAATTGATACACCTCCACTGACTCCTGATGTCGAAAAGGGACAGACTAGACATAGTGTAATAGTTCGAGCAGAAGAAAATCAAGGGATCGAAGTGCTCGAACAGGATCAGATAGCATTAGAAGAACGTGTTCAGGACACAGAAACAGAGACATTTGAAAAGCAAACACAAAATTCTCCTGAACAAGGCCAGATTAGTAACCAGGCAGAAGAAATAGATACGAGCCCTGGAACTAGTCAGATAGGAAGGGAAGAAAAGGAAGCAGAATTGCCACAAGCAAATGAAAATAAAAGGGCAATAAAAGAAAACGAAGTCCCAGTGCCAACTAAAAGACTTAAGAAAAGAAAGCACCTTGAGCCTGGATCATAAAGAAATTGAGGCTAAGGATAAAAACGGTAGAAGAAAAACGTGCGGAAGAAAGGAGGAGTTCTCGCATAGCAGAGCAACCAGAAGACACTTCCAAAAGAAGGAGCGATCGAATAAAAAGACAAAACAAAAAGTACAAGTCTCCTGAATGGACGCTCGTTTTGGAAGAATTTGAAGATCTTGATATAACTGACGAAAGCGACGGAGAACGAGTCGCTGAGTACTCTGCCGAAGAAGAAGACGAGCCAGGAATTACTAGATATGCTGTGTGTTGTTCTCTCTCAATCCTAGTTTCCTTTTCCTTCAATATTGAGCTTTTTCTGATTGGTCTTTCTTGGTACGGACAGAGCCACGTTCTGGGGAGTGGGGCAAATTGTTGTCAGAACTTGTCGGATAACATCCGCGAAACCTGTCATTTTGATTTGTATGAAATCATGCAATTTTTTAAAAGCTATGCAACATTGCAGGAACATTATACAAACATTTTTCAGAGTACACTTTGTGGTATCTTGAGTAAGAATTGAAGGCGAGCAATGTTGTGTGCTCAAAAGTAACTCAAAACAGCAGTAAAGAGATTTGAGGAGAAAGTGTCTTCTATAACGAATGTTCTGCTTGAACAGTGTTCTGTGCGACATTTTCTGCTCTTACCAGTCCCCGCCACAAAAATGTGTGTGAAATTTCACATTGCATAATGTCAAACATTTTGTATGATTCATGTAAGGCTAAATTGCACAAATTATGCGAATTACAGGAGCATAAGATACACTGTACACATGCCTAATTTGCATGCTTTCGAGGTTGGAAAGGCGGGATTTCACCTCTAGAGTCTGCTTGCCATTCTCCAGAATCCCGTCACAGGCCGACTAGACCTTTTTACCTGTCATAGAGTGAATTAGGCAATCTTTTCATATGGAAATAAACAAATTTAGAACTCCCAATAGCTTCCCCGAAGAACCACTGACCAAAACTAAGTTTGAAGGTTTATTACATAACCAAAAATAACTGAAGGTACAAGCACCTCAGCAAGAGGTTCAAAAGATAAACAGGCACTAATACAAACATAATCCTACGGAAAAGTCTCAAGCGACTGATGAATAATACGAGGATCAATTCCAGAATAATCAGACTGAACAGAATTGCTATAACCTGAGTTCTGGTACTCATCAGGATAATAGACATAAATTCAGGTTAGTCTGTCCCTACACTATACTGAGTGACATCCCTACTCAACGATAGCCCAACCTAACCAAAAGGTGTCAGCTGTGGTGACTTCCCAAAGAAGTTTGCCCACATTCTCTCTCAAACTAGAGACTCCTTCTCTGCAGCAAAGCTCCTTGACCATCCAACCGCTCTCTCTAGCTCCTCAGCCCATCTGCTCTGCCTCCACCCTCGGGGCGCTGACCCTAATACGAAACCCCACAATGCGAACGACACGCCTTCAGGTACGCCCCTCTCGAAGGTGTTAACTTCAAAATTTTCCAGTATGGCACTTGTCCATTCTTGTTTATGCAGACGTCCTTGGGTCCCAGACTCTTCATCGCTTCTAGTTGCTTCTTCAAATTCCTGGTCTACTCCTCCATGTCTGAGTCTAGCATTTCTAACTCTCATACACAATGGGCCCTTCTACTCTACAATCTACTTGGTGATGCACCTGCAAAGGAATATACGCAAATATGCTCACAGTCTAATAATGTTGCAACATTTTCTAAAAGCCTCTTTTATAAAGCATTTCTACAATTTAAACGTTAAGCAAAACTTTCGAACAGGCCTGCATCAATTCTATGAACTAGGCCTCGGCTTGATTTAAAGGCCCAACATTTTGCATTAGCAATCCCTCGTTTCACTAGGCCTCCAACCTTAACAGCAAATGCATCTTCTACTTTAAGCTAGTTGTCAAATATAAAGGCACAGTTATTTTCAATAAGCAGATCTAAATGCACAATAGTGCTCATTCAAACGCACTTCTCATTAATGAAAGGTTTCATTTCAACAGCATCTCTGTGTTATACAGCAAGTGTGGATTCGCAATTCATCTAGTTCTCTAACCTCTATGGCATCTAAACATGATTAAAAGTCCTCTATATGTGCGGGTGCTGACTACTTGTACATATGATGCACTCCTTCAAATTTCACTGTAAATGGCGCTCTCTCAGTTCCCCCCTTTGATGACCCGTGTCATCACCACCCTTACACCTCCCTTAGGGTAAGAACCAATCTAAACTGAACTCGTGGCCATTTTCCCTCGCTTGAGCATTTCCAACGCCCTCAAGCTGCGGTATTGACTGTCCTGCAGTCTCTCCATTCGCATCTCTTGCGTTCTCATTGATCTCGCCAATCTAGTGGACTTGTACCACTTGTACAATCTCACTAAACCCCACAATCCAATCACACACGCCACTGCTATGATGAGGGGTTTCAGTACAAACCCAAGGAAACTCTTCCCCAAATTGGCAAACCAGTTTCCAACTTTCCCAAATCCCTTGCCAACAGTCTCCCACGCATTCTCTTGTGTCAAATCCTCAATTTCATAATGGATTGCAGTAATGTTGCTTATATATTTCTCCAGATCTTTAGAGTTGTCCGGAATATAAGTACAACATTCCTGAACCTTCAAACGCTTACAGACTCCGCCCTCTTTCGCTAGGATGACGTCTAACGCAAGTCTGTTCTGTAAAACCATTGTCCTAATCGACAACATCTCACCCTCGACCAGCACTAATGACTTAGCTGTATTCATTGACAATCCATCCACTACAGTTGCCAACCGCCGTATCTTTATGTCATTCAAAATGACACCCAACATAGGTATCGCTGCTCCAAGCACATCTCCCACAATTGCTCCAGCACTTTCCCCTCGCTTTACCCTCCTTTGAGGCCCTCCCTCTAAGAGTGCAAAATCTTCAGTGTGGTAAATCTTGGGAAAGATAATTGCTAGATAGCAAGTTCCATACCACTTCTCTGGCAATCTCACATATGCATTCCTTCCGCAAACAAAATACACAGTAGGAATCACCTGCACCACGCTCTTCAAGAAATCTTTGGTGTAATATTCCAATGTGAAGGTGTGTTCACACGTAGTATGACCCACATACACATTTTCATAATACGTCTGTGGTCGGTGAAGGCACAACTTCCCTTTCTGTACTTCATCTAGAGCTATTGGACCATAACTCCCTCTTGACTTATGCTGATTCTCTTCCTCCGTCCAATCTACTTTGCCTTGCCCTGAATCTCGCAACTGTTTTTGCTTCGTGTACCTATCTTCTACTTGCTCAATGAACTTCTTCTCTGTCTCAGACACTGAGCATGTCAAATTGTGTCGGTGTGCATACGGGGTGTCTAGCTCTTGTGTGGGGATGAAAAAGTATCCAAGTCTGTCCTCTGACTTATAATAATCCCACTTGTTCAAGTGCTTGTAATTCGGGACTTCTGGCAACACAGCATCATCATTTGAAAAGAAATATTCAAAATGATTTCGCCCATAAAGTATACTAATCAGCAAACTACAGGATATTCCATATATCAAAGGAAGGTGATGGTATCTAATACCCTCATCTACTGAAGCTGGCAGTTGCATACACACATAACAGTCCTTCGCATCCATCGCATCAATGTATTCATACAACAGCTTTGCATACGCATTCGGCCCAAAATTTCCTTTAGACAGATCCGTATGTAACCTACGACTTTCTGCAGCCAGCAAGGCTTTCTATCTTCGCTCTCTGTCTTCTTTCTGGCTAGGGGTGGTAGGTGTCGGTGTCCCCTCAGCCTTCACTACCTGTTCGTGTGGTGCAAAATAGGAAACTAAAACTACTATAGCTATCACTCCTCCTAAAAGAGTGCCTACTATGCACTTGGCTCTACGATTCGGGTTTCCAGGCGCCCTGGTCTCAGCACAAAGTAGTTCGTTTTCGGAAAGCACCCAAAAGTCTCTTTCTTGGTTATTTGAGTCTCTCAAACCACCTCGAAAAGCGGAAATCCCCGTTTCAGTTCTTCTTTTGCTTCAACAATAGACAGCCCTAACCCTTCTCCGTCCTCTGTGGAAAGACCCTAAATTTGTTCTTCTTCCACTCGGCTCTAGGTTAACCACTTCCATGCTAATGACAAGGTCAGCTCGTCATGCAGTTTACTGGAGCTGTGCTTATGACGAGTTGACCTTGTCATGAACAATGGGAATTGATGATGTTTAGCACCCAGCGGGAATTGCCTTAGCAGGCAAGGTGTTAAGTTCAACAGCTATTTACAAAGTCTTTTCAAAGTTATTTCAAAGTTCTTTCAAGGTATTTTCAAAGTCCTTAATAATCTATTATTATACTTGCTCCGATTGCCTGCAACACATAGTCCAAAAGTTCCATGCGGAGCACAACTGCATCATAAGATGGTACATCAGGACCAAATGTACGAAAAATCAGTCTATCCAGGAGTAAATCACATATCTTGCTTAGGAGAGGGGGATTAGGAATCGTGAGTGTCAGTACGCCTTCAATTTCAAGTCCAGGTACCAACAGTATCACTTCCAGCTTAACATTTGGGATCGTACTGGTCACCGCCACTGACCTCACCCTCCCGGACCTCAGTACACCTGGCATTTGTGAAAGGGTAGGTCCACTCTGGAGTGGCGTATCTTCGGCAAGGTACTCTCACCCTCCTTGACCTTCTCGGACCCCTTTGCTCAGCTTCTTGTTCTCCCTCCTCCGGATCTGATTCTTCGGACACAGGGGCCAGATCTCTTTCGGAAGCCAATGTCACATTCATTCGCCTCCGTCTCTCGGGCCAATGAGCCTCTGCACTTCTTGCTCTCCTGCTTCTCGTTTGCACACCCTGTTCGTCTCCACTGTCAACCTCTTCTGCGCTCAGATCACCTTCTCCGCCACTTTCTCCTTCTGAGGCAGATTCAGTGTCACTGTTGTCGTGGTCGTTTCCTGCCTGATCAGGGGAGTCCCCAACTTCTGCTGGCACCCCCACAGCTTGACTTGTCCCCTCTGATGAATCCTCTTCTTCGTTATTATTTTCATCTACGAGAGGAGCTGTTCTCTCCAAGGGTGCTGGGACTCGTCGGGTGTGAGAAGCATGGATCCAGTTTGGCAATCCGCCACACTTCACAGCAGATAGTAGTCACCAGGATAACTTGGAAAGGCCCTCTCCAGCGCACATCCAGGCAACTCTTCCTGACGTGCTTCCGTACCAAGACCCAGTCACCCGGGCACAGGTCGTGACAAAGGTTGCTAGAAGCCGGGATTTCAGCGGCCTGCACCTGAAGAGACACAGAACGTATGACATCAGAAAGTACCCTGCAGTAATCAAGAATCAGGTCATCTGTGATATTCAGCAAGGCAGTTGTAGGAATAGATGGCAGTCTCATAGCCCTCCCCATCAGTACTTCATGAGGTGAGAGCCCTGTCCTCCTGTCTGGGGTACTACGCATACTCATTAGTACCAACGGCAACGCATCGGGCCACTTCAGGGATGTGGATGAGCACACCTTTGCCATTCGGGCCTTGAGCGTTCCATTTATTTGCTCCACTATGCCAGAAGCCTCTGGACGGTAGCTAAAATGCAGTCTCCGGTCAATGTTCAGGGCAGAGCAGAGCATCTTCACAACTTCGCTATTAAAGTGCTTTCCTCTGTCCGATTCCAAGGAGGTCGGAACCCCGAATCGTGGCACTAGCTCCTTCAACAATAGTTTTGCTACTGTGAGTGTATCGCACCTATGAGTGGGATATGCCTCAACCCATCTAGAGAACACACACAATCACTAAGACATACCTGAGGCGATTGCACCTCGGCATCTCAATGAAATCCAGTTGCATCCTGTAAAAAGGTCCGCCAGACCTTCCAATGTGACTCAATGTAACTGGTGTTCTTTTCCCAACATTTATCTGTTGACACGTTACACATCTCTGACATACTGCTTCCGCAGCCTGTCTAAATTTCGGATTGTACCACGTTTGCCTGAACACACGCATCATCGCATCCCTTCCCAGATGCACAGGACCATGTATCTGTCGTGCCATCGCACTCACTAGCTCATTCAGCAACACAGCTCGTCCATCAGCCGAAACCCACATGTCCAAGTCTCCTTTGACACAACCAGCCGATTCCCACACCCTTCTTTCATAGTCTGACGCCTGTCCCTGCATGTCTCTCAACTCTTCCCATGTGTCTGCCACCTCAAGCATCATGCTTAGTTCGGTTCTTTCCCTTGGTCCCTCAATGGTTTGTTCAGTAAAGGAGTATCCCTGCTCCGCACAATATCGTGCAACTTCATCAGCATAACGATTCCCCATTGTCACAAAATCTGTGCCTCTAGTATGGGCGGTGCATTTTACCACGGCTATCTCTGCAGGACCTTGCAAGGCCTCCAGCAATAACCTGATAAATTCGCCATTCCTGATTGGGGAGCCCGATGATGTCATGTAGCCCCTCTGAGACCACAATTGACCGAAGTCATGAACCACCCCGAATCCATATTGGCTGTCAGTGAATATGGTGATCCGAATCCCGTTGGCTGCCAGACAGGCACGCGTCAACGCAATTATCTCAGCCACCTGCGCGGAGTGTACTCCTTCCAGGCAGGCTGCTTCAATTATTCCAGAAATAGTACAGACAGCAAACGCTGCTCTCAACTGACCAGTATTGTCTCTTACACATGAGCCATCCATAAAGTAAATTTCATCAGGGTCCGTCAATGGCTCATCAACAATATCCGGTCTAGGTTTGGTGCATAGTTCAGTCACGTCAAGACAATCATGGTCTTCCCAATCATCTTCTATATCATTTGTTAATGGCAACAAGGTAGCAGGATTCAAGACAGAGCACCTCCTGAGAGTCACATTCTCCGCAGCAAGTATAACCTGCTCGTAGCGTGTGAGTCTGTTGTTGGTCAAGTGCTGCGTCTTGGTCCTGGTCATCAACAATTCCACATAATGAGGTACATGCACTGTCAGTGGATATCCCATCACGATACTTTCACATCTTTCAATGCTGACACCTGTTGCAGCAACGGATTTGAGAAATCCGGGCAATGCTGGGGCTACTGGATCTAAAGTAGCCGAGAAGTATGCAACTGGTCTACGGACTCCTCCATGGTCTTGCACTAAGACTGCCAATGCACACCCCTCTCTCTCACAGCAGAACAATGCAAATGATTTGGTGTAATCGGGCATTCCCAGAGCCGGAGCGCGACACAGGTCCTCTCGCAGCTCGAGAAAGGCCATCATACAATCTGTGTCCCATGGTACCGGATCACTCACGTCCTTGTGCGTCAGTTTCTGCAATGGTTTCGCCTTCAGGGAAAAGTTAGCAATCCACTGTCGGCAATAGCCAACCATGCCTAAGAACATCCTAACCTCTCTTTGAGTCGAGGGCACAGTCATTCTCATGATCATCTCAATCCTGTCAGGCAACACTTTTCTCTTTCCCTTCTCTATTCTGTGACCCAGATACTGCACTTCTTGCAGGCAGTACTGTAACTTGCTGGGGGACACCTTGTGTCCATTCTCTCCCAAATGGTTCAGCAAGGCAATGGTGTCAATCCTGCAAGCATCTTCGGTGTCTGACGCAACAAGGAGGTCGTCTATGTACTGCACGAGAACGGAGTTCTGTGGCAGGATCAGACTCTCAAGATTCCTCTTCAGCAGCTGATTAAAAATCGATGGGCTCTCTGTATACCCTTGAGGGATACGACACCATTTTAACAAGCGGTTCTCTATTTTGAACGCAAAAAGAAATTGCTCTCCTCATGCAAAGGGATGGAAAAGAATGCCTGATACAAATCAATCACAGAAAACCATTCAGCTTGGAACGGTATCTGAAACAGTATCACTGATGGATTCGGTACCACTGGACAGTATGGAACAACTATGTTGTTAACCTTTCGTAAATCCTGCACAATCCTGAACTTCCCACTTGGCTTCTGCAAACCCATTATCGGAGAGTTACAGGGACTGCCCATAACCTCCTTTAGAATTCCCTGTCTAATCATGGACTCAATCACGGGTTTTATCCCTGCAACTGTTTCTGGGGTCAACTTGTACTGGGGTGTTCTTGGGAATTCAGCATTCGGCCTCACTTGAATTCTGACTGGCTCTACTCCTTTGATCAATCCGATTTCCTCCCCTGTAAAGTCCCAAACCTCCGGTGAGACCGAATCTCTCAAATCCCAGGGGAGTTCCTCCACCGTCAAAGCAGGGTACAATTCAATGCACACATGCGTATTTGCAACTTTAAAGTCAGCATCGTCATCGTTTGTCTGTAGTTCCACTTCCTTTGGGGTACAATAGATGGTGAAATTGAGTTTACACAAAAGATCTCTTCCTAACAGGCACACAGGACTGGAATCACACACTACGAACTGGTGTCTATCTCTGAAACTTCCGATCTTCACAGGAGCTGGCTCAGTCAGGGGGTTTGTCATTCTTCTATTTGCTACTCCTACAACTTGTATGGTCTGTCCTGAAAGGGGTAAGTTGGGGACTACCGCAGACCGCACAGTGGAGCGAGAAGCACCAGTGTCAACCAAAAAGGTGGTGGGATGTCCATCTACATCTGCCTCCACAAACGGTCCTCTCTGATCTACCTCCAGCACTGCTCCAAGAGTACAACCCTCTTCCCCATCCAGGTACCGTCCCGTCACTGGGTCAAAGTGATAGCACTCATCCCCTTCGACTATGAAAGGCATCTGCTTTTATACCTTGTTCCCTGTTGAAATCTTCGGTGGTTGGGGAACCGGAGCCCTAGGGGCTGAAGTCCCCCCTTTCGTCGTCTGGAACTTGGTCACTGTCACCTTTCGTACCGGAGGGGCTTGAACTTCCTCCTCCTCCTCCTGTACCTGATTGTCTGGGTTATGGGGGCGCTCGCGTCTCCAATGCCCGACCTCATGACATTGATGACACTTGGTCGTCTTTTTCAGGGTTGCTATATATATCCTTGGTCTCGGACCTTCCTCGTTGTCCCTCTTCTGTCCCCTTGATTTCCTCCCCAAGGTGCCATTGCCTGACTGACCCTGTCCTCCCGATTGCATCAGGAACTAACATCAGTTTGTCCTTTAGCTTCCTTGTCTTCGAGTCTATCTCATCACTACAGTACCTTGCGTACCTCAAGATCTCATCCAGAGGCTTGTTTTGCCAACAGATTAAATGTTGCTGTATCATGAGGCAGATATCAGGCCTCAATCCCAGAACAAATTTGGATACGAACTGTCCCATGTCCTTTGGGTCCATCACATCTAACCCACTGTACTGTTTAAAAATCTGCAACAGTCGCTCATAATATTCATGTACTGTCTCCTTTGGTTCTTGCCTAGTCCGGTCTATTTTCACCCAATCTATGTCCTGTGGTGGTACCTTGGTTTTTAACCATGGGATCGCTTGCTCATACTTTGCCATCACCCTGGGTGACGGTCCATTTGTGGCAGCATCTCGCTCTGGCTCCGCTGTGGGCCATTCAACACTGACCTTGCATGCTATCCACAAATCACCTGGAACCACAATGTCAAACAGCGTGTTCAAATCAATCCACAGCACCTTTGAGATTTTAACGAACCTCTCTACCTGTTTGTACCATTCCACTGGACTCTCACGCAGTTTCGGAAATGTGTTCGTAAAGGCAGCCAGGTCTCCCCTACTCCAGGGTACATGTACATATCCCCCATGAGCCACCTCCCGCAAGGGGTATGCTTCTGTATGCATCAACCCTCCTCCCGGGGTTGTCTCACTAACACTCCGTCTAATGCTCTTTCTCTTTGACCACCTTTCCTCCCATTTCTCCAACGGGGTCCACGTTCGGATTCCCACAATCAGTTCCCTAATGTGAGTTTTCAATCCGATCACCCTCTTTTCTTCTAGATCTTGATCTGAATACTGTAACCTGTGTCCACTCTGCAGCGCTTTTGTTTTCGTCAAGTCTACCGTATACTTATTCGCTAATTCAGAGAGTTTCTCATGAGCTGTCCTAGCCCTCCGTGTAACATCCTTCGCCACAAACAATAGCTCATCTGGTTCGTAGAGTTCGATCCTTTCTAGTGGCAATGTACCTTCCACTATCTCCTCCACTTCTGTTTTTAATCTCAGCACATCTATCCTTCTTGCTTTTATCGCAGCCCTCAATGTACCTTGGCTAGTAGTTCCATTAGAGTCCCTCCCGCCACTGTCCTGACTCTCTCGCCTGTTTTCTTCAGGTGTGTTAGGGGGAACCCTTCTGTTCTCCCAGCCTTCTCGAGCCCACTCCTGTCTACTGTCGCCAGAGGTGTGGTGGGACGCCCCCCTATTCCCCACCCCTTCTCGTTCCCATTCCTGCCGGCTTTCACTAGGCACGCGGTGAGACACCATCCTATTTTCCAGATTCTCAGACCCAAAGACATTCCTTGATCTATCACTCTGAGTGTCCACGATGGTTTCCCAAGTTCTCAAGTCTGGCCTTAATTCTCTCATCGACCTCGGCCTCCTCAAATTCATTGGTCCCCTCCAGCCCCCCTGCTCTTCTGAGGAGTCTGCCGATACTGCTGCCAAAGGAGTGCTTCTTTCTACAGGTTTTGGCATCTGCCTCCACCCTTCTATCCCATTACTCCTGTCCTCGCTGGCACATCTCTCGCTCCCCATTTGCAGCGGGCTCTCGCCTTGTTTCTGTTCTGGGTTGTACACTGATACTATGGGACCTATGGTAACAGGTACCGTAAGAGCATCTGGCAATTTTTGTGAGTGGACACCCTCTTCTACCCGAACCTTTTGTACTGTGAACCTTCCCACTACTCTCGTCACTGGAGAAGGTGGAGGTGCCTTTTCTCCCTCCGCCTGGCAAAACTTGTCCTCTGAGGTACTCAAACCACTCACCGTTTGAACCCCACCAACCCCTTCAGAGACTTCCCAGTTCTTGGCTGATGTTGGCGTGCCCCCCAACTCGGGATTGTATGGAGGGGGTCTTTCTGACAACAGCCTCTCTATCAGGCTATCGTCTGTCTCACTGTCCTCATCCTCCGTACTTTTCCTCTGTGCATCTCCTGTATTTTCCAGCAGCGGGTACAACCTATCCCCTTCAATGGTCTGTACCCTCCATCTCTTGGCCATGGCATCCCATCTCGCATCTTGGACCGCCCTAACTGATCGTTTCACTCTTTCTTGTCTCCTATCCCTCTTCTTTTCATGGGCTGCCCTGATCCAGGCATTTAACGCTTCAAACTGTGTTGGTCTGGGCAAAGGTCGCAACGCAGCCATAATCGCTTTCAGCTGATATAACACCTCTAATCTAAAAGTTCCATATTTAGGGAACGTCAATTCTTCCTTTCCGTCTGTCATCTTACACCAATTATCAAGCCACAATATGGTATGTAACCCAACGTTTGTTGCCATATAATAAGCTGGAGTATCCTCGGGCAGAGCCTCCTCCCCACCCCGAGGTTCTATCATGTTGTCGCCCTTGAAACATTTCCGCAACACTTTAAAACATTTCATGATGAAAATCCACAATGTTTTCTTGTTTACTGCACTCGTTTACTTCCTGATGACAATCCACCAATCTCAGCGCGGCTTCACACTAACCGCCCTATCCCAGCGCGGCTCCACGCCAACCGACCAATCCCAGCGCGGCTCTTTCTGACGTCACTCGCCTCCGTTTCGCAGCAGTTCCCCTCCTCTCTCCGTTCGTCTCGCGGTCTCGCATGCGTCCCAATCATACACTGGAATTGATTACTTCCGACCAAGCAACCAGTTCCTTGACTGTACGTCCACAGTCTGACTGTAATTGTCACCTGAACCGGCAAATGTCTGTCCGCTGCTAGACAATCGCCTCAACTGATAGGTTACAACCTCACGGCAACTTCCGACCAGCGTCCGTTACCCACGCACTCACACATTCGTTCCCCCTATCTCGGTCCTGCGGGCGATCAATGGTACCTCATGACCCCCTTAACAATGGTCAACAATTACTATGGGTGTTCGATACACCAGGACCACTTAGACTCCCCTTGAGCCTAAGATTTTCACTGGTTGCGCGCGCTCACAACCTGTTCCTCTTTCACACTACAGGCACTCAACTCCGCAAGACAATACAACACACAATACAACATAACTCCGCAATCTAGCAACGCATGACCCTTTTTATACTCACTCTCCTTCGACCTGCTGCTTTCTGCCGCACTGTCACTCTTCATCAGTTTCCGTGGAACGCCATCCTCTTTCCGCGATTCTCTGGACACTCATCATCAGTTCTCTATGGGCCTCGGGGAAATCTCAACCTACTTCTAGATTACCCTCACTCCAGAAGGTAAACCATCCTACTCTGCTACCAACTGGAAAGGCGGGATTTCACCTCTAGAGTCTGCTTGCCATTCTCCAGAATCCCCTCACAGGTCAACTAGACCTTTTTACCTGTCATAGAGTGAATTAGGCAATCTTTTCATATGGAAATAAACAAATTTAGAACTCCCAATAGCTTCCCCCAAGAACCACTGACCAAAACTAAGTGTGAAGGTTTATTACATAACCAAAAATAACTGAAGGTACAGGCACCTCAGCAAGAGGTTCAAAAGATAAACAGGCACTAATACAAACATAATCCTACGGAAAAGTCTCAAGCGACTGATGAATAATACGAGGATCAATTCCAGAATCATCAGCTGGAACAGAATTGCTATAACCTGAGTTCTGGTACTCATCAGGATAATAGACATAAATTCAGGTTAGTCTGTCCCTACACTATACTGAGTGACATCCCTACTCAACGATAGCCCAACCTAACCAAAAGGTGTCAGCTGTGGTGACTTCCCAAAGAAGTTCGCCCACATTCTCTCTCAAACTAGAGACTCCTTCTCCGCAGCTAAGCTCCTTGACCATCCAACCGCTCTCTCTAGCTCCTCAGCCCATCTGCTCGGCCTCCACCCTCGGGGCGCTGACCCTAATACGAAACCCCACAATGCGAACGACACGCCTTCAGGTACGCCCCTCTCGAAGGTGTTAACTTCAAAATTTTCCAGTATAGCACTTGTCCATTCTTGTTCATGCAGACGTCCTTGGTCCCAGAATCTTCATCGCTTCTAGTTGCTTCTTCAAATTCCTGGTCTACTCCTCCATGTCTGCGTCTAGCATTTCTAACTCTCATACACAATGGGCCCTTCTACTCTACAATCTACTTGGTGATGCACCTGCAAAGGAATATACGCAAATAGGCTCACAGTCTAATAATGTTGCAACATTTTCTAAAAGCCTCTTTTATAAAGCATTTCCACAATTTAAACGTTAAGCAAAACTTTTGAACAGGCCTGCATCAATTCTGTGAACTAGGCCTCTGCTTGATTTAAAGGCCCAACATTTTGCATTAGCAATCCCTCGTTTCACTAGGCCTCCAACCTTAACAGCAAATGCATTTTCTACTTTAAGCTAGTTGTCAAATATAAAGGCACAGTTATTTTCAATAAGCAGATCTAAATGCACAATAGTGCTCATTCAAACGCACTTCTCATTAATGAAAGGTTTCATTTCAACAGCATCTCTGTGTTATACAGCAAGTGTGGATTCGCAATTCATCTAGTTCTCTAACCTCTATTGCATGTAAACATGATTAAGAGTCCTCTATATGTGCGGGTGCTGACTACTTGTACATATGATGCACCCCTACAAATTTCACTGTAAATGGCGCTCTCTCAAGGTCAAATGATTTAATGAAAAGTGTACATCAAGAATCACTTCGCTTTTCTGGCATTTTAAATTCTAGCACTGGTGTGTCGTTGATAGAGAAGGATATTGAAAATTATATTTACATATTTTTTCAAGAATACATTTGAAGCTGGCAGGATGGATCAGTGAGTTGAATGTTTGCTGTTAAACAAGTGATTTTCAGATCAGTATTTAAATTACACGTGCATGAACATCATTTAGGGGTTGCCAGGAGTGGCAGCTGCGACTTCTAGCTTGGGCATTGTGACTCTTGGCACTACCTTTCCGATCCCTGACCTCGGAGGTGGCCTAATCAGTGCCGGGAATACAAAAGCAGCTCGTCCTTATGGACACCGGTTGCGGCTCAACTTTTCTTGTTTTCTGTCAATTTCTTTATTACAATAAGAGAGAATAATATTGTATTATTCACTCTTACTGTAATAAAGAATGGATTAAAATTAGCTGGAATATGTCCCTCCCTGTCAGCTAAGTTAAGTAAAATATGCTTTTAAATATATGTTGTGTGGAGGGTTGCAGGTGAAAGTGTGTTTACATGAGAGAGTGTTTGTGTGAATGTGTGTGTATGTGTAAGCATGCATGCGTGTGTGAGTGAAAGTAAAGGTAATTGACATGTGATATCACTTCCAATACCCCAAGCATTTTGGTGAATTGATGTTCGTGTGCATGATTCAGCCTTCCTTTCTTCTGAAAGTCCATAAATTGAGTACCATTAAATTAGGTAACAGTGACAGATGTTGTTTACAAAAGTGAGGAATGCAGTGCTACATGAAGAAAAAGTTATTATTAAAGGGTTTGACTAGTCCGGATTTTAATCTTTGTTTTGTTACGGATCACAAACTTGCAAGCCTACTGATCATTAGTTTATTCTTATGGCTAATTATTTAGGCATTCTCTAGTTTTTTTAGGCGTCACAAATGGACCTAAAAGAAATATGGTGTCCAAGCTGGATCAAATCTTAGAGAGGACAAGGCCGACAACACCACAACACAACCTAAAGCACAACTTCCACTTGAGGGATGGTTCCCGCAGTCATGATTGCTAGAAATGCCACATGCAGTAGTGGAACCAATAGCAGTAGCACTAGCAGAACAAACATACCCCACCTCAGCCATATATTCACTTTCCCAAATTATCCCTAACAACTGCTAAAGTCTTTCATCAACCAGCTGCTTTGTTGCCATAATCAAGATGTTATCCGAGTCCCAAATCTACCTGACCAAAATATCAAAATCAATTAGACCATCAGACATACCTGGCCAAAGCCATGCTCAATCTAATAAAGCAAGAACTCCACCTCACAGTAATTCCACACATTCAGGTTGTAATGGCACCATTGCAAAAGTGTCAGAGGCATCAGTATATCCACCCTGACATGATGAATCTGACTTTGCTTTGTACATCTTGAATGGACAACCAGGGAAGTATGAAAGTTGAGATTCTTGGTGTTTCCTGCTTATGATAATATTCCATACTCCATCTATGACACACACGTCGCCTCTCTTTCACTCTCTGGGTATTAGTGGGAAGTAGAAAAGCAGCAAAAACTCCCTGTATAGGTGGTGTGGGGCTGAGTGAGGGTACAGTAAAACACCATTATCACATTTGCAATGAAGATGTGAAGGTCCAGATAGAATTGTGATTGTTTTATAAAAGACACTAGCATGAAAAGAAATATGAGTTTCCCAGAATGCATACATATAAGTGCAGTGGAAGTTTAAGTCAAACAGTAAATTGCTGTACAAAATGTATCATTAATTGGGGTGGGGAATGATCCACCCCAAGGACTAATCACATCCCTTTTCAGTGTGAGTGCTCTACATCACTAAATTAAAATGAGCTCAGCTCTCTAGTAGCTGTGGAACAAGCAGACAGGCTTAACTTAAGGCAACATGGGAAGTATTTATGCAGTACCAAAACAATAATAAAGACATTGAAATGTAATAAACACAATTGCACTAAAAGTATGAAAACTAAAGAGGTATAAGTTTTTTTAAACTTTAAGTAGGAATAGTGCCATGAACCACAAAGTGCCAACGATAGTTAATGATCACAGTAGACTGGGACCTAGATGCAATTTGACACTGACTGCAATGGAGCATGGGTCGGATACGCAAACCAGGCCCTTCCTGGCTAAAGATTTACTTTCTAACTTCGGTTCTTTAAGTACCAATCCTCCACAAGAGTACAATTTTAAAGCCCCTACAAGACAGGGTGTCAGGCTGAGGGCAACAACATAGTTCAGACTAGATCCAATTGCCACTGGTCAGCTGGTAGTTGCAGCAGTTGCAGGCAAGGCGTCCTTTAGCTTGTTGTGTCCCTGTGGCTTGAATAGGAAGTTTTCTATTTGAACCTTGGAGTCCACTTCTTTGTACATGGTACAAGAGGGAGCAGGACCAGTCTTTCAGGTCTCAGACAGTAGGTCAAGTACTGTTCTGTTTTTCCTCAGGCCCAGCAGTGTTCTGAAGCAGGTGTCTGGAGATGTCACATATGTGCTGCCTGACATGACCAAGTGGGTGGGAATGAGTCCTGGACATGGCCTAACAAATGGGTAAATGATCCCAGATGGCAACGGTCTCCAGCCACACTAAAACTGGGCTCTGAGGGTGTGTGTGTGCGTGTGTGTGTGTAATGGACTATGGTAATTTTAGTGTCCTTCCACATTTAACATTAAAGTTCAGTTTGAAGCAGCCACTGCACCCACAATAAACCCTGATGCCAAGGTTTGGTAGGAGAAAGAAAAGGCTCATCAACAACCAGACAGTGGATACACAGAACAGTCTTGATATCCAGTTCCCTTCCTTTCAAGGGCATCCCTAATGTTATATGTCCCCACCCTGCATATTCTGTGAGGTTGAGAGGAGTCATCTCTGCCGATTGAGGTCAGCATATTCTTTGCTTCTAGAAGGCATTTCACACCTATTCAAACCTACCTACTGCCTGAGAGCGGGCAGAAGAGTATGCAAATTAGCCTGCTGACAGTGCAGGCAGGTAAAGGGTAACATTCCAAAAGTTACTTTTCCTTAGTAGTTATTAAAGTTCTGTCTTCTCTATTGAATTGGAGCCCATCTACTGTTGAAAAATCCTTGCACCAGCACTTATGTGGCGTTCTTCCTGCAGCTGACCAGGGGAAGCAGAGGAGAGCTAGTGGACACCGGGCGGGTGAACTACAACACCCAAGATCCCTAGCGGTGTCTCATACCACCCATGCAACCACTAGCGCGCATAAAATGGGGCCAGGGCTCCCACAGCATGGGAGCCCATCTACTGTTGAAAAATCCTTGCACCTGCACTTTATGTGGATTTCTGCCCGCAGCTGACAAGGGGAAGCATAGGAGAGCGAGCGGACACCGGGCAGGTGAACTACAACACCCAAGATCCCTAGCGGCATCGCCCGCCGACCACGCAGCCACCAGCCCACCAGGAAGCCCATAAAACAGGGCCAGGGCTCCCGCAGTGTGGGACTCGCACGGGCGTGCCTGGATCACGCCCCTCAGAGACTGACAGAGGCAGGGCTGGGCCACGGCTGTGAAATCCATGTTTTAAAGGTACTGTGATTTTGACTTCGATATTTAACTGCCAAAAGGTGCAACCATCTCTAATGAAAGGACCATTTTAGCTACTGGGCACAATCTTGTTTGGACATTGAACATTGGACTCCTGTCCCTTCCATATTTTTAATTAAGGGTGTGTGCTTGAAGGGCTTACAGTTTGCCACGCTCATTGGCGAATTGCTTTCATTTGGGCCGTTGTTTATTTTGTTCTTTGCAATTTGTGTGCAATATGCTTAACACTGGGAAGCGAAAAACAACGTCTGCCCAGAAGAAAAAGTCAGCTAACACAGGAGAGCATTCCCGTCAGTCTTTATTCAACTACCTTACTGGTGCTGTTGGTGTCATAGAAAATTGCAAAAAACAAAGTTGATGGACAGAATGTAGAACAATGTCATACATTCACCCAAGTACAAGGATCTGGGCCTAAATCCATCGTTTTTTTGCACTCCACACCACCCTGGGTTAGACACTGGCTATATGCAAATCAGCTCTGACCCTGTGCCTCATGGGAACAGTCCAGTCTGAGCTACCAAGCCATGTCTTTCCCAGACCGGAATCAAGCATCCAAGGACCGGTTTCTGGCTATCAGCCTTCATCAGCCTGGATAGCTTTACTCCAGTGGTGTGGAGAGCCTGGGACTCACGTCTGAGCATACCCAGCCCACTCGGGGTGAAAATTGCAAAAAACACAGTTGATGGACAGAATGTAGAACAATGTCATACATTCACCCCAGTACAAGGATCTGGGCCTAAATCCATCCTTTTTTTGCACTCCACAACGCCCTGGGTTAGACACTGGCTATATGCAAATCAGCTCTGACTCTGTGCCTCGTGGGAACAGTCCAGTCCGAACTACCAAGCCATGTCTTTCCCAGACCGGAATCAAGCATCCAAGGACCGGTTTCTGGCTATCAGCCTTCATCAGCCTGGATAGCTTGACTCCAGCAGTGTGGAGAGCCTGGGACTCACGTCTGAGCATACCCAGCCCACTTGGGGTGAAAATTGCAAAAAACACAGTTGATGTACAGAATGTAGAACAATGTCATACATTCACCCAAGTACAAGGATCTGGGCCTAAATCCATCGTTTTTTGCACTCCACACCACCCTGGGTTAGACACTGGCTATATGCAAATCAGCTCTGACCCTGTGCCTCATGGGAACAGTCCAGTCTGAGCTACCAAGCCATGTCTTTCCCAGACCGGAATCAAGCATCCAAGGACCGGTTTCTGGCTATCAGCCTTCATCAGCCTGGATAGCTTGACTCCAGTGGTGTGGAGTGCCTGGGACTCACGTCTGAGCATACCCAGCCCACTCGGGGTGAAAATTGCAAAAAACACAGTTGATGGACAGAATGTAGAACAATGTCATACATTCACCCCAGTACAAGGATCTGGGCCTAAATCCATCCTTTTTTTGCACTCCACAACGCCCTGGGTTAGACACTGGCTATATGCAAATCAGCTCTGACTCTGTGCCTCGTGGGAACAGTCCAGTCCGAACTACCAAGCCATGTCTTTCCCAGACCGGAATCAAGCATCCAAGGACCGGTTTCTGGCTATCAGCCTTCATTAGCCTGGATAGCTTGACTCCAGTGGTGTGGAGAGCCTGGGACTGAAGTCTGAGCATACCCAGCCCACTCGGGGTGAAAATTGCAAAAAACACAGTTGATGGACAGAATGTAGAACAATGTCATACATTCACCCCAGTACAAGGATCTGGGCCTAAATCCATCCTTTTTTTGCACTCCACAACGCCCTGGGTTAGACACTGGCTATATGCAAATCAGCTCTGACTCTGTGCCTCATGGGAACAGTCCAGTCTGAACTACCAAGCCATGTCTTTCCCAGACCGGAATCAAGCATCCAAGGACCGGTTTCTGGCTATCAGCCTTCATCAGCCTGGATAGCTTGACTCCAGTGGTGTGGAGAGCCTGGGACTCACGTCTGAGCATACCCAGCCCACTCGGGGTAAAAATTGCAAAAAACACAGTTGATGGACAGAATGTAGAACAATGTCATACATTCACCCCAGTACAAGGATCTGGGCCTAAATCCATCGTTTTTTTGCACTCCACACCACCCTGGGTTAGACACTGGCTATATGCAAATCAGCTCTGACCCTGTGCCTCATGGGAACAGTCCAGTCCGAACTACCAAGCCATGTCTTTCCCAGACCGGAATCAAGCATCCAAGGACCGGTTTCTGGCTATCAGCCTTCATCAGCCTGGATAGCTTGACTCCAGTGGTGTGGAGAGCCTGGGACTCACGTCTGAGCATACCCAGCCCACACGGGGTGAAAATTGCAAAAAACACAGTTGATGGACAGAATGTAGAACAATGTCATACATTCACCCCAGTACAAGGATCTGGGCCTAAATCCATCGTTTTTTTGCACTCCACACCACCCTGGGTTAGACACTGGCTATATGCAAATCAGCTCTGATCCTGTGCCTCATGGGAACAGTCCAGTCTGAACTACTAAGCCATGTCTTTCCCAGACCGGAATCAAGCATCCAAGGACCGGTTTCTGGCTATCAGCCTTCATCAGCCTGGATAGCTTGACTCCAGTGGTGTGGAGAGCCTGGTACTCATGTCTGAGCATACCCAGCCCACTCGGGGTGAAAATTGCAAAAAACACAGTTGATGGACAGAATGTAGAACAATGTCATACATTCACCCCAGTACAAGGATCTGGGCCTAAATCCTTCGTTTTTTTGCACTCCACACCACCCTGGGTTAGACACTGGCTATATGCAAATCAGCTCTGACCCTGTGCCTCATGGGAACAGTCCAGTCCGAACTACCAAGCCATGTCTTTCCCAGACCGGAATCAAGCATCCAAGGACCGGTTTCTGGCTATCAGCCTTCATCAGCCTGGATAGCTTGACTCCCGTGGTGTGGAGAGCCTGGGACTCACGTCTGAGCATACCCAGCCCACTCGGGCTGAAAATTGCAAAAACACAGTTGATGGACAGAATGACGAACAATGTCATACATTCACCCCAGTACAAAGTACGGAAGCTTGTTTCCGGTCCAGGGAAGACATGGCTTGGCAGTTCGGGCTGGACTGTTCCCATGAGGCACAGGGTCAGACTGATTTGCATATAGCCATGTCTGAACTGGGGTGGCAGAGTGGGCTAAAGAACAGTGATGGATTAAACCCAGATCTTTTGACTGGGTGCGAGTGTTTGATTGATTCAGGTGCTCCGTCCATCACCACCCCCTTTTGTACCGCTTTTGGCCGCCATAAGTGTGGCAAGGTTTGCTCAGACGTGAGTCCCTTGCTCACTTTGCCACTGGATTCAAGCAAGCCGGGCTGAAGACGGCTGGAATTACAGAAACCGGTCCTCGGAAGCTTGTTTCCGGTCCAGGGAAGACATGGCTTGGCAGTTCGGGCTGGACTGTTCCCATGAGGCACAGGGTCAGACTGATTTGCATATAGCCATGTCTGAACTGGGGTGGCAGAGTAGGCTAAAGAACAGTGATGGATTAAACCCAGATCTTTTGACTGGGTGTGAGTGTTTGATTGATTCAGATGCTCCGTCCATCACCACCCCCTTTTGTACCGCTTTTGGCCGCCATAAGTGTGGCAGGGTTTGCTCAGACGTGAGTCCCTTGCTCACTTTGCCACTGGATTCAAGCAAGCCGGGCTGAAGACGGCTGGAATGCCAGAAACCGGTCCTCGGAAGCTTGTTTCCGGTCCAGGGAAGACATGGCTTGGCAGTTCGGGCTGGACTGTTCCCATGAGGCACAGGGTCAGACTGATTTGCATATAGCCATGTCTGAACTGGGGTGGCAGAGTGGGCTAAAGAACGGTGATGGATTAAACCCAGATCTTTTGACTGGGTGTGAGTGTTTGATTGATTCAGATGCTCCGTCCATCACCACCCCCTTTTGTACCGCTTTTGGCCGCCATAAGTGTGGCAAGGTTTGCTCAGACGTGAGTCCCTTGCTCACTTTGCCACTGGATTCAAACAGGCCGGGCTGAAGACGGCTGGAATGCCAGAAACCGGTCCTCGGAAACTTGTTTCCGGCCCATGGAAGACATGGCTTGGCAGTTCGGGCTGGACTGTTCCCATGAGGCACAGGGTCAGACTGATTTGCATATAGCCATGTCTGAACTGGGGTGGCAGAGTGAGCTAAAGAACGGTGATGGATTAAACCCAGATCTTTTGACTGGGTGTGAGTGTTTGATTGATTCAGATGCTCCGTCCATCACCACCGCCTTTTGTACCGCTTTTGGCCGCCATAAGTGTGGCAGGGTTTGCTCAGACGTGAGTCCCTTTCTCACTTTGCCACTGGATTCAAGCAAGCCGGGCTGAAGACGGCTGGAATGCCAGAAACCGGTCCTCGAGAGCTCGTTTCCGGTCCAGGGAAGACATGGCTTGGCAGTTCGGGCTGGACTGTTCCCATGAGGCACAGGATCAGACTGATTTGCATATAGCCTTGCCTGACTTGGGGTGGCAGAGTGGGCTAAAGAACGGTGATGGATTAAACCCAGATCTTTTGACTGGGTGTGAGTGTTTGATTGATTCAGATGCTCCGTCCATCACCACCCCCTTTTGTACCGCTTTTGGCCGCCATAAGTGTGGCAGGATTTGCTCAGACGTGAGTCCCTTGCTCACTTTGCCACTGGATTCAAGAAAGCCGGGCTGAAGAAGGCTGGAATGCCTGAAACCGGTCCTCGGAAGCTTGTTTCCAGTCCAGGGAAGACATGGCTTGGCAGTTCGGGCTGGACTGTTCCCATGAGGCACAGGGTCAGACTGATTTGCATATAGCCATGTCTGAACTGGGGTGGCAGAGTGGGCTAAAGAACGGTGATGGATTAAACCCAGATCTTTTGACTGGGTGTGAGTGTTTGATTGATTCAGATGCTCCATCCATCTCCACCCCCTTTTGTACCGCTTTTGGCCGCCATAAGTGTGGCAGGGTTTGCTCAGACGTGAGTCCCTTGCTCACTTTGCCACTGGATTCAAGCAAGCCGGGCTGAAGACGGCTGGAATGCCAGAAACCGGTCCTCGGAAGCTTGTTTCCGGTCCAGGGAAGACATGGCTTGGCAGTTCGGGCTGGACTGTTCCCATGAGGCACAGGGTCAGACTGATTTGCATATAGCCATGTCTGAACTGGGGTGGCAGAGTGGGCTAAAGAACGGTGATGGATTAAACCCAGATCTTTTGACTGGGTGTGAGTGTTTGATTGATTCAGATGCTCCGTCCATCACCACCCCCTTTTGTACCGCTTTTGGCCGCCATAAGTGTGGCAGGGTTTGCTCAGACGTGAGTCCCTTGCTCACTTTGCCACTGGATTCAAGCAAGTCGGGCTGAAGACGGCTGGAATGCCAGAAACTGGTCCTCGGAAGCTTGTTTCCGGTCCAGGGAAGACATGGCTTGGCAGTTCGGGCTGGACTGTTCCCATGAGGCACAGGGTCAGGCTGATTTGCATATATCCATGTTTGAACTGGGGTGGCAGAGTGGGCTAAAGAACGGTGATGGATTAAACCCAGATCTTTTGACTGGGTGTGAGTGTTTGATTGATTCAGATGCTCCGTCCATCACCACCCCCTTTTGTACCGCTTTTGGCCGCCATAAGTGTGGCAGGGTTTGCTCAGACGTGAGTCCCTTGCTCACTTTGCCACTGGATTCAAGCAAGCCGGGCTGAAGACGGCTGGAATGCCAGTAACCGGTCCTCGGAAGCTTGTTTCCGGTCCAGGGAAGACATGGCTTGGCAGTGCGGGCTGGACTGTTCCCATGAGGCACAGGGTCAGACTGATTTGCATATAGCCATGTCTGAACTAGGGTGGCAGAGTGGGCTAAAGAACGGTGATGGATTAAACCCAGATCTTTTGACTGGGTGTGAGTGTTTGATTGATTCAGATGCTCCGTCCATCACCACCCCCTTTTGTACCGGTGCCATAGAGAGGCAGATCAACACAGTTGAAGAGGCCTTGAAGCCTGGGGCAGATGAGAGTACTTTACCAAAAGTTATTCCTGGGATAGTTGGAGAACATATAGGTAAAACAGGCACAAATGGCTGTGTGGTGAACATCTCTGATCATCTGACAGATAGTGAGCAGGAATTTGATGCACTGCACCAGCCACCGCATAAGCGAGCTAGAAACCTGTGTAACTGCCATAGCATCGGCCCGAGTTCCACTGGGGGGGAAGTAATAGATCCCATCGCAGCAGAGAGGTCTTCCCCTAAAACCCGTAAAAGGGCCCAGAAAAGGATCAAGTCTGCACCAGCTAGCAAATCTGAAAATTGGGAAAAAGCAATAATTAGCTCAAATACGCAAACGCAGACAGAGGTAGAAAAATTAAAAGTAAAATTGGAGGTCCTAGACACTTTGATAAGAGATAG
The DNA here is from genome assembly GCF_964261635.1 of Lissotriton helveticus. Classification (NCBI taxonomy): domain Eukaryota; kingdom Metazoa; phylum Chordata; class Amphibia; order Caudata; family Salamandridae; genus Lissotriton; species Lissotriton helveticus. The sequence goes on along the minus strand of NC_136069.1, from coordinate 1,135,179,826 downwards.
CCTTGGCAGCTTGCTAACTAGAATTGGTGCTATTGAGGCATCGCTATCCAAATGTTTAGATATTATCTAGCTTACATTAACAGGTAGAACAAGTTTGGTTGACCATACCATTATAAAAGACCCGTTAGCTCCTAGCCCACATATAAGACACATGGGTTCTGCCATCACCAGTACTAAAGTTCCCTTAGCAGCAGCCCCTCCAGCAGCCCAAAATATGCTAGTCACCAATTTACCAGTCTACCAAGCCTTATTGAAGACAGCTACAACTTCCCCGTTAGAAAATCCTAGCACCGTGTACCAGACTCCTGGGACACAACATGTTACGCGCTTAGACTTACCTCCAGCAGCCACACCATATGTAGTGGTCTAAGTTAATGTTCCTGCATTGACTGATGTGGGGGAAGAAACATGGGTGAATCTAAGGAATACGTCTCTACAATGGTTGGGTTGTAGAACAGGACTAACTGATACACTATTTGACGAATTTAAGATGGTAAGGAGGGTGAGCTCGTTGGGGAGAGGATCATAAAATCTTAAAGGTGACTGCGTTGTATTGACATTTAAAACACTAAACCTCGTGAAATTAATTCTAAACAGAGTTGGGAATAATTTTGCAAGTATGACACAGATTAGCGATGTTCCCCTGGGCTACTTTTATCAGCCCTCAAATTGGAATCCCCCTAGGCCTTATTGGGCAGATTCTACGATGTCCTACATAAATCAGTTTAATATCTCCACCCATAATCATTTTGATAGACTTCATGGGCTTGAAGAAGTAGACTGACTGAGATTGGGGCATCTCACTGATGCTGTTATTACTAGTCCACTTGTTGATGTACGGCAGAAGGGATAATTAACAGACAGCCTAAACTGTATTAGTACAGCACATCTTACACAAGAGATATCAACCAACATAGTCACCAATTGTGAAGAGAAGCGGGATGATTCTGCGCTTAATTCCACCTCTCATGATGAAATTATCCCCACTAATGGTATGGGCTATGGTGGTTATGTAGGCAGTAATGTTAAAGATACTAAATGTCAGATCATGTTTTGGAACGTGGCTGGACTAAAAACAAAGGAGACCAATAAACTGTGGGTGGATTATATTATATAAAAAAATTGAGATATTCAGTTTACAAGAAACTTGGGCTGAGGCACCTATCCACTTGTGTGGCTTTAAAACATTGCATACCCCAGCTATTAGCTCGACATATGGCAGAGCAAAAGGTGGCGTTTGTACCTACATTTCCAATTATTTAAAATTTGGGAAAGTAGAGATGTCAATAATAACAGCTGTTATCACATTCTTAGGATATATGTGGACAAGGCATTATGTGTGATCATTGTGATTTTTTATAATAATGCCCCTTCCGAGTTGGTGGATGAAATGTTGGGAAGCCTATGTAGAAACGTAAAAAATCTACTTGTCCAGATTACCAAAGACGTTTTTGTCTTCTGGGGAGGAGATTTTAACTGTTTATTATGCCTCAAGGGGGAAAGGGGGACGTGTGGGATCACACTTGGCAAAGACACTAGTCTTCCGCACTTTTCACATACAGTGTGTGGGGATCTCCTCAATGACATCATGCTCTCCTGTGATATGGGGTTCGCTAATAGTCTGTGCCAACCGGAGGTCCCTTTCAGTCCAACTTTTAATGGTAGAGGCGTTTTCTCAACCATTGATTACATTTTGATATCCTGTAGACACTCTGCACGTGTTAGGAATTTTAGTACACACGATATCACTTTAAGTGACCACTTCCCGTTAAGTGTTGATATCCTGGTGTCTAATCAAGAGCTCAATAGGAAAAATAGATCTAGGCAGTTTTCAAATAATATTGCTTTGAGCAGACAAAATGGATACGCTTTGAAGTGGACGAAAGTGATCCCAGAGGATTTTCTCTACAATTTATTGACGAAATGTAACGCTAGTTTTTGTGCTTGTTTGGATGAAAATTCCCCTGATTCTGTAATTATAGGAAACTTTACAGTTATTTTGGCCTAAATTAAAAAATTTCTTTGGGTAGATGCCAAAAGGCGTAGAGCTAAAACTGAGGGGTGGTTTGACTCTGCCTGTACTAAGGTATACTCTAGGCTCAAACATGTCTTAAAAGCGAGAGTCAAGGATCAGGACCTAATAAGGGAAGCCAGAAGGAGCTATAAGAAGGCACTTATAAAAAAGGAAGGACGAAATGAAAAAGGAAGCGTGGAATACCCTGTATGGGGCTTCTATGAATCGTGATACTGCTGCTTTTTGGAAGGCGGTTAACGCGCCTTTCTTTAATGATAACTCTAAAGCAACTATAGAGAATGCTATTTCGGAGGAAGAGTGGATATCACATTATGCTAAACTCTATAGTGATCAAATTTCAGCTGACCAGGCATCGACAGGGCTAGAACCTGAACTGGAGCTTTTACCCACTTTTCAGAAACTGGACATGAACTTTACTCTGAAAGAGGTTAACTTTGCTATTAAAGCCAGTATGGGCGGTAAGGCTCCAGGCCCGGATGGTGTCCCGGTTGATTTGTTTAGAAATAATGTGATGCTATGGGGACCCTTGCTCACGCAACTCTTTAATGCATGTTGCCCTATGGGGTTGCTAAAGACATGGTATGAATCCACCATTGTTGCCATACTCAAAAAGGGCAATAGAGCAAGCCCAGCCTGCTATCGCCCAATATATCTGTTAGATTCCACAGTTAAGATAATCAGGTGTGTGGTTTTAGATTTACTATAAACATGGGCAGACGAGCAATCAATCATCAGCGATCTCCAATACGGTTTGCGAAAGGGCCTTGGCCCTATTGACCAGGGTCTAAATCTTCATATTCTTTTAGATAAATATACAAAAGCCAAGGGAGGGAAGCTGTTTTTAACTTTTGTTGATTGAACATCAGCATTTGATTGCGTCATTCATGCAAAGCTGTGGGTAATTCTGAAAAGGCTGGGGGTGGATGACCACATAGTTTCCTTTCTTAGGCAACTATACTCAGTAGCAAGGGCAAAGGTCTGATTTGGAAAGGATGGGGATTGTACCCGGGTGTTTCACATTTCGAGAGGGATAGGGCAGGGCTGTTTCCTTGCCCATTCCTGTTCACTTTATACATCAACGATTTAGAAAGCACTCTGCTAAGGGAGTGCAGGGATCTGCCTACGGCAGCGGCACGACCTATCCCTGCACTCCTCTAAGCAGATGATGTGGTTTTGATGGCCAGGACGCCCATTGCTTTGCAAAGGGCTGTAACGTCCTTCTCGCAATTTATGACAAACTTGGGCCTTACAATTAATTGCTTTAAACTTTTTCGATGAGCTGTGGGCCTGGGGCAAATAAAAAGAAAAAAACAATTTGCATTAACATGAAGGCACTAGATAATACATCCACATTTCCCTATTTAGTGATTCTGTTTGATCAGACTGGCTCCTGGTGCAATGTAATTAAAATTAGAAGGCTTATATTTTGTAAGTCATTAATGGCACTAACAAATTTTAGCAGAAGAATGGGCAGGCGGTTGCCAGGGGAGTTGTTGTGTATCTACAAGGCTACATGTGTAGCGATTGCTACTTATGGTCCATGCATTTGGGGGTACGCTAACGTTACCACTCTACAGGTGGCAGAAAACACTTTTCTCAGGTACCTTTTGGCAGTTCTGGACAGCGCCTCTACACTAATCTGTCACACAGAACTCGGTCTGCTGTACCTTGAAGATGTAATTATAATTCAACCTGTCCTTCTGTGGCACAGGGTTTGGACCACCGAAAAGTCTGCATTTAATCGCCTTATTTTAAAGGACGTAATGAGTATCGACGGGGCTAATAAGATAAGATGGCTACATTATGTTAAGATGATTTTATCTCAAATAGGCCATAAGGAATATTTTAGTGAGCCTTTATCAATGTGTCAGGTTCCTAGAAAGCTTCTTAAAAATCTCTGCATGACACATTTGAGTGATCTTAGAATAATTAGTGAAATTACCAAATCTACGGTGGTGGTACACCATCTCACCTTGGTTACTGTCAATATTAAGCCTTACATTTTGCTACCTATCAAGGATTTTGACAGGTTTTTGTTAACGCGCCTCAGACTTTACATCTTGCATATATACCTAAGTTTTCCTGAGGTGAACAATTGGTAAAGATCACTTTGTAAATGCCCATGTGATGATATGTCGGCTCAGTCGTTTACACATGTCTTATTCTTTTGCACATTTTACATGATACCCAGAAAAGGATGGATTGTTCCAGTGTTAAAGAGAATGGAACTAAGACAATGCAGCCCAGCATTCCTGGCAATTCAGAAATTGGATAATACATTCACTGTTGCTTCCGTTATTGCTTTTTTAAAGACCATTTTTAAATTTCAGAAATCAATTGTATTTGAATTTTAACATATAATCTTTTAACTACATGTATTTTTTTATATTTTTAAATATGGACTTTGTGATTTATCAACTGTACTTTTATGGTTATTTTTATCTGTACAATAACCAAATAAAGTTCTTTGAATTGAATTGAAGTGGAATTTTAATAACTATTAAAAATAGTTGTTAAATAATGTTTCTAGCTTGTTCCATTCCAGAGATACAGTATTAGGATTTTAACTGTATTCTGGTTTTAGGACAGCTGGGCCTGCCACAATGAAATGTAGCTTTTGGGGTCTAGTCTATGTAAAGGCATATTAACATAACATTTCTACATGCCCTCCTATTAAATACCATGCACCATGCCTTGAGAGCTACGATGTCTACATAGATGTGACATATTAATATATTAAAAGGGAGGTTATGACCTGTCAAATGTGTTTATATTGAAAGGTTGAATACAGTTTTTACAGTGCTACAGTCAAACTGCACAGGGTAGACCTGAAGCCATGTTTGCATTGCCGCTGTAGTGAATGACACATGGATGCTGCAGTACACAATTGGCATTTAAACTCCAGGCACTGGATGCACTTGTACCTTTTTCTAGGGACTTATAGGCAAGTTAAATATACCAATTAGGAGTGTGACAATTCGCCCACATTAAAGAGATAGCATAGGCACTTTACTACAGATAGCAGGGCTTAAGTGCAAATAGTTCTAAAGCTAGAACCAAATCTATGACGAAATATCGACTACAAAAATATCTACATACCAAAATATCGCAACAAAAATATCGATGACAATAATATCGAGATCCCATCTCTAACAAGGTAAGTACAAAAATATCGAAAAAAATATATAGATGTCAAAAATATCGTTTTTTTTTAAATATTGTTTTTTTTAAATAAAAAACAATGTAATATTAACAAAATAATACTTATAAATGTAATAAACATAGTTAAAAATATATTATACCATTAAAAATTAATAAATAATGTAATCAAAACTAATACTAATAAATATATAATACATAGTATATACTTCATTAATAATAACTCTAAAATAATTATTTTAATACCTTATAAATAAATGAAAATATAATAAATTACAAATAAATTTATATACATAAAATAATAATATAAATAACAATTAATAACATTGTAAAACTAATAAAAAAAATTAAATACATTTTGGATAGCGTACGGGTAAAAATTACTATTCCCACTCCAGATAGTGCAAGAGTAGGGAAAGTGTTGGATAGCGTAGGGGTAAAAAGTACTATTCCCACTCCAGAGAGTGCAACAGTAGGGAAAGTGTTGGATAGCGTAGGGGTAAAAATTACTATTCCCACTCCAGAGAGTGCAACAGTATGGAAAGTGTTGGATAGCGTAGGGGTACAAATTACTATTCCCACTCCAGAGAGTGCAACAGTAGGGAAAGTGTTGGATAGCGTAAGGGTAAAAATTACTATTCCCACTCAAGAGAGTGCAACAGTAGGGAAAGTGTTGGATAGCGTAGGGGTAAAAATGACTATTCCCACTCCAGAGAGTGCAACAGTAGGGAAAGTGTTGGATAGCATAGGGGTAAAAATTACTATTCCCACTCTGGAGAGTGCAACAGTAGGGAAAGTGTTGGATAGCGTAGGGGTAAAAATTACTATTCCAACTCCAGAGAGTGCAACAGTAGGGAAACTGTTGGATAGCGTAGGGGTAAAAATTACTATTCCCACTCCAGAGAGTGCAACAGTAAGGAAAGTGTTGGATAGCGTAGGGATAACCATTACTATTCCAACTTCAGAGAGTGCAACAGTAGGGAAAGTGTTGGATAGGGTAGAGGTAAAAATTACTAATCCCACTCCGGAGAGTGCAACAGTAGTGAAAGTATTGGATAGCGTAGGGGTAACAATTACTATTCTAACTCCAGAGAGTGCAACAGTAGGGAAAGTGTTGGATAGAGTAGGGGTAACAATTACTATTCCAACTCCAGAGAGTGCAACAGTAGGGAAAGTGTTGGATAGGGTAGGGGTAACAATTACTATTCCAACTCCAGAGAGTGCAACAGTAGGGAAAGTGTTGGATAGCGTAGGGGTAACAATTACTATTCCAACTCCAGAGAGTGCAACAGTAGGGAAAGTGTTGGATAGCGTAGGGGTAAAAATAACTAACTTATAAATAAATGTATTTTTTTAAATAATAAAAATATTAACTATTAAATAAATATAAACCATTTACAAATACCAATACATAAATATTAAAAACATGATTAGCAAAATATTTTTAACCCAAAAAATTAATAAAAAATACCAATTAATAATTATTTAACAATTATATAATTAACAAAACAATTAATTAAAGAACATTATTACTTAATTACATTCAAACTACTTCCCACCCTATTTCCCTATAAACCCACAACCCGCTACAGAACATAATTATCAATTAATCAATTAATTAAAATTAATTACCAATTAATTAAAAATAATTACCAATTAAATAAATTTAATTTCTAATTCTTACTAATTAATAATTAATTTAACATAATTAAATTACTTCCCACCCTATTCCCCTATAAACCCACAACCCGCTACAGTACTAAAATACAAAATGTAATTAAATTACATAAAAATGAATTAAATACATTATAAATACATAATAATATACACAAAAATAATTTAAAAATCGATATTAGTAACATCGAAATTATTAACATCGATATTACTGCCATCGATATTTAAAACTTCGATATTACTAATATCGGTATTAAATCTATCGATATTACTTACCTTCTATATTTTGTCCCATCGATATTTAAACTTCAATATAATTGTATATCGATATTTAAATATCGATATTTTGTCTGCATACCGCTTGAAACAATATAGGGTCCAGCAAAAGATGAAAAATCCGGGGTGGCCACCCAGAAACTTCAGGTTTCCTACAGTTGCATACAATTAAGTGTACAATGAAAGGTGATCCAATTGATTAAGGGTATGCCCATATGTGGGTCTCTTGCTCATTGTGTCACTGAATTCAAGCAAGCCTGGCTGATATGGGGTAATTTCCCGAACTGGTCCAAGGATGCTTGTTTTCCGGTCCAGGAAGGACCTGGCCTGGCAGTTCAAGCAGGGCTGTTCCCCTGAGGAACAGGGTCAAGACTGATTTGCATATAACTGGGTCCAAACTGGGGTGGCATATTGACCAAAAGAACGATGGATTAAATCCAGGTCTGTGACTGGGGGTGAGTGGTTGACTATTTTCAGCTCTCTATCCATCATCTTGTTTTGTTTGCTACGTTTGCCCTAAATGGCAAAGGGTATGCCCAGATTTGGGTCCCTTGTTCTCTGTGCAACTGAATTCAAGCTAACCTGGATGATATGTGGTAATACCCTGAAAATGGTCCCATGATGCTTGTTTTCTCGTCCAGGGAGGACCTGGCCTAGCAGTTTGTCCATCATCTTGAAGTGTTTACTGGATTAACTTGAAACCTAAACTAGGGACTTACAGGCAATTGGGAGTGTGGCAATTAGCCCATGTTAAAGGGGTAGCATCGGCTCTTTACTACTGAGTAGCAGGGCTTAAGTGCACCTAGTTCTAAAGGTAGAAACAATATAGGGTCCAGCAAAAGGTGAATATTCTGGGTTGGCCACACAAAGTTCAGGTTTCCTACAGTTGCATACAATTAAGTGTACAATGAAAGGTGATACAATTGATCCGGTGGTAAATGTTATCACTTGAATGTTCCTACTATACACTGTTGATGATTACTACATTATTGTGATCTCTGGTGCACTCTTTTTCTGTCACTCTGCAACAAATGCAGATATTGAACCAATATAGCTGGGTCCAAACTGAGGTGGTATGGTGTGCAAAATATCTCTGGATTGGGATGCGGCCAGAGTAATTACCAATGGCTAAAATTAATTCAGGCATTCCATTCATCACTTTTGTGATTACTGTAATATGTCGCCCTATGTGGGACGGGTATGCCCAGACGTGGAACCTGTGCACACTATGTCACTGGCACCAAGCTATACTTGGCTGATGAGCCTATACCAAGGGCGAAATTGGTCCTGGATGGCTTGTGTTCCGTTTCAGGGAGACATGGCTTGGCAGTTTGAGATGGACTATTCTGTTTGCCTGCTTACCTTTACTTTTTGCTGTATCTTTTTATCAGCCTTAGCAATCTGAGCACTTTAGAACTGCTATACAGTGCTAAAGTGCACATGCTTCTTCCCTAAACAAGGTGACATTGGTATATACCTGATTGGCATACTTAGGTTCCTAATAAGTTATGTTATGTTACGGGAGTTTGTAGAGCGCCTGGTTACACTGACCCAGTGTGTCCCCGCGCTAGGTTCCAGAAACCAGAAAAGCTAAGTCCACAGACAGCACAGCACTGATTATGCCCTTGGAAATAAGTGGGTCTTCAGACCCTTCCGGAAGAGAAATTCGGATTCCTCCAAACAGAGGCTTTGAGGAAGGGTGTTCCATAGTTTAGCCGCCATATAGCGGAAAGAGCGCCCGCCCATCCTGGCCCTCTTGATTCTAGGGACACACACGAATCCGCTTCCGCTGGATCTAAGCTTCCTAATTGGATCATATATGCATAGTAAATCATGCAAGTAAACAGGGCCCTTCTTTCACAGGATACGATGGCTCACACACATGGCTTTAAATTTCACTCTTTCCCTGATAGGGAACCAGTGCAGACAAGACAGGGCTGCCTTTGCTGATGATCTTCTGGGCCGCATCAGAACAAGCCTTGCTGCCGCATTCTGGACACCCTGCAATCTGCGCATACACCCTTCGCTAGTACCTAAGTATAGGAGATTGCAGTAGTCCAGACACGAAATTTGCCAGTGCCTGTACCAAGATCCTTCTAGAGGCCGTGGGGAGGATATCCAGGGTTTTCCATAAATTACGCATGATGCCAAAGCAGGCACCTCCCACCCATTGGGTATGGTAGTTCAATGACAGTTGATTGTCGACCCAAACTCCAAGATTTTTAGCATGTTCGCATGGTGTAGGAGTGGGGCCCAGCGCCTGGGGCCACCAAGTAGAGGACCAGACAGAAGGGGCCCTCCCAAACACCAATACCTCCGTCTTGGAGCCGTTAAGCCTCAGACAATTGCTTGTCATCCAGCTAGCCAGATTTTCTAAGCAGAGTCTGAAGTTGGAGTTGGCGTCAGGTTGAGCTTGGGTCAGCGAAACCACCAATTGGGTGTCATCAGCGTAGGACAGAGTCCTAATCCCAAATCTGTCAGCAATGTTCGCAAGGGGGGCCATATACAGATTGAAGAGAGTCGGGCTCAAAGTCGAGCCCTGGGGCAACCCCTGCCTCATCTTGATGTTTCTGGAGTAGGACTACCCCTGCATGACCTGGAAAGAGCGCTCGGTTAGGAAAGATTCCAACCACTTGAGCGCCCTATCCGTAACACCAGCGCTCCTCAAAGCCTGAAGGAGTGTGTGGTGAGCGACCGTGTCAAACGCGGCGCTTAAGTCCAGCAGGATAAGCGCCGCTGTTTGTCCAGCATCCACATGCCTACGTATGGTTTCGATGGAATAAAGCAGGGCCGACTCAGTGGAGTGGAGGGCGCGGAAACCAGACTGAGAGGGGTGTAGAAGGTTGTTTTTCTCTATATGCTCAGTCAACTGACTGTTTACGATTTTTCCGCCACTTTAGAAAAATAAGGCAGTAAGGAGATGGGCCTGAGATGGTCTAGTTTTTCTGCACTAATGTGGGGCTTTTTCTGTAGGGGAAGTACCATTGCTTCTTTCCACCTAGTAGGGACCACTCCTGGCCTAAAGGACAGGTCAATGACGTGTCTAATGTGAGGCTCTAAAAGGTCCAGACTGCCTTTAAGCACCTTAGGAGTTCCAGGGTCTCTAGGAGACCCGGATTTAATGGTCCCAGTTATCTGTTTTATAATGTCCGGCTGGGGCACAATAAATTCATGAAGTTGTTGAGAAATAACGTTATTCACATCTCTTTCCATTTCCCCCGAATTATCGCGTGCTGAAGCAGGGAAAGAGGCATATATTTGCTCCACCTTGGCAGTGAAGTAGTCCTCAATTAAGTTGCAAGATTTCTCAGAGCCTATAATCGGAGCTGCAATAGAAGACAGGGAGGTGATTTCATCCTGGATCTTGAACAGCTCTTTAGTAGAGTTTTCAGCTAGCTCAATTCTCTCCTGAAAGTAGGTGGATTTTGCCTTCCTTATCAGTGAGTGGTACTCTCTAGTAAGGTTCTTATATTCCTCCTTAACAATGTCCGAGAAGTCCTTCCTCTAGCGTCTTTCAAGATGCTTACACTTAGTTTTCATTTCCCTGAGTTCTTTCCCAAACTACGGGGCAGATTTAGCTGTCCTTATAGACATCTTGTTAGTCCAAGGTGCCGTGTGGTCAAGGGCTGCCATAATGCGCTCCTCCAGAGCTGCACAGACTGGGTCAACCTCCTGCTCGCTCGGTGGTCCTGCCTGAAGAAGGGCTGCATTAAACGCCTCCTGTGAGAAACCAGCCCACCTCCTGCAACGTCGCCCATTTTTGATGTCCTTCGTTTGTTTAAGTCCTAGGGTCTGTATCATAAAAGGTATCACAAAGTGATCAGACCATGGAACAGGGCAAGGGGGTCTAACTTTTACAGCGTCCCAGTTAGAAAAAATGGGATCCAGTAGGTGTCCCTGTTTATGAGTGGGGCAGTCTGATAGTAGTGAAAGTTGTAATGTATCTAGTTCCATGCGCAGCTCCTGTGCCTCCTGATTGAGGGCGTCCTCGAAATTAAGGTCGCCCAGTACAAGCAGTTTATCGTACTTCAGCGCTGGTTGGACCAGATATTCTATGAGATTCTGAGAGAACCCCTTGTCTGGTCCTGGGGGACGATAGAGTAGCAGGCCTCTGATGACATAGTTATTAGCCAATCTGATAGTAAAAGAGCCCTCTTCACTACCCTCTTTAGCAGCTGGTTTGAGGGAACACTGTAGGAGGTGTTTGAAAATGATAGCAAGACCTCCTCCTCTGCCCTTTAGGTCTATCTATTCTGGTAATCCCAAAACCTTCAGGAACAGTTTCCAGTATGTCAGGGGCCGAATCCTCATTAAGCCAGGTCTCGGTGACAAACAGAACATCTTCCATAGAAGGTCATGCAGCTCGACCTTGTGTTTCGCCATAGACATACAGTTAATTAGAGATAGGGATAGCTGGGAATGATTTCCCCTCCTTTCAATAAGCTTTCTAGCATTAAAGGCACAAAATGTGCATTGCCAGTCATGAATATCAGGATTTATACTGTGCATACAATTAGCGCTCGTAGTAGGGCGCAGTAGGCGAAGGGAGTGTGAGCTATATTTAATACCTGGTATAAAATTGTCTGGGTATGTGGCCCCAGGCCCTGGTCGGCCGCGGACGGGCGCAGACGGGCTTGCCTTAGGCGCGCCCGTCCCTTGTCAAGTGGAATACCATATACCCAGGGCCTGTAATCTAAATGCTACTAGTGGTCCTGCAGCTCTGATTATGCCACCCACACAAGTAACCTTTCAAACCTGTCTCAGGCCTGCAATTGCAAGCGCTGTGTGTGCAGCTTACCCACAGTTCGACTTGGCATTTAAAACCACTTGCCAAGCCTTAAACTCCCCATTTATTACACATAGATCATCCTTAAGGTAGGCCCTAGGTGCCCCTGTAGGCAGTGTGCAGTATAACTTAAAGGTAGGATAGGCACTTTTTAGAGTTTAATATGTCCTGGTAGTGACAAACAGCTACATTTGTTTTTCACTACTGTGAAGCCTACTCCTGTAATGCATTGGGATTTCCTTAAAACGCTTTTGAGCTGTAATTCCTGATCAGAAAGTAGTAGTAAATAATTTTCATATCTTGGGAATAGTAATGATACATCCTCTTTAGTGGTAAAGTTAGTTGGATTTGGCATTGCTATTTTAGAATTGCCACTTTTAGGAAGTGGACATTTCTCTGCTATTAGTTTTGCTGTGTGTGCCTACAGCCTGTCTACAATACAAGTCTGGGCTGGGTGACAGCTACACTCTGTGCCTTCCCTGTAGACAGTCACAAACACAGGAAGGATGAGTGTGACAGAGGACTCATTTGCATTCTGATAGCCTTCCTGGGCAAGAAAGGTGAAATGGAGCTCACACCTACATCTGAATAGGCTGTGTCCTGTGCCTACACAAAGGAAGTATTACCCTCCACAGCCTGGCAGAATGGGCTGGGATAAAAGTGGACCTGTGCATGCACTTCAAGGAGCTGCTTTATAGCCACTGCCACGTCAAAGGCACATTTTGCTATAGGAACTGGTGTTCTGACCTACCAAATTACTACACTACTGGACCTGGGAAGAACTCTGCTGGAGTAAAGACTGCTGTGCTGTAAGGATTGCCACTTTGCCTCAACTGACTGTTTTGAGGAATTGCTTCTCTGCTTTGATGAGCTGCCCTGCTGCCTGCTGATCTCTGCCCTGTTGAGGACAAGGACTGGACCATTTCCACTTGAACCCAGAGTGACTCCAAGGGCATATTGGCTCGCCGCCTGTTTTATGAAGTCTCAGGGACACAAAAGAAATCCTACAATGCTGCTGGTGCTGCTGGTGCTGCTGGACTCTGCCATTAGTGAGTCCTACCATTGCCTGAGATGCCCCCTCCAGTCCTGGGTCTTAGAAGTGGGTTCTGCAGCTGTTTTGCTTATAAACCTACGCATTGTCACCTTTGCACCAATTGGACACGATGCATCACCCTTCAATGGCGGCGTGGAGGCTGTTTGATGACAATGGTTCTACAGCCTGTGTAGCCCAACAATGATGCTCTGTGCAGATCAATGCAGACACATTGCCTGCATCTCAATAGAGTTTGACGACGACGGATCGACCCGACTGTGAAGAAAAGATCAGTGCATGGTGCCCTCAGCATTGAAGCTTTGCTCTATCCAAGGTACTTTTTCAGTGGGACCTGCGTCAATCTCATAGCCGGCCTGCCCTCAACTGGGTTTGGCCAGAACTATGAATTTACCTGTGTCCATTGTAACCTCAAGTAATCTCTTAGTGCTATTGACTTCTAAGCACTGTTTTTGCATTTATTCTTTAAAAATTGTTATCTTGACTTCTACTAAAGGAAATGGCCCAATAGCATCACTCGGGTCGTTCATGACCACCTCTCAGCCTTCCATACCAAATGTAGGGTCGGACAGACAGTAGAGAAACAAACCAATGTCTATTTATTCAGGTACTCTCTGAGTGGAGCCCAGTCTGTCAGGTCGCTTAGGAGTGCTGCAGAGGGACTGACTTCAGCAAGCATAACGATACATTATGTACACTTTGAATCCAATAAAAGCATGCCCACCATGGAATTTTCCAAGCAGATGCAGCTGGACAGTAAATTACAAAGGAGTAAGTTTCGATTCTGAGGCCGGGCACACATTATCTACTATTCAAGGTCACTCTGCCTGTGCCCACCACTACACAAGTGGGAGCATGCTTATATCTAAAAGGAAAGGTATGCGCTAATAAGAACAGTGTATTCATTAGCGGAGCAGAACTTAGCCTCGAAGAAACAAAACCTAAGAGAGGCCTTTTCTCGGAATAGCAAAGGATTCCTTTTGATTATGGTTTAAAATGGCACTCAGATACATATTCTCTATTTTTCTAGACCTGCGTGAAGTCTTTTTATGATGTTTTCATTGTGTTGCTCTGTGTTTGTGTGTGTCGCACAAATACTTTGCACATTGCCTCTTAAGTTAAACCTGCCTGCTCTGTGCCAAGCTACCAGAGGGTGAGCACAGGTTAATTTAAAGTGTGTATCTAGCTTACCATGACTAGTATTGTGGTCCTTACTAGGACAGGGTGCAAACCTCTGCCAACTAGAGACCCAATTTATAACAAGGGTCTAGACTGATTTGCTCATAGCTGGGTCCAAACTGAGGTGATATGCTGTACAAAATAAAGATGGATTGGGATGCAGCTCCTCTTAATTACTATGGCTGAGATTACTTCAAGTATTCCATTCATCAGTTCATCACTTTTTTGTATACTTTAGTATGTCGCACTAAGTGGGAGGGGTATACCCAAATGTGTGACCTGTACACACTAACTCACTGGAACCAAGTTGCACCCAGCTGATGAGCCCATAACTAGAGCAAAACTGGTCCTGGGTTGCTTGTGTTCCAGTTCAGGTAGCACATAGTTTAGCAGTTTGGTCTGGACTGTTTCAGTTGAGCAGGGTCAAGACGGATTTGCATATAGCTTGCTCCAAACTGAGGTGACATGATGTGCAAAATACTGATGTATTGGAATGCGGTCCAAGTAATTACAAATGGCTGACATTAATTCAAGCATTTCAGTCATCACTTTTTTGTATACATTAGGGTGCCGCTCCAACTGAGACAGGTATGCCCAGACATAGGTCCCATGCACACTGTGTCACTGGAACCAAGCTGTACCTGGCTGATGAGCCCATAACTAGGGCAATACTGGTCCTGAGTGGGTCAAACATCTAATAAGTGCCCAACGTAGTCATAATAACTTGGCAAGAAATTATCTGGGTGAAATCACTCCGTATGAAATCCTTTTTGGTACTTGAATGATGGTCGAAGACCTCGATCGTCATACTTCAGTGGGAGAACAAAAACCTTTTGATATCAAAGATCGTTTGGCTGATTTACAGGACTTAATGAAACAAGAAGAAGTCTAAGCAACACCATGCAAAAGCCAACGACCACTGAAGAAAAACCACCTGTCCCAGCAAGACCTGCCTGGATTCCAAAGATTTGGGATCTGATCAGAGAAAAAATAGCGGATAAGAAGGAATTTGGGCCTTCTTACAGAAAGCCAGTACCTGTGCTAGCAGTCCACGGATCAAGAAGAGTGTTACTGCTGCCCCTTGCTGGAAGAAAGGAGAACCGGTCTGTATCAATTGACCTGGTAAAACCCAACATTGTTGCCGATAACTAAGTAGTAGGCCCAATGGACTCCAAAGAAGTAGCAGACAACCAAATCTTGCTACCATCCAAGAGGTTCAAACTGAAAGTCTCATCACTTTTGAAGAATCTGCAGTGAGAAAAGGAGGACTGTGCAACAAAGCCATGGAACTTGTGCCTCTTGAAACCCAAATAACAGTTCGTCAAGAAACTCCCGTCTACAATGATCTAGCATCTGACTATACTAACATGTCAAGGAACCAAGCAGCTCCAGCGATTTCAAATAATCCAGATGCGATACCAACTATTGACAGAACTGCCTCTGGCTATGTCATTAACTTTGATACGTTTTCTGAGGATCCCAGTGAGCCTGAAACGATACCAGCAAATAAAACTTTCACGGTACAAGTAAAAGAACTTTGTCACCAACTTGCAAATACATATCTAGTTTCACCATGGGTTGAATTGTGGATTGTGTTAGGTGTACTTTTTCTCCTACCATGGCTCATTCTTGTTTTAGGTTTGGGAAAGCTGATAGATGGAAAATATAGTACAATGGACACAGCAAGTAAGAACATCAACTTGCTCCTGAAGCCATACAAATCATCTCATCGTGAGCAAAGAGACCTGTCATCAGTAAACATCACAGCCGTTCCTTGGTGGCATAGCTTGGAATAGAACTGATTATGAAATTTATGGCGCTGTTGAGCTGCTGAAGATTCTACACCAATTTAACCCCTTCCATGCTCATGACGGAACGGCTCCGTCATGAGCGTTGGTTGGCCTGTGCTCATGACGGAACCGATCCGTCATGAGCCCATTGGCTCATTAGAACGCTCCCATTAAGAAAATGGGGTAACCCATAAGGTATGGACCTGGGTATTTCGCAATATAGACAAAACAATGGTCCTAGACCTATTAATTGCAATGATTGACTTAATCAATTGTAGTACCCACAGTATTCTGTATGTAGAGCAACCACAACTGTCTGCTCTATTTTTACTCAAGTAACTTAGTACCACAAGATTAACCTCCACCACGGTTAAAGAAATCACTTTTGATTTATTAACTTATTTATCATTTTTTGTTTTTAAACAGTTCATTTTTTACACAATATTTCATTTCAAAATTAATAAAAACACACAAAGGTTGCCCAAGAACGGAATTGTGCAAGGAAAAAGAGTGATCAGGAGTGTGAAACGAGTGAGCAGAAAAGAAAAATCAAAAGAAAAATCAAATTAGTGGACAGAAAATTATTTACATTATTAAAAAAAAAAAAAAACAATATTGGACGTACAATTTTCCGACCAGGGACCAGTCCCAAAAATTTTTGGGACATGCCCCTGGTCTTTATGTCTTATCTAGGGTGAATTATACACTGATATTATCGCAAATTATTTGTAGGTACTAACATACCATGATGCATACATGAAGTACGGTGCCCTCCCGACATGTAGTTAGGAGGAGATCTGATATTAAGGTAACACATTCTTCTCTAACACGGGTAATGGTTAGAGTTCTGTCAATCATTAGACCTGGATAAACTCTAGGGACCTTTTGTTTTACAGAAGACTATATGGGAAGTTGGAACTATGGACCACCTCCTGTTGTTCTCTCATCTTTGATGGGTAAGAAATAAGACCTATTCATGGGCTACGGCCTCGTAATTAACCACATCCACCACTATTAGTGATCCCCAATTTTATCTTTCATAGGGTTAATATTATCCCTTGGTTGCCCCCGTTTGCTTTTCCTGTCCTGATGAAGACTCGCAATCCCCAGGTTCAAATTACCGGTTGGGCATAAGACGAGTCGAAACGTCGACGGTATCTCCATTTAGCCCTGGACCAACTATTAAAGAACTCTATATAGTGCAAAAAACCTGAAGACATATATGTCCTGATAAAAAAAGCTCAAAAAAGGTTTTGGCTAGGGTCTCAATACGGAAAATTGTACATCTGATATTGGTTTTTTTTTTGTTTGTTTTTTTGAATAATGTAAATAATTTTCTGTCCACTAATTTGATTTTTCTTTTGATTTTTCTTTTCTGCTCACTCGTTTCACACTCCTGATCACTCTTTTTCCTTGCACAATTCCATTCTTGGGCAACCTTTGTGTGTTTTTATTAATTTTGAAATAAAATATTGTGTAAAAAATGAACTGTTTAAAAACAAAAAATGATAAATAAGTTAATAAATCAAAAGTGATTTCTTTAACCGTGGTGGAGGTTAATCTTGTGGTACTAAGTTACTCATTAGAACGCTCAGCACAGCGCGAAAATTCACGCCGCGCTGAAGCGGTTAAGGTTTCCTGAGTGATTTTGACTCACCGAGTACATTTTCTGAAGATTGGGACTTTGAAACTATTAATAACATGATGGCAGACTTAGAAATGTCAGCAAAATTTGCAAAACATGAATACTTAGATGGTTCATCAAAATATGAAGAAATGTATTGTTTTAATCATTTTGGTCATAATTATTTACACAAATCTGCAAACCCCAGAAATGTTTTAACTTATAATCAATGGGAACATTGTCCAACGCCACCAAAAGGTATCTCGAAAACATTTTATGAAAAATTTCCATACTTTACAGGTTTTAATGTCACAAATCCAGAAACCTTCTACTTTAAAAATGTTAATAAGACAGGCATGAAAAGTATGTTAACTAATACTAAGCAAATATATTCTGAGACCTTTTATGCTCAATTGTCCACATTAGGCTTTGACTTTTGGAAAGACAACATTGAGACAAAAAACTGTCTGGGGCACAAAAGACTGGCAGGTACAAGGTTTAGAAGCATTATTTAGAGCAAGCATCATCCCAGAACAAATAATGTTCTTAAATGAAACTGTTCAACAGACATCTTGTCTTGGCATGGCTAAGATAAAAGATTGAAGCAAACGTCCATATCAAAGCCCACACCTGATAGTAATAGAACTACAGATGAGGAGGTAGACATAAATTATATTTCACAACAAAACAGAACTAATCCTGAATGGAAAAATGGTTAATCTGGCCCCCAGACATGAATAACTGTCAAGATAGATTCCTGAACAAGACACAAGGGTTTACAGTAACTAGGCCAGATCCAAGATATGTCCAGAGACAACATCCAGGGATAATAACAACTTACAGTGTCGGAAAACTGTGCCTTGAGTGGCTACAACAATCTACACTCCCAGATATAAAACAACACTTAACTTTACTTAAAGATGGCATTGATTTGAGAGAATTCCTAATGGGACCTTGCAAACCACGTCATAAACGTTTCATATATGCCGGTATATACGCTGCTTATAATGAAGCATGGAATGTCACGCAAATGGAAACTGCAGAACGAATACGGGAAATTGATTGTCTTAATTTAGAGAAAGCTCTCTCTGCAGTTGACAATGGGTTAACAACTCTGTCGTCCAGAATGTATTCTTTTGACAGCATTGTAACCTTTGCCATAGACATAATGGAACAGGACTTGCTAATGTTACAACATGGCCAGTCTCAATTATATTCTATAATGCTGCTAGGCTGGACGTTACAAAACCTTTGTTCTGACTATGTGCCATGGCGTCTAATCAACACCACGTCAATGTTTACTGGATTTAACCTTACAGATAAACAAATCTCTTTGGCACAGAGGGGAGCAGACAATACGGTGTTGAGCATAGAAAAACTGGAAAGATTACCATTAACCGTTTCTTAAAAACCAGCCGTTGAATGGATAATACATGGCACCATCACAATACCAATGACGATTTTCCAGTTTCAGTATTGCTTTAAACACATTCCAGCAGGCCTGTATGAAAGGTTGGATAAAGAATACATGAAGTCAACCTGGGATTTACCATACACACACCAATGTTGGAGTGGGGAAAAGAAAGTATTTCTTAGTGGTAAAAGTTGCAAAACCACATTGGGCGGTACACTTATTTGTCAAGGCATTAATTTACACGGAGCCTGTGATTGTTCTTCAAACAACTTATCATGCCACCTGCAGGGTTCCCCGGCAGCAGTGATAGATCCAATTTTTAGGCAGCTTTCCAATGGGAGCTACATAATGCTGAATGATCAAAGCTGTTGGGGAATTATGCCAGGAATAGCCTATCTCATTAGTGTGTCAGCCAGTGTCACTTTCTGTATGCAAGTATTGTTTCCAAAAACTAAGACAGACGGGGAGTTGTCACTATGTCCTTCGCTGAACATCTCTTCTATACGAATTGATAATTTAAGCAGAATGAAAGCCATTCTTTTACAAAAAACTGTGCCACTGACCTCGTCCAGAGAGACGTATGATCTGCAAGTTGCAAGGTCCTCTGCGGAGATACATGCCTTATTATCAACAAACTGCCCCATACATTTCGCAGAAATGTTAGGTCGTATCTTAAACATGTCTGATACCAGTGGTATTGTACATGTATTTAAGACGATTTTTTCGGGACTGTTAGCACCCTTTGAAGCAGTCCTGGGCATTTTTCCTAACTTCGTGCACTCTGTGTTGGGCAGCCTGCCTCTCGTCTTGGGACTCGTAGCAGGGATACTATTTTTATTCCTCCTGCTCCGTTATGGCAAGTCCAATCACCAAAGATACCAAAATTACCATGGAGAACGCTCTTCTGGCAATGCAGTATCATGAACGCCTACCACAGATTCTTGGCTTGGCTCGTTTGAGAGATCTGAATACCACATGGTTCCTGTCGGTTAGACCAATCTGGCAAGATTGCATCTTACCTGTTCTACGATGCCTACTTTGTGGAGAGGAATATGTGTTAGATATCTGTCTAACACTTCCATCAGCAATGCCCACGGATGTTGACGCCTTACTGGGTCCGACAATGGCTCATGTATTGTGTTGCCCCCAACGGCTACCATTCCTGCTGACAGCATTCATAGAGATCTCACCGGCAATTCCAACTGAAGGTGAGGTACGCGGACCAACAGGCACACAGGTACCATCTACTGCGAACATTGCTAATGCGTCTGACGCTGACTGCGATGCTTCTCATCTGTGTACAATTGATCTGCTTAATGAAGTGGTACAACTTTCATCTACTGTGGTAGACGATTTCTTTGCCAGCCTAGATGATGTAATGTTTTCTCCCGACACGAGAATAACTTTTGAAGTTAGCACACAGTGTTCTTTCAAACTCGACCTTCGGTTTTTCAAAACAAAAACTTCTAACTTTGGAACTCTATTTTTCTATGATTTGATTTGACTTTTTTCCAAAAATGAACTTTGGCACAAAGCAATCTGCTCAAAGTAGAAGTATTCTTAGAGAACAAGAATTCTTTGAACACTTCCTAGAAACAATATTGACCTTATCACGAAAACAAAACAATGTATATATTCTGCTATGGGATGGTCTCGACCTTTTTTCTGTATTTAGAGCCATTTCATAAATGTAATTTTTTATGATTCATTCAGTTAGCAATACTAACAACATGCTACACGATTGAAATGAAATCATTGCTTTTAAAATGCGTGCAGTTCAATACAAATGCTCATTTTTCGTATGCAACCATTTTCAAATGCATTTTTATGTATTTTTGAGTGGGATTTTAAGCACATGCTTTAGAATATGTTTTAGTGCTTGAACTTAGTAATGATGAACATAATAAAGTGGAGTGGGTGTTGTATAGCATTTTAGGACCCTAGTGTAATTTTCCCGATTAATGCCCTTATATAGGTATAAATCACCATATCCTTATATAGGCATATAAATCATAACCATATTTAGACAATGCTCATTCTGTCCAAATACGGCAGGAAAACTCAGCTTCAGCAGCTAGGGACTT
Source organism: Lissotriton helveticus (assembly GCF_964261635.1). Taxonomy (NCBI): domain Eukaryota; kingdom Metazoa; phylum Chordata; class Amphibia; order Caudata; family Salamandridae; genus Lissotriton; species Lissotriton helveticus. The sequence continues at coordinate 1,135,158,754 of NC_136069.1, read as the reverse complement.
CCCCTTGCCTGAATACTAACTTGTCCAAGAACTCATGGAGTTTTCAAAGAACTGAGACTCTTTGATGACGTTATTATGTCCACCTTTACGTCAATCTAGGCACCTTCAAGGTATAAATATGCCCACACTTGCCTTAGCCAACACACGGTGGTTTGGAGCAGTTCGACTATCTACTTGCCCGACGCATCCTGCTACAGCAAGTGCCGAAGGAAGCCGACCCTCCAGGAGACACACTCTTTTCTCTTGCCGAGAAATCCAGCTCCAGTGTTTCCAAGCTACCCTTGCGGGTTGTTGGGAAATCGAGTCCTGAGACTCACCTCCTTCATTCTGAAACCAAGGTACGGAGCTGATTAGACCCTAAGAGAAATCTTGGATAGATTCTTGGCAAAGAATACTATATTTATGCTACACCTCACATACTTCTTCCCTCGTACTAGATTTAGGTTAGGTACATCGAGGTAGGTGTATTGTAGAAGCACCAGTCGAGTACTTTTCAGCCTTTGTTATTTATGTATGTATTTATCTATGGTCTAGGAACCATACAATGCTTTTACAGTATTATTTTATAATACTCTTTTTACTGTACGCATTATACTTTGCAACCAGTATTACGATTGTAGCAGTTCATTTCTTTTGCATGAGAAAGAAGACTGTTCAATAAATACTCTTTTATTGAAAACGCCCGTCTATCTATTTCTCTGCACCTCTGGTGAAACGAAGCATGCATGAATGACTGAGTAAAATAGCTATCTATTGTTTCCACGACTCTGAAGATCAGTTTTATCTTGGGGAAACAAAGCTGTCATGTTTATGCGGTTGTCAGAAACTAAATCCCTTCTTGTGAATTCAAGAAAGTTTCTAGTGACCTCTGAGCTAGCTGGCACTCACAATTAAGTTTAATATATTCGATAGCGACCTAGTAGACATAAGTCCTACGTCACATCTATAGATATATTATTCCAATGGCAGAGCCTATTGGGAATATAGGAATTTAGGAACTACACTACACACCCTGGATCGCAGGATAAGCTGTGATCTATAAAGAACCGTGTTCAGTGGGTGTGGTGCTGCTTAACCATATTCAGGCACTGTATGCACCATAAATTGTGCAGGGTATACCCAATGAAATCAAAACTGCGCTTGAGCGCAGCTGTAGTAAATATCCATGTCAGGTGCATCCAATCTGCTCTGCTCAAAGGGAAATGATAGGGTTTCCCAAGAGACCCTGGTTGCTTACCAGCCCATGCCAAAAAGATCATGTTCAATCGGAATCTCTGCCTAAAACCACTGTTAAGAGGGGGGGAAGATTAATAAATAAACAGAGGAATTCGGGCAGGATGTAATTTTGGCTACCGCCAGCCGGCCCGCTAGGGACAAATGTAATCCTGTCCAACTCTTCGGTCAGCCTTCCAGCCATTCAGTCAGTTGTCTGTAGTTGGAACGCCACAGTTCTTCAACAATACAGCTTAGCCAGATTCCCAGATATTTCATGGGCCCACCGTCCAACAGAGCGGAAATTCAAATTGGAGATGCTCCATAACCTCAGTTAGTGGAAAGATTACCAACTTTGCCCAGTTCATGAGTATGCCCGATAGCTCTCCAAACATGATAAACTCTCTGATCAAGGAATCCAAATTCTCGGCTGGGCGCTTTACGTTTAATGTCACATCGTCTGCGTATAAAGAGACAAATATCATCCGCGGGGAGAAGGCCAGATTGAGGTGCGCATGATGCTGCCTTAGGTGGTCCGCCAGGGGTTCTATGGCTATGGCAAAAAGAAGGGGAGACAGTGAACACCCCTGCCTCTTTGCTCGGGAGACAGGGAATGGAGGAGATATCACTCCACTAACACCGAGCCTCGCAGTGGGACTGGAGTATAAGAGGGCAATTAATTAAATGAATTTGGTGCTAATTCCTAGGTAGTTTAGAAGCGTAAAGAGTTACGGCCATTTGAGAGAATCGAACGCCTTGGTGGTGTCCAAGAAAATCGCAACTGCCTGCAGCGAGGGGTTGATTTCCTGCATTGTAGCAAAGAATGTGCACAGATTTTGTGCTGAAGCCCTGCCGGGGACAAAGCCACACTGATCAAGTCACATCACGAGGTGCAGCAAGGGAAGCAGCGTCAAAGTGATGAGCTTTGCCAGAATTTTATTGTCCAGATTAATCATGGACAACGCAATATAGGAATCATACCTCCCTCCCAGAGAGTTGAAGGGGACTCGATCAAGCCGTTATTAAGCTCAAAGTATTTTGCTATTGCAGTCCTGATGATTTCCCAAAACACCTGATCCTGTAAGGCACCCGGCAGAAGCCGACAGCTGAACTCCCTACTCGGGTACTCCGGCAAGGACAATTCAATGAGCTCCGAGGGGTGGTCAGACAGGGTTCTAGGTAAGTGCACAGCAGCTGTGACCCAGGCCATCGCATTCTGAGAGGAAAGCCAGTAATCAATTCTCTGCCAGGATGGGCCAGCACAGGACACACGAGTGCCTTCCTCTCTATTGTCATTCCTGCTCTGCCAGAGGTCTACTTATTCATTGTCTGCTATAATGGTTGAAGTTGTGCTGCCACTCTGGAATGAGGGTGCCGGGCATCACTCAACCTGTCTTTTCGAAGACTCAACACTACATTGTAGTCCCCAAAACAGGATTGCACCAGGTCAGAGAGTGTCAACAAGCCTCCAGATCTCCACAGAGAAATCTGAGTCCTCCATGTTGATACCATGAATCGAAATCAGTCTGAGTGGCTGTGTCCCCAGTGTGCCCGCCAGCATCACGTACCTCCACTGTGTGTCACGTTAAGCCCTTCACATGCACCAAAGCAATGCCAATCTGATGAGTATAGCCACCCTGTGCGCAATTTGAAGGGCATGACACATATTTTTTCCCAATCCACTCTATTCGCAGGCGTGTGCAGTTGTGTCCCGTCAAGTGCAGTTCCTGAAAGAAGCAAATGTGTGCCCCATGGCAGTTCAGGTGTGCAGCAACTAATCTTGTCTATCATTCAGGCCTCAGATATTCCAAGTTATTACTTTTAGTCAGGTCATTGCCATTCTTTATGCATTCATATGCTCAACATCAGATTCATCCTCACCCTCGAGGACCCTCCCGGAGAAGTACAAAAGGAAGAGGAGGCCATCAGGACAGGGGTAAAAGGAAGAAAAGAAGGGGCAGCAGGAATACATTTTAACAACTATAGCACTCCAAATAAGATCCATTCCACACCCACTACAGCCTTCCAACCAGGCTCAACAAAGCAGTCTATGGCAGACAACCAAACCGAGAGTAGGAATCAACCCTGAGGGGGAACCACTAGGCGCCCAGCTTAACCCAGCTGGAATATCTGGGTGGCTGGACCATGTGAGAGCAGTAGGACTCCCCTCTGCCAATAAAGCAAATAACAACATCCAGTAAAGTAACAGAAAGTTAAAAACGTGGGTAATTTCATTCCTGCAGACATTCAGCTACATTCCTCCGTGTCCTTCTCCAAACATGAAGTCAGCTTGGCTGGGGGGAGGTCAAACATGAGTTTTGCAGCTGCCTTTGGATCTGTGAAATATGAGGTCTTTCCAGCATGAAATATGCACAGTTTCGCTGGGTAGAGTAGAGAGTACATGACATCCAGTTTTTGTATGCATCGTTTGACCGACATAAATTCTCTTCCTGCTGCCTGTACCACCAGGTGAAATCAGGGTACAAGGGCACATTGTTCCCTTGATAAGCAACTGTTTGCTTTTCTCTTGCCAACCTAAGGACAGTGTCCCTTTCCCTACCGTTTAATAGGTGGGCGATTATTGGTCTGGCAGGTGTCCCCAGGGGAGGTTTTGGTTCCAACGACCTGTGTGCCCTCTCCACTATGCACTCAGGAGACAATCAATCTCCGTATAGAGCCCTCAACATTTCTTGTACATAATCCTCTACCCGTGACATGGCAGTGGATTCCACAATCCCAACTATCCTCAGGTTGTTAAGCCTGGACCTGGCTTCCAAGTCCTCATTTTTTGTCAAATCACATCCAGGTCTTTTTCCATACTGAGCAGTTTCTCTCTTGTTGCGCATCCCTCATCTTCTAGTGTAGAGGTACGTTGCTCAAGCTGTCCAATGCTTTCATCATTACTAGTAACCTTCTCTTTTAATCGATCAAATCTGTCTTTTATGGAGTCTATTTTATTATCAATGGCTGAGAGGGATTGCTTGATATCTCTGAACATCTCTCGGATGTCCGGCTCCTGGGAGGATGCGCTGCCCATGTCTGCCTCTTGGTGATCTTCCATGGGTGCGCTCTTCTGAGTGGCTTGCGCTGTTCAAAAACCATTTCAGATTGCCAAGTGTCCATCTTTCCCATTTTGGCAGTGTCCTACTGCACTACCTCGGGCCGCACTCCCTCTAACCCCTACAGTAGGCCCAGGGCCACAACACCGGGCCAAATCTACTTTCAGCCCGACTCAAAGGACGCTCTAGCATGGCAAGAGTAACTATGCACTGTATCATGGTCCACTGGCAGACCAATCAGTTAGGGTCTGTGTCCCGCATCACAGCTAGCATGAGCCATGTCCTCAATTGTACAGGCCTTGCCTAGCTGCACAAACTGAGGGCAAGAGCACCACAGTGTCATGCGCGTGGTGACAGTCCGCACTAGTGACCCACCACCTGGGCGCAGCACCTCAACTTCCAATTGGAGGCCGTCAACCTGGACACCACTAGATGTGGCTGTGTTGCCCAATGTTCTTCAGGGCTGCTTCTGACCCTAGTCGAGTTCCGCTGATGCCACCAGTCACACCAAATGCAACACGCCCTCTCTAAGGGGCCTCCTGACAGCAGATTCTGTCTCAATCTGTTACTTCCCCCTTTAATCTTGAGTCATCCCGCAGCCTCAGTTGTCTTCTCCAGCACTCTAGCGCATCACTGACTCACAGGCCACCTCCTTGCTCATGAGCCCTGCAGCAGCGGTCTCGGGTGAGGTGCGTTGCACAGTCCTTCTCTCCCCAGCTGTGTCACACTCCGGAAGCTGCTCGTCTCCCAGGTAATATATAGCACCAGCGCTTTTTGTGTGTTCCCAGCGTTCGTGCTCTTGCAGCTTTAGCCCCTGTAGCATTCCTACCTCTGTCACTGGCCTCTGGCAGCCCTGGTTCAGCTCAGTCAAACCTCGTCTGGAAGACCTGCAACGCTCCTTCCTGGCCCAGGATACAATCTCCTTGCTTAGTCACCTGACTCTAATCCTCAGCTGTTCGTTGTTCGACCTTCGGTGTACCTCACCTCCGGGGGTGGCGGGGGGGGGCACACAGCATTACTGGCACCTGAAGTCTGCTGCCCATGAGCCTCCACTCACACCACAAAAATTACAACGCAGTGCAACACATCACAGGCCTTGTCGCTCCTTCATACTTGGGCCAGGGAGAACGCCGGCCACGCGGTTCTGTTCTGCAGGCCTCTTATCATCTCAAGGCCGGCACCATCTGGACCCCCAACAGCAGCAGAATGACCCCCACTCGCTTCACTGCGTCAATGTCTTCTTTTTACAGATAAGTTGCGGATTGACTGTCTTGTCCACAGAGCCTTACAAAGTGGTGGGTATCTTTGAGCCAGGCTTTCTAGCGACCACTGGGATTTTCTTTTCGAAAAAAAAAGAAAACTGTTTGGTGCAGGGCTCTGTCAGCATGACGCAGCCCTGCACCAAACAGCAAAATGCATTGGCAGGGACTGCCGTGGCTGCAGTTTCTGTCAATGCATTATAAATGACCGCCTGCTTGACAGTCATTTATAATTGTGGCAGGCAGACCCTCCACCAAAGGGATGGGCTAATGTACTCCGTCCCCCTGGCGGAATATCAGGCTGTTGGCCTACAAGTAAGGCAGGCCCTAAATGAGGTAAAAATGCTTGTTCATGACCACAGAACCTGATGATGAAGCAAACAGGAGTTTTATTGTAGGAGACAACTCATAGGGGTGTGCCTCAAGCCACACCACTCATAACTGCCCTGATCTGAACCCTCACACCGGTTCCATATGACATGGGAGAAACCATTCAAAATTCTCTCAGATGTTATAGCTACAACACTCATTCGAAACCGGAACATTGTAAGTCTAAACATTTTTGGACTTATTTTGAACTCAATATACAAAACACAAAAATGGGTTCTGCCAGCCCTAACCCCATTTTCTTGAGAGGCTTAAGATGCAGGCACTGCTTCCCATTATGGTTTTTATGCTGGATGTATTAACTCAAATAAGATCACTATATTAAACATGAGAAGCCAGCACCTGCATTCTAGATCACACCGATAAACCTATGGTAACCTCATTTCAATCATAAAAGTGGAATCACCGACAGCAATGCTAATTTTCCTTCCTCATCACCAACTGTAGAGTATAGACTGTTGCCATGCCTCCACCACATCCACATCTGAATCTGTCACAATTCATTTTCGCAGTACTTTTTGTGGAATGCTGAGTTTTTACTCTTTATGAAGTCAACTTATCTCTATTAAACAGTTTGTTTCCAACTGAAAATGAATAGAGAGAGCTGCAGTAAAGAATATAACTAACAAGACACTGGTTGGTGGACAGTTAGGAAAGTCCTCATGTATTTGAACTAGTAACCGCCAGACTGTTTCCTTTAATTGCAAGCAAACATACAGCCTGCTAAGTATTATTTCTTTGGGGAATAGTCAATTATGCGTCAAGTGCGCATGATGGTTTGGCCGGCCCTCTTGGGCCAGCCAAACAGTCATGAGCACTTAACATGTTTTCCACCAGGCTGTATTGCGCAGCCTGGGTAGAGCACATGCACAGTCTCCCAGTCCCTCTCTGAGCAACGAACCACGTCGCTGAGACCAATCACAACGCTGCTGTAATGCAGCGTTGTGATTGGTTAGGGGAGTCTGGGAGCCTGTGTGCTTCCAGTTTCCTATAATAGAAGAGAACGGAGGAGAGGCAGTCGTTGGGATGTAAGCCACATTTATTTTTTCCTTTTATTTTTGTAAACCTCTCGCCCCGCCACTAGTGTCTGTAGCAGCCGCTACTGACTGAAACAATCAATCTTCTCTGCTGAATAATGTTACACAGCCATACGAACAAACCTCTATTTGGTGGAAAGAGTTGCATTCAAGAAAACACCACTGTGACCTCTGTCAGAAACACATGCACCACCACTGGTCATGTCATTGTATTTCTGCTCTAGTGTCAGAGCGATTATAATACTGTTGCGTCTCGCATCTCGCATCTGTCAGAGGTCTCTTTAGTGTGCAGTGGGTCATGTTTTCACACATAACGGTTTTTATAACAATGGTTTACAAAAGTGAACGGTGATACTCCCCATACACAGATAAAATCCAAAATTATGTTCAGTAAGTTACAAATTGTTCTCTTAAACGCCCCTGTCTTCTGTGTCGGGTGATCTTCAGCAATTACACAAAGACTTAAATTGTAATGATCCTTGAGTGATGACATCAAACATTGTTTGAGGAAAAGGGCCAATATATTAATGCAATCGTGCGCTATTTTGCATCTATCAAGAAAGAGGATCCAAATGCTTACTAAGGCTGTAGCAATCAACCATGCGTGAGAGCACTTCCTGGAGCAGGTCAGGCAACCGCCTCAAGGGAGGGTTGAACAAATTGTCTTCTTCTGGTTCAGTTGATATTTTGACATGTTTTTCAACTGCTCAAGGTGTTGTAATCCCGCCTACGCAGCAAGGAGTGTTTGGGCGGCCAACCCATCTTAGTGAGATGCTAAATGATTCTTGCAGTGTTTTGACAGGAAGTGAATCCCCACCTGGCAAGTGGTCATGACATAGAAAATGCTTCTGGCTCCATCATCACCCAAAAAGACAAAATTTAGGGGCATATTACCAAGCAATAGCGATAATTATCGCTATTGCTTGGTTAGCGGGAAAAAAATATCGCTGAGCACCGAGGATTTTTACCGCTGAGATACCTTGATATTATCAAGGTTTATCTCAAAAGCGGTAAAAATCCTGCGTAATGCGTGAATATCGCTGAAAAATCAGCGATATTCATGCATTATCGTGACAATGCTCTTAGCCATGTTATCCACCTTCCATTGGATAACATGGCTAAGAACTGCTTTTAGCAGGCGTTAGCTTTTGGAGATATTCGCGCTTAGCGCAAATATTTCCAAAAGTTGTTAATAGGAGTTAGAGATGTTAGCGACTGTTTTCAGACGCTAACATCTTGGCACGCCCACTTTGCATGTCATTAGCGATAATTATCGCTGACATGCAAAGTGGGCCCCTAAATGCCCGCTATCGCCTACAAGCTGTCGCTAACTGGTGTCAGCGACAGCTTGGTAATAGGGCGATAAAATTATCGCCGCATTAGCGGGAAAAAGTCCCGCTAATGCGGCGATAATGCCCTTGGTAATATGCCCCTTAGTTATTTGAGATCAGTCCAATTCCTAATCAATTGCAAACATCGAAAAGTACCAGGACCTTTGCATGGTGCTGTATTACAGTTCTGCCTGCAGTGCTGCTGACTGACAGAGTTTGTGTTTCTTGTTTGGCTGCTTAAAGATAGCTGACAGTGGTACTTGGAGAATATATTGTGAATTAAACAGTGAATATTGACAACCACCTTGGCTAAACTCAAGGACAAACATAATGGTCTCTAGATACTCCAGTGTGAACTTTTACATAATAAGGGTAGTTTTATGTTATTTGTTGGCACAAAAGGGAAGAAAACAATGTGTAGTAATCATAAAAGCTGTGTTTCCCAGTTTAATGATAGTGTAGGCTACTGCATTTGCCGGGCTCACTTCTGTGTGGAAGCACTTTAAAACTATATTAATGCAAATGTTGTCGTTTCTTATGTCTTTCCTCTCATTGTTTTGTTGTGCTTTGGGCATTTTTCCAACTACATTATTTTTCTAACTACAATTCTCACTTAGAACCCCACCAAATCGGCAACACAGATACACTTGGCAAGTGCCAAAAATCATAGATCCCTCGTCTTGTGGAATGAAGGCTATCTGTTGAAGTAATATTTAAACATATATATATATATATATATATATATATATATATATATATATATATATATATATATATATACACGCGTTTCAGTAACAGCCGTTACCTTGATCACATGGATACCCTTCATTTCCGCATAACATAAATACCTCCTCCTACTGATGACATCATACTATAGACGTAGCCAACAGACTCAACTTCACTGATGTCATTGTTTACTATATCTGTAAGTCCGGAAATCGGGACTTCACTCTGCCTGGAATCATAAATATCACAGACTCTTTAAATATATTGGTAAACATCCTGGTGAGCAGAGGTATGTTAATACAAATTTATAATGCAACCATACGAAATCGATCTTCTGTCAATGCAGTGTGTAGTTTTAAAGCATTATATCACCTTTGTTTATATGCTATATCTAAGCTGCAGTAAGAAAACTGCTCTATTTGCCTGAATTTAAGCCTCTTCTGCCTGCCTAAATGTAAATACATAAATATGGTTAATTTAAAACTCATAAATATATAAATAATATCCGTATAAATACATCATATTACATTTATAAAAGACACATAAAAACATCTAAAAATTATCTGGTCTTACTAAAATAATATTAAACCCATGAATAAATATCAGTATAAATACACAATAATCTAGTGTTGGAAGGCAGAAAAAATATTACGCACAGATAGCAGCAAAGTTGAATGTCCATCAATTGGCACTGATTATTAAAATGCTAATGTGCCTAAACTTAATTTAAAAAAGGTGCTAGTATTTAAAGTGCTAATGTGCCTAGTACTATAGTGAGTGTCAAGATAAGGAGGAAAGGTAAAATAGCAAATAAGCTGATGGCAAGAGAACAAAAATCTCTTAATTCTTATTAAAAATATTTTTGGGATTTTTTTAGTTAAGTTAAAATCTGCGGTGGACGGGAAAATTAGCTAATTATCATTGGAACCTAAGTTTTAAAATGACAGGCTTCTCCAAGCTAATAATTTTATAGATAATTATGCATGTCTTCATTATTGTTCAATCCATTGGGGGTTTTACTCTACAGCTCCAGTATGTAACGTGTTTCAAGCTGTTGTAACATCTTTTCTCTATTGCCCCCTCTTCTTTGGCTAGGTACTGAATCTACTACAAAATATTTTAAACATTCAAGCTTATTGTTATGCATAGCTTTAAAATGTCTGGCCATTGGATATGTGACGTCACTATTCACAATGGTCCTCAGATGTTGCAAAATTCTCACATGCACCTGTAGCTTGGTACTCCCAACATATTTCAAACCACAGGAGCACGTGAGAATATAAACTGCAAAATAAGTTCTACCACTTTAATTCCCTTTTAATTATTTCCTAATTGTGTCAAAAGCTGTCTCATAATTGGTGTTATTAATCCCAAATTTGCAAGCTCTACAGGATGAGCATTTGCAAAAGCCTTTTTGAGGTTAAAGCCATGAGGTTAGAGGATTTAATTCAGGGCTTGTTTTCACCAACTGTGTTCTCATTGATGACGCCCTTCTGAAGGTAATGGAGGGTGTTGTAGGTAATCTGGGGGACAGGACCACGTCCATCATCCCAATTGGCCAGTTTTTCTTGATAATAGCTTTAACCTGTCTTTGTTGGCTGCTAAATCTAGTAATAAGCCTAGCAGTTTCAGTTTGTTCCTTGCTTTCCGGGGGAGGTATGCAAGCAAAATCCCCACTAGTTAAATCTTTTTCCTGATAAAGATCTTATTACTGTATCCTCTAGATTTAAATCTCAGTACCAAATTTATCAAGTTGTTATCAAGTTCCTCTTTAGTGCTGCAGATTCTTTTTAATCTTAGGAACGCACCAAATGGGATACTAGCTATAAGATGCCTGGGATTGTCGTGTATTTCTATAGGTTCTGAATCGATCCCCCTATTCCTGACCCTATTCTGGTTAAACTTACTAGCTAGTTAACTAACAGTCAGCCCATGAGGCAAGAAATCCCCCATGATGCAGATACCGTTATCTGACGCAGTCACACTACGGCACAGGAACGTGTTATCTGATTAGGTCATAACGCTTGAGATCTAATTAGACAAGCGATATTCCTCCAGCCCCTGATAAGGCATACGACGTTCTCATAACAAATCAAACCTATGACAACCTGGATAATCCGTGCGGCCATTGTTTTGATTTCACAGAGAACTTTAGTAAAGAATGTGCTAACGAGCAAGTCGTATGACATCTTTATTGACGTACCTATGTCCATCCTTACGTCAATCCCGGCACCTTTAAGGTATAAATATTGCCGACCTTGCCCTATGCAAAACACACGCGCGGTGACAAGACGGAGCAGCCATACTTGCCGAAGCAGAGAGCCGAAGCAGACCCCGCAGGCAGCAGCCCCGCCTTCCTGACGCGCTGAGAGACGCGCTGCTATCTCAAGCCGAGAAACCCAGCACCGGCGCTTCTGGGCAGCCCTCGCAGGCAGCCTGGAATATCGAGAGCAGAGAAAGAGATACCATTCCTCATTCATCCTAAATTCCAGGTACAGAACTGAATAACCCCTCCTAGAGAATTCTTTAGTTATTCACTTGGCAAAAACAAACTTAACTTAAACTGTAACTTTCTATTCCCGCCCACGTATTAGACTTAGGTCAGGTACACGGGGTAGGCGTATTTAGAAACACCAGTTGAGTACGTTTAGTCAAATGTATATGTGTATGTAAATATATTTTAATCATTTTAAACATCATATGGCTCAGAAACCATATCAATGTTTTTACAGTATTATTTTATACTATTGCTTCTAATGTATGCACTTTACTTAACTATAAGTATCGCAATAATATCGATCCATTTCTCTTGTACGAGAAAAGAGACTGATCAATAAATAACATCTTTTATTGAACACGCCCGTCTCTTCCTTTTCTCTACATTCTGATGAGACTAAGAATGCACGTACTGACTGAGTAAAATAATTGCCTTGTGCTCACACGACTCTTGAGATTGACTCTTGATTAGGGGAGAGCAAAGTTGTCATGTTCTATGGTTGTCAGAAACTAAATCCCTTCTTGTCTAATCAGGGAAGTTAATCCTTCCTTGAACATTCGAGAAAGTTTCTAGCGAACTCTGAGCTTAGCTGGCAAACCCAAAAATTAAGTCTAGTATCGACAGTAGTAGACCTAGTTAACGTCTGGCCTAGGCCTTTACTGCTGTAGGTACTATTCCAATGCGCAGAGCCTATTGGGAAAATAGGAGCTACACTACATGGCGCCCAACGTGTTTGGAAAGGGCGATAAAACTAACGTAAGACATTTAGAGTAACTCAGTCGTGCTTTCTCACTCAGACCCCTTTTTCCAAATACTCCAAAGACGTCTGGAGTGGGTGAAAGGTTATTATATCCTCCAAAACCTCGCAGGAGGGAACTCCTATGTATGGTTTTTGGTCTAGTCAACGTTGAAGGATAAAACAGTTCCAGAATATTGTGCATCTAATCTCTGTTTCCATAAAAAACCTGATCTGCAAATAAAAATAATACCATCCTGTCAGTAAAATGGGAGACAGTGATGGAGAAAGAGAGGCAATTAGATTAGCTACTGAAATAGCAGATGCTGATGCTACCATGCAAGCAGCAGACGCGGATATAATACTCATTCCGGTCACCAAAAGAAGATCTATAACCTTAAAACTTATAGAAAATGGACTGACACCTAGAGGTGGCACAGTCATATTCGTAATCGAGGCACACGAATATCGGCAGACAGAGGTATACTATACATGGATACATTTTCCAGCAGCAAATGCTGTAACAAAGTACTTCCACTATTACAAAGTAGAGGAACCTCCTAATGAGTACACTCCTTTCGAGGAGGTGGAAGTACCACTCAAATTCCAAGAGCATTTGCTCTTATTTGATGGCGCCCTAAAACATAATAATCACATTACAAGGCTCGGTCCTTTAGGAAGACCAGGAGCAACGTGGCCGGTCTTAGCCGGATACACACCACATCCAGACATCGAAAGAATGCCTGCAGCAGAGCTGTTAATACAGCTAAAACAACTACTAAAAATTCACAGACAATTAGTTCAGTATGTAATGCGGACTTCAACAATTCAGCCAGCGATTAAACTTCCACAGCTGACCCCTCACCAGGGGAACACAAATAAAATTACACCACAGAACATCCAATCCTGCCTAGGTAAAGTTCCAGCTAAACGGGAACAGATACCATTCTGGTTGGCACAGAAAATTACCCAAATAGAGGCGGTGTTTCCTGACACCACCCCGCTGGAAAAACACAGGATTCTGACTATATGTCTCCCAATGGGAATCGCACCACACATTGAGGACTGTGACACTTGGGGTACAGTCTTTGCTTCCATCTATACAAAAACACACGGTGTTCCATCCATTTCGGTAATACCAGATGTGCTTAAACAAATTCAAGATGAATACGGTCCAGAACCTGCTTTAACTCTTGGTATGAAATTACTGAAAGACTTCAAGCAGGTCTCGGCTATATTACTAGCCAACATAAAAGGTGAAGCAGCAAACGTGGCGATCCGCCAGAGGTTAAAAGAGACAGATGTAGCAGACCAACCAGCTGAAATTGCCAGAATCATAGAAAAATCCTATGAAGAACTAGGCAGAGATAGTCTAGGTGGAATACCAGTAAAACCGCAACTGACTACAAGTCCAGAAAAAATGTTTTTTAATAATAATAATAATTCACCAAAAAAGAACTGGGATGGGAACAAACAATCCAATCCCAAAGAAAAGAAATTCCAGTCCAGAGGAAGGTCTCCTAGGCGAAGAGAGAAATCTCCAAACCCGAGACAAAGGTCACCTCAGAGTGACCCCTCTGGGAATAGATATAACCTTAGAAATAGGGATAATATTAAAAAACCTGATAGATATCAAGACATTGATACACGTCCCTCTCAATCTTTTCAGAATTCCTCGCAGAAATCGGAAAGAAGAGGACGATCAGAAGAGCACGCCAAGTCCAAAGACAAGGAACCTGCTCAACTGAAAAAGAAATCACAATTTCCAAAAAAGAAGGTAGCCAGTATCAAGGTAGTTAACAATGCCGAGAATACTGAGGACACAACTGAAAAACGGAGAATGGGCTCAGACAATGCTAGACAGCGCAGCAGAGGTGAGCATAGCTCGCAAAGTCCTTATGGATCATCTGGAGACAGTGGACACGAATGAATACCTTCAAGTGGAAACTGCAGATACCAGAGTTAGCAAGCCCCACAAAATATACGAGATAACATTACGTATAGAGGGAGATAAGACTAGGAAAATAAGGGGACTATTTTGGGATAACCTATCCAAAGGCTATGACATACTTCTAGCTGAAAAAGACTGGCCACCAGAGTTTGTCAGGGAGTGCCCTCATGGCGAAGAAGTAATTATGCCTGCCTTCTCGAATCAAATACCGATTCATAAAAAATACACACTTGATAGAAAGTGGGCAGTGGCCTTAGCACCTGCTTTATATAAAAATCATGTAGGATGGGATGAGGATTCTCCTCCTCACAAAATCCAGTTAAAATCACAACCAACTGCACAAAGGCAGTACCCAATTAAGCAAGAAGCTAAAAAACAAGTAAATGAAATACTAGATCAGCTAGAATACCAGGGGGTGATTGAAACTTGCACCTCACAAATGAACAATCCTTCGTTTCCGGTCTCCAAACCAGACAATTCGTACCGTCTAGTTTTGGATTACCGACACCTTAACACATGTTGCAAAACTTTTGCAGTGCAAAACTCACACAGTGCTGCACTAATGAATAACATAGTGCGCAAAAAATACAAAACAACCTTGGACATCTCCAACGGATTCTTTTGTCAAAACATAGCACCAGAGAGCAGATATTTAACTGCATTTTCAGTAAATGGCACTCAAAAACAATTCTGTCGGTTAGCCCAGGGGTACAAGAACAGCCCGGGGGTATTCTCAGCGAGAGTAACAGAATTACTACAACTATATGATGATGAAGCATTATCTTATGTCGATGACATTTACTTAACAGATGATGACTTGGAGACTCACTTGAAAAGAGTGAACACCATAATACTTGGTTTCGCTGCAGAGGGTTACAAATTCAACTTCAAAAAGTCCAGAATTGCCCATCTGACAGTCCTATTCTTAGGATATGAGTTATCAAGTGAAGGCAAAAGCCTGGCAGACAATTTCCTAGAGAAATGTGCCGTAATCCAAGCTCCTAAAACACTAAAAAACCTACAGTCAATTCTAGGCTTCCTAAATTTCGGAAGAACATATATTGCAAATTACGCAGAAAGGGTCAAACCCCTTTATGATCTAATTAAACCAGACTTTAAAAGATCCAGTTGGACTCAAGCACACACAGAAATTTTGAGATCCTTACAAACAGACATGCTAATTAAAACAAAATTAGAAACCCGTGATAATACACGCAACCTTGTGATCCGAGTCATCCCAGGGAGATGCGGATTCACATACCTGACTTCTAATGAAGGAGATAAGGTACCAATTGCATTCAAATCACATTTGTACACAAAAGCTGAACAGAGATTCAACAACAAAGGAAAAATTGTTCAAGCAGTTCAAACCGCAATAGCTAGAGAAAAAGACATAGCTGACGGTAGACATATCACAGTCAGAACAGCAGAATCAGCCTTTGAGGCATTAACAACACCGTGTAATTTACCAACAACAACATTGGATCCAGAATGGTTACAATGGGTAAATTCAATCACAACGGACAAAGTATATTACTTCTTTGATCCAGAACTAGAAGAATTAAAAAATCTAAAATATGAAAAAACGTATCCTCTGCCAATCGACATTCTGCCTCTACGACACTACGCCTGTGTAATCTATACAGACGGACATGCTCAACCCTCCGTTTGGGGAGAACATGCATACAATCCCACATGTGAGATTACAAAAGAAGTGTGGCACGGAGGTAAACTAAGACCTCTATTAACAAAATCACACTCAGTAGAAACTAATTCAGAACTACAAACTGAAATATTAGCTTTGAAAATGGCGCTAGATAATGCGGATCGCGAATTCCCGACACTTATAGTGTCAGATTCATATTTCTGCGTCAAAGCATATAACAAGGATTTGCAGACCTGGATTCAGAACGATTACAAAGATGACACGGATGCACCAATAAAGCAGAGACTGCTCTGGGAACAGGTAGCTCTTTTGAAAAAAGAACTACCAAAGACTCACGTGACACACTCACTGAGTCACCAGCGTGATGGCGTTCACGTTGTAGGGAATTCATTGGCTGAAACAGCCGCAGCGGCAGCCAGTAAACCGGCTCCCGTAGATCGGAAAAAGCGTACATTAAAATACATTGACGGCGAAACATTGCTGGCAGTAAAAACGTCATCAAAAGGCGACTGCTCGGCGTTACCGATCAACTATCCACTCAATTACACATACATCATAGATGCAAACTCCATTCCTTTTGCTCGAATCCCTGGAGTGGGGGATAGAGTGATTCCAAACATGGACAGGAGAAACTTGTTAATCGCAGACGCACACATGGGCGAGGGTCTCAGACACCTTAAATTAAAAGATTCTCTGGAAGAATTACAATCACGGTACTGGTGGCCAGGCATGAGCCTGCACTACACCATGTTTGTAAAAAACTGCCCAAACTGCAACAGAGATCGCAGTGGGGAGAGAAGCAGTTTAATACCTCGTCGTATCAAGGCAGATAATATTACCAGTAATAAGAATGGTTTGCGATTAACATATACAGGCTAGTTCCCACTTATAATGTAGATCCACAGCACTCGGCTGGCGTCCGGACTGTTATACAAGATTTGCGAGTCTAAATGGCATATACGCTAAGAGCATGCTACGTTCGACCAATTTTTTCTTTTTCTCAGGCAATCCAGCCTGGGGGAGGGAAAGAATGGCCAAATGAGCACAGCCCAGCGGGAATCTTCTCACTTCCTTCCTGAGGGTATGGGATGGTGTAAAGAAAAAACCAAGACAGAAAGCAATCTATAATAGAAAGGATATTAGGTTCGGGAGCTGGGTGGGTCAAACATCTAATAAGTGTCCAACGTAGTCTAAATAACTTGCCAAGAAATTCTCTGAAGGGATTCAGTCCGTACGAATTATTATTCGGAACTAGGATGTTGATCTCTGACCTTGATAGTCAGACTTCAGTGGTAACAGAAAAAAGCTTTGATGTCAAAGACCGTTTGGCTATTTTGCAGGACTTAAACAAAACAAGAAAAGACCTGAGCAACATACAGTTGAAAGAACAGCCAACAACCACTGAAGAATCACCACCTGTCCCAGCAAGACCTGTCTGGATTCCAAAAGTCGGGGATCTAGTCAGGGAGAAGATCGCGGTAAAGAAGGAATTTGGGCCTTCTTACAGAAAAGCAGTTCCTGTATTGTCTGTCAACGGGACAAGATCAGTTGTACTACCGCCACTTGCTGGAAAAAAGGAGAACCGAGTTGTATCCATCGACCTGGTAAAACCACAACATGTGGCCGATAACCAACGGTAGGCCAAGTGGACTCCCAATAAGTAGCAGAACACCAAGGTTTGCTACCAGTACAGAGGTCCTAACAAAGAGGCTCATCACATTCGAAACGCCTACAGAAGAACAACAAGGACTATGCAACAATGCAATAGAACTAAGACCTCTGAAAACCCAAATAAAGACATTTAGCAGAGACACACCAATCTACAATGAAGTACCAAGTGAAAATGCAAGAAACAAAAATCCTGAACCAATTGGAACAATTGACAGAACTGCATCTGGTTACTTCATCAACTTCGATGATTCCTCCGACGGTTTCAGCGAACAAAAGACACAGCCATCATCAAAATCCTTTAAAGAC
Organism: Lissotriton helveticus; assembly: GCF_964261635.1. Classification (NCBI taxonomy): domain Eukaryota; kingdom Metazoa; phylum Chordata; class Amphibia; order Caudata; family Salamandridae; genus Lissotriton; species Lissotriton helveticus. The sequence continues at coordinate 1,135,140,916 of NC_136069.1, read as the reverse complement.
AAAGCGAAGGAACTTTTGAAACAACTAAAAGAAACATATCTGATTTCTCCATGGATTGAATTTTGGGTGGGTTTTGGTGCATTTATCCTCATACTTTGGCTCATCATGGTATTTACCTTGGGACGCTTCATTGAGGGAAAATATGCTAAAATGGACACAGCAAGTCAGAACATCAACTTGGTCCTCAAACCACACACATCTTCACACGTCGAGAAACGAGAACTTTCTTCAGAACTTTCTTCAGCCAACTTCACAGCAATTCCAATACCTGGTGGGGTAGCCTGGGACAACACTGACTATGAAATTTATGGTCCGGTCGAGATCCTGAAATATCCACACCAAATTAAGATCTCTTTGAGTGACTTTGCAAAACCAAACTCATTTGCTGATGATTGGGACTTTGAAAGTATTAACAATATGATGTCTGACTTAGTAATGTCTGCTAAATTTACAAAACATGATTATTTGCAGGGTTCTACAAATTATGACAGCATGTACTGCTATAACCATTATGGTAACCATTTCGTGCATAAATCTGCACAACCTAGAAATGTTTTAAGTTATAATCAATGGGAACATTGTGCTACACCACCAAAAGGGAGCTCTAGAACCGTTTATGACAAATATTCATATTTTTCAGGTTTTAACATAACTAATGCTGAAACATTTTATTACAAATTGTCAAACAAGACAGGGATGAAAACCATGATAACCAACACAAAATTGATATATTCAGATTCTTTCTTTGAAAAAATGAATACCTTTGGATTTGATTATTGGGACAAAAATGTTGATTTGAAAAGTGTTTGGGGTACAAAAGAATGGCAAGTACAGGGTTTAGAAGCTTTGTTTAGAGCCTGCATGATCCCAGAACAAATGATATTTTCAATGGCTACAGTCTTCCACACTGCCTGAAATTAAGCAACACCTAACTTTACTTACTGATGGTGCTGACTTGCGTGATTTCATAATGGGACCACGCAAACAGCGTCAAAAGCGTTTCATAGCAGCCTCTGTATATGCAGCATACAATGAGGCCTGGAAGGTTACTCAAATTGAAACAGCAGAGAGAATACGTGAAATTGATCGTATTAATTTGGAAAAATCACTTTCTGTAGTGGACAATGGGTTAATGACTCTGTCCTCCAGAATTTTTTCATTGGACAGCATTGTGTCTTCAGCAATCGATATATTATCGCAAGACTTACTGTTATTACAACATGGTCAGTCACAATTGCGTTCTATTGTACAGCTTGGCTGGACGTTACAAAATCTGCGTTCAGGCTACGTGCCTTGGCGTTTAATCAACACTACGTCACTATTCCAAATCTTTAACCTTACTGATAGACAAATCGGTATGGCGCAGAAGGGTGCTGATTATACAATCTTGAGCATTGAAAAACTAGAAAGATTACCAATGACAATGTCAGAACGACCTGTCAGTGAATGGATAATCCACGGAATCATAAATATTCCAATCTCAACCTTCAGGTTTCAATACTGCCAAAAATATATACAGGCTGGCATGTACGAGAAATTGGGAAAGGGGTACCTTAAAACAACTTGGAACCTGCCCTATTCACATGCATGTGTCAGTAACAAAGGACAGAAAGTGTTTCTTAGTGGCAACAATTGTGCTATGTCACTAAGCGGCACGCTTCTGTGTAACGGTATTAGTTTGCACGGAGCCTGTGAAGGGAATTCATACAACCTTTCATGTCACCAGCAAGGCGCACCTGCAACTGAAATAGAACCATTCTTTCAAAGACTCTATAATGGGAGTTACATTCTTATTGTAGACCGCAGATGCTGTAGTCTTATGCCCGGGACTCCTTATCTCGTCACTACGACGGCGAAGGTCAAGTGCTGTGGACGTTCTTTATTCCCCAGCTCCTTTCCAGACAGGGAGGCAAGGGCATGGCCCGGTCTGAAAATTACTTCTATTCGAATAGACACTTTAAGCAGAATGAAAACACTGCTTCTTCAGACGCCTACAAGGCTCACGTCATCTAAAGAAACGTATGATCTACAAGTCGCAAGGACGACTGCAGAGATACATACATTATTATCAACCAATTCCCCCGTACATTTCGCGGAAATCCTGAGCGAAATCTTAAATATTTCTGATACCACTGGGGTCTCAAAGGTATTTAAGACAGTATTTTCGATGGCATTAACACCATTCAAAGCCATACTGGGTATCTTTCCAGATTTCGTCCATTCGATTTTTGGCGGACTTCCCCTGATCCTAGGACTAATTGCAGGAATCCTATTCCTGGTCCTTATTTTTCGTTATGGCAACCCATGTCACAGAACAAAATCTCACGACAATGGAAGACACGATCCTAGCCATTGGATACCGGGACCGGATATCAAAAATCCTGGGACTCTCCCGGCTTAGAGACCTAAACATGACTTGGTTTCTATCATTTCGACCAATGTGGCAAAGGTGTGTTTTACCTGTACTAAGGTGTCTGCTATGCGGAGAAGAATGCGTGTTAGACACCTGTCTGACGCTACAATCGGATGCGCCGGTGGATGCAGATACACTGTTGGTTCCTACCAAGGTTCACACACTGTGCTGCCCTCAAAGGCTGCCAATTCTGATGACGGCATTCCTGGAATCTTCACCACTGCGATTGAAGAGTAGTGAAGTTCAAGATGAAAGCAGCATCGAACAGGTACGACCTTCTGTCAGCAATGCAAATCAGAATGTCAATGGAGACAATCATGCGCACGAATGCATGGTTACCCCTATTTCCGACTTAGAGGAACTTTCCCATGAAGCTGTTGACAGTTTTTTCGAAAGCCTGAATGATATGTTCTCTCCGGAACAGAAATAGAGACTTTTGAGTAAACTCGCACACGGCGTTCCCTAAATTCGGCCTTCAACTTTAAAAATAAAGTCACATGAACAATTACAATCCAGTTCACGGACAGCAACTTTTTTCAGCAAGCCCCTAAAATATTTTTCTATATATTTTTTCCCGGGACACTGATCTTCTGCTTAAAGTAAGAAACTATTCCTAGAGAACTAAGATTTCTATTTTTTTTAGATACTTTATAGACTTTATATAGACTTTCGCTGCCCACTGGTATGTTCACAATATATTTTATGTGATGAAATGGTTTCGACTTTTTTTCTGTATAGCCATATTAAGAGCCATTTCATGTGTATTTCTCATATACCAACAAGCAATAATGCATAACAATGCGTGTTTACTTTTGCATTTAATTCATAGCTTAAGTGCATACAATATATATGACTGCAATTTTCCAGTATATTTGAAAATTTCAAAATGCATTTATGTATTTTGGGGTGGTAAGGTATACACTATACTCTATAGTATGTTGTACTATGTTATACTATGCATAGATTAGTAGATATGACCATAGTTAGCGTGGAGTGGGTGTCGTGTATTTCTATAGGTTCTGAATCGATCCCCCTATTCCTGACCCTATTCTGGTTAAACTTACTAGCTAGTTAACTAACAGTCAGCCCATGAGGCAAGAAATCCCCCATGATGCAGATACCGTTATCTGACGCAGTCACACTACGGCACAGGAACGTGTTATCTGATTAGGTCATAACGCTTGAGATCTAATTAGACAAGCGATATTCCTCCAGCCCCTGATAAGGCATACGACGTTCTCATAACAAATTAAACCTATGACAACCTGGATAATCCGTGCGGCCATTGTTTTGATTTCACAGAGAACTTTAGTAAAGAATGTGCTAACGAGCAAGTCGTATGACATCTTTATTGACGTACCTATGTCCATCCTTACGTCAATCCCGGCACCTTTAAGGTATAAATATTGCCGACCTTGCCCTATGCAAAACACACGAGTGGTGACAAGACGGAGAAGCCATACTTGCCGAAGCAGAGAGCCGAAGCAGACCCCGCAGGCAGCAGCCCCGCCTTCCTGACGCGCTGAGAGACGCGCTGCTATCTCAAGCCGAGAGACCCAGCACCGGCGCTTCTGGGCAGCCCTCGCAGGCAGCCTGGAATATCGAGAGCAGAGAAAGAGATACCATTCCTCATTCATCCTAAATTCCAGGTACAGAACTGAATAACCCCTCCTAGAGAATTCTTTAGTTATTCACTTGGCAAAAACAAACTTAACTTAAACTGTAACTTTCTATTCCCGCCCACGTATTAGACTTAGGTCAGGTACACGGGGTAGGCGTATTTAGAAACACCAGTTGAGTACGTTTAGTCAAATGTATATGTGTATGTAAATATATTTTAATCATTTTAAACATCATATGGCTCAGAAACCATATCAATGTTTTTACAGTATTATTTTATACTATTGCTTCTAATGTATGCACTTTACTTAACTATAAGTATCGCAATAATATCGATCCATTTCTCTTGTACGAGAAAAGAGACTGATCAATAAATAACATCTTTTATTGAACACGCCCGTCTCTTCCTTTTCTCTACATTCTGATGAGACTAAGAATGCACGTACTGACTGAGTAAAATAATTGCCTTGTGCTCACACGACTCTTGAGATTGACTCTTGATTAGGGGAGAGCAAAGTTGTCATGTTCTATGGTTGTCAGAAACTAAATCCCTTCTTGTCTAATCAGGGAAGTTAATCCTTCCTTGAACATTCGAGAAAGTTTCTAGCGAACTCTGAGCTTAGCTGGCAAACCCAAAAATTAAGTCTAGTATCGACAGTAGTAGACCTAGTTAACGTCTGGCCTAGGCCTTTACTGCTGTAGGTACTATTCCAATGCGCAGAGCCTATTGGGAAAATAGGAGCTACACTACAGGATGCAAACTTTGGGCATGTAGTGTAGTGTTACCCGCTGTGTTTTTTTCTCTGTAATGTTGTTTCAATTTTCATTTCAGAGACATATACTTACACAGCAAGGAATTCAACTGATTTGTCACTAGTCTTCGATGTAAATGTAAGATTAAGATTATTGGCATTGATATCTTTGATGAAGTTGATGGCACTACATTCATCCCCTTTCCAAATTATAAAGGTATCGTCAATAAATCTAAACCATTTAGATACATGAGCATTGTACTGTTTGGCATGGGTGATTTTGAGTACCTGCTCCTCCCACCACCCTACATGTAAACATGCATAGCTGGGGGAGAAGCAGGCTCCCATAGCCACGCCACGTTTCTGTCTGTATAAATCCTTTCCAAAGAGGAAAAGGTTGTTGAATAGACATCATCTTATTTTATTTATCAACATAGTGTTGTGGTTGTAATACATCAAAGATCTTGTATCTAGAAAGTGTTTAGTAGCTGCAAGTCCCCTCTCATGGTCTATACTAGTATAAAGGGACTCAATGTCCAATGTAATCAGCAGCAGTCCTTCAGTCCATGTTACAGATTTTAGTTTGGACAAGAAGTCCCCTGTGTCCTTGATGTAACTAGGCAGACCTCTGAAATGGTCATGTAAAAAATAGTCAACGTATTTCGCAATATTTTCATTGACTCCTCCAATTGCTGATATTATCGGTCTTCCAGGTACAGGTGTTTTTCCTTATGTATTTTAGGAATAAAATACGTTGACAAAACTGGAAATTCTTTATGTAAAAAATTGAACTCTTCCTTCGAAATGAAACTATCTCTTTTCCATTGTAGGAGGTCTTTCTTAAGTACTTCTATAGCTCTCTTATATTTTTTCATTTCAGATTTTTCATAACATTCCTCCTGATTAAGATGATGGTAGGCTTCCTGTATGTATTCTTTCCTAGGCCATATGACGACATTCCCACCTTTATCAGACTTATTTATAACTAATTCATTGTTCGTTTTTAACTTCTGCATCAGTTTTCTGTATTGAACATCACAAAATTTCATTTTACCTCTGGTGCGTTTGATTTTGAGATTAAGGGTTCTTAGATCTTCTGTTACCCTATCATGGAAAATATCCACGGTGTCTTTTGGCATTATTGTTAGAAATGTTGATTTCGATTTAAATGGACTTAAACCAGCACTGGTCTTTATTATGTTGTGTGCCTCCAATTGTTTCTGTGTAGAACATGATTCCTGTTCCAAGTGGGTTAATGTCTCTTCCGCATGTTCCCTGCCAAGACTGTGTATAGCTGCAAAGGTGGATGCATCAGATACTACAATATTGTTGCTGAGTTCATTATCCATTTCAACAGTATTGGCTCGAGAATTTCCTTCTTGACCAACGGGGAAGATGGCGGCCGGCTAGGAAGCCAGGTCGGGAGCTCCGTGCAGAGCCGTGCACAAACTAGACCACACAGCTAAGAAAACGTCCGAAAAATAATATGCTAAATGGACAGACTATTGTAAAATCAATCCCTAACAACCTAGACGCGACAAAAAGGAACGAAACCGATACGGGAAAGAAGTAAGCGCTGACAAAACACTTGCCTCGCAATGATTAAAGGCGGCGGCGGCGGTGGCCTCATTCACCTCATCTCAAGCGCGGGGCCAACCTCTGGTGAGAAGCAGAGATCAACAGTGCTTTCCACGTACGTCGGGCTCAGATCGGCTGCTCAGGAAGCCCAGGAGAGCTTCCAGAGAGCCGCGAGCAGAGTGTCTTTCCTCCTCCGGGTGAAAGAGGGCAGCAATAGTACTCGCGCTCGTGCAAGGTCTGGGGCTGGAGCTGAAATTGGCACAGATACAGAAGGCTCGGTGAAGTGCTCCAAGTACAATAATAATATCGTTACATTTCCGAGAAGGATCCAAGGGGCCTGCGGGGGAGCTGGTGAAACAGATGGGATACAAAAGGGGAGGATGGACAAAGCGTTTGAGCAAATCAAACACTCACCCCCAGTCAACTGATCTGGGTTTACTCCATCACCATTCTTTAGCCCACTCAGCCACCCCATTTCAGACATGGCCATATGCAAATCAGTCTGACCCTGTGCCTCATGGGAACAGTCCAGCCCAACTGCCAAGCCATGTCTTCCATGGACCGGAAACAAGCATCCTGGGACCGGTTTCGGATTCATAATCCTCATCAGCCAGGCTATCTTGAATCCAGTGGCCAAGTGAGCAAGGGACTCACGTCTGAGCATACCCTGCCACACTTAGGGCGAACAAAGCGATACAAAAGGGGATGATGGACGGAGCGTTTGAGCAAATCAAACACTCACCCCCGTCAACTGATCTGGGTTTAATCCATCACCATTCTTTAGCCCACTCAGCCACCCCATTTCAGACATGGCCATATGCAAATCAGTCTGACCCTGTGCCTCATGGGAACAGTCCAGCCCGAACTGCCAAGCCATGTCTTCCATGGACCGGAAACAAGCATCCTGGGACCGGTTTCGGATTCATAATCCTCATCAGCCAGGCTATCTTGAATCCAGTGGCCAAGTGAGCAAGGGACTCACGTCTGAGCATACCCTGCCACACTTAGGGCGAACAAAGCGATACAAAAGGGGATGATGGACGGAGCGTTTGAGCAAATGAAACACTCACCCCCAGTCAACTGATCTGGGTTTAATCCATCACCATTCGTTAGCCCACTCAGCCACCCCCTTTCAGACATGGCCATATGCAAATCAGTCTGACCCTGTGCCTCATGGGAACAGTCCAGCCCGAACTGCCAAGCCATGTCTTCCATGGACCGGAAACAAGCATCCTGGGACCGGTTTCGGATTCATAATCCTCATCAGCCAGGCTATCTTGAATCCAGTGGCCAAGTGAGCAAGGGACTCACGTCTGAGCATGCCCTGCCACACTTAGGGCGAACAAAGCGATACAAAAGGGGATGATGGACGGAGCGTTTGAGCAAATCAAACACTCACCCCCAGTCAACTGATCTGGATTTAATCCATCACCATTCTTTAGCCCACTCAGCCACCCCATTTCAGACATGGCCATATGCAAATCAGTCTGACCCTGTGCCTCATGGGAACAGTCCAGCCCAAACTGCCAAGCCATGTCTTGACAGATGGAGAAGAAGCAGAAGGGCAGACACTGTCTAGGAAGGAAGGAACAGTGAACAGTACAGAAGATCCGTCACACGCGGTACCCGATACACTTAACAAAGGCAGTGTATTGGAACACGGGAAAAGTAAGAGCATCAAGGTGGCAACACCAGGGGCACCTTTAATCCTCACTTTAAACCCACAACAAAACTGCAGAGAAGACTCTGGAGAGGCAGAAGCGGAGGACGTGGAAACCGAAGGAGTAGAAGGCGGAGCAGCAGAGGCTGTGGAAGTGGCAGCAGCAGGGTCCGGTGAATGTGCAGCTCCACAACGGATGAAAAGGGTAAGCGGGCTTGAGGGGGAAAAAGACAAGGATGGGGGGGAAATGCCCTAGGAGACTGTGGGGAGGAGACTACAGAGAGAGTAAACGTTAAAGAGGTGTGTGGAACAACATCTGGGGTGAAGGGGAGGCACTGGCAGAAGTTGGAGAAGGCAGATCAAGCTACTGTTTAAGAAATAGGCAGTTTTTTAAGCAAATCACCCCCCTAGCCGTTAAACAATCTATTGCACCTCGCAGCACCAAGCAAAAGAACAGAAAGCACGTAAAAACAGACACACACTCACTAACCCACAAGAAGAAGTCTCTTAAGGAGAGAGGGGTGCCAGGGGAAACTCCAGAGAACCTCCGAAAATAACCCCCTGCCTTAGATCATTTTTCAAAGTTCAAGAGCTGAAACAGGAGCAGGTGAAAAACAAACGGAGGGCCCAAACTGCAGATGTAGACCAACCTCCTGCAGCAGAAATTACAGTAATCAATATCACTCCCGCCACTCAAATAAGAACAGAGCGCAGGATGGAACCTGAGACCGAATCTAACCTGTACCCAGAAACCCCAGCGAGAAAACATCTCAGAATTTACCTAGCCTACCGGTCCCAGGCGCAGACTCACACTCCGCACCTTCCCTGCAACAAGCTGAGGCACAAGAAAATGCCCTGGGGGCCCATGCTCAAACAGCCTCTCCTATCTTAAAATCAACAGACCAATTCTTAGAAAAAATGTTGGATGAAATAAGAGCGAAATTCGCCATCCCAGAGGTAAACCAAAGCAAAATCCAGACGACACAGACATCCTTGCACCTAGGTGCAAGGGTGCCTGTGTCACCGCATGGCTGCAGTTTGTGCCGCAGTGCAGAGGGAAGTACAGAGTTGCAACATATTCATGTACATATGTTACATCCCTGTCCTTCGGAAGTGCCGCAGTGCAGCTAAAGAGCTTGCAGTGTCACGCTGCAGTACTTCCTCATAAATCTTCACCTATAAATTCACAATACACTACTAATGCATTCTTTCAGTCAATCATGCTGTACACATTTATTTAACCAAACTTTCACACATTACCTAGCAATTATAGTTATTTCTTTAACCAGATCAGGTAGTTTTTTCTTTTGTATTTTATTTTTATTTTTTTGAACAATTTTTTATTTTTTGGGGTGTTTTTTAAAACAATGAACAAAAAAAACCAAATAAAACAGGAAACTTGGAATTACTATAATTCCAAAAACAAAAACAAAAACATTAACAACAATGATTGCGTTGCGCAGTACAAACTGCATCCACCAACTGCTCACCGATGCATATACGTTTCTTAAACTTCACACAATGTTGCTCAAGAAAGGCGAATTCTAGCCTAATGTCCATTGCAGGTGTTCCTGAGGATGCTCCAGACGTACTTGCCACAGAAGGTGAGGGATTCAACGCAGCTTGCCTCATTTCCTCACAAGCAAAATTGAGAGGATTTGTGGTCCAGAGATGCTTGTACATAGAAGCAGTGCCACAAGAGTATTTTTTTCACTGCCTCTTGACAGGACTCAGTCACAAATTTTGCATGTCACCTTTCTCGACTTTACTTTCTTCTCTCCAGGTGGAAAAGTGAAGAATTTCCACATGACAGATTCCGGCCTCCGGCCTTCTTCAGAAGATATTTCCTCCTGCTGCTGCTGCTATCCAGATGCCATTTTGTTCGATACACCAAAAAAAACAAGCAAAAAGGGTTCTTGTAGGAAAAGATATATCTCTCTAAAGATGCTCCAACAAGAATGATTAAAATGGGCGGGGTCCTTCAATAGTTAAAGTGGGAAATGTTATGAACCAATGAAATCTTTTTTTTTTTAGGTCACATGGGATCCGTGCACTCTACGCTCACAAAGCACGCACCCGACGCGTCTTCGCGAAAATATATTTAAAAATAATATGTTTATTATAAGAACAAATATATTATTCTTATGAATATCTTAGATAATCTCTTGCCCTAATATGTATATTAAAGACACATCCATATAATTTTAGAACATACATTTTTTTTGCGGGAGTCGCACACCCAGCGCGCCCTAGCCCGTATATGACGTCACGTGGGACCCGCCACTGCGCAAGCATCGCGTACCATAATGCACATGTGCCGCAAATGCGCGGGAGCAGGAGTCACGAATTGGTCGCATACCAATCACGCACATCACATAATATTAGATGTATATATGTAACTGAAAATCACGCAGCCGTCACACACCGTACGAGGATCCTTCATGACTTTAGTAAAACGGCGGCTAGAAACTGCGAACCCACCGTAATGTGTACGCTTTGGGTGCGTGACTCCGAAAAAAAATTGGAAAGTTTTTAAAAAATAAAATAATACAAAATTTATTAAAATAAAAAAAAAATGTAAACAATATTTTATTTTTTTTATTTTTTTGTTGTTGCAATATTCAGAAGAATATATAATGTTATTTAATGAATAAAATATTTATACATAAACAGTTAAAAAGTGTAGAAAATCAGCACAAAAAAGTAGGTATAACTACTATTACACTTAAAAATTTGCATTTAAAAAACCTTTGAAATTCACTGAAAAAACGATAGGTTTCAGAGACATTCTAGTTAGAAATTAGCATTTAAAAAAGCTTTGAAATTCACTGAAAAAAAAATAGGTTTCAGAGAGGTTATAGTTAGAAATTAGCATTTAAAAAACCTTAGAAATTCACAGAAAAAAACATAGGTTTCAGGGGTGTTATAGTTAGCTGGACATTTCACTCATAGAAAACCATAGAAATTCCTCCTTTACAGTTAGTTCTGCTAACTATAAATTGTGCGCCCGCAATGCACTGCTGATGATGTCACATATTTCATAATTAATGACATGGTCAGTGACATCAAAGATAGGTATATATCCACTGATTCTTAAATGCAGATTGTTACATATATAATACATATTTAAATAACAAACCAAACCACATTCACTGGATGATATTTTCAGTGATGTCATAAGTGATGCCATTTGAGATGTCATCAGTGATGTCACTGACCATGTCATGAATGATGTAATATGTGACATCATCACCAGTGGATTGTAGGCTTGAGAGTTACAGTTAGTACAACTAACTACAATGGAGGAATTTGAAAGGTTTTGTACGAGTGGAATGTCCAGCTAACTATAGAACCCCTGAAACCTATGGTTTTTTCAGTGAATTTCTAAGTTTTTTTAAATGATAATTCCTAACTATAACCTGCCTGAAACCTATGGTTTTTTCAATGAATTTCAGAGGTTTTTTAAATGATAATTCCTAATTATAATGTTCATTAAGCATATCTGTTTTTTCTATCTTTTTAATTATCATCCTGTTCTCAACGTAGTAAAAACTGCAGATATTACCACTCTGCAATTTATTCCTTCCTTCAAGAAAATCGCTACAAACCAGAACCACAACTAACGCTAATAATATGCAAACTAGGCGTTCTCGTAGAAAAGAAACAAAAAAAATCACTTCCCATACTTTCATCAACAAACCAAATCTACAATGCTACCTAAAAAACCAGGTGATAGTTCCATTTACCACTAGCAAATTAATATCAACATTTAACTAGTGTAAGGACGTTGACTATGTACTGTGTGAATTACATCCAACTCACACCCATATCTAAAGACAAATATGTAATAGAGGTACTAATTATGCACTTCCAACACCCAACAAAATCACAACACCTAGCGCCACCATCACCACAATTACCCCTCCTGACCCCTCCCCCTCTAATACCTCACAGGCAGCGCAAAACAGGACAACGGACGTTCCAAAATAATATATCCCTCAACAGCACACTAGCTCAATGTTCAGAGATGTGGCAACTAACTATGTATAAGGGAGGAACCACGCACATCAACAATAATGTACACAATGCTAACACTACCGGTGATATGCCATACACAACTCACTATACAAACCAAAAACATTTCCATGTGTAGATATACTATTGATACATGTAGTGTACTGCACAGTGGACGCAACCAAATTATCTCAGACTCTGTGGAATATCTCGGTCATGTAGCTGTGTTGTCCCCCCCCCCTTGAAGCCGAAGCAGAAAGGGCTGGTCCAGCATATGCAACTCCAGCGAAAGAGTATAAATAATTAGCCTACGCATTGGGCGTGGTTCACTTCTGCAAAGAAAAAAGACTCTGCCTCAGCGAAGGTCCTCACTCTGCAACGTGGCTGCCGCCATGACCCCGTGCCTCCTCGATGCAGGCCAATTGCAAACTCAACGCCACTGTACCGCAGACTTATGTCTGTATCGACTACTGCCTTCGATCTACACTGCGGACAGCAGGGTTCACAACTTGAATTCAGCTTTAGGTCTACACTACGGACAGCATTGAAGTTAGCCTTGATTTATGTAAGGCAGAGACAATTGTACTCTTTATGTCCTCAGACTTTGTTAAAATAAGTGACAAATATTCTTTGTCGATATCTGTGCTGACTACTGCCTTCGATCTACAGTGCGGTCAGTAGAGTTTACAACTTGATACCAGTTTCGAATCAGCACTACAGACAACATTGAATTCAGTCTCGATTTATTTAAGGCAGAGACAATTGTACTCAGTCCTCAGATTTTCTGAAAGTATGTGACAAAAAAGCATTCCTCGATGTTTGTGTCAACTACTGCCTTAGATCTACACTACGGAAAGCAGGGTTCACAACTTGAATTCAGCTTTGCATCTACACTACGGACAGTAGGGAATTCAGCCTTGATTTATTAAATGCAGAGAAAATTATACTATATGTGTTCAGATTTTGTTAAAATAAGTGACAAAAATCATTCGTCGATATCTGTGCTGACTACTGCCTTCGATCTACTGTGGGGAGCAGCAGGGTTCACAACTTCAAGTCAAGTCAAGTCAAGCCAAGCCAAGCTTTATTTGATTAATTAAAATCATAAAAGCAGTTACATAACAATATTAGTAAATTTAAAAACAATTCATTTGTTTAAAAAAATTAGTAAAAAGCCAGTACATCTTAAGAGTTCATAAAATACTTAAATAACACCACAAGCAGAGAATAAAAACTGATTAGAATAAAATCACACCTCTAAAGCATTCACCAGCTGTCTTTTGGCCTTAATACGCATAGCAGCGACCAGGAAATTAGCAACCCCCAAAAATTACCCTAGTTCACAACTTGAATTCAGCTTTGGATTTAAACTACAGACAGCATGAAATTTAGCCTTGATTTATTTAGGGTAGAGATAATTGTACTTTATGTCCTCAGATTTTGGTAAACGATACGACAAAAATAATTTCTTGATGTCTGTACTGACTACGGCCTTAGATTTACATTGTGAGGGCTCACAAATCAGGCGGAATAGCGATTGCACATGACGCATTCCAGTAGGCAAGAGACATTGTACCAGTGCGACCCGCCCGAACCACGAATCATCACAGGGTACGCACAGGCTGAGTTCTTCAGGTACCACTAACTCACTCCACCACAAGTCATCTCCCGTGGCCTCATTAAAGCAGAATTCACTATGCAAAAAACATTGTTCCCAGTGCGGCCAGCCCGGACCACGCATCATCGCAAGTTATGTACACGCTCAGTACCAGAGGTACTACTAACTCAGTGCACCATAATTCATTGCCACGTTGCCGTATTCAGGCAAAATTCAACAGACAAAAGACATTGGTTTGAATGCGGCCCCTATGGACCACGCATTATCGCAGGGTACGTACAAGCTCAGCGCCAAAGTTACTACTAACTCAGTGCACCATCAATTATCGCAAAGAAGAGTGAACAGTTTTATGTCAGCAATGAAGTATACTATCACTTTTAAATGGAATTCATGCAGCATTCAATCGACAAAAGACATTACTCCAAAAACATTACTATCAATACAGCCTACCCAGACCACGCATCAACGCAGGCTCCACAGAACCTTGTTGTTTCAGGTGCCACTAACACAGTGCAAAATAAACTAAGTATAACACCTATCAAACCTACACAATATCCCTTTAGTAGCCTTCCTTCAAAAACTTCTTTTATATCACTTATAGATTTAGTTGAATAAAAAAATTCACACTGCAAGTGCAAAGACACACTTAATGGTAGACTACACTGTGGACTGCAAAGGTCACAATTTGAACTATAATGTCCCTGAAACATACATATTTCGACAATGTATTCCGTACATGTTTCATCTGTTGTTTCAATCGTGATTACACATGATGCAGTCCAGCGTAAAATCTACACTGCAGACAGCAGGGTTTACAACTTGAATTCAGCTTTGCATCTACACTACAGACAGTAGGGAATTCAGCCTTGATTTACTTGATGCAGAGACAATTATACTGCATGTATTCAGATTTTGTTAAAATAAGTGAAAAAAAGCATTCTTCTTTAACTGTGCTAACTACTGACTTCCATGTACATTGTGGACAATAGGGTTCACAACTTGAATTCAGCTTTGGATCTATAATACAGACAGCAGTGAATTCAGCCTCGATTTATTTAAGGCAGAGACAAAAAATACTCCTGTGGCTTTGCTAGTGTTCGCAAGCACCTTCAATCCCTGCATCCTGTGAACTTTGCTCACAAAGAATGTAAAATACTGTGCCAAAATAAACCTTCACCTCCGGCAATACCAAGTACTTCTGAGGCATAACCTTCAACATCGCCACCAGACATTGGTCCCCAAAATTAGGAGTCTGTAATGGGCATATTTACAGAGTTAAAATATTCTGGTGTACACCTGGGCTTCTATTGGAAATCTCAAAAGCCTATTATTAAGCCCACTATGGCCGCTTTAACTGCACTTTCCTAACGCTAAAGTGACGATAATTTTAACGCTGTTCTTGTAAATATGCCCCCATCATCGCGAGAAATACAGCCATAATTCATGTCCGCAAGTGAAAAGCTTGTTAATATAAGACTGTGGACTTAACATATCAATCCACCTCACATATTAAACATGCTTAAGTCTACTTCAGAACAGATGTTAGGATCTGACTTAAACCGCAATTACGAAGAGTTTTGCTATTGGTCCTCAAATCCAGGGTCGCCTTGTAAATACAACGCTGTTGTCATACCTCCCTCTTCCAAGTTATATTGTCATAGGAACACCTACCTTGCCACTGGGAATGCCTACATTGCAACTCATTGGAGATACGAGGAGAGCCGTTAGCAAACCGGCTGCTAACATTCGTTAATGCATCTTAGCGTCAGAGCAGAATGCAGAAAAACAAACATGTAGAACTCAAAAAGGGGGCAGGGTAGAAGCGGGGTACCGTACGCGCACCCTGCGATTTAAAAGAAAATTGGGGAGGGGGGCCTTGGGAGTCCTTGTGGGACCCCCTGAGCAGGCCTAGGGGGTCAGGGTGCTTCTACCCTGCCCCCTTTTTGAGTTCTACACATTTGTTTTTCTGCTTTCTTGTGCCTTAGTCTACCGAGGCACAAGATGGCTGCCAACAATTTCTGTTTGGAGTGTTGACAGACAGTGGCAGACAATCCGCACGCAGCTCGTGCACGCGAAGGTACGCGTACTGTACGCGCACGGTACGCGTACGGTGCGCGTACAGCGTGCTTATAGATATATATATGTTTTCCCTTTTGATTTTCTCAGGAACAACTGGAGGGATTTAGACCATTTAAGCAAAAGTGTGATCTGCGAATCAGGCTCTACCAATTTGCCGAATTTCTTGTAATTCCGTTCAGCCATTCGGGCTGTAGCCGTGTCTAAACGTCCTATGGAAAATAACATGGGGAAAACACGTTTTGGGACCCCCTTTTTTCTCAGCCCCCACTTGACGAATCCCCCCAAAACTTTCAGGGAAGGAGCGGAGCATAACAGGCCATCTTCTTTGATAAATTCGCGAAGATTCATCAACCAGCACCAAAGTTATTCCCAATAGAATGTTGCGGATTTCCTATGGAAACTAGGTCCTAACTATAACTACCTACTGGCGACCGCCAGTAGGTAATATATATATATACCGCCAGTAGGTAATATATATATATATATATATATATATATATATATATATATATATATATATATATATATATATATATATATATATATATATATATATATTACCTACTGGCAGTCGCCAGTAGGTAGTTATAGTTAGGACCTAGTTTCCATAGGAAAAGTGTTTTGTTGTTTTTCCAATAACTTCAGCGCCGGTTGACGAAACTAGGTCCTAACTATAACTACCTACTGGTGACCACCAGTAGGTATGGGGACCGCCAGTAGGTAATATATATATATATTACCTACTGTCAGTCACCAGTAGGTAGTTATAGTTAGGACTTAGTTTCCATAGGAAAAGTGTGTTGTTGTTTTTCCAATAACTTCAGCGCCGGTTGACGAAACTAGGTCCTAACTATAACTACCTACTGGTGACCACCAGTAGGTATGGGGACCGCCAGTAGGTAATATATATATATATATATTACCTACTGTCAGTCACCAGTAGGTAGTTATAGTTAGGACTTAGTTTCCATAGGAAAAGTGTTTTGTTGTTTTTCCAATAACTTCAGCGCCGGTTGACGAATCTTCGCCAAATTTTCAACACTTGTGATCAGCTCACGTCAGCTCCAGTCTTAAAGTTTCAGGGTGATTCGCCAATCGGGGATGTATTTCACACTCCTGCCTCTGCCTGCATCGTGACCTGGAGCACAGGGCTGAAGCGGTGTTTGGGGACGTAAGGAGACACGGCGAGACTATCATCCACATAAAATTGCCATTTGACACACCGTTGGCTGTCCTGCACCCGCCATTCCACTGTGGACAGAAATCCCCCCTGCAGCACCTACCTGGACTACAGGTGCATCCTGGGAAATGCAGTTTCTACAAATTGCGGTTTGGTGAGCAATCATCAGGAAAGGGGGCGGAGCGGATCCCCACCAATGGGGAAGTGGCAGGACTTGTATATTTTGGTGTTTTAAAAGCCGCCTGAACATTAAGGCATCAGAAGAAGGCCGGTGTCGGCCGAAATGCATCATGCCGTTTTTACTCTATTAAAGTGTCTCCTGAACGTCCCCCGTGTGGCCACCACTCTTTCCTAGGGAGGAGGTGGTTTGGATATTTTCATAATTGCCAGTAACGTGATTTGTAGGCCCCCGCTGCGCGAGTTTGGCCGGGGACATTATTGGCAGCTGCTCCGGCAGGTTTTGTGTGTGTCCCAGGTATCGGGAAGTCCGTGGTCCGCCTCTACATCCACGTGCATTGCGAGGCAGCGATATGTAGGGCGGGATGTATTTCACACTCCTGCCTCTGCCTGCATTGTGACCTGGAGCACGGGGCTGCAGCGGTGTTTGGGGACATAAGGCAACCCGGCGAGACTATCATCCACAGGGTATTGGCATTAGACACCGTTGGCTGTCCTGCAACCGCCATTTCACTGTGGACAGAAATCCCCCCTGCAGCACCTACCTGGACTACAGGTGCATCCTGGGACCTGCAGTTTCTACAAATTGCGGTTTGGTGAGCAATCATGAGGAAAGGGGGCGGAGCGGATCCCCACCAATAGGGAAGTGGCAGGACTTGTATATTTTGGTGTTTTAAAAGCTGCCTGAACATTAAGGCATCAGAAGAAGGCCAGTGTCAGCCGAAATGCATCATGCTGTTTTGACTTGATTAAAGTGTCTCCTGAACGTCCCCTGTGTGGCCTCCCCTCTTCCCTAGGGAAGGGGTTTTATATATATAACTGTTTTCTGTGCTAATAAAATCTTTGCACCTGATCCTGTCTCCTCTCTCACTGGTGTGGCTGAACAGCTTGCCGGAGGTGCTCTGGAGCTTTTTGGTGAATATATATATATATATATATATATATATATATATATATATATATATATATATATATATATATATATATATATATATATATATATATATATATTCCACAAACAAAGTTGCCTGTAATGGAGACGCCTCTCGACAGGATATTCTGTTGCCCAAATTCTTTATTGGAGGGGTTACAGCATGGAAAACAGCAGCCATGTCATCACGAAATAATGTTCGGCCTGACGCGTTTCGTGGTGTGTCCACTTTCTCAAAGGCCAAGGAACTGACAGGCAGCAACACAGCAGGTTTTAAAGCACCACACCTGATAGAAGAGAACCTCCGCCCAGGGGCGTGGCCACTCCCGTGGCCTGATGGTCCTCGTAGTGCTTAGTCTTGCTGCAGTGAGGTGCTGTGTGCTTGCCCCAAATATTCGTTCATTTCAAGCACCCCAGTGGGCGGTGGGACACAGCTCGAGTCCCCGCTGACGCAATCTTCCTCCAAAAACCGGCTCCTGTCCCATTTGCATAGGCGCTTTCACGTCGTCGCTGGAGTGCTGGAAACCAGCACCGGGGCTCACTCCGCGGCTCAGGCAAGCCGCTGTAAATTCCACAAACAAAGTTGCCTGTAATGGAGACGCCTCTCGACAGGATATTCTTTTGCCCAAATTCTTTATTGGAGGGGTTACAGCATGGAAAACAGCAGCCATGTCATCACGAAATAATGTTCGGCCTGACGCGTTTCGTGGTGTGTCCACTTTCTCAAAGGCCAAGGAACTGACAGGCAGCAACACAGCAGGTTTTAAAGCACCACACCTGATAGAAGAGAACCTCCGCCCAGGGGCGTGGCCACTCCCGTGGCCTGATGGTCCTCGTAGTGCTTAGTCTTGCTGCAGTGAGGTGCTGTGTGCTTGCCCCAAATATTCGTTCATTTCAAGCACCCCAGTGGGCGGTGGGACACAGCTCGAGTCCCCGCTGACGCAATCTTCCTCCAAAAACCGGCTCCTGTCCCATTTGCATAGGCGCTTTCACGTCGTCGCTGGAGTGCTGGAAACCAGCACCGGGGCTCACTCCGCGGCTCAGGCAAGCCGCTGTAAATTCCACAAACAAAGTTGCCTGTAATGGAGACGCCTCTCGACAGGATATTCTTTTGCCCAAATTCTTTATTGGAGGGGTTACAGCATGGAAAACAGCATCCATGTCATCACGAAATAATGTTCGGCCTGACGCGTTTCGTGGTGTGTCCACTTTCTCAAAGGCCAAGGAACTGACAGGCAGCAACACAGCAGGTTTTAAAGCACCACACCTGATAGAAGAGAACCTCCGCCCAGGGGCGTGGCCTCTCCCGTGGCCTGATGGTCCTCGTAGTGCTTAGTCTTGCTGCAGTGAGGTGCTGTGTGCTTGCCCCAAATATTCGTTCATTTCAAGCACCCCAGTGGGCGGTGGGACACAGCTCGAGTCCCCGCTGACGCAATCTTCCTCCAAAAACTGGCTCCTGTCCCATTTGCATAGGCGCTTTCACGTCGTCGCTGGAGTGCTGGAAACCAGCCCCGGGGCTCACTCCGCGGCTCAGGCAAGCCGCTGTAAATTCCACAAACAAAGTTGCCTGTAATGGAGACGCCTCTCGACAGGATATTCTTTTGCCCAAATTCTTTATTGGAGGGGTTACAGCATGAAAAACAGCAGCCATGTCATCACGAAATAATGTTCGGCCTGACGCGTTTCGTGGTGTGTCCACTTTCTCAAAGGCCAAGGAACTGACAGGCAGCAACACAGCAGGTTTTAAAGCACCACACCTGATAGAAGAGAACCTCCGCCCAGGGGCGTGGCCACTCCCGTGGCCTGATGGTCCTCGTAGTGCTTAGTCTTGCTGCAGTGAGATGCTGTGTGCTTGCCCCAAATATTCGTTCATTTCAAGCACCCCAGTGGGCGGTGGGACACAGCTCGAGTCCCCGCTGACGCAATCTTCCTCCAAAAACCGGCTCCTGTCCCATTTGCATAGGCGCTTTCACGTCGTCGCTGGAGTGCTGGAAACCAGCACCGGGGCTCACTCCGCGGCTCAGGCAAGCCGCTGTAAATTCCACAAACAAAGTTGCCTGTAATGGAGACGCCTCTCGACAGGATATTCTTTTGACCAAATTCTTTATTGGAGGGGTTACAGCATGGAAAACAGCAGCCATGTCATCACGAAATAATGTTCGGCCTGACGCGTTTCGTGGTGTGTCCACTTTCTCAAAGGCCAAGGAACTGACAGGCAGCAACACAGCAGGTTTTAAAGCACCACACCTGATAGAAGAGAACCTCCGCCCAGGGGCGTGGCCACTCCCGTGGCCTGATGGTCCTCGTAGTGCTTAGTCTTGCTGCAGTGAGGTGCTGTGTGCTTGCCCCAAATATTCGTTCATTTCAAGCACCCCAGTGGGCGGTGGGACACAGCTCGAGTCCCCGCTGACGCAATCTTCCTCCAAAAACCGGCTCCTGTCCCATTTGCATAGGCGCTTTCACGTCGTCGCTGGAGTGCTGGAAACCAGCACCGGGGCTCACTCCGCGGCTCAGGCAAGCCGCTGTAAATTCCACAAACAAAGTTGCCTGTAATGGAGACGCCTCTCGACAGGATATTCTTTTGCCCAAATTCTTTATTGGAGGGGTTACAGCATGGAAAACAGCAGCCATGTCATCAGGAAATAATGTTCGGCCTGACGCGTTTCGTGGTGTGTCCACTTTCTCAAAGGCCAAGGAACTGACAGGCAGCAACACAGCAGGTTTTAAAGCACCACACCTGATAGAAGAGAACCTCCGCCCAGGGGCGTGGCCACTCCCGTGGCCTGATGGTCCTCGTAGTGCTTAGTCTTGCTGCAGTGAGGTGCTGTGTGCTTGCCCCAAATATTCGTTCATTTCAAGCACCCCAGTGGGCGGTGGGACACAGCTCGAGTCCCCGCTGACGCAATCTTCCTCCAAAAACCGGCTCCTGTCCCATTGGCATAGGCGCTTTCACTTCGTCGCTGGAGTGCTGGAAACCAGCACCGGGGCTCACTCCGCGGCTCAGGCAAGCCGCTGTAAATTCCACAAACAAAGTTGCCTGTAATGGAGACGCCTCTCGACAGGATATTCTTTTGCCCAAATTCTTTATTGGAGGGGTTACAGCATGGAAAACAGCAGCCATGTCATCACGAAATAATGTTCGGCCTGACGCGTTTCGTGGTGTGTCCACTTTCTCAAAGGCCAAGGAACTGACAGGCAGCAACACAGCAGGTTTTAAAGCACCACACCTGATAGAAGAGAACCTCCGCCCAGGGGCGTGGCCACTCCCGTGGCCTGATGGTCCTCGTAGTGCTTAGTCTTGCTGCAGTGAGGTGCTGTGTGCTTGCCCCAAATATTCGTTCATTTCAAGCACCCCAGTGGGTGGTGGGACACAGCTCGAGTCCCGCTGACGCAATCTTCCTCCAAAAACCGGCTCCTGTCCCATTTGCATAGGCGCTTTCACGTCGTCGCTGGAGTGCTGGAAACCAGCACCGGGGCTCACTCCGCGGCTCAGGCAAGCCGCTGTAAATTCCACAAACAAAGTTGCCTGTAATGGAGACGCCTCTCGACAGGATATTCTTTACAGCGGCTTGCCTGAGCCGCGGAGTGAGCCCCGGTGCTGGTTTCCAGCACTCCAGCGACGACGTGAAAGCGCCTATGCAAATGGGACAGGAGCCGGTTTTTGGAGGAAGATTGCGTCAGCGGGGACTCGAGCTGTGTCCCACCGCCCACTGGGGTGCTTGAAATGAACGAATATTTGGGGCAAGCACACAGCACCTCACTGCAGCAAGACTAAGCACTACGAGGACCATCAGGCCACGGGAGTGGCCACGCCCCTGGGCGGAGGTTCTCTTCTATCAGGTGTGGTGCTTTAAAACCTGCTGTGTTGCTGCCTGGCAGTTCCTTGGCCTTTGAGAAAGTGGACACACCACGAAACGCGTCAGGCCGAACATTATTTCGTGATGACATGGCTGCTGTTTTCCATGCTGTAACCCCTCCAATAAAGAATTTGGGCAAAAGAATATCCTGTCGAGAGGCGTCTCCATTACAGACAACTTTGTTTGTGGAATTTACAGCGGCTTGCCTGAGCCGCGGAGTGAGCCCCGGTGCTGGTTTCCAGCACTCCAGCGACGACGTGAAAGCGCCTATGCAAATGGGACAGGAGCCGGTTTTTGGAGGAAGATTGCGTCAGCGGGGACTCGAGCTGTGTCCCACCGCCCACTGGGGTGCTTGAAATGAACGAATATTTGGGGCAAGCACACAGCACCTCACTGCAGCAAGACTAAGCACTACGAGGACCATCAGGCCACGGGAGTGGCCACGCCCCTGGGCGGAGGTTCTCTTCTATCAGGTGTGGTGCTTTAAAACCTGCTGTGTTGCTGCCTGTCAGTTCCTTGGCCTTTGAGAAAGTGGACACACCACGAAACGCGTCAGGCCGAACATTATTTCGTGATGACATGGCTGCTGTTTTCCATGCTGTAACCCCTCCAATAAAGAATTTGGGCAAAAGAATATCCTGTCGAGAGGCGTCTCCATTACAGGCAACTTTGTTTGTGGAATTTACAGCGGCTTGCCTGAGCCGCGGAGTGAGCCCCGGTGCTGGTTTCCAGCACTCCAGCGACGACGTGAAAGCGCCTATGCAAATGGGACAGGAGCCGGTTTTTGGAGGAAGATTGCGTCAGCGGGGACTCGAGCTGTGTCCCACCGCCCACTGGGGTGCTTGAAATGAACGAATATTTGGGGCAAGCACACAGCACCTCACTGCAGCAAGACTAAGCACTACGAGGACCATCAGGCCACGGGAGTGGCCACGCCCCTGGGCGGAGGTTCTCTTCTATCAGGTGTGGTGCTTTAAAACCTGCTGTGTTGCTGCCTGTCAGTTCCTTGGCCTTTGAGAAAGTGGACACACCACGAAACGCGTCAGGCCGAACATTATTTCGTGATGACATGGCTGCTGTTTTCCATGCTGTAACCCCTCCAATAAAGAATTTGGGCAAAAGAATATCCTGTCGAGAGGCGTCTCCATTACAGGCAACTTTGTTTGTGGAATTTACAGCGGCTTGCCTGAGCCGCGGAGTGAGCCCCGGTGCTGGTTTCCAGCACTCCAGCGACGACGTGAAAGCGCCTATGCAAATGGGACAGGAGCCGGTTTTTGGAGGAAGATTGCGTCAGCGGTGACTCGAGCTGTGTCCCACCGCCCACTGGGGTGCTTGAAATGAACGAATATTTGGGGCAAGCACACAGCACCTCACTGCAGAAAGACTAAGCACTACGAGGACCATCAGGCCACGGGAGTGGCCACGCCCCTGGGTTGAGGTTCTCTTCTATCAGGTGTGGTGCTTTAAAACCTGCTGTGTTGCTGCCTGTCAGTTCCTTGGCCTTTGAGAAAGTGGACACACCACGAAACGCGTCAGGCCGAACATTATTTCTTGATGACATGGCTGCTGTTTTCCATGCTGTAACCCCTCCAATAAAGAATTTGGGCAAAAGAATATCCTGTCGAGAGGCATCTCCATTACAGGCAACTTTGTTTGTGGAATTTACAGCGGCTTGCCTGAGCCGCGGAGTGAGCCCCGGTGCTGGTTTCCAGCACTCCAGCGACGACGTGAAAGCGCCTATGCAAATGGGACAGGAGCCGGTTTTTGGAGGAAGATTGCGTCAGCGGGGACTCGAGCTGTGTCCCACCGCCCACTGGGGTGCTTGAAATGAACGAATATTTGGGGCAAGCACACAGCACCTCACTGCAGCAAGACTAAGCACTACGAGGACCATCAGGCCACGGGAGTGGCCACGCCCCTGGGCGGAGGTTCTCTTCTATCAGGTGTGGTGCTTTAAAACCTGCTGTGTTGCTGCCTGTCAGTTCCTTGGCCTTTGAGAAAGTGGACACACCACGAAACGCGTCAGGCCGAACATTATTTCGTGATGACATGGCTGCTGTTTTCCATGCTGTAACCCCTCCAATAAAGAATTTGGGCAAAAGAATATCCTGTCGAGAGGCGTCTCCATTACAGGCAACTTTGTTTGTGGAATATATATATATATATATATATATATATATATATATATATATATATATATATATATTATACCTTTCCCTGGTATACCACCACGATTTTTCATCAAAAAACCAGTGCCGAGGCCCAAATGGTGCTAGATGTTAGTATTTTATTGGCTCACGAACATAACCCAACGCGTTTCGAAGACAAGCTTCTTGCTCATGGGTAATTTTACTCAAAGCGGCCATTCTATTTAAAGTGACATGATACAAAGTAACGTGCACGTGATTGCAAGGACATGAAAGAAATACTATGTTACAGTGTTTTCCTTTTTTTTCTCCAATTTCATGCAATTTGCAAAATGAAAAAACGTGATTTTACACATAAATGAGAAACACATTCAGTTAATAAAGATTGTCCTTGCTGGCATTTTTTTGCAACAGTTCATGTACGTGAAAAAACCCAAGTGGGTAACAATTTTCAACCAAACAAAAACAGTCCATTGCATGTAGCCTCACGGTAAGTAAAAAAAGGGCAATCAAAATAATATGCTGTCATGTTGACGTTGTTTCTCAAATCCAAGTCATGAATTTGACACGGTGCTACCCAAGTGGGTGATTTTTACAAAAGAATCACGTTTCAAGATTCCATCTGTAAACAGAAGAGAAAACAAGAACATATGCAATGAAAATAAAAAAGTCCTTGCATCATAGTGAATTAAAACATTCGTGTACTTCAAGAATGGAAAATGATGGAGAACAGTTGACAGCTATTGATACAGTTTTAAGTTTGCAAATGGACAGCCAATTCTTCCCCCAAATTATGCCCATTAGGATATGTAGTGTTGTAACGTATGATGTAACGGGACTCGAGTTTTCGTAGTGCCAACAACCTGTTACCACCCCGTTCATTCTTCTCCACACAGTCAATCACCGTGAATCTCAACAGATCAGGATTTTGGTTATGCACCGCGGAAAAATGCCTTGCCACCGGATACTGTGGGTTGACATTTTTGATGGCCCTCATGTGTTCCAAAACCCTCAATTTGGCCTTTTTTGTGGTCATACCTATGTAACACTTGTTACAGGGACAATGCAGTGCATATACCGCGTATTCCGTGTTACACCCCAGTTGCTTCTTGATTTTGTGTTCTTCTTGGTCTTGAGAGATTTTTACACTTTTACATTTGTAACTGTGTTTGCAAGCCTTGCAATTTCTGCACGGGAAAAATCCCGCAGTTTGCAAGCTTTTACTTTTTTCTTTTATTAAGGCATTACTCAAAGTATCTTTAAGAGACCTTGCCTTTCTAAAGGTGACTGCAGGACGATCACTGATTATTTCCTTTATGTCATCATCGAGTTTAAGAACGTCCCAATATTTCTCAAGACTTTTTCTAACTCTCCATGACTGACTGTCAAAACATGTAATGAATCTGATCTGCTCAGAATTCATACGGGCTTTAGGGACCAGTAAATCCTTCCTTTCCATCAGTTCAACCTTTGTTTCCGCTTGCTTAATGACATGTTTGCTGTAACCCCTTTCACCAAATCTCCTACACATCACACTCTTCTCAGCTTCATATGACTTCTGCATGCTACAGTTTCGCTTGGCCCTGATAAGTTCACCAAAAGGAATACTGCGTTTTAAGTTTGATGGATGGCAACTTTCAGCATGCAGCAAGCTGTTGCCAGCCGTAGGCTTGCGAAAGAGGGAACTGGTCAGTACTTCACCCTCAACAGACAAATGAACATCTAGAAATTCTAGGTGACTTTTGTGCATGTGACTGGTAAATTTTAGATTCAACGAGTTATCGTTCAAGATGACTTCAAATTCCTGGGCCTCCTCCAAACTGCCCTTCCATACACAAAAGATATCATCGATGAAGCGGACCCAGAGGACCACGTGGTCAGAAAAGTGGGAGATGTTCTTCACCACTTGCTCCTCCCACCAGCCCAGGTACAACCCCGCAAAGCTGGGGGCGAAGCAACTTCCCATCGAGGTCCCCCGGGTCTGCCTGTACATCAATTTGTTGAAAATGAAGAAATTATTCTTCAGACAAATACTGATCATTTCCAACAACATATGTGTATGGAGTAAATGGTTAATGGATCGATCTTTAAGAAAATATTTACACGCATCCACTCCAAGATTTTGCGGTATGCTTGTGTATAAGCTTGTTACATCAAAGCTTATAAGCCAATACTCCTTACTCCAAATCAAATCATTAATGATTTTCAAAAAATCCGAAGTATCCCTGATGTAAGATGGTAAGGCACAAACCAAGGGCTGCAAGAAATGATCAATGTAGATGGAGGTATTCTCAAGCAGACTCCCATTGGAGGAGACTATGGGTCTGCCAGGGGGTACCTCCAAATTCTTGTGCACCTTGGGGAGCAAATATAATGCTGGAATCCGTGGGTGCCTGCATAGAAGATAATTATACTCACTGTCTTCAATGATTCCTCTATCCCTCCAATCCAATAGTTTATCATAATACATGGTCCCTAAAGCCCGTATGAATTCTGAGCAGATCAGATTCATTACATGTTTTGACAGTCAGTCATGGAGAGTTAGAAAAAGTCTTGAGAAATATTGGGACGTTCTTAAACTCGATGATGACATAAAGGAAATATTCAGTGATCGTCCTGCAGTCACCTTTAGAAAGGCAAGGTCTCTTAAAGATACTTTGAGTAATGCCTTAATAAAAGAAAAAAGTAAAAGCTTGCAAACTGCGGGATTTTTCCCGTGCAGAAATTGCAAGGCTTGCAAACACAGTTACAAATGTAAAAGTGTAAAAATCTCTCAAGACCAAGAAGAACACAAAATCAAGAAGCAACTGGGGTGTAACACGGAATACGCGGTATATGCACTGCATTGTCCCTATAACAAGTGTTACATAGGTATGACCACAAAAAAGGCCAAATTGAGGGTTTTGGAACACATGAGGGCCATCAAAAATGTCAACCCACAGTATCCGGTGGCAAGGCATTTTTCCGCGGTGCATAACCAAAATCCTGATCTGTTGAGATTCACGGTGATTGACTGTGTGGAGAAGAATGAACGGGGTGGTAACAGGTTGTTGGCACTACGAAAACTCGAGTCCCGTTACATCATACGTTACAACACTACATATCCTAATGGGCATAATTTGGGGGAAGAATTGGCTGTCCATTTGCAAACTTAAAACTGTATCAATAGCTGTCAACTGTTCTCCATCATTTTCC
Source organism: Lissotriton helveticus (assembly GCF_964261635.1). Lineage (NCBI taxonomy): Eukaryota > Metazoa > Chordata > Amphibia > Caudata > Salamandridae > Lissotriton > Lissotriton helveticus. The sequence goes on along the minus strand of NC_136069.1, from coordinate 1,135,113,695 downwards.
ATTCTTGAAGTACACGAATGTTTTAATTCACTATGATGCAAGGACTTTTTTATTTTCATTGCATATGTTCTTGTTTTCTCTTCTGTTTACAGATGGAATCTTGAAACGTGATTCTTTTGTAAAAATCACCCACTTGGGTAGCACCGTGTCAAATTCATGACTTGGATTTGAGAAACAACGTCAACATGACAGCATATTATTTTGATTGCCCTTTTTTTACTTACCGTGAGGCTACATGCAATGGACTGTTTTTGTTTGGTTGAAAATTGTTACCCACTTGGGTTTTTTCACGTACATGAACTGTTGCAAAAAAATGCCAGCAAGGACAATCTTTATTAACTGAATGTGTTTCTCATTTATGTGTAAAATCACGTTTTTTCATTTTGCAAATTGCATGAAATTGGAGAAAAAAAAGGAAAACACTGTAACATAGTATTTCTTTCATGTCCTTGCAATCACGTGCACGTTACTTTGTATCATGTCACTTTAAATAGAATGGCCGCTTTGAGTAAAATTACCCGTGAGCAAGAAGCTTGTCTTCGAAACGCGTTGGGTTATGTTCGTGAGCCAATAAAATACTAACATCTAGCACCATTTGGGCCTCGGCACTGGTTTTTTGATGAAAAATCGTGGTGGTATACCAGGGAAAGGTATAATAAGAAGGAAGTGGCGATTCCGCCGAGAGCCCGCCGTTACAAGTGGCTTAAGCTAGCCGAAACTTTGTGTGGTTTATATATATATATATATATATATATATATATATATATATATATATATATCCAACAGATGCAGGTTCCCCATTTCCACAGAGGCCGCAGGAAGTCAGCATTTTAACACTTCATTTTAATGGCAGCAGGCACGCAAAGGGCTTCACAACAATTTGCATCAACAAGAGTTCATACGCCCAACGCGTTTCGGGAAATTCACTTTCCCTTCCTCAGTGGTGTGTTGTTCACTTGAGATGATGACAGCATCTTGCATATGCGCTATTTAATTCGAACACCTGCCCCAGTGAGCGTAGCCAAAAGCATGGTCCTCTGGATGTCGTAGATGCCTGCTGCCATTAAAATGTTCACAAAATGTTTGGAGTTGCGACCCTAGTGCGGCTTTCAGCGCGGGGCCCTAGTGAACCCGAAGGGGGAGCAGCTCTCAGCACGGCCCCCTAGTGTGAATACGAAGAGCGCTCGCCTATCAGCGCAGCACTCGAGTACTTCTCAGGTGTTTAAAACACAGAGGGGCATATTCTCAAGGAAACATCGCTGAATTAACAGCACTTTATCGCAGCCAAAATAGTGATAAATGTAACACACTATTTACAAGCTGGTGCAAACAGCCCATATCACCAATTTACCAGCGATAGCAGCCTCAAAACACATAATCACGGATGACCCCAGCAAATCCTGTAGGTGTTCACGTGCAAAAAGCAGCAAAAACACCACTTTGCGACATTCTAAACACCAGCAAGATCGGCGAAGAGAGCACTAAACAGGCGATAAGGTGCATTAGCACCAGGAACTGTACACCTGCTCTGACCTGGTGTAAAGTCGGACTATAACCTGCAACATGAAAGGCAGCCCAGCCCACAGCCACACCTGAACGATAACAGATGCCATGGAGCCAACTTTCATGCAGCTCGGACACCCAAGAGTGCCCCGATACCCCGCGCCACCATGTGCCACCCCCCCTGACTCCCCGACAAACAAATGTGACAGCAACCTCCCGAAATGTGGAACATAACAAATTGGCTGATTTCGCACATTTATAACAATGAAGATGCATGTGAGGTTGGACAAATGAGATTCACAGTCATCTATGGATTTACATATAAAACATTTCATTTACACAAAATAACAAAATAAAGTAGGTACAGCCATGGCATGTCATCCCTCGAAAATCTGTGAATCACATCCTGCAAGACAAAAAGCAAGATAAAATTGGGCATCATGCGCCCATCAAAGGAGAGAGAGAGAAAGAGTGAGAGAGAGAGAAACAGAGAAAGAGTGACAGAGAGGAAGAGAGACAGAAAGAGAGAATAAGTGAGAGAGAGGAAGAGAGAGAAAGAGAGAAAGAGTGTGAGAGAGAGAAAGGAAGAGATGGAGAGGGAGAGTGAGTGCCGACACTGTGGACAAAACCCTGACAGCTCACCTTTCCGCCACTGGTGTTTCCAACCATGTGCCGGGACATTCTGCAGCCCTCAAGCTCACTCATCCAAAACATAGTATAGAATCAGTAATGGCAGAGTACATACAACTGCACACGCCTTCATCGCTTTGCCACCCCTGCGCACCCAGGCTGCTGCACCCAATCCACTCCTGCCGCCAAGAGGTATCTGCGCACCCAGTCTGCTGCACCCCATCCACTCCCACCACCCAGAGGTGTCGGCCCGCGCCTGCGCACACAGGCTGCTGCACACCATCCACTCCCACCGCCCAGAGGTGTCTGCCCGTCCCTGCGCACCTAGGCTGCCGCACACCATCAACTCCCACCGCCCAGAGGTGACTGTCCACCCCTGCGCTCCCAGGCCTCACTGCTCACCTTTCTACCACTGGTGTGTCTCCAACCACGTGCCGGGACATACTGCAGCCCTCAAGGTCACTCATCTGAAACATAGCGTAGAATCAGTAATGGCAGAGTACATACAACTGCACACACCTTCATTGATGTCCCGCCCCTGCGCACCCAGGCTGCTGCACCCCATCCACTCCCACCACCCAGAGATGTCTGCCCGCCCCTGCGCACCCAGGCCTCACTGCTCACATTCTGCCACCTATGTGTAGAAAAGAGGGCCCACCACGTGCCTCTGCAAGCCCCAAGACCAGGGCCAGCGGACAGGGCACCCTCCACATCATGCAGCCCCGCTCCGCAGGCCACCAGGTCTCACATTTGGTGTTGGGTCTTGATTTTGCCATGGCAGAAGACATACCACGCACCCGGCATCATCACAGGCTGCACATCCGCTCAGCCCTTGTGGTGCCACTAACTCTGTGACCATCGAGGCCACACCACGTGGCGGTAGGCCCCCCTGTCTGATGGCTCAGGTCTACACTGCGGTCAAGCAGGGCGCTCAAAATATGAGCTGTCTGTCCGGACCGCCGTGACGGGGCATCATCGCAGGCTGCACATCCGCTCAGCACTTATGGTGTTCCTACCTCAGTGCACCGAAAGTCACTGTCCCATTGCGGTGTGCCTGTGATGGCCGCAGTGCATCCGGTGCCCCAAAAGTCATGGACCCCCTATGATTGTGTAACATGGTGCGGACACCATCATGTCACCTCTGGGCTGGTGGAATGTGATGTCGCAGGCCCCTGGGCCCACATGCACACCACACGGATACACCCGAGAGAGGTTGGAAATGGCATCAAGCAGGTGTGCCCGGCCCTTTTTATTGGCAGGGTCACGTGTCTTGTGACACCTGTGCTTGATGGGTGTGGTGTGGGTGTAAACCAGCCATGAGGGAGTGGCTGTGGCATACTGCCAACTAGACCTGTGACCAGCAGCTCACTATAATGAAAACCTGGGCCATGTTGCGTTGTTGTCCCTCCCTGTAAGCGTACACAGAGTGGGCTGGCCTGGTGTATGCTAGTCCTGTTTGAGGCTCTGAGCTCTGGACGTGGTTCCGTCCTTGGCTGTATGAGGAATCAACTGATGCGGGTGTCCCTGTTGTAGTGCTGCTGCCACCCGGGCCGCAAGCGCCAATGTGTCACCCTCTGACCCAAGTCCCAAAACATGGCCAACATGGAAGGTAGGGGGAATCACTGACCATACATTCATCCATACTTCCACACATGAAAGATCATGGACATGACACATCTGTGTGGATATGAATGTTTATTGCACATTCAGTGGAGTGTTGAAGCTATAGCAATACAGGGCCATGCAAAGCCCAAATTTCAGTTTTTGGCACACAGAGGGCAGCCAATTAGAGCCAAGCCTGTGCTCGTGGGTTAGGCTCCGGCAACATATGTACTTATCCAATCACTCCGCCAATCCCCAAGCACTTATACATTCACTATATACTCTCCTTGCAGTACTGTAATGATCCAGTCTCTAATCATGTACTTATATAATGACCTAGACAAAGTTACATACCCAAAGTCTTCCCCACTGCCAGAGGTAACATGGTTGCGTGCGCTGTGCACAGCACAATGTAATGTGGTAGAGCCCAGGGGCATCATGCATACCTAATGAACACACGGACACAGTGAGATAGATGGTGGAACTGGGTACGGGCACATGCGCTCGGCCCCTTTTTATTACCAGGGTCACATGTCCTGTGACGTCTGTGCTGGATGCTTGTGTGGTGAGTGTAAGCCAGCCCTCAGGGAATGGTTGGTGCTAACAACAAGTACAACAGTAATCATCAAATCACACACAGAGATTCAATAATAAAGGGTTCATGACTTGTGCTGCACTAAGGTAGAGGCACCAGATGTGAAATAACACACAAATGATTTGATTGTAAAGGGTCCATGACTTGTAGTGCACTGAGGTAGGGGCAGCGGATCTGAATTCATATACAAAAGGTTCTATCATAAAGGGTCCATTAGTTGTGATGCACTGAGGTAGGGGCATCAGCATTCAGCATGTGTGCAGCCAGCGATGATACATGGTGCGGGCGGGCCGCCCTGGGAGCAATGTGCCTTGCCTACTGGACTGCATCATCTGCAATCGCGATTCGATCTGAATTGTAAGCCCTGCTGTCCGCAGTGCAGATCTAAGGCAGTAGTCAGCACAGACATCGAGGAATGCTTTTTGTCACTTCCTTTTGAAAAAATCTGAGGACATAGAGTACAGTTCACTTTGCAATTAATAAATCAAAACAGAATTTGAACTGTGATCTCTGATGTCCGCAGTGTGGACTGCCATTCAGTGTTCCTTTGGATTTGCAAGATGAATTTGGTCATTGTACTAAAGCTATAACTGATATAAAACCAGTTCTTGAAGCAAGGATACTAAAAGGATATTGTTTGGATACACTTGGAGGACAACGACTTTGATTTTGGTGCACCTTCCCTTTACGTTATAGTTTGTTGCCTACTGGACTGTGAAATTAACTAATCAAGATTGAATTTGAATTGTGAGCCCTGCTGACCGCAGTGTATGCCTAAGGCAGCAGTCAGGAAGGGGCCACAGCCACGCGGCATTGACGTGAACTGCACAGTTAGTGGTACCCGAAGCACTCAGCATTTGCACAGCTAGCGATGATGCGTGGTCCGGGAAGGCCACACTGGTAGCAATGTCTGTTGCCTACTGGACAGTATCATCTGCAATTGTGACTCGATCTGAATTGTAAGCCCTGCTGTCCGCAGTGTAGGCTGGAGGCAGCGGTAAGCAAGGGCCCACAGCCCTTTGGCGTTGAGTTGAGCTGCACAGTTAGTGGCAATTCAGCGTGTGCGCAGCCAGCCATGATAAGTGGTGCACTGACTTAGTGGCACCTGAAGCACTCAGCGTGTGCACAGCCAGCGATGATGCTTAGTCCGGGCGGAACGCACTGGTAGCAATGTCTGTTTCCTACTGGACTGCGTCAGCTGCAATCCCGACTCGATCTGAATTGTGGGCTCTGCTGTCTGCCATGTAGATCGAAGGCAGCAGTCAGCACAGACATCGAGGAATGCTTTTTGTCACTTCCTCTTGCCAAAATCCAAGGACATAGAGTACAGTTCCCTCTGCAATTAATAAAGCAAGACTGAATTTGAATTGTGAGCCCTGCTGACTGCAGTGTAGGCATATAGAACAAAAGATGAAATATCTATGGAATACATTGTCAAAATATGTATGTTTCAGGGACGGTATGGTTAGTTGCCTACTGGACTCTGAAATGAATGAATCAAGACTGAATTTGAATTATGAGCCCTGCTGACCGCAGTGTAGGCTGGAGGCAGCAGTCAGCAAAGGCCCACAGCCATGTGGCGTTGACTTGAGCTGCACAGATTGGGAGTATTTGATCTTCTTAACAGATTATAGTCTCTTACACAATTTGCATCAGTACTAATCTTGAATTATGATCCCTGCTGACCGCAATATAGGCCGGGGGCAGCGGTCAGCAAGGGTCCACAGCCACATGGCGTTCACTTGAGCTGCTCAGAGTTATGGCACCTGAAGCACTCAGCGTGTGCGCAGCCAGCGATGATGTGTGGTTTCGGGTGGGAGCAATGTCTTTTGCCTAATGGATTCTGCCTCAATAACGCTACATGGCAGTGACTTGTGGTGCACTGCGTTAGTGGCACCTTAAGGACTTAGCATGTGCACAGCCAGCAATGATGCGTGGTCTGGGAGGGCCGCACTGGTAGCAATGTCTGTTGCCTACTGGACTGCTTCATCTGCAATCGCGACTCAATCTGAATTGGGAGCCCTGCTGTACACAGTGTAGGCCAGAGTCAGCGGTCAGCAAGGACCCACAGGCACGTGGCGCTGAGTTGAGCTGTACAGTTACTGGCACCAGAAGCACTCAGCTTGTGCGTAACGTGCGATGATGCATGGTCTGGGCAGTCCGCACTGGTAGCAATACCTTTTGTCTAATGAATTCCGCCTTAATAGGGTATTTGGCATTGATTTGAGCTGCACAGAGTTAGTGGCACATGAAGCACTGAGCGTGTGCGCAGCCTGCAATGATAAGTGGTCCGGGCGGACTGCACTGGTAGCAATGTATGTTGCCTACTGGACTCCATCATCTGCAATCGCGACTCGATCTGAATTGTGAGCACTGGTGTCCGCAGTGTAGGCCAGAGTCAGCGGTCATCAAAGGCAGTAGTCTGTACAGACATAACTCTGCAGTGCTGTGCCGCTGGGTTCGCAGGAACCTGTGTCGAGGAGGCCGCAGTCATGGCGGCGGCCTTGTGGCAGGGTGATGGCCGCTTCTCTGGCAGACGTGTTGGCCTTCCCTGAAGTGAACCACACCCAGAGCCCCAGCCTATTTATTAACACTCCTACGCAGGAGTGGCGTGCGTTGGACCAGCCCACTCCGCTTCCAGTTCAGCTTACAGGAGGAACAACACAGCTACCTGACCTAGATCTTTGCCACTGCCTGAGGTAACATGCTTGCGTCCACTGTCCACAACACTACAAGCACCAGCAGAATATGTACACACACCACTACACTTGGCATTGTGTGCATTGTTATTGATGGGTAACTTGCCTCCTACACGCATACTTGGTTCCCACCTCTCCCAACATTCAGCTATTGGGTGGCTGAGTGGTCATGCCATTTTGGGAAGATCCGCAGTCCTATTCTGCGCTGCCTCAGTGGTAGTAGGGGGGTGGTCAAGCCGCCGGAGCATTCTGCTGCACCGCGCCCAGGAGTCATCTCTGTGTGAAGTACACGCGGTGCTGACGAGCTCACAATTCAAATCGGGTCTTGATTGCCAGGATGCTGTATCGAGTCCTACACGTCATTGCAGGCTGCACACCCGCTCAGCTCTGGTGGCACTAACTGAGGGGAACTCAAGTCATCGCCACATGATGGGAGGCCAGTGTCGGGCAAAGTACCTCGGCTGCTACCAACTCTGTGTACTTCAAGTCATGGGAGAGAATGGAAATGGCGTTGAGCACATGCACCCGGCCCTTTTTATTGGCAGGGTGACATGTCCTATTACGCCTGTGTTGCATGGGTGTGGTGTGGGTGTAAACCAGCCATGAGGGAGTGGCTATTGCATGGTGATAAATAGACCTGTAATCAGCAGATCACTACAGGGAAGACCTGGGACATGTAGCGTTGTCGTTCCTTCCCTGTAAGCGAAGTGGGCGGGCTGAAACGCACGTCCTTCGCCACTTGACCAGTATGGCGGTTTGAATCCACGCACCCACCGAGATAGGTACACTATGGGTGCATATTTAATAAAAAAGAAGACATTATATACTTTTAATAACATACACAAAAAATTGCAAAAACTATTTTTAGGATATTAAAGTTACGAAATATCACAATTTTTTTTTCAAAATTACTGAAAAAAACATAGGTTTAATGACCATTATAATTAGAAAATAGAATTTAAAAAACCTTGCAAATTCACACAAGAAACCATAGGTTTCAGGGACGTTATAGTTAGTTGGACATTTCACTCGTACAAAACAAGAGAAATTCAGCCATTATAGTTAGTATATATATATATATATATATATATATAAGACAAAAGGGCACAGAGCACTCACGGGACATTTAAAGATTTTAATCTTAAGCAAATGCATTTTGGCGCGCTGCCTTCTTCGGTGCTCACTCTATGCGCCGAAATACATTTGCTCAAGATTAAAATCTTTAAATGACCTGTGAGTGCACCATGCCCTTTTGACTTCAAGATTATCAAGTGATTTCAATCTCATTTTTGCAGAGAAAGCACCTGTCCAAATTATTATTATTTTAGGATTTATAATGCGCATAGCTGCCTCAGTGACGAGGCGTCCCAGCGAAACCAGAAACCTCATGAAGCCAGGGCCGGACAGGGAAACAGCAACAGATTAGACTACTTGCAAGGGAAAGAGCCAGGTCTTTAAAGCCTTTCGAAATGCCAAATGGTTCGGCATTGCTCTCATGGTGAGAGGAAGCGTATTCCAAAGTTGCGCAGCCAGATAACTGAAGGAACGACCACCCGCCCTTGCTCTCCAGATGCGTGGGACGCGGACCAGCGCAAGGTCAGCAGATCGAAGCAGGCGCCCCGGCACATAGTACTCCAACAAGTGGAGTAGCCCTGTTGAGGCCTGAAGTGTCAAGATCTTATGTGAATAACAAAGTGCCTTAAACTCAATACGTCGGTCGACTGGCAGCCAGTGGAGCCTTGGAAGCACATGTGCAACCGAGTGAGATCTAGGCAATGCAACCAAAAGCCTGAGCCGCCGCATTCTGAACCCTCTGAAGGCATTTAATGCTCACTTTATTGGCGCCCAGGTAAATACAGTTGGCGTAGTCCAATCTGGACATGATGGACGCCTGGATGATAGTCTGACGCATCTTAGGGGGAAAGAAATCGAGCAATGGTTTGAGACCACGCAATAACCCAAAGCAGGTCCGCGCAACGGCTTTCATCTCTTTGTCAAATGTCAGGTCACTGTCGAACCACACGCCCAGGTTTTTCACCTCTTCTTTAGGGCAGGGGGCGGGCTTGGGGCGATCCGGCCAGCACTGCTCAGACCAAAGCTTGCAGTCTTTGCCAAAGAGGAGAATCTCAGACTTGCTGGCGTTCAGCTGTAAACAGTTGGCCGCCATCCAGTCTGAGATAGCCAAGAGGTCGTCCTTAAACTTACCCAGACTGGTATTGCAATTCTTCGAGAAAGCAAACACCAGTTGGGTATAGTCGGCACCAGGGACAGCCCCTTGCTCTTAGCCACCTCTGCCAAGGGTCTGACATACAGGTTAAACAAGAGAGGGCTCAAAACAGAGCCCTGCGGCACTCCCCGCTGCAGGGCAGATTCCCAAGAGTGGTAAGGAGGAACAAGGACCTGAAAGGACCTATCTTCGAGAAAGGACCGAAACCAGGCCAATGCCACATCTCTCAACACCACTTCCTTGAGGCGTTTCAGAAGAATTTCATGAGAAACAGGGTCGAAGGCGGCACTTAGATCCAAAAGGACCAGTGCCGCAAAGTCCCCAACATCCAGACTGCCCAGGATAGTTTCTAACGCAGTGAGTAGAGCAGACTCGGTACTGTGCCGAGGCCGAAAACCATGCTGAGTTGTATCAAGAATAGCATTCTGCTCAAGGAACTTAGCCAAAGTAAAGTTCACATGAGATTCCACCAGCTTGGCCAGAAAGGGGAGCTGGGAAATAGGTCGATAATTCCCTGGGTCACCTGGGTCCAATGAGGGTTTTTTTAGTAATGGGACCACTTTGGCGTGCTTCCATGCCCGAGGAACAGAAGCTGAGCTCAAGGACAGATTGGCCAGCTCGAGACACACTGGAGAAATTGAGGAGTGTAGCTGGCGGAGAAGGGCTGGTGGCAAAGGGTCCACCGGGGAGCCAGATCTGATTTTGGAACACAAAGCCTCATATCCCGACAAGGTCAAAGGAGGGAAAGAGGACAAGCTGACTACCCCCAGGTTGTCTAACATGTCTGGCCCCCCTCCTTCCAAAGGGGAGGACATCATTGGAAGACCCCTATAGATCTGCTCTACTTTATTCAAAAAGGGCTGCGCAAGCTCCTTGCATTGCTGGTTAGAGCTGATGGAAGAAGCCCTCTTGGACCCCGCTCTCTTCCTATCATTAAGCAAGGAGAATATAGTCTTGACATGGTTCGAACTAGTTAAGATTTTGTTAGCCACAAAGTCAGCACGAGCTCTGCGAATGCACTTATGGTAGTGTTTGATAGCTGCCCGATACTCTATCTTTGCAGACGTCTCATATGAGCATCGCCACGCTCACTCTAGCTGCTTACAGCCCTTTTTCGCCAGCGTAAGTGACTCAGAAAACCGAGGATTAGCAGGCCCTCACCCCTTGCCCCCTCGTTTAGCTGGAATACGAATGTCCAGACCAGCTATCAGCCATTCCTGAAAGCACAGATTGGCCGCCTCCGCATCACATGGAAGCTGAGGCCGATGCTCTATTAACCCACTTGAAAAAAGGTCCAGGTCCAATTTGTGCCAAGGACGTTTAAGCACTCGGACTGGGCGGGGCTCTTCGAATTTGCCCTGTAATTGTAGAGCATATGGAACCAGAAAGTGGTCGTTCCAGACCTGCGGGACCGGTGAAAGGACAGTTAGGGAACTTAAGATGGAGAAGATAGGGTCCAACAGGTGGCCCGCCACGTGAGTGCCCTCAGCAACATGCTGCATTAGCTGGAAGGCCTCTAAATCAGCCAGAAAACAAGCAATCTCAGCTTTTCCCCCATTCTCTAAGTGGAGGTTGAGGTCCCCGAGGATGGTGAAATTCGCCGTCTTGCTGGCCAGTGGCCCAACCACACTCAGTAAGTTGTCCATAAACAAACTGGACGGTCCTGGGGGCCTATAGATTAGCAGGCCAGATATAGTAAAATTGTGATTGAGCTGGATTTTGAATACAGCGCTTTCACAGCCTGAGATGTTTTCCTTGCACTGGCTGAGAGAATAGGCTTCCTTGATGATCACCGCAATGCCTCCCCCTCTGCCTCCCTCTCTGTTGATTGGTGCTAGCACATACCCCTGCGGCAGCGCTAACCAAGACTCCACCACTGAGTCTTGTGTAAGCCAGGTCTCGGTGAGAAAGAGGGTGTTGGGGGACTCGTCGACTAGAAGATCGAACACCTCTGCGTGGTGTTTTGCCAACGAGCGGCAGTTCAAACTCAGGAACCTGAATACGGAGTGGCCAGCTGGGCAGAGGGCCTTATCCGAAGAAAGCAGCTTAAATGGGCAGATTTGACAATGAAAAGAGGACTCATTAGAAGCCCAGGCACCAGATATTATGGATAAGATCCGACTCAACTGTCAACAGAGTCTCTCCACATGTAGAGCACTTATGTGTAGTATTCCATGCTTGCGAGAACCCTTGCGGGGTATCTGGTGCCTTCTGGCCCACCCAATAACCTGTTGCTACCTGGCCCAGCTGGTCAAGAGTTATGGCCTAAGTATAGAAGAAGTATCATACTATATAGATATTATATTTTCTTGTACATGTTTTTTTTTACAAAGCAGAGTGACTTAATATCCTGGTCCTGAAGAAAGCCTGAACATCTCAGTTATACATGATGATGACATAGCACTTTCCCCTTCCCTCTGCCCCAAAGGTATTAGTACTTCCTGTGCTATAGAACAACACTGCTTCTTTCCGACGGGAAAGTCATAGCCCATGTCACCCTAGAGTGAGTGATGGTTCTCGTCCAAACACTACAAGTGCCCCACTTTTTCCCAAATTTTGTTTTGTTATCCTGTACACTGTGTGAGTTTAGATATTTCGAAAGTAGTACAGTATGCGTTTGGTAGTGCAAGCTTCCCTGTGACCCATTATGTGAGATATATCCTAACATAACATAACATAACATAACATGATTTTTTGTAAAATGCACATTCATCACGACAGGTATCTTGGCGCTGAATAACAGATGTTTATTGTTGCCCAACTCAATGGTAGTTTTTTATCGAATTCAGAAGGATGAAAGGCTGAGAGGACCCGCCAGGATTTGAATCTGTGACCAGGAGACCGTACACAGGCCCCTACAGTGGACTCATTAGTCCACTAAGCCACCAGACCCATCCTAAGTCATAATAGACCAGCAGCGGTCCATGCAGGTAAGTGTGATGGAGGGATTTCAACAGACTACAGAATCAATTTATTTATTTTTCCCTATTCCGTTCTCTGTCGACTCCCCATGCACCATGCTTACCTGTATGGACCACCGCTGTACTAGTCAATATATAGAGCCATATCTGCTTAGTCAATGATGATCTTAAATAATGCGCAACTTGAATGTTGCAGAGATTTGCTGAAGACATAGGTTAAGGTCTCACAAATATCTCTCTGAGACACCCATGATTGAAGTGGTACAGTTTTCACGTTGTTGCATACCTCACTTTAAATATTGGCAAAGTCAGGGTAATACAGCATTAGTTGGTTACCCGTAGACATCTGGCATACCATTTATCTCAATAAAAAAGCAATTCATGCATCCATTTTCCTAATCCAAACACATAACATGAATAAACAACACACAGTGATAAAATGCTTATAAAGTGTTTATAAAAGAAAGATAGACATTTGGCAACCTCTGTCCCAGAATACCTGTTTTCTACTGAGAAGTGCAAGTACACTCCCATGAAAAGTGTTGTACCCCTGCTTGGAAGTGCTTGTACTTGTTCTTTCAAATTAAACACATGCAGTTACTCAGGGCCTGACAGCATTCTGTCCATTTAAAGAAGTGGATTGTGTGTGAGGTTAATATGCACTTCACAGAACATTCGAATTAAGCCATAAGCTATTGCTATCAATTTCAATTTTTGAACTATTTCTGAGCTATCTCAAAGCATTAATGTCAGCTAGTGTATTCACAAAGAGAAGCGGGATGTAAAATGGTGCAAGGGTGCTTGTGTTGTAGGCAGGATTGCTTGTGTGCATTAAGGTGCATCTTCCTGCAAAAAACAACCCTGAGAGGCTTTTTCCAGTGGTAGCCAGCATGGATCTGGGGTGGTGGGGTGAGGGTGTGTAAAAAATGAAAATTAAAAAAAGTACCCTACCACCGCGTCTCTCCCCGCGTCGGACTTGGGCTACAACAAAAAGCAGGAAGCTCCTAAGAAGCACCCAGTCTCCCCTGACCAATCACAGAGCTGCAATGCAGCGTTATGATTGGTTTGAGCGCTGTGGTTTTGTGCTCAGGTGGTGATTTGGGGCCTGGGCATGTTCTCCACCCAGGCTGTAATACAGCATGCGTACTTGGTGTGGGCAAACCACTCCACTCCTCCCCTGACCTGCTCTGAGAGCAGAGCAGCCCTGCCTGCCCCAGCCACAAAGCAGCAGGAACAAAATAAAATGCTAATAACATTGAGTTATTATCATTTTATGTTTCCTTTAGTTACCCTGCTTAAAAGCAGTGAGTCAATGTTCCTCTGGCTTTTTCCTTTTTCTACATATGCTGCAGAATGCAGCACTGATAGAAAGAGGAAAATATGTGTAATGTTAGAAGGTGGTTCTGACTCAATGGGCCGCCCGGATTTTTCGCTTTTTGAGCACCTATTTGTTGAGCTTTTACTGTGGGGCAGCCTCATAAGTTGGGACTCACCCACAGTGAACTCATAATGAAAGAGACTGCATGGGGATTTTACTGGTGTCCCACTGGCTTGACCAGGCCACTGCGCAGCAGCTGCAGTAAGGGACACCGGGCTGGTTACATGCAGACACGTGTACATGCATGTGCACATGTGTAGGGGCTGCGCAGGGGAGATTCCTAGCATGTGCAGCCAAGGAGCAGGGCAGATAGACTGGTGTGGCAGGACTCATGCAGAATGGGGTGGTGACATGGAATATGCTTTATTCAGTGGGAATAAACATGCCAGGGAAAGTCAGTGTGCTTTACAGTGTGTATTCCATTATTCTCTTATGGGGATAGGGAGCACATGTGCTAGTTTTACTTTCCTAAGGCCTAGAAATTCTAGACATGCACTAAGGTCCACTGTAATGGGTGTGAGAAGAAGTATTTTGCAGAGTTCAAAGTCATATTTGTACTGCTTTTGGGTCATCCAGGACTGTCATATTTCTCTGAGCCAGCCATAACCAGGCCCTGGCTGGAAACTGACTTCAGTAGCCTGGATTGATGACCTTTCTTCCCAGAGTGAAGACCTCCTCTCCACAAAGAGAAGATGGGTGGGCCTACAGGCTCATCCACCAGCAGCTATCATTGGGTGCCAGGCACCAGGCTGCAACAAGCATCAAGAAGGGAAGGCTTTGAGGGGTGAAGGGACTTTTTTCAGAGACCATGTGGCCAGAAACCCTGGACAACGCCATCTTGAACCAAACCAGAGGCCTGTGCAGAAAGGAGGGAGCCGGGGCAGGGAAGTGATGTGTCGCTCGGTGATAGGGCCAACAGAGACTTCCTGCCAGCCCCCTCCCCAATCTTTAAAAAGTGTTTGCACAGGAAGAAAAGCTCTCTCTGGGGTGTGGTCTGCTGAGGCAGAAGGGGCTGGAGCCTGGCGCAATGGGCAGTTGGAAGGAGGAACCCCCTGACTGCCCCCAGGCTCCTGAACAGTGCCAGGAGAAGTGTACAGGACCGGTGCGCAGAGCAGGGGCCTCTGAGCAGGGAAAAGAGATGCCCAGGAGGAGAGCCAGGTGAAAGGCTGGTGCAGGTAGCCAGTGAAGACAGCCCCCTGCAGACTCCACTGTCTGGGAGACCCAAAGGGTAAAGGAGAGTGCTCCCAGTGGCTGGGGAGCGCCACCAGGAGTAAGAGTAGGTGAAAATTTTGCAGATCAATACCCTGGGGGCTGGATGTGACCCCAAAAGGTAGGTGACCTTTAACCTCCCAGAAGACCAACGACGATGCGTGTGGGGCTCCGCTGCCGGTCTTTAATGGGTGCCCGGGGTGGGTCAGGTCCCGGGGGCTGCCCCCAACAGAAGTAAAGACCCCGTCCCCAGGTCTCGACGTAGAAGAGAAGGGGGCAGGGAGTGCCATCGCGGTCCCCATGAAGAGGTCTCTAGTGGCCCGGGACCCTATCACTGGGCCCCAAGGCAAAGCCGGGGAGTGCCGTCACGCTCTCCATGAAGCGGTGGTCATGGGGGGCCTTAGCCCATCCTGGCCCCGCCGCAAAAGTGCAGCTGGAGAGCGCTATTGCGCTCCCCTCGAAGAGGAGGAGGGGCCGGGACCCCATCTCCGGGACCCAGCAGGAGAATCCAAGTCGGAGAGCGCCATCGTGCTCCCCATGAAGGTGATCCCAGGGGCCCGGACCCCTATCCCTGGGCCCCGAAGATTTGGAGGTAGCCGGGAGAGTGCCACCATACTCCCCCGGGGTCCACCCGGACCGGCAGGAAACTCTGTGTCTGCCCTCCAGAGCGGGCAGGCCAGAAGAACAGTGCTGGCTCCCGTGGCCGCATCAAGAGGATGCGTGCTGAACGGGGAGCTTGGGCTCCCCAGCTGGCTACCCACGGAGGCACACGCGAGGGGCCCTGGTGGGACTGGGCCTCTGCAGAATGGCATTAGCAGCCGGGGGTGGGCTCCCTGAGCTGCAGCATTTACCTAGGGGTCCGGATGGGACCGGGCCACCCACCGCAGAGCTGAGGCGGCGGGAAGCGCCACGATGGGGATCGCGGTTCTCAACGTCACAGCTGGAAAGCCGCTGCTATGATATGCAGAGAAAAGAGCACAAAGCGCCCCTTAATGCCTTGCAAGGCATGGGGAATTCTACTGTTCTTTGGTGGTTGGTGGCCCCCTCAATTGAACTAAGGTGAAGGGGGAGCTTCCGGAGCAACGCAATCTCCCCTAGCACCAAGAGGATAAGTCCCTCCCTAAGTTTCTAGGGGACCTAAAAGAATAACCCCTCAAGGGCTCAGCAACGCAGCAACAGCACCCAGTGGCTGGAACTTTTATTATTCAGCTGTGGGAGCCTTAGAGAGTGTGCCAAAAGGGATGAGTTGGCGGATGTCTGGAGAAGGGCATCCCCTGGAGGTGAAGAGGTGTAATTGCACCAGAAATGCATTCACTATGGTTATTTCTTTTAGAGGGACTGAAGGTCACATGTGTAATGTGAAGTACTGTGTAAGGTAATGTCATAAGCAAAGTGGGGTTATGTTGCCAGACACTCCTACTAGGATGTCTGACTGTGTATGTGTAATCCTGTGATTTCATCTGTGATGCCTTTAGGGGTTGTACGTGCAATGCATTGTAATGATACCCAAATGTGATGAGTACTGTCATTCTAAAGTGATGCTTAAACATGTATTCTTGCTGCTGGACCTAGGTGAAGAACCCAGACTGCTAGCCCTTAAGATGTAGAGGTGTATACTTCATGGTCAGTAGGAAAGGCTCAGTCAGGGTTGGGTGTCACCAAGGCAGGGTTACCTATTTTAAATGCTTGTTGGGATAATGGGGGGGGGGGGGCTCCACGGAGATGGTGCCAGTGCGCAGGGTCCTTGCTTCAGGTTATGTTCAACTAACTGCATTGGGAACAAGAAGAAGTGCATACATGGGAGTGGTGGTACTAGACCCCACCCCCCTGCGGGACGGGTGGAGATGTTATGCAATGTCACAAAGCAATTCCAACAGCTTATGTATATTTGTAAATTGGTGAATAGTATTGAGTAGTGTGTGTGTTGAATAAATGTACTCTGACTTTTGATAAGAAAAGTACAGACTGTACAATCAATTATTGAGTGTCATGTCTGCGCACCTGCAAATGGCGATTACTAGCCCACACCACCTCCCTTGAGTAAGCCTCAGACTGCTCTGTAATGCTACCCTCTGAGAGTCAAGCGCTACAATTGGGTGTTTGGTTCCCAGTAAAGGACTAATGTAGTCATGTTATTTGAGCAGGCCTCACAGATACTGCCTCGTTTTCCAACATTGGTGTCTAGCAGCGGGAAAAATAGTATCCCTTTCTGGTGCGCATTTATAGCATTTGATAAGTCCAGTTTTGCCACACATTACCTATGCAGTAATGAGCAAATGGAAGAGCGCAAGGCTCTGAGAAGGGTTCAAAGTTTTGGCTATGTGAACTATAAGCTGCCTTGTTTTCCAACATGTAGAAATAAAGATATTTCTCCTTGTCACACCTCTCCTGGAGAGGTGTATCTTTTTGACACATACGTAAGTGTACCAGTTTTAGTAAGTCTGAAAATGCGACAAAAAATATGGGATTTGCATGGGAAAACATACTGCAACGTCCATGGAACACCTCCCTTGCTCAGAGTATTGCAACACAGCTCTTTGCACTGCATTGCATTATTTCATATTTTTTAAGCCATCCAAAGCCACGCAAAGTGGCTTTGCGCGGCTTCAAAAAGATGACCCAGTGGTTTGTGTTGTGCACGTATCACGTTATGTTGCGTAAGCATGACACAAAACTCTCATAAATATAGCCTGTACTTTTTAATTAGGAAGCATTATGAAAACATGTTTTAGGAATTATGGGGTAGGAAGTAGGCCATAGAAAAAAAATTAAATCAGGCTGGAGTAATTCACATAATTTCAGGATTCTGCTCTTGTTATGCAAATTTCATGATTTTACGTCATTATGCCATATCATGTAATTATGCTAAGGTTGCAGCAAAATTATAGCATGGGAACAGCACAAACAACCAGAAGGCGTCTGGCTGTTTTTCCTGGCAACTGCAATTTTTAAGCAAGTTGTTAGCGACAAAATCACCCTCACTGCAAAAATTCACACAAAGACACATTTCTTGCTAAAATATAGCGCTAAATGATGAGTTGCATTTTGTAAAAGGGTGCTTAATTTTCCCAAAATGTTATGTAATTATGTGAGTACAAGTTACGCAAATTTCTCAAACACCTAGTAGGAACTACTTTAGGTCAGACTTGCAGATTCTGAAAGTAGGTGTTTTTTGAAGACGATGGTTAAAGTGTTCCAGAGTTTAGGTGCAACTTCAGAGAAAGACACTGCCAGATAGACCAAAGATGGCACCTATAATTTACCAGTGTTATGGTGCCATTCAAACCTTTTCTGCCACTGGTCACTATAGGCACTCTCTCTGTCATGCTCTGAATTTGCTATCCCTCTTTTCATCACTCGGTATCAGGTCTGGCATCGCCCTTACAGTGTGACTGATGACACACTGCTCAATGATGCACTGTGCAGTGAGTCACACATTGTGCATGACCTCGGCTCAATATAGATTTCAGTAAATATGACTGTGGGACACTCTGTGAAGAACCGAGGACCTATGGAAGGTTCCTAAAGTGTGGGCTACGCATGAAAGTCTTCATTTTCCTATAAAATTCCTACAACAAACAGGAGAAGAACACACAAGTAGAAAATACACTTGCATTTATCTTGTCATTTCTAGCACATTTGCATGAACAAAACTGGGCCCTATTCTTTTAAGGAGGATTGCATTTTCCTTATTGATGATGTGTGAAAGCAGAGCGTTGACACTTTTGGATGGAGCACCTTTTCCTGCTGCTGCGACAGAAGATCCTTCCATAGAGGGAGCCTGATCAGAGGGCCAATGGCCATGCTCAACAGCCCGGGATACCATGCTGTCTGAGCCCAATCTAGAGTTAAAAGGATGGCTGGGGCTCAGATGTTCATGATCTTCTTGCAAACTCTGGGCAGGAGTGGTATGGGCCGGAAGGCATAAAAGAGGCCTGAGCTCCACTCGAGACAACAAGCATTTCTGAGCTAGAGCCGACTTGGAAGCTCCATTGCACAGAAGTGCTGACATTGTGTGTTCTCGGCGGTGGCTGTAGAAAAAGTGCCTTTTTTGACATTGTAACCCCCACTATTTGCCTGTTATCCGATGCAGCTTTGACTGGAAGTGCACTGGGTTCCTGCTAACCAGGTCCCCAGTTCCAGATCTCTTTTACAAAAAAAAATTCCCCAATTGGCAGTACCTTTAGCACTCCCAGTAAGTCTTACCCTGTTACCTAGGCTGAAGAGGGTCCCTAAGGGCTGCAGCATGTATTGTGCCACACTAAGGGACCCCTCACGATACAACTAGAGACTGCCACTGCAGGCTGGGTTTCCTGGTGCAGACAAAAGTGAAAACCTGACCTGTCACACAGCCCTGTGTGTCATGCCTGCAGACACTGCATGCAGTATAGGTAAGTCACCTCTACAGCAGGCCATACAGCCCTAAAGCTGGAAATGGTCATATAGGGGGTGTAGTTACCCCACCTGACACCAGGAAATCGGATCCTGCCATCCCAAAAGAAGAAGAACTGAAAAGCAGCAAAAAGCAAGAACTGAGGAAGAAGCAACTGATTTGACGCCAACCCTGCCAGGTTGTTTGCCTATTTCCGACAGTTGCACTAAAACCATCTTACCCTGCAAGCTGCTGAGCCTCCAAAAGCCTGGGAGAACTGCCAGCACTTCTACAAAGACCCAGGAACTCCCATGGAGCAGCGGAGCTGTTGCCCTGCATCCTGTGGACACCAGAGAAAGAACTGAGAGGACTCCAAACCACAAAGATCTGACGCCGGAAAGTAGTTGAAATGGGCCAAAGTTGCCAGTGTGGTCCTCAGACCTTCCAGACTAAAAGTCCACCTTCGTCTCCAGGCTGTGGACTTCCTGAGGCTGCCTGCAGCCTCTGTGTGCAGGCCCCCTCTACCGCAAGTGACTCTGGTGATGAAAATCCAACACCTCAAAGTGGACTGAAGATGTCCCAACCTCCCCGAGCACTGTGAGGCTTGAGCCCACCTGTTGGTTCAAGTTGTCTGCCTTCCCAGTCCAAACCTGCAGCCTCTTCTGAACTGACCGATGCCCATTGACTAACTTCGAGCACTCAATGCCGAAATTGCACCACTACACCCAGCTGCCCCAGTGCCGCTGGAGGTGACCTGCTGCTGCCTTGAACTTTGCCCTGTACTCACCTTAAGTTCTGAGAATTGGTCTTGTACGTTGCTGTAAAGAGCTTGTGTCCTTTGTTTGTTTTTTCTGCATAGGATAACGTTGGCTCCTGTGGAAATTGCACTTTCTGAAACCTAAAGGTATTTCTATCTTGAAATGTACATACCTGATCGTAACGATTCTGGTGCCTAATTTTATATAAACATAGCTTTAATTTGTTGTATTTTGTCCCTTTAATTCCTTGGTGACAATTCTGTTTTCCCTCCAAATTTCTCCTTTGCTCTGTGCTAAGACCTGTATGTTAAAACAGTGCACTGCCACTCCCAGCCACCATTTTGTGTTCACAAGCCAGTGAAACCAGCCCCCCTGCCTCCCCCCGCCACCAGCAACAGGGATTTTTTTTCTACATCAAAGGGTTCTTCTGTGAGCTGATTAAACTGTGTTTTAATAGGGCCTGTGCACTTCGTTTTTTGGCCAGCAGGGCGAGTAAACCTTTATTCAAACAGTATTGTTAGATTTCAAGTTATTGAGGCCCTTACCTGCTGAAGTCCAAATTGTGGATTGAGCCTGTCTGTCTCCGAGGAGATTTTGAACAGGAGAAGCAGCTTCCAACTCCCAGGCCAGAAAACCTTGTCTGAGGTCGCTGGGATCTTATATGGTCTGCTAGTGGTTGGTACATGTCTACACTGATTGGTGGTTGTATCTGGTGTTTCTATTGGATTAGGGTCAATGTCCTCATTGGTTGGGTATTTGATGGTTCTGATTGGTTTCTGGGTCTGTGATTCAATCATTGTAGGGTTGGGACTAGGGCTAGGGTTAGGATTTCTATTGGAAGTAGGGACTTGAGCTTCCTATGTTATTGGTTGTTGGGAGTAGGTTGGGACTAAGCATGGGCGTAAAATCCGCTCCGCTCGCGGATTTTTCGGATTTTCGGCAAATTCGCAATCCGCAAACGCTCGCGAATTTGTCGAAAATCCGTGAATCCGCTCGCGGCGGATTTTTTGCTTGGTTGCGGCGCGCGGCGTGGTGCACGGCGTTCACTTTCCGTCATTTAGCGTTTGCCGAGTTGTTTTTCTTTGCGAGTGGCGCGCCATTTTAGATCTTGCTGCGTGTTCCCGCGGGAGTTTAGCGCCCGCGAATACGTACTCGCGGCTTGCCACCTTGCACAGCACACCTCGCGAGAGTTCGCAATTGCGAACACGTAGTTGCGGCGGAAAGGAACAATCTCGCACTTGCGAAATAGAGATTTTGCAATTTCGCACAAGAAAATCACCAGCAAACAGGATAAACCTTCAGAAAATTATGATTTTTATCAGAATCACTCCTCGGGTTGACATTTGCATGGCCTTTTTTTTTGCAAGGAGTCCATTTGGGGGGGGGGGAGGAAGGAAGTGCCCCACAGTCTCCAACTTCCTGTTCCTGTCCAGCAGGCTCCTCCCAGTGCTTTGTCCATCTCCTGGTCACTTTCATTTGGATCTGGAGCTGGAAGGATTACTTTTTGTGGGTGCTGCTGGATATTTGGATTTGAGGCCTTTTTGACTGTCTTTGGATCACTTTTGGATTAGAAATCAACTTTCACAAGTAAGTTTGTTTGGGGCATTACAGTTGCTGCAAGTAAAATTTTGGAACTTTTTCAGAACATTAAATAAATTATATTTTGGGTAGCCACAGTATCCAGTAGGACCAGGGTTGGTTAGGGGTGCATGATACAAATGTTTTGTTGAATTTAAACACCATTGAGGCCATGGATGGGCTGGGATTGTGCTGATTTTTGTCCTTTTTTTGGGCCTGCTGGTGTGGCCCTTTGCCCAGGGGTGGTGAGTGTTGCATGGGCCTAGTCTTTCTGTGGGGTGTCTTCTTGAATTTAAACATAATTGAGGCCATGGATGGGCTGGGATTGTGCTTATTTTATTGTTTTTTGTCGTTTTTGGGGGGGTGCTGGTGTGGCCTTTTGCCCAGGGGTGGTGGTGCATGGACTGAGTGTGCCTGTGGTGTGGTCTCACTCTCTTTAATGTAAACATCATGGATGGCATTGGATTGTGGTGATTTCTGGCTGTTTTTCTGTTTTTTGGGGGTGTACTGTTGATGTGGACTGGCCATGTGGGTGGTGGTGGTGGCCATCTTGAGTGCTGGCTGGTACAGGCAACATGTGCTTGGGGTGTAAGGAAGGGGCCATTTTGAGGAGAGGCAGTGTCTGAGGCCTGCACTTATTTTGCCTACTTTTCATCCATTATGCCCAGGGGTAGTGAGTGTTGCATGGGCCTAGTGTTTCTGAGGGGTGTCTTCTTGAATTTAAACACCATTGAGGCCATGGATGGGCTGGGATTGTGCTGATTTTATTGTTTTTTGTCATTTTTTTGGGCCTGCTGGTGGGGCCCTTTGTCCAGGGGTGGTGAGTGTTGCATGGGCCTAGTCTTTCTGTGGGGTGTCTTCTTGAATTTAAACATAATTGAGGCCATGTGCGGAAAAGTAAATTTTGCCATGTTCTGTGTCCCTACGTGTTCCCCATCTTATGTTATATGTGCATGATTAATATGCATATGTATTCCCTATGATCGATTAAAGACGCAATTACAGCTGTGTCCATCTCTAGTATGCCAGTTCCTAGTTTTCGTGAATACAACGAGCATCAGGCCTATGTAAAGTTATGTTGCCACGTTTCACAGTGTGCACGTTATTTCATTGTAAAATCCCCGTTTCTCGGCCTCAAAAGGGCCCGGACTCAGATTCAGCTCCTGTCTCCTGAACCCTCTCCGAGGAGCGATACAGCCCCCACCTGTATCCCTGACCCTTCACTTACTTCCTGCCTCTGCCTGCCAGTCTGCCAAGAGTATGTTATGATTCTAGTTATCAGTCCAGCTCTCCTTCTCTGCATTCCTAAGCTACTGAATCGCATCAATAGTTTCCGTCATGGTCTAGCTTTTATGTCTCCATGTAAGAGAAATACTGTATTAATGGTCATTTAATATTCCTCAACACGTACTACATGTAGAATAATGCATGCACCAGTCTTAGTGTCTGTTAGCTTTTATCCTGATAACTTTTGGATTCTATCAATATGTTCTCTAAACATCAGATACTAGATAGTGTTTAGGTACATGTCGCTCTGACTCTCCAGACTTTAGTCTCTCCTTCTAGCGCAGAAGTCATAGCCCCCAGCTTCTCCCTAGTAACACGTCATTGTCAGTTTGCGCGCACCACTAGGTTAGAGGTCCCGGCTCCTTAGGTAGCCCCCTCCATG
Source organism: Lissotriton helveticus (assembly GCF_964261635.1). NCBI lineage: Eukaryota > Metazoa > Chordata > Amphibia > Caudata > Salamandridae > Lissotriton > Lissotriton helveticus. The sequence goes on along the minus strand of NC_136069.1, from coordinate 1,135,090,554 downwards.
TTTCCGCCCCATTTATGACATATTCCGTTACGTTTACATCACATGTCTATGTATACGCCCTGTTCACGCCTCTTGTTACACCTACTTTCTGCCTTATCTTTCGCGACTGCTACAGGCCCTGCCCACTGCTACGCCTATTGTATTGAACATCATGTGTTTTGTTTAACTATATATACTTGTGCACTGTTATTAAAAGTTGCTAGCCATCCCAGATCTTGCCCGTGCAGGTTGTCCTGTTCCTGTCCTTTATGCTGTATTAAACCTGCAAACTCCTACTACCTCGAATCTTGACTCTTATTTATTGAGCTATCTGTTATTGTATATCCAGTCAAAAATAGAGGTATTATTTATTTATTTACCACATAATGGCGCCCGAACAGGGACTTGCCCTTTCCCCACGCGCCGGAGAAGCCACGCAAGCCCCCTGACCCTCTGCAGCCGTGACGGAACCATACCGTGCACGTGCAGATATTTCTGCTTCAAGTATCCCTCAGGCCCACGGAGGAGACGGAGGTTGCGGTCCAGCATCCAGACGAGGCGGTGGAGGAACGCGGCGAGTCCCGACCAGAGCCCAAGCCGAGAGGTCAAGGTCCGAGGTATCCGGAGGCCCACCCGTAACTGAAGTCCGAAGTTCGTAGTCCGTCGTCGTAGCAGTCCAGTCCAGTCCGAGGCCTTCCGTTCTTGCTGCCCGGTGAGTACCGTTGCTGGGGTAGTATCTAGACAGGGTCAATTAATTTGTCTCTGGTCCGTGGGTTTGGGTACGCAAATCCAACACGAAGTGTCCACCTAGGTGGATGCGGGTCCTGACGTGTCTCTTTATGAGACCGGTATGTTTCGTACTGTTTCAGCAGTGCATCTAGTAATTCTAGTAAAGTTCTAGTCTCGAGAAATTCATGTGTTTCTGTTTTCAAGTATTCCAGGTAATGTTTCTGTCCGAACTGTTATTTTAAATGTCATTTCAATGTGTTTTCAATGTCGTGGTATGAGTGATCAGTCTCAAGTCATTATTGTGTTCATTGTGTATTGTACTGTGTCCAGATCCCAGTTTACGTCATGCCTCTGTTCTCAAAATTACGTCAGTTAAGAACTAGAAAAGGTCTGCTCGAGGAAGCAGTTCCTGTCCCGCCTAGGGACAGTCCAGGTCATTTTATGTATCATAAGCATGGCATAAGTGCCATATTATATCTAGACTTATGGGTCGAGTACACTAAGGAATTAGAAGAAAAGTATAGATGGCCCGTATCGGGTACATGGGATGCCGAGTGCATCATGCGAGTAGAAGAAGTATTATGGAAAAAGAAAGCCAGACAGTCACAGAAAGATGCCATCGACTTATGGCGCAAAGAATCTCATAAAAGAACCGAAAAAGAAATCAGAAAGTCAGAATTAAGTAGAGAATCCTCAGAAAGAGCCCAAGAAAGGGAATTAATCGAAATAGGTGAACGAGTTAAAACCGAACAATCAGACAGACAGAGAAATGCCCTCATTAAGGGTATGTATCCTCTTCTTGCTGAGGGCTTGCCAAAAGCAACCCCGGAAGCACCATGTAATTTTCCGCCGCCATTAGTTCCGACCAAGCTACGTCACAAACCGACCGCAGCTGATATTTTTCTCTCGTCCTATTTGGACGACACAGTCCCAGAATATGCAAATCCTGTTCCACCAGCTCCTGTAAATAATGTAATTCATGGTCCTCCAGCCACCGGGGCACCTGTTACAGCACCTGTTACGGTACCCCCGGTCCAGCCCGTAGTACAAATTCCCGCTACATCAGTCACTCTGCCAGCAAGAAGAGTATCAGTCGACGATTCCAGGTTAGGGGCCGCGGGAGGAGGTCCTCCTGGTACCCCGCCGCCAAGTAGACGTCTAGGGGCAGTCGAGTTACATGAACGTGCGTTACAGCGTGCGCCTAAATATCAGTCCATTGCAGAAATCAGGCGAGCTCTTACTGAATGCTGTTATGATCCAGTCCCAGGCGAGGATAGTATGGTTATATATTCCGTACGTATAAGGCAGGTGTCCGAGTATTTGGTCACCCTACCGAATATGAAAGAGGATCTAGACAGAATGTATCGTTTCATTCGTACAGGACAAGATCCAGAAAGTATTGGTGAAGTCATGTCTCTCAGGAAAGCTGAGATCCAGTTTATGCTATTAAAGTTTCTGATCAATTGTTTAATACGGGAACAAGATTCCCCGACTAAAGATCCGAAACGAAATGAAAGTTCTGACAAGGTGGAGTGATAATATAGCCGAGGGTAAGCACAAGACACTCAATAGTATAGAGAGTATGTACAAGAAAATACGTAAAGAAATAATAAGGTTACACGAACAACGCAAAACAGCACAAGTAAGCGAGAAAGAAAATGACTCTTCTACTGAAGAGGTAGACGACTAGAATCCCGCCAGAATAGCGTATGTAGGTAAATCTAGATTTCCAGACCGACATTTACGCCTAAGACACAAGAAAGTCTTTCATCTTCCAGCACCAGAACAAGGTTCTCTTGAGCAAGTATTTCAAGCTACCGATCAAATTCTGAAATCACGAATCGGTTATAATGAATTAAGTACCATGCATGAACAAGAACTAGCCCGATCAGCAGTCCGATGGATTACTGATTCTACCACTTTTCCAGACGAAATAGTGGCACAAATGTTTCTGAAACTACCCCCAGCCGAGCAGCGACTGGTGGGTATGTATATGATTCAGCACCTCATTACGCTGTATGAGGGTCAACATTCTGATCCAGGTCCGTTACATGATATCCTGAACGAGTTACTCCAGTATAGATGGAAAGGTTTAGGTACCGATTTAATTAGTGTCATTCTAGAACAGCGTCATAAATATAGAACGTTTTTGAACCCACATTTTGTTCATGTCTCACCTCCAGAAAGTAAACCGTTTTACATAGACAGACAGCATCCGTTACGAGAAGTACACCCAGTTAGGACAGCGGGTGGTGAAATGCAACAAGTATTTGTTTACACCCCAGTTACCAAGATGGAACTCTTAGAAATGAAGAAATTAATTCCCTGTCACGACAAAGATCCAGCAGGGTTCCACCGAGAATTAAAAGACATGCTCCGTATGGGAGAATACACGTATCCAGATATTATTAAAATGTTAAAAGTCCTGTTGCCTGCGGGCATATATGAAAAACTCAAGGAAAAAGATTGGGAGGTGGGAGAGAAAAAGATTGATTGGACAGCTCTAGAAGCTGAAGATAAGATACGAGTACCAGGTACCGGTCTTGGAGATAAATGTAAAGAATTACCTGAACTGTTAATACAAGTTTTGCCTAGAATATTAGCCACTAAAAAGGAAGACTGGGATGCAATCTCAGCACGTAAACAGAAACAAGACGAAGACACTAGTGATTTTTATTCTAGATTTGAGAAATGTTTTATCATAAACAGTGGTTTGAAGACGAGTAGCGAGTCATACCCTCATCTTTTTGTTACTAAATTAGTCGAGAATTCAAGTCCACAAGTTAAGAATCGAGTTTTGAAAGTCGAAAGTACATGGCAAGCTAGTACTCCGTCCAAGATGTTACAGATGCTCCAGTATCACCAGAATAGAATCAGAGAAGAGCAAGAACACGAGAGAAGACGTATGAAAGACACGAAAATGAAAGTACTAGTTGCACAATCTGTTCCTCAAGACAGTCAGAAGAGGGGTCCGAATCAAGCCAGTCATCCTGCAGCTCCCGTTAAAGGGACATGCAATTACTGTAAACAGCCAGGTCATTTTATAAACGAGTGTGCAGTTTTGAAACACAATATAGCCACTGGTAAAACTAAAGAAAGACCACGTCCGCCTAGACAAGAACAAGTTTCACAGACTTCTCAGCCACAGAATGCACAACAGACAGTTACAGCACCGCAGCCTATAGCTGCAACACAGCATGTTACACAGCAGATGTACCAGTATGCACAGTCCGAGTATCCAGAGTACCAAGCGTATTCATGAAACAGCCTAGAGAGGGAGGTAGGCTTGCCTCTCATCGAGATTCCTGTAGATCAAGAAGGTCCCTATGTTCACAGTCAAGTATTAGGGAAAGACAGAAAGTTTTTGATTGATACAGGGGCAAGTAGGACTACTATAAGTCATGACGAGGTTCCAGGGGCTCCGCTCTCAGGCTCTAGAAATGTTTCCCTTGGATTTTCAGGAAAGCCAATAGTTAACGAGATTTCCAAACCAGTTACTCTAGAAGTTGGTCCATTGTCCCGAACTACTGACCTGTTACTTACGAAGTCATGTCCAGAAAATTTGTTAGGCATTAAGACATTAAAAGAATTAGGTGCAGTTATTTGCTGCTCCCCAGAAGGAATACGTTTGTTTTTACGTGACTTTAAGGGTCACTATGTATTACGTGATTTTGATCCAAGATTGTTAAATGTTCCGCAGCATCTATGGGCGCAAGGTCCAACTGATGTTGGTTTTATGCAAATCACACCCCATCGTGTGACTCTCAAACAAGGTGTAGTGTTACCACGAATCAGACAGTACAGATTGCCACCTGAGGCTGTAGCTGCCTTATCCAAAATTATTGACGAGCTCATTGCTCAAGGAGTAGTTGTAGAAACTGACTCCAATGTATGTAATTCTCCTATCATTCCAGTCATGAAACGTACTGATCCAAATGCACCCCCAGTATATCGATTAGTGATTGATCTTCGAGAACTCAATAAATGTATCATTCCCCAGTATCCAGTAGTTCCAGATATCTCATCTCTATTGACAGCTATTGATCCTGAGGCAATATTCTTTACCGTAATCGACCTCAAGAACGCATTTTTCAGTGTTCCAATTCATCCAGATAGCCAGTACCTTTTCGGTTTTTGTTTAAATGGAAGGAGCTATAAATTCACACGAAAAAGTCCTAGTATTTACAGTCAAGCGCTTAAGAGACAACTAGACAATATTCACATGCCAACTGACACTGCCCTGCTCCAATATGTCGATGATCTACTGATCACAGCCCGTTCTGAACGTGCTTGCGAGCGAGCATCACTTACAGTTCTGTACTTCCTAGCCGAGATGGGGCACAAGGTGTCCCCTTCAAAGCTTCAATTCTGTGTCCAGCAAGTGATCTACTTAGGCCACTTACTGTCCAAGTGGGGTAGGCAGTTGACACCCGATCGTATCCAGTTAATAGCGAGTCTTCCACAGCCCAAGACACAGAAGGAGGTACGAGCTTTTATCGGCCTCACTTCTTATTGCCGACAATGGATTCCTCAGTATGCATTTCTAGCCAAGCCACTGATACAGTTAACGACACAGGAGGCAGCCGTATCGACTGTCCTCCCTTGGACCCAGGAACATACACTTGCTTTTAATGAGTTAAAGAAAGCTTTATGTCAAGCTCCTGTTCTAGCTACTCCGAACTACAGTAAGCCTTTTACGCTTTTCGTCACAGAACGTGATGGTACTGCATTATCTGTTCTCACCCAAGATCAAGCAGGACAATACAAGCCCTGTGCTTATTTTTCGAGCACACTAGATCCAGTAGCCCAGGCTCTGCCTGCGTGCCTCAAGTCAGTTGCAGCCACAGCACTAGCTATCAGACAAAGTGATTCCATAGTATTAGGACATTCCCTGACAGTACAAGTTCCACACTCCGTGGAAGTTCTTCTAAACCGAACACAGACTCAGCACTTGACAATTGCACGTTTAACAGGTTATGAATTGACACTGTTCCAGCCACACATAGAAATCAGACGCTGCAACGTTCTAAATCCAGCTACACTGTTACCGTCAGTTACCTCAAATCCTGCCACACATGACTGTGTGGAAGTTGTTAACACTATGACTAAGCCAAGACAAGATCTGGCAGATATTCCATTACCAGATCCCGACCTAACACTTTATGTGGATGGTTCATGTATGAGAACAAGTACAGGAGAATTAGTAGCCGTGTATGCAGTGACTACTGACACTGAAGTTATTGAAACACACCGTATTGACACTCTGTCCGCTCAAGCAGCAGAGCTAGTTGCTCTGACACAAGCCTGCATACATGCCAAGAACCTGAAAGTTAATATTTACACAGATTCACGCTACGCATTCGGAGTCGTACATGACTTTGGAGTGCTCTGGCAAGAGAGAGGTTTCATGACTTCTCATGGAACCAAGATTCAGCATGGTTTCCTTATTCAAGCTCTGTTAGATGCAATACATTTACCGACATCTATCGCTATCATGAAGTGCAAGGCACATACTAAAGTTACTGACATTATTTCCCAAGGTAATGATCTAGCGGATCGAACAGCCAAGCTTACAGCACAGACACCAGACATACCCGTTAACAAGACACCGACATCCACTCTAGAACAGACTACTTGTATGACAGTCAAGGACCCTACTCAAGATGTCATAGATATCCAGTTACATGCTACTCCCGAAGAAATTAAGAAATGGTCCGAACAAGGAGGGGTCCAGACAGATCAGGGATGGGTGACGAAGGGGAAAGCCACATGGTTTCTCCCCGACTCTATGGTTCAAGTCATTATTAATACCGCACATAGTCCAGCACACTTAGGAGAAAAAGCCATGATAGACAGTATCCAGAACATTTGGTTTAACAAGCATTTACGAGCTGCAGCCAAGCAGAAAGTCCGTACCTGTATGATATGTTGCCAGTTCAATCCAGGTAAAAGTGTCCCGGTGGAACAAGGTGGGTTCCAGCCTCCTGACCACCCTTTTGAAGTCCTCCAGATGGATTATATTCAGATGGAGCGATGTCGAGGTTTCAAGTATGTCCTTGTAGTTGTATGCGCTTTGTCCAGGTGGACAGAAGCATATCCAGTCCCAGATTACACAGCCGCGACCACTGCCAAGCAGTTGGTTCGTGAATATTTCCCCCGCTATGGACTCCCAAGGGTCGTGTATTCTGATAACGGCCAGCCATTCTCATCTGAACTTATGAAGCACGTTTCCCTTTTACTAGGGTACCAGTGGAAGTTCCATTGTGTACGCCATCCAGAAGCAGCCGGTCTCGTAGAGAGACATAACCAGACCCTGAAAATCCGTATTGCCAAAGTGTGTAAAGAGAAAGGTGTAGACTGACTAGTAGCTCTGCCAGTCGCCCTATTTTATATGCGCATGGTCGCACATTCCAGATCAGGTCTGTCCCCTTATGATGTCGTATTCGGCCGCCCCCCGAACATGTGGGGTACACCTAGACCCCGAAGTATTACAGATGTTTCCAGTAATATGCTGACAGATTACCTAGCTTCCTTGATGTCTGCCCTACACTCTTGTCGTTCACAGGTTGCCGCTGCATTTCCCGACAATACTGAAGTCAAGCCACACGAGGTCCTTCCCGGCACCCTGGTTTTAATCCGGAATTTTGATCGTTCAAGTCCGCTGGAGCCTCGCTGGAAGGAGCCGAAGTTAGTCCTTCTGACCACCCGCACGGCCGTGAAGTTGGAAGGCAGGAAAGGCTGGGTGCATCTGTCTCACGTCAAGAAATTTCACGGACTAAGAACTAAAACGTTTACTGACACTTCTATAGACACTTTCAAGTCTGAACATTGCCCTATTATCAAGGACTGTCCCGCTAATGACTTTGATTCAAAGCCCTCCCTGTTAGAGAAAACTCCACAGCAGGAGTATAAACAGAAGCTACGGTCTAGTAAAATAAGTCAGCCAGTTTAATTGTCTAAGTCCCCCTGGGTGAAACGGTTAGACAGGTATCTGACATGTATGAGATAGACCCCCATAGTGAGAGAGTTAGTCAAAACTCAATCCGATGTATCGTTTTTCTAAGTTTTATATTGTTTCTAAGTTTAATTATTACCTGCACAAGTTATGCATTTTATTTATGTTTTCCAATTTCTCATGTAAATAAGTTTTCTAATGCTACAGTAGAGCACACGTTTAGTGATCTGCCTCCTCACGAACTATCCTATCGTCTTGCTATGCGCAACAATTCATTTATCCGTATGTTACATTATTCACACCAGACCAGCAATGCCACTAATTGTTGGGTGTGTGGTCGACTCCCCCCTTTCCAGACACCGAAGGGAGTTCTGCCACTGTTTCCTTATCCGTTTTCACATAATGGTTCGTGTGGAGCCTGGTCCACGTTAACGTCATCTTCAAATGATATGTCCCTTCTGAACAGTACATGTTTTCCAGACAAGCAAGGTCTTCCCCACAGAACAGGGTTAGATCTAGAAAATGAAGTTTATAATTTGGGTAATTATTCTTCGAATTTCATGGTTCTGAATGTTCAGTCTGATCCTACTCCAGACTTACCTGCTATTTCAGTACTACCAGTCAAAGGCGAATTATGTGTCCGAAATAATGGTTCCGCACATGTAGGACATAGTGATTGTACTACTATTGTCAAGTATAGTGACAGTGGGAAATCTATTTTCAAAGCTTCACGTCATTCTTATTTTGTTTGTGGTCAGACCGCTTATGTTCGTCTGCCCCTCGATTGGGATGGAACCTGTTACATTGCCTTCCTACTGCCACCAGTTTTCCTAGCCCCGTCTGATTATCATAGAAACACACATCTAGTACACATTAGACATAGAAGGGAGATTGAGTCCCCGATTGTCGATCAAACTGAAACTGCTCTAGAACAGTATACAGATTTCAATAGAGGTTTCTTTTTCTTTATAGGACCTATCCAGAATAGTAAGTTAATACGTAGATTGACAAGAACCCTTGAAGCAGTAGTGAATGAGACTGCCTCTGCCCTAGGTAACTTAACCGAAGAGCAATCTGCTATGAGATTTGTCGTGCTCCAAAATCGTCTCGTTCTTGACGTCATACTGGCCGATAGAGGAGGAGCATGTAGAGTCATCGGATCTAGTTGCTGCATTTTCATTCCTAATAACGCGCCGTCTGTTTATTCAGCTATAACCAGACTTCATAAAATTGCCCATCAGTTACACCAGAACCCAGGCACCTGGACATGGTCCGGTTGGTTCTGGAGTATAATTTCTGCCTGGGGATGGAAAGTATTGTCCTTTCTAGGTATTGCAGTAGCGATCATATTCAGTTGCTGCCTCTGTATACAATGTGGCCCTGCGATTTGCGGCATTTGTGCTACCTCTTGTATTCCTAGTCCCAAGTCCCGTCCTAAGTCCCGTTCCAAGGCAATTCGAGACGAGCAAATGATACTGTATGAAATGATAGATGGTATCATGAATATTGATGTTTCCTGATGGAAACGTAGTGACAAGGAGGGAATGTGGAAAAGTAAATTTTGCCATGTTCTGTGTCCCTACGTGTTCCCCATCTTATGTTATATGTGCATGATTAATATGCATATGTATTCCCTATGATCGATTAAAGACGCAATTACAGCTGTGTCCATCTCTAGTATGCCAGTTCCTAGTTTTCGTGAATACAACGAGCATCAGGCCTATGTAAAGTTATGTTGCCACGTTTCACAGTGTGCACGTTATTTAATTGTAAAATCCCCGTTTCTCGGCCTCAAAAGGGCCCGGACTCAGATTCAGCTCCTGTCTCCTGAACCCTCTCCGAGGAGCGATACAGCCCCCACCTGTATCCCTGACCCTTCACTTACTTCCTGCCTCACAGTGCCCGGCTCGGCCTGGCTCTGCCTGCCAGTCTGCCAAGAGTATGTTATGATTCTAGTTATCAGTCCAGCTCTCCTTCTCTGCATTCCTAAGCTACTGAATCGCATCAATAGTTTCCGTCATGGTCTAGCTTTTATGTCTCCATGTAAGAGAAATACTGTATTAATGGTCATTTAATATTCCTCAACACGTACTACATGTAGAATAATGCATGCACCAGTCTTAGTGTCTGTTAGCTTTTACCCTGATAACTTTTGGATTCTATCAATATGTTCTCTAAACATCAGATACTAGATAGTGTTTAGGTACATGTCGCTCTGACTCTCCAGACTTTAGTCTCTCCTTCTAGCGCAGAAGTCATAGCCCCCAGCTTCTCCCTAGTAACACGTCATTGTCAGTTTGCGCGCACCACTAGGTTAGAGGTCCCGGCTCCTTAGGTAGCCCCTCCATGTTTCCGCCCCATTTATGACATATTCCGTTACGTTTACATCACATGTCTATGTATACGCCCTGTTCACGCCTCTTGTTACACCTACTTTCTGCCTTATCTTTCGCGACTGCTACAGGCCCTGCCCACTGCTACGCCTATTGTATTGAACATCATGTGTTTTGTTTAACTATATATACTTGTGCACTGTTATTAAAAGTTGCTAGCCATCCCAGATCTTGCCCGTGCAGGTTGTCCTGTTCCTGTCCTTTATGCTGTATTAAACCTGCAAACTCCTACTACCTCGAATCTTGACTCTTATTTATTGAGCTATCTGTTATTGTATATCCAGTCAAAAATAGAGGTATTATTTATTTATTTACCACACATGGATGGGCTGGGATTGTGCTGATTTTATTGTTTTTTGTCGTTTTTGGGGGGCTGCTGGTGTGGCCTTTTGCCCAGGGGTGGTGGTGCATAGACTGAGTGTGCTTGTGGTGTGGTCTCACTCTCTTTAATGTAAACATCATGGATGGCATTGGATTGTGGTGATTTCTGGCTGTTTTTCTGTTTTTTGGGGGTGTACTGTTGATGTGGACTGGCCATGTGGGTGGTGGTGGTGGCCATCTTGAGTGCTGGCTGGTACAGGCAACATGTGCTTGGGGTGTAAGGGGCCATTTTGAGGAGAGGCAGTGTCTGAGGCCTGCACTTATTTTGCCTACTTTTCATCCATTATGCCCAGGGGTTGTGAGTGTGCATGGGCCTAGTGTTTCTGAGGGGTGTCTTCTTGAATTTAAACACCATTGAGGCCATGGATGGGCTGGGATTGTGCTGATTTTATTGTTTTTTGTCGTTTTTGGGGGGCTGCTGGTGTGGCCTTTTGCCCAGGGGTGGTGGTGCATGGACTGAGTGTGCCTGTGGTGTGGTCTCACTCTCTTTAATGTAAACATCATGGATGGCATTGGATTGTGGTGATTTCTGGCTGTTTTTCTGTTTTTTGGGGGTGTACTGTTGATGTGGACTGGCCATGTGGGTGGTGGTGGTGGCCATCTTGAGTGCTGGCTGGTACAGGCAACATGTGCTTGGGGTGTAAGGGGCCATTTTGAGGAGAGGCAGTGTCTGAGGCCTGCACTTATTTTTCCTACTTTTCATCCATTATGCCCAGGGGTAGTGAGTGTGCATGGGCCTAGTGTTTCTGAGGGGTGTCTTCTTGAATTTAAACACCATTGAGGCCATGGATGGGCTGGGATTGTGCTGATTTTATTGTTTTTTGTCGTTTTTGGGGGGCTGCTGGTGTGGCCTTTTGCCCAGGGGTGGTGGTGCATGGACTGAGTGTGCCTGTGGTGTGGTCTCACTCTCTTTAATGTAAACATCATGGATGGCATTGGATTGTGGTGATTTCTGGCTGTTTTTCTGTTTTTTGGGGGTGTACTGTTGATGTGGACTGGCCATGTGGGTGGTGGTGGTGGCCATCTTGAGTGCTGGCTGGTACAGGCAACATGTGCTTGGGGTGTAAGGGGCCATTTTGAGGAGAGGCAGTGTCTGAGGCCTGCACTTATTTTGCCTACTTTTCATCCATTATGCCCAGGGGTAGTGAGTGTGCATGGGCCTAGTGTTTCTGAGGGGTGTCTTCTTGAATTTAAACACCATTGAGGCCATGGATGGGCTGGGATTGTGCTGATTTTATTGTTTTTTGTCGTTTTTGGGGGGCTGCTGGTGTGGCCTTTTGCCCAGGGGTGGTGGTGCATGGACTGAGTGTGCCTGTGGTGTGGTCTCACTCTCTTTAATGTAAACATCATGGATGGCATTGGATTGTGGTGATTTCTGGCTGTTTTTCTGTTTTTTGGGGGTGTACTGTTGATGTGGACTGGCCATGTGGGTGGTGGTGGTGGCCATCTTGAGTGCTGGCTGGTACAGGCAACATGTGCTTGGGGTGTAAGGGGCCATTTTGAGGAGAGGCAGTGTCTGAGGCCTGCACTTATTTTGCCTACTTTTCATCCATTATGCCCAGGGGTAGTGACTGAGTGTTGCATACTTGCATGTCCCACTCCCTAGTCTTTCTGTGGGGTGTCTTCAATGTAAACATCATGGATGGCATGGGATTGTGCTCATTTTTCTGTGCTTTGTCGATTTTTTGGGGTGTATAACTGAACTGATGTTCCTCTGTCTTCCATTGCTTTTAGGTGCACAAAAAGACTCAAGAGAACCACCAGTGCCAGGAAGAAGTCCTGCAGCGGTGTGTGTGTGCAGCATAACGTCACGCGACGTCACGTCTGGACACAGAACCCTCTGCAACTCGTGCAACTGCTGCCGTGCTGACCTGCTCTGAAGAAGATGGCCCCCAAAAAAGTAACCCGTAGCTCCTCTAGCAAGAAAGGTGCCAGTAAGGAGCAGAAGAAGCAAGTTACCAAGGACACTGGTGTGCTGCCCGCCCCTTTTTTTGGGAGTAAAAAAAAAAGTATGCCTGCAGCAGCAGCAGCGGGATCTGCTGGGGACCAAGCTGGCAGCAGCACCCCCGCTCCATTGGGCTCAGTGCCACCACCACCACCACGCCAACTTAAGTCCAAGCCCTTGAGTGCTGCAGAGGCAGCCAGTATAGTTGTTCAATCACCATCGACCAGTGATGTTGGCTCATCGCAAGAAAGCAGCAGCAATGTCCCTCAATCAACACAGGTTGTTGTAGCTCATCTGACGAGTGTTGAACAACCACAGCCGCAACAACAATCACATGTGCAAGTACAAGCCCAAGTACATGTGGAAGGAGAGGCAGCGCAAGGAGATGCGCAAGCAGAGGTGCATGGAGGGTCACAAGTGCCCACAATAGTTTTTCCTCCCGAAGTAGGGGCACATCAGGAAATCGACAATCAAGGCGAGGTATCATTTGAGGAAGCCACTCCTCCTGATGATCCTTCATTGTCTTCCACACCCCTAGCAAGGAAGAGATCAAGGGTGGTGTCTACATCTTCTTCAAGCACACCTCCTTCTGATGATACGGATCAAACTTGGGAACCAGCACCACAGCCGTCTGAGAGTGAGGCACACCATGATCCGACAAAGGTAGTTAAGCGTAAAAGGAAGCTCGTCCAAAGTCTCAGAGTTATGGAGTGTGATGAGTCTCAACAAGAAGTGGCGGATACTGCTTCTGATGAAGACTCTGCCAACGACGACCCAGTCATCATAAAGGTCACTGCAGCCCCAGCGGGCATGCAGCAAACAGACATTTTGACCCTAGCCCGAAGAGCTGCTGAGTGTGATGATGATGATGATGTTGTCGATGAGGAGGCAGTGGAAACACCACAATCATTGGAGTTAAGTAGTACACCAACTCGTCCCGCTTCCATATTTCTTTCTGGCAAGAAGAGACCTCCGTCAACCTCAACCTTAATTAGTGGCGGTGAAAGTGCAAAACGTACAAAAGTTGGGCAATCCAGATCCTCCACTTCATCTGGCATTAGCTTCATGACCACCACCACCAGTATCGCCGCCTCCTCCATGTCCCACAGACACTTCAAGTCCCCAGTTTGGGACTTCTTTACTGTTTGTCCAAAAAATCCAAAGTTTGCCATTTGTACCATTTGTAAGCAAGCAGTTAGTCGTGGTAAGCCAGGTACCAACTATGGTACCGGAGGCCAGAGAGGTCATCTTAGGAGACAGCACACTGTCAAATGGTTTGCGCACCTAGATGCGATCAAGAAAGGCCAAATTCAAGGAAACGTTGATGTTTCATCTGATGATGACGAGCAGGAAGAAGACGTGTCAAACACTTCCCTTACACCCAGTACCCCTGTCAGCAGCACACCCAATGTGAGGCACACTAAGAGTGTTGGAGCGAGTGAGACACCAACGCACAAAAGTTCACCAGCGAGCAAAATTGGGTCAACGAAGTCATTATCAGCCCGTAAATGCTTGGTCCAGGGCAACATTAGAACAATGCTTACTTCAGACGTGCCATATGAACGCAACCACCCACTGACGCGTCTGTATAACACTAAGCTGGCTAAAATGCTAGCTGTGGACCTTCTACCTTTTTCTTTTGTAGAAGCGGTAGGTTTTCTTGAATTAGTGGCAACGCTCTGCCCTAAATGGAAGGTTCCGAGCCGGTTCTATTTTGCCAGAGTTGCGGTTCCAGCACTACATGAAGATGTGCTGGAGGCGATTGGGGCAGCTTTGCAGAAGAGTGCTGTTCACACAATACATCTGACAACAGACATGTGGACCAGTGGCGCAGGCGCTGATTACATGTGCATCACTGCACACTGGGTCTCTTTTTCAGGTGTTAAAGCAAAGCTAAACGCAGGTGTTGACCCGGACAAAGTTTTCAAAGCTGCTCGGAAACATGCAACACTAGCCATGTTTGGCTTGGAGAAAAGTCACACAGCAGAAAACCTTTTGGAAGAGTTTAACAAAAAGGTCTTGAAAATGCTATCCCCCCTAAAACGCAAGATTGGTTATGTTTCCACGGATAATGGCGCCAATGTAGTTAAGGCCATGTTGAAGGGTGACCATGTTAGAGTGCCGTGTTTGGCGCACTGTATCAACCTGGTAGTTCAAAAATTCTTGATTGATAAACAGAGTCCAGCGTTCGAGGTAATGGCCACCTGCCGCAAAATGCGCAACCATTTCAGCCATTCTTTTAAGGCCCGGAAGCATCTGCGGAGACTGCTATTTCAACGTGGAATGCCAGTGAAAGCACTCATCCAGGAGGTGGCAACACGTTGGAACTCAACCTTCTACATGCTTGAGCGTCTGTATGAGCAGTATACGGTACTCGATCACTATTTCTTCACAGAGGGTACATCTCAGAAGGAGGACCTGTGGATGAGTGCGGCACAATGGGACATAGTTAAAAGCCTGACAGACATGCTTCGTCCTTTTGAGTTCTTCACGCGTGCAGTCAGCCAGGAGGACTGTAATTTGGGAAAAGCTATCCCATTGTTGTGCATGCTGGAGCACCAACTGATGGCGGTGTCTTCTGAGTTTGAAAAAGATGTACAAAAAAAAGACCATTTTATTTTGTCTGAGAAATTATTAGAGCGCCTACGTGGTGATGAACGTCTTCAAAAGATCAAGTCAGATCAGCATTACATTTGTGCTACTATTCTGGATCCACGCTACAAAAAGGCGCTGGCAGGCGAAGCATTCTTTCCTTTTGCTGATGCAGATGTTCAAAAGTACAAACATTGGTTAGCCTGGTCAGCCAAGAGGTTTGAAAAAGAACGGCAGGTTATTGAAGGAGAAGCCAGTACATCAGCATCAGCATCAGCAGGCCATCCCCAGTCACAAGAATCCACTTCTGCACCTGTGGCTGGGGCACAAGTGACCTCTCAGCCGTTAAAGACACCGGCAACTGGATCATCTGCACCACACACAATGACAACACTAACAGTGGCTGCGGAGGAGGATTGGCTAAGTTTGATGGGGTATGGTTCTCGAAAAAATGTCACAGGCACAGCAAAAAGTAAGCAAAGTGGAGGAACAGTTGATGACCTTGAGTCGATGGTGCAGGACTATCTGAATGACTCAACAGAGGTCTTTCTTAATGATGAGCCATTGCAGTATTGGCATGGCAAAAAACAATTGTGGCCACAGCTCTTCAACCTGGCTATAAACTATTTGTCTTGCCCACTCGCAAGTGTGTCTTCTGAACGTGTTTTCAGTGCTGCTGGTGGCATTGTAACTCCCAAACGGAGCCGCCTCTCGCCCAAAAATGTGGAGCGGCTGACAATGATCAAGATGAATCAGCACCTCATACCACCAGATTACAAAGTACGAGAAAGCACGCCGCATGAAGACGAGGAGGACGGCAACGTAGATGAGGGGATTTTTTCTCTGTTCGGTGGCACTGACCTCATCCAGCCTGAATTCGCAGAGTATGATGACGAAATCTTGTTCTTATTCCCTGACACCGAGCCCTGAAAATGAGACAATCAATCAAGAACTTTCTTTTTCGTCCTTATTCACTTTTATTCCTGTGTGCTTTGTGTCTCTCTTTCTTTGTTTTGCACAGTTAATTTAATTCAAACTTTAATCACCTAATCCCAAAAACAAGACCATCATCAGAACTGTCTTCACTTTTTTGCTTATTGATTTGAAGGTGCCGCAGTCTACATTCCTTAGGTTCACAAGTTCTGAAGAACATGCTCCTCTATCCTCCTCCTCCAGACTGCGATTTCCCTCAAAGCAGAGTGCTGGATTACGCCCAATGAAGAAAGACTCAGCACTTGTGGGGGTGTTGTACTTCTTTGCGGGTGAGTTGACGGATTTGGGCCCATTGCTGTGAAGCTCTAATAATGGACAAAAGTGTTTTGGACCAAATATGAGGTGGAAATTTCTTGCCGTTTTTGCTGACTTGCTTGCCTTTGAGGTGCTCTTTGGCGGGGTTCCGGGTGTTTGTGGGTAATTTTTGGTGTCTGGGAGCACTGCTGCGACAGTCTAATCTTGATTGCATTTGCTTTTCAGGAAATCCGTGGTGGAAAACAGGAGTTATGATGATTGATGATGATGAGTGACCTAGCTGCACAGCGCCGCGTTTGGACCGAAGGCCGAGAGATATTGTAAGTATGAGATTTAGCTTTTTCGCTGTTTGGGGGTGTTGTCGGGTGGTTTTTTCCGGGTGGGTTGGCGGGTCTTGCCTGGGGCATTCCTGGGAAGGTCCAATACCGGATAGAAGTGTTTTGGACAAAATCCTGAAGGAAACACCAGTTTTGGCACTTTTTGTAAGTTAGGGTTCGTTAGGGTTAGCCCTACCAGCACGATTGCATGTGTTTCGGGGGGTTCTATTGCAACGCAGTTCTGGTGTTGTAGAGCACTGTTGGAGCGATGCTGGCTATGGATACTTTTGCTTGCTTGCAAGTGGTTGGAATACAATCCATGGTCTGTATTTGGGCCTACTGTTACTTTCAAAGTACGTTTTGTAACCATTTTTCTGCTAGGCATCGTTTTTGGAGATCTGATTGGGGTTCTTCTACATTTTTCCGACTGGCTTTAGTAAGGGTCTTGGTGGGAGCATTGCTGGGAAGGTCAAATTTTGTTCTAAAACACAGTTTATACTACACCTTAATTGAGGGGAAAGATCCGCTATAATATTTTGGCCATACTTATTTATCTTTAAAAAGGTGAGTCCGACAGAGCACGCAATTTCTAAAATATTGTACTGTCTATTAGGGAAATCAAAGTGTCACATTTTGAACCACACAGCGTACATACCTTTTATTTATTTATCAGTGGTATTGTAATAGCACTTCCTGTTTTCCGTTCAATAATTACAGGCCGGGTTTCAGTCAACATCCGCCAGGCAGGCAGTGGACAGGGTGTCTTCTGTCAGTGGTCACCAACATTGATGGACGAAGCGTCAGCTGGAATGGAGGAGTGCCGCCAATAAGAGGAATTGTTTGCTGCATGCAACTTACTTACCAAATTCAAGGACAACACCAAAAACATACGCAATACAGATACAGTATCCATTGTATTATTCTATGAGTGTGACTGCATGTGCTTAGCTTTACTTTGTAACCAAAGATTGTCTTTATCTTCAATTATTGTTTGTCCATGCTCTGCTTTTTTTTTCTTCTCTCAACAAAACCTACCCAAAAAGAAACCCCCATTCCCATCCATTTTACAAACCCTAACCCTCTTCCCCCGGGCTGTGTTGTTTTGCTTGATGTCGGACTAAAATGACATCAATAATTCCACACACTTGCTGGGGAGGATAAGGTCATAGCAACAGGCTGGTGAAGGAATACGAGGATATCTTCTAGACTTACTCAGCTTCAGTACTATATCTTCTAGTAGTAGTAGCCAATGTCAAATAAATTCAACGCAAGTACTAGTTATACTTGCAAGCAAATACTTTACCATTTGTTAGGCTACATTATGGCACTGTTCTGTCTGTCACCTGCTATATTCTCGATCGTACCGTAACCGTTGTAATGCTACAGTAAGGACAAACAAGGTTTCGTTTTCTTTTTTTCCATAGGCATGCAACTGCCACTGTGTCACACCACTAGTACCACCGCAATGAGGAAATGTCACCCGCCCAGGATTGACAACGTTAATCCCCATTTCACGTGGAGCCAGCCCTGGGCCTAGCCCTAATTTCTAACACAAATTACAGGTAAGATAAGCGTTTGGTGGGAGGTAGTATAATGGAGTATTATTTCGGAGTAGACAAGAGATTGACGGTTGTACTACTAAAGTCCTACGACTGTTCAGGAAAACAAAGTTACTGTTACACCCCCGCCCCCCACCCACCAGACTGAAAAGCAGTAAAAAACAGGTATGGTCAGATAAAGTTTAAAAATATATTTATGTAGCCCTAACAAAATAATCTCCCTCACCCACCCTAACCCCAACGATTGTCTTTGAAACGTCCCAAAACGATCCCAACTCCCAAATCCCACCCCCCAAAAGTCTATAAAAAAAGGGCAAGGGACACTCCACTACTGGAGGGTGCTGGTGCTGGTGCATTTTGCCGCATGGGCATCATACTCCTTGCGGAGGGTGGCAAGCTCGGAGCGGAGGCCCTTAACCAAGTTCTTATACTTCAGGACCTCCTGCTCCAGGTTGGACATTCGGACTCGTAGGCGGCGTTGGCGTTCCTTGCAGCTCCTGTGGGGGGCAGCTGGTATTTCTGTTGCTTGGCGGTGGCGGTTGTCTTTCTTAGCCCGGCTCGGTCCCGCTGGCTTAGTCACGGAGGAGGATGCAGCGGTCACAGTCGAGGATGTTGTTGTTGCCCCGCTCGACTGCGTGTCCTCCTCCTCCTCCAGGGCCACCAGCCGCCGATATTCGGCGACAGTGGCCTCCAGCCTCCGTTGCCGGGCCAGTCTAGCCTGCTCCCTCCGTGTTGTTGATTTGGAAGGAGCAACTATATGAAGAAAGAAAGACATAGTCGGTAACCAATGCTCCTTAGCATTAATAACACAAAGTGATTGAGCCGAAAGTTGGGTCACAGTACAAGTAGCAAATTGAAAGCACAGTACATAACTAGTGAGGACAGTATCTATGTAACCTCCCACTTCTGCATCCTTGCTCTAACATTAGTGGTAGTTTAATGAACAAATTCTACGACCACTATGGACTTCCATTACAGTCGACTATGACAGTACACCAGTCTTATTCTTCTTCTTCTCTCTTGTTTAGGGAAATTGGTACGTTATCTTATGCAAGCCGGCAGAATGACATGGACAGCACAGTGAACTTGCACCTGAGAAAAAAAGTTGCACACCATGATGAGTGAGACAGACTTGCGTTACTGTACCGGTCCAGTACATGCAGGTGGTTAAGCTATTACTTTTCTATTACGGGTGGCACTGAGAATACTCTGTTACAAGGGCTACTGCTTAATTAATTTACCTTTCACCCTACAGTGCAAATGAGTACTAGAAAAGGAAAATGAAGAAGCTAACTAATTTGATTATCTATCACTTCACATGGGACGTATTTGATGACATATGGGATGACTTTAGGTGCTTTGCTTAATATTGAGTGAACAGTGATACACCCACACATGAATGACGTACTACAAGTAAACTAAAGTTATTAAGAGAGGTACGGAGTGTCCACCGTAATAACCAGATATATGCTGTGATTGCAGACGCAATACAAAGTACTGCTACTATTCATGGTAGTATTGGACACATTTACAATTTCTTTTCCTTGCCTTCCCTGCACTGGAACGGACGTGCGGGTGCGGTGGTACATGCTCTTCAAGGTAACACTTACTTCATCTGGCGACCATCTACTCTCTCTAGATACACATGTGCTATCTAAGAGTCAGAGAATACCATGCTCCAGGCATCCATTCAGTCAAAGTATACGCACACATACAGTTTCTGTTTCACCCACCCAGGCTGCTGTCCTTCCACCCATCCTTGCTTCATCATTGACCCAGCCATGCACCATACCATATTCTTTCCTTCCCAGCCACCTCGGGGGCCAAGCAAACACATATCGTTCTTCTTTGCCAGCCATCATACAAGTTCGCGTCCCATTTACTTACACCCTTCTTTCGCTTTTCGTTCATCCCATCCATCACGTTCGTCTAAGAACTTATTGGGATTCTTCTCACCAAAAACTTCATAGCTAAGTCGAAGTACATTTCGAGGAGGCTACTACCTGGTTGATTTGTAATACACCCGTGCAGAAAGCACACTATGCAGTCTTCAATCTCAATAAGTAAGGAATATATAGCTTACCTGTTTCCGCCACCACCGTTTCAACCCCCACAGGACCGTCCGCCGGCTCTTGCACCGCCTCCTCCCCAGAGTCCGCCGAGTCCTCGCCCAACACAGCCACCTCCGCGCTGGCCCCGTCACCAGATGTTACACCTACAAAGTACATTTAAGAATGTTAGAATACACCACTCACTACTATATAATATTTGGTCTAGGAGAAATGTTAAAAAAACTGAATACAATGTAATAATTTGTGACTGTCTACTCCAAAGTAAAAATGTCCCATTTTCCAGGGAAGGCTGTTGTCTTGCTGCACTTTTATGCACAACTGATGAATGCTTGCTTTTGATTTTTAACACGCAACACTTTTTCTCCTAACAGACAGAAGCTTGACTCCTAAGAACACGACCAGGATCAAGTTCAAACCAGGTGAGAGCTCGGCTCGACCACAAGAAATGTGTCCAATTAATCGTCAGCACTAACCACTTTTCCGTTTTCAGTTAAATAGTTTTATGACAAAGTAGATTTTAATAAATGTGTTTAGTTTTAATAAAGCTTTTAAACTTAAATAGACTCTGTGGTTTTTGTTCCTCCAGACTAGAGTGGATGAGCTAAAGGTTTTGGAATTTTTGCAAGCATGAGTGCCTCTGACACTTCTTGACTGTGCTGTGACTCCGTACTCTCTTGTCCTGCGTACGATAATCTAGAGATCATTGGGGATCAATAATCGGTGACTTCGGGAGCTGAATGACTCTGCCACACTATCTAGTCAGTAAGGAGACAGTGCATAGAGCTATTGCTGAATAGAATGGGAGTCCAATGGAATTGCCAAATGTCCAATCTTAGTTAGCTACACAGACAGACTAATAAGAATAGTCTAGTAATACCACAGGGAGTCATATTCGAGGCAGGATAAGAATTTATATCCAGTCTACAAGAAGATCAAAGACGATTTAGAAAAAATCGAATGAGGAACGCTAGGAAAAAATAGGTACTCTTTATTAAAATGTAAACTTACTGGGGCCAGCAAAGGAGCCCTCGCCTGCCCGATCCTGGACTGCATCCTCAGCACCCTCCTCCTGTGTCCTCTTGCCCTTGGGGGGAGCTGATGTACAACATGAAAGAAAGAAAAACCAGAAAACATGGATGAGATTTTTCAACCAAATCAAACATTTCAAAAGAACAATAACAAAATATTTTGGAGAAATAGCAAATAGATAGACAACTATTCCACGGGATCTATCTCATGTGGTATACTACGTTATTCGTATTGCCTGATTTGCGGAACGTTGACTTAGAAAGTTCCTATGTAACTCAATAAACAGACTACTAAAGAGGTTTGCCTAGGCCTGGCACTGCAGGCAGCAGTCCGCAGCACGCGAAGTGACATGACAGACAAAGTCCATCCTGCTTGCAGATCAGTGAATACTCAAACTATCAATCCACCCACCACCGCCACTATTTCTTCTTATAGCCATGTGTCTAAAGGAAGGACTGGACTTCAGTCTGTTGGGGCTGATTTAGAAGTCCCTTGCGGCTCATTTTCCTCCATTGTTGCGTGCCTTTTGTGACGCAGCGGCAGAACAAAAGACTCGCCATGGTGTTGGTGCGGCGTATATATTAAAAAAAACACACATATGGACATATGGGCGATGCATCACGTTGTAAAGCCCTGCGCCATCAGGGGGCGTTCCAGCGCAAGGGAGGGCGTACCTGCGCAGGAACGAATCCTAAAAGTGGCTGAGGGAAATCTACAAGATGTCAATCAGTTACTTTTAGGACAATGATGCATGACTCAAACCCTGCGCGCTTGAAGCCGACGTACGGCTTGATGCAGCATTGGGGAGATAGGGTACCCCAGAGCATTGCTGGAGCTGCGCCATCGTTGGCACGCAACGCCAGCAATGCGCTGCCTTTACGGCACAGATGCGTAAGGCTTCTGTGACGTTTTGGGCCAATGGGTGGTGGTGGCATGGCACACAATTACTGCCGCATCCCTGCTACTTTGCAGGGATGCGCCGGTAATTGAAAATATGACCCTTAGTGTCTAGCATTACGCAGTTCTTATCTTTACACTACACTCATACATAATTTCTCAGGCCAATGAAATGCTTCTGAACACAACATACAAAACAAAGAAGCATAGTAGCAAGCAAGGCTACTGAGAAGGAGAGCAGTGCACCTGAAATGCATAGAAGATTTTGAAATATAATTTACCTCAATGTAATCGGCAGCATTATTGCTCTTGGTAAAGAACAAAGATTTGCAAATAACAGAGCCGGATAAAACAGAGTAGTAAATGAATAGCTACTACTACTCACCAAGCCCGGGGACCTCTACGCCGAGCGCGTCCAGCAAGTCCCGCTCCCGGTCCATGACATCGGTCCAGCGGTGGGTGGCCTGGTTATATGTGCGCCGGACCCCAGAGAGCTTATACATGGCCCAGCACACCTTCTCCCACCGCTGGCGGCGCTCCCGGATGCCATAGCCAGTCGCGATCTTGCCGCCTCCCAGGATCGTCTTGGGGAGGCGGCGCTGGACGTGGAAGATGAGTGCCGCCACTTCCTCCGCGCTGAAGATCTCCCGCGGGACCACTTGCTCCCCCCTCAAACGCCCGCACGGGAGCCGGGCACGGGGTGCGGGACCCTTCCCCTTCTCAGGGTGCTTCCCGGCTCCCTTTACCATGGTCTGGGCAGAAATACAGTTAAATGATAAACAAGAAATAGAATAGTGAAGAAGAAAAGAAAAGAGTTTAAAAAAGTAGTTTAAAAGTAACTAAAAGCAGCAGAAAACACAAAAATATAGAGCTAGAAAAATAGAGGGATAGATAATAAGTAAAATTAGATCAAATAAACTTCAAACAAGCAAAGGATGGCAGAGATTGAGAGAGGATAGAGAAGCATGCCCAGAACCATAGCAATGAATGAGAAACAAGATGGCCGCGCCCGTTCACGACCGCGTGGGTAAGTTTGCGCGAGATTTTCCTTGCGAGCACGCGCGAAATTGTACTAGCGAGCAGCACACTTTGCGAGATTACACATAGCGGCCGGAAACGGAATTACGTCACGCAAACAAGATGGCCGCGCCCGTGTACGACCGATAGGGTAACTTGGCAAACGTATAACTAGAAGCGCCTCGCGAACACGCGCAAGATCACGCGAACATACACGTCGCACAAAAAACAATTTTGTATTCGCACGTATTCGCGGCTTCCGAAATCGATCTCGCACGGATTCGAGCCCCAAAAAACGCGCGAAATTGCAGAAAAACGATTTTAGCTAAACTGAAAGCAATGAGCAGGTGCAAAAGTTCAAACTTAACATTAGTAACATTCAAGGTAGTGCTTCCTGAGGGGCCCCTCCAGAGTTTGCAACTATTCTATGACCCTGCTATGACCCAAACAGCAGGCTCATAGAATAGATACAAGTAGACCATAAAGGTCCTGTGAAAAAAAATTTCACTGCAACAAAAAGCAAATTACAGATAAGGAAGGAAGCAGGTGCCAGCCAGACTGGAAGTTTCAAAATTACTGACACATTAATGACCCACAAATTAATTGATGGCAGTTGAAGAAGGGCAGGTGTGCTTGCTTTTTTCAACCACCATAATCTACAGTGATAAATAAACCTAATGGGTGGCAGTGAGGATGTACCAGAGGGTGGCATGGGTGTCCCAGAGGGTGGCAGTGGTGAAACAGAGGGTGCTGTGAACCTGTGATGATAAACCAGACGTAGAAACAACATAGTCGCGGCCGTTGCGAGCCGAAAAGTAAGTTCGCAATTGCGAACTTGTCCCAAAATCGGCGCGAACGCGCGCCAACACAAAAAACGGGAAAATCCGCAAATCCGCTAGAGTTCGCGTATCTTCGCGGATTGCAAAACCGTAAATCCGCAATTTTGCGTACGCGAGATCCGCTAGATCCGCCCATGCTTAGTTGGGACTAGGGCTAGGGTTAGACCTTTAATTGGAAGTAACGATTAGTGCTTCTGGTGTGATTGGTTGCTGGACTAGGTGTGGGACTTAGAGTAGGGTTAGGCTTTCTATTGGAAGTTGGGACTTGGGCTACCTGTGCCATTGGTTGCGTGGACTTGTTTTGGGACTACTGGTAGGGCTAAGGCCTTTATTGGACATAGAGATCAGGGTTTTTTAACTGATTGGGTGCTTGGACTAGGGCTCAGATTGGCTGTAAGGTCCTGATCTCCTATTGGTTCCTAGATTTTTGGGCTAGTGTTGTGATTGGATAGTGTTAGGGCTAGGGTTCCCATTTGCTTAAGGGGTCACCTGATTATTAGGGCTATAAAAAAAGGCCAGGCTTAGCGTGTCTCAGCCCGGGCGTCGAGGCCAAGGGCAGAGAGGTCAAGGGTGAGTTGCCTGTTTGATCCTGTTATGGGCAGAGAGGACACGGGCAGTTGCCTGTTTGATCCTGTTAAGGGCAGAGAGGACAAGGGCAGTTGCCTGCTTGATCCTGCTCGAGACTGGTTGAGACTAGGGCAAGAAATGCTGCCCTTTTTCTCATTTAGCAAAACCCAGCCGACACCATCCACATCCACAAACTGAGCACACTCACACCAAATGTACACCACGCACAACACTATGCAGAGATTAACGTACCAGCCTACACTACAAACCCAACCACACCACATCTACATACCCTACTATCCCAACTACCACACATATCCACCATCACCTACAAACAGTACACAACTCTATCCTATACCACTGACCAATACACTCATCACTAACACAACACCAATCAACACCATAAATAACTACATCCCATTCAGACACACTCTCCCTGCTGTAATTACACCTAACAGACCTTCCATCAGTTGTCCAACAAACACCCTCCTCTCCCTTCTACCATAATAACACACAACACACACACTGCACACCACCACACTTTGTAACTCTTGCAACACATATACTTTCAATGTAATTATGGATCTACATATTTATCACTTTCTTCTAATTGAGCATTTCCAATGCACTACCTTATTTCGGATGTATGTTGTTACCATGCATACTTTTACAACGCATGCCTTTACCACGCAACTTTTTCAACGCAAGTCGTTACAACGACTTGCGTTGGGGGGCACTGGATAGTTAATAGTTTAATTTACTATTCCAACTCCAGTCCCCGTGGATAGCAGGGAAGGTTTTGGATAGTAAATTAAACTATTCCCTAACCTACAGCGCCCCCAGCACAAGTCGTTGTAACGATTTGCGTTGTAAAAGTTGCGTGGTAAAGGTAGTGCGTGGTAAAAGTTGCGTTGTAAACGCTGTTTACCCCTTATTTCTCAGCCTATACTTCGCTCAATATATCTTCTAGCCCAACCTTCTGATTCATCTCAAACTTCTTCTACTACTTCTTTCAATGCACTACCCTATCTCTGATCCTATACATCTATCAATATATCCTCTACATCCACTCTCTCATTTATCCCAAACCCCTTACCACTACTATGATTGCCAAAATAACCCTTTCTACACTCTCTCCTACTTTACCCCTTCTTGTATCATCTGACACCTCTTTTACTATACCGTTCCCCTAAAAAAACCTTCCTAAACTCTTTCCTCTGAGTCCTCCACTCGAAAAACTCCTTTTTGCTCATCCAAAAGCCTCCTCCTATTGCTAAGACCTAAAAAAAAACAAAAAACCTTTCACTCTTTTAGCCCTCCACTATCCTTTTCAATCGAAATTAACAGACTAACATGTTTACTTCTCAAATTCCATATTAAACTATACTAATATACTACCCAAATAACTGAATAACATATTCCCTACTCAAATTACTCCATTTTTTTTACTATACTAATTTTCAACAGTAATCCTTTATGGGTTCCGGAGTGCCGTGCTACTCACCAGAAATGCAACACACCCACCAGGGGTAACAAGTGCTATATGAATGCAAATCTTTCTTCCCCTTTTATCCCTCCGCTATCCTTCTCACACCAAGTAACTGACTAATATCCACCACTGAAATTACTTCATATTTCACCATATTAATTCACCACTAATCCTTTGTAGGCTTCCTGAATAGTGTGCGTCAACAAGCGCTACATAATTACAAACCTTTGTCCTCCTATATCCTTCTGCTATCATTCCAAATCCAAATAACTGACTAACCTATCCACCACTTAAAATGTACTTGCATATTTCACTATGCTAGTTCAACACTAATCCTCTATGGGTCGCGGGGTAGCGTGCTACTCCCCGAAAAAGCGTGTCAACGCCTCGTCAGGGGCAGTAAGCGCTATATAAATGCAAATACAATACAATACAATACAATTGTATTTTTCAGATCTGCACTGTTGTTTTGCAGAGATGCAAGAAAGAGCCAGGTCATGGCTTAGTGCCCGATTACGAGTTTGACGGTCCTTCTGCTGGATTACAGTTGCAGCTTTTGGGAGAACACCGCAGGAAGGCAGCTCGTGATCAGATGGTGTAATGGATCACTGCATTCTCCACCGCCACCACTGCAGGATCCAAGATACTGGTATTGACAGTGGTCTTGCAGCAGTCTGACCGCCATAGTTGTGATCAGGTGATCATACCGGCAAGGAGGCAGGTTTGGGACTGCCGTACGCGCAATCAGGCCTTAAGTCTTTGTTCCATGAGAATTACTGTTTCCTCTGCAGATGGACAATGATAACTATCCATTCAAGGGATGGTTCTGAGGAATTACCTTCATGGGATGTCAATGCAGACTGCTATAGTTTGCCAAGGACAGTGGAGAGAAGAAATCCTGTAAATCCAAGTAATGGGTTACTGTTCCTAAGTGGACACGACTAGTATCCAGAGAGAAAATAACGTAAAGTGGGGAACAGGGGAATGTAGGTTCTGTTCTCACCAATAGAGACAATCACATATTTTGTCTCTAGTTGCCCTCACACATCCCAAGGGATGTGATGCTTTCTCATTGGGTATTGGTCCTCGTAGGGCTGGTGCTGCAATGCCCTATGGGTCCCCCGAAGGGTGTCTTTGGCGGAGATCTCTTTATTACGCCGTACGTTGAGTGAGGGTGTGAGTTGTGAAAGGTGGGTGGGTGAGTGAATATTTAAAACTGGCTAGGGGATACCTTAAAGGTTTTTTAATATGTTGGCTCCCCTGTCAGAGTAAAAAATCCATAGGTTAATGTTACTAATGGGTTAATGTTGTACCCTAGTAACTAGGAGGTCGACGTGTTGCGCTCTACAGTGGTCAAAATGATCCTTGGCGCTTTATCAGGACCAAAAAGGTTTAATATGTAGTTGTAAGTAACCCCTGTATTTGAAGTGGTAGAGGGGTCCCCCTTGTGTGATGTATAGGTGGCGCCAGCTTGTGGTAACCACTCGTGTTCGGACCTGATGATGCACCAAGGACCGTTTTGACCATCATAGGGCACAAAACATGTCGGCGTTCTAGTTACTGTGGTACATCATCGGATGCAGCAGAGGCTGGAAGGAAGGTAGGACACATCACTAGTACGGGGCATGATTTACTTAAGAAGAATACATCTGAATTTAGTGAACCTAGTGGGCATCAGGGTGATCTTGCTGTAGTAACAAATTGGCTTCGAGACTTGCTCAAGCTTCTACCCACGCAACCGCACTTCAAAAGATCGTAGGTGAAGCTACTTTATTGCTGCAGCAGTAGGGATCACCCATCGGTCGCTGAGGTTCACGCAGCAGCTTTTCATTGCATAGGGTCTCATTTAGTTGCAATCATTGGCCACACTTTGTAATAAAAGTATTTTCATTGTGGTTACTGGATGCGCAGCTAGTTCTCCTTGTGCCGACGCATGATTCTATTCCATCCTTCGCATCTATAGACTAGAATGCTGTTGCCCTAATATGAACAGCAGGGAATGAAAAGATATCTAAAGGGAAACGTAAATAAGACTCCAGTAAAAATAAAGAGTTACATTTCAGAAGGGCTCGTGGAAGACGTATGAAAGATTTGAGAAGTAGACAATGTATGGAAGATTTAAGAGGAAAATCTTTCGTTGTTGTAGTCCGAGCTATTTAACTTATGATAAAAGTTGTCCTACATTACACCAACAATGTCAAAATGTAATGTAAAGGGCCATTTTGCAAAAGTATCTCGTACATTGTAAAATGTCTTGTAGAAGATCTAATGTAGACGAGTGCCTGAGTGATTTAGATGTAGACAATATACAGGTTCTAAGTGTACATGAAGAGTTTTTTTAAATTGAGGGACAAGGTAGGATGAAACCATTATGTGAGGTTGTAGCAAGAGGTGTGCGAGTCATGCTTGTGGCAGATTCTGGTTCCCCATAAACCATTATTAACAAACAAGTGTAGAAATATTGTAAGTATATTGGGTACTGAATCATGCTGACCTGACATCAAACTCTCAGGTTTCACAGGGGAACCCATAAAACTGTTGGGATTGTGTGAATTGAATTTGGAATTTAAAGGGAGGCTTGCAAATTGCAAAATGTATGTGTTCGAGCATGGACCTTCTGTTCTTGGATGGTGGTACCAGGGCAAATTAGGTATTCTTCCGGATCCCAACAGTCCGGATCCAGTGCTCGGTGTTGAATGTGAACCCAACCTTTTAGATACATTTGTCAATGAATTTCCTAAAGTATTTGCTGGTAACATAGGAGAGCTTATAGGATTTGCACATAAAATTATGTTAAAGCAAGATGCCATGTCCAAAATACACAAGGTCTGCAGTTGGGCTTTAGGAAAGAGGTCATTACAGAACTGAACAGGCTGGGAAGTAGTGGCCTGATTGAACAAGTCTAATCCTCTGACTGGGTCATACCCCTGGTGGTAGCTAGGAAATTGAATGGCAAGATCAAATTGTGCATCAACCTTAGAGACCTCATTAAGAACATATTTGTTGATCAGTTCCCCTACCACATATAAATGAATTATTGTCTTTAGCAAGGAACTTTAGCTGGTTTTTGACAATCAATCTAAGGTCAGACTTCTGCCAGGTATTATTACACCCAAATTCTAAACACCTGACTGCTTTTATAATGCCTATAGGGTGTTATCAGTTTAGAAAAGTTCCTTTTGGCCTAGCGGCCAACATGATCCAGCGTTTAATGTGCAAACTATTGTGTAATATGTCTAATGTAATTTTCTTCCAGGATGATAATTTAATAATGCGAGAAAACAGAGAAAACATGATAAGACATTAAGGAATGAATTGAGACTTCTGGAAGACAGTGGGTTGACAGTAGAAGTTGCTAATGTAAAATAGGTAAGAGGAAGGTCATGTATTTGGATCAGGAAATCAGCTGTTATGGCATTGCACCTAAGGAGTATCAGATATTAGCTATCAAAAAGCCCCAACCAACCAATAACAAAGAAGAAGTGCAAGCATTTGTAGAGTTAGCCGAATTCTACTGTACATTTATATAAAGTTTCTTAACTAAAATGTAACCTATTAGATAGTTATGGAAAAACAGACTGCCTTTTGTATGGGCCCCAGATTGCCAAACAGCTTATTATAATGTTAAAATCTGACATGCTTGAAGTGGTATTTCCCTAAACATTTTGTTTTTTCTCATGGGTTTTTCTGATTCTCTTTTAGCGGCCTTAGGGCTCTGGGCACTTTCCCATTGTATATGTAGTGTGAAAGTGTGGATGCCCTTCCTACACATGTTAGGAAGTGGGGCGCATCTATGCTTTTAAACATGCCTCACGGCTGCTGTTGCAGGCCTTTGGATGCTGACTTGCACCTATGAGGTTTCTAAACATGTATCAAGCCTACCATTACAGGCCTGTGTCCCCAGTTGCACTTATGGTCATGTTAGCCATCCTAAAACACTGGCCAATGCTGAGGGGCCTTTCACTGCCAGTAGGAAACCCCTAACCCCTAACTTTTGCAATTTTTTTTGCCTTTCTCTCTTAACAGAGTGCTAACACTCGAAGATTTTCTTCTAACCAATAAGGCAGAATATAAGAAAAAAGTGCTTTTTGCACGTGACTCTTTTGGACATACGCTTCCTAATCAGTCACAAACTGATTCTGAAAAACTAGTGGTAAGGACACCGTCCACGCTGTCCTCAACTAATTCTACTAAATAGATGTCCTCGGACATCCCCCGTTTTAATGCCTCCTTAATGATCTTTTTTGTTTCTTCCTCTAGTCTCTCTCCTATCTACTTATATAGAACACGAACACGAAGTCCAGACTAACTTTCAACCCATACTTTTGAGTTGAGCTCTAAGGTAATTAGTTCACCATGTAGAGAGAGACCCTTTTTTTTTTTTTTTTTTTTTTTTTGCGCTTAGAGAAAAAATGTGTTTGCCTTTAACTTATAACGGTTACTACCTATTTCCTACGCTAAACTACGCTTCCGTTAGATCCTATCACCAATAATTATACACATCACTTCACTTTAGAAAAAAATTTTTTCTCTTGGATGCTTCACCACCTCACAAGCCTTCGGATTGTAGGATCACTGTGTTTGTATAAACAATGACCACACACTCAGACGTTATATCACCGAACTTCACGACTGTGCACCGCCACTCAAGGATAACCACCCACATCCTTGTGGTGGCACACTCCCTAGATCGTGAGCGTCATCACCATGCACTACCACCATGTGCGAACATACACGCACGTCACTACTGCATGTTGGATGCACTTCTGTCACCATTTGCAGTATGTTACAGTGATATGACGCATAACTGAATACGCATATGTTATTCTTGTACCACCAGCCCTGAAGAGTCGTGTTGACTCAACTGTACACGACGAAACACGTGTCAGCTTTTTGTGATATTCCTCAAGTCTGGAGAAAATAAACCATCATCTTGCTGTGACTAGGAACACACCAAAGAATCTGCTTCTGTTCTTTGATTCTCATTAGTCATTGTACTGTTTCTGTGATACTTTATTGTAGTTGCGAGAGCATAGCCTTGTAAATGTGTTTAGTCTTCTGACTATTTTAGACGGTTAAGGGTGTTTTTCCGCCTGCTCTTCACGCACTACACATTAACCTTCCACATTACACACTGTAACGTAAAACTGAGGCAGTGCGCCCTTGATATCTGAATTTCCTAAAAACCCCTTTTCAGGTCATTTAAATTGTGTCAGATTGGGTGCCTCCACGTTACTACCTGTACTACCAGATCCTAACTCTTTTTCCCATACATGTCCGTCACACCATGGACAGAGAAAAAGCAGCAGCAGATCTTTTTGAGAATCTGGCCAAAGGCATGCCCACACACCAGGCATCAGCCACAGCAGGTCCTGCACGCATAGAGGGTTTAAGAGACAAGTTCATCAAACTAGAAAAACTCAAGAAACAAGAGAACTCCCGTTGGTGGGATGGAGCAACCCTAAAACACTATTTGAGACTCAAACTAGTTCCCAGAGGACTACGGTCCCAAATCTTCCCGACCTATGATGACCTAGACCGAGATCTCATGATTATATGGGAAGACTCACTGAACCAGAATTCCATTACACTCATGGATATTCTCATTGAGAGTGCTGACCGAAAAACCGCCAAATTACAGACAGAAATCTCTACTGTAGAACAAGAGATTAAAGATCTGAATAAACCTGAGGCCACCGTGAAGAACTACACCCTACTGGATGAGATTCTTCTTAAACACCAAGCAGAAATTCAGAACAGAAAGGCACGTCAAATCAAAAGGGATGAGGCAGACTACAAAAATGGTAGAATCTACACCTTTGATCGCAAATATGATTCCCTGATTCCCAAGCCCAGGGCAGGCTCACAGGCTGGTAGATCTACTACTACCAATTCCGCTAATTCCAGCACCACTTCACTGAGTTCTACTGGACTCAGCGACATTGAGAACGAGATTCTAGCCAACACAGAACCCAACAATTCTACCTTTTTTTTAGAAATGCAACGTGTAAGGAAGGGCAACAGGACACAGCCACCAAGGGTCGCTGTAGACTCAAACCCCACAGTGGCAAACGCAGGGACAAGCGAAGAATATCGCAGGAAACTGAGGTCAGGAACACAGAGGAATTAACTACACCAGTTGACACGGTACAAGTCATTAACCTTTCCTCAGTTCCATTGACACCAGAGATGGTATCCTTACTCAGTAGAGGCCTGAACTTTAATCCCTATGCCACCGGTGACATATGCCAAACCAACATTTATATTTTTAAGTTTATACGTAATCTTAAACTTAAGAAACACTTTGCTGGATCACAAGAAATGCAGAGACAACCCAGACACATTCCCAATGTTTTTGACAATGTACCTTTGACCATTAAAGATGTGCAATCCACACACTTGCTTCTTTCTTTAACAGACAGGGAAGACAGTCCACTTGAAATGGAAAGGCTTCTTGAGGAGCTTGATGTGGAAACGGATTACAGCATGGCGAGTGGTTTAAAAAATAAATCGAAATGGACACCTACATTGTCAGGGGGCAATAATATTGACAATTTCCACAGACACGTTCTTGAGGATCTTAATAGAACTAATACCAAGAACCTAAACACTAAATTTAAGTATAGAGACAACTTGACCAAAGGGGAACGGTTAGCACTTTCTACTTTAAGCGAAAACCCCAACATTATCATCAGGGAGGCTGACAAAGGGGGTAATGTGGTGGTCATGGATCTCATTGACTACAACAGTGAGATCCTTGGCCAACTGAATGATGACTCTTGTTATGAGCTACTCAATCATAACCCCATGGGTCCACTAACACTACTACTTAATGGACTCCTACTTAACTGGAAAGAATCTGGTCTTCTGGATGACAATGAGTACCTGTACCTCAAAGTCTTCAGAGCCACGTATCCTTGGCTGTATACTTTACCCAAAGTCCACAAGAATCTACCGTTTCCACCGGGTAGACCGATAGTATCGGGGATTGGGGGTCCCACCGAAAGAATCGCAGAATATGTGGATCTTTTCTTGGGACCTCTAGTCAAGAACCTTCCGTCTTTCATACAAGACTCCAAACATATATTGAATATCATGTCAGACATGGAATGGCAACAAGACACCATATTGGTAACCATGGATGTGGTGTCCCTTTACACCAGCATCAATCCTGAACTAGGCATCTCAGCCATTACCAAACTTCTTTCTAACAGACCGGCTTCACTATGGGCACACACCAACATGCTATTACACATGATGAAGATTATCTTAGAGAATAATTTCTTCATTTTTGATCGGAAATGGTATCGACAAAAAAAGGGAGTATCCATGGGCTCTAAATTTTCACCCTCCTTCGCTAATCTCTTTATGGGGGCCTTGGAGGCTGATTTAATTTGGGGCACCAAAGGAACACAATACATCGACTCCATAGTCTTTTGGGGTCGATACATCGACGATTGTTTTCTCTTGTGGTCAGGATCTGAGGAACTTCTTCTCTCTTTTTTCGAATATCTGAACACCAACACGTGGGAAATAAGTTTCACTATGCGACACAGCCTTACCAATATGGAATTCTTAGATCTAGAATTTTATGTGAAGGATAATCAACTACACTCTAAATTGTTCAGGAAACCTACCTCCTGTAACTCTATACTTCATGCTTCCAGCTTCCACCCTGAGCACCAGTTACGTTCCATCCCATATGGAGAATTCCTAAGAGCTAAGCGTAACTGTAGTGAAGCCAGCGAATTCGACAACTGCATTGCTAACATGAGAGACAGGTTTTACAAGAGAGGGTACTCTCGGACATCCCTCAAGAAAGCAGAACGAAAGACTAGAGACATCCCGAGACCAGATTGTTTGAAGACACGTACAGAGGTTGAGTCCTCTAGCCAACAAATCAGACTTATTACAGAATTCAATGCACTTAACTACTCCATCAAAAAGAGTTTCAGCAAACATTGGAAACTCTTAACAGATGATCCTGTGCTCAAGGAATTTCTTCCAAGCAGACCGTCCATCACATATAGAAAGGGTTTTACTCTGAGAAACAAATTGAGCCCCACAGTTCCCCCTAACACCACAGCGCGTGACTGGTTGTCCACACGAGGCCTTGGATTCCACAAGTGTGGTTTCTGCTCCATGTGCATCTGGGGGAAACATGGTACTACAACTTTCAAAGGCCCGGAAGGGACTATCTACAAAATCAAACATAACATCACTTGCCTGACTAAATTCGTAGTGTACATAATTGAATGCCAATGTGGCAAGATTTATGTAGGCAGTACGATCAGGGCTCTCAAGGAAAGAATCTCGGAACACATGAGAGCCATTCAGAAAAGAGACCCTAGATATCCGGTAGCCTTACACATAGCAGAATGTCAACCTCTGGAGGATGACATCAAAGTACGTGTTTTTGGGATTGACGTGATTCCCCTCAACATTAGAGGGGGCAACCGTGAATTGACACTCAGACGTAGAGAAGCCACATGGATCATGCGTCTACAAAGCGTGGAACATGGGCTAAACTACGATCCTGAGCTTCAATTTTTCTTGGGTGACTAGACAGCACCCCTGGGGACCCAGTAACTGCAAACACTAACCGAAATTTTTTGTTTTTGAATATCAGCCAGGAACTCACAGTGTTAAACTCAGACACCGCTAGAGATGTTCATAACCTTCTATGAAGAGAATGATGTCACTGATTGTATGTACTGTGTGACACAGAATTTATTATGTACTGTTCTATGTAATGTTTGACTCGTACTGTAGTCTGGCATATGCAATTAACCATAACGCTTGAGAATCTCGATTGAAATGAATTCATGTCAGAAACATGAGGAGGGAGTTCACAAATAAGTGCTGATAGTGGTGCACCTTCACTCTTGTGGCAGCTATGTCATCTTTTGGCTCTCCTCACACCATACCACGTTAATGAGCACCGGGCAGCAATAGCTGCTGACATTTACCTTTTTTTAGGATCAAATTTCTTGGAACAATAATTGGAATAAGCACGCTCACTCATCCAGTATAGACACGCATCTTTTCCTGGGCCAAACACTGTGAGTTTAATGCACAACTTTATCCTTGGTAACACGAGAATATCTCATTATATATACATCTCCATAAACATCTTCCCTCTTAAACATGGCGCCCTGTTCTCGACAGCAAATACTCCGACATCTTCGATGTCTACTATTCCTATATAGCAACCCCTCCCACTAGGTCACGTGTTCGTACACGAGAGACGACGACCGGGAACCAAAGGAGGAGGGATACCATACCACGGGTAAGCCGTTATATTTCGCCCCTCAACTGGATATATATAACTTTTTTTTTTTCCTCCTTCTAAAGTTAACTTTTGAAGCCCATAGAACCGGGCTCTCACATATCTAATATGTGCGCATACAATCCTTTTACTCTCTACAGCGCACCGCCACAGAGGAAACGCACCCGTTTCCTGCGAGCATCTCAACAGATGGATCCCCTCCCGGCTACCGCCTGATACACACCAGTATTCAGGTACTCCCTTACTCTGAACCGTGGAGGCCTACCACTAACTCGACTTATAATGTCAATTGGAACACCGTGTCATACGACACTTCTAGCCGTATAACTTTTGCAATTTTTTTTGCCTTTCTCTCTTAACAGAGTGCTAAAACTCGAAGATTTTCTTCTAACCAATAAGGCAGAATATAAGAAAAAAGTGCTTTTTGCACGTGACTCTTTTGGACATACGCTTCCTAATCAGTCACAAACTGATTCTGAAAAACTAGTGGTAAGGACACCGTCCACGCTGTCCTCAACTAATTCTACTAAATAGATGTCCTCGGACATCCCCCGTTTTAATGCCTCCTTAATGATCTTTTTTGTTTCTTCCTCTAGTCTCTCTCCTATCTACTTATATAGAACACGAACACGAAGTCCAGACTAACTTTCAACCCATACTTTTGAGTTGAGCTCTAAGGTAATTAGTTCACCATGTAGAGAGAGACCCTTTTTTTTTTTTTTTTTTGCGCTTAGAGAAAAAATGTGTTTGCCTTTAACTTATAACGGTTACTACCTATTTCCTACGCTAAACTACGCTTCCGTTAGATCCTATCACCAATAATTATACACATCACTTCACTTTAGAATTTTTTTTTTTCTCTTGGATGCTTCACCACCTCACAAACCTTCGGATTGTAGGATCACTGTGTTTGTATAAACAATGACCACACACTCAGACGTTATATCACCGAACTTCACGACTGTGCACCGCCACTCAAGGATAACCACCCACATCCTTGTGGTGGCACACTCCCTAGATCGTGAGCGTCATCACCATGCACTACCACCATGTGCGAACATACACGCACGTCACTACTGCATGTTGGATGCACTTCTGTCACCATTTGCAGTATGTTACAGTGATATGACGCATAACTGAATACGCATATGTTATTCTTGTACCACCAGCCCTGAAGAGTCGTGTTGACTCAACTGTACACGACGAAACACGTGTCGGCTTTTTGTGATATTCCTCAAGTCTGGAGAAAATAAACCATCATCTTGCTGTGACTAGGACCACACCAAAGAATCTGCTTCTGTTCTTTGATTCTCATTAGTCATTGTACTGTTTCTGTGATACTTTATTGTAGTTGCGAGAGCATAGCCTTGTAAACCCCTGGGGTATGTCTCAAGAGATGAAGCAAGTGGTATGTGAACAGCATGGTATGTACACAAGTGTGTTCCCTGCCCAGGTAGTGTAGAATAGATAGGTGTGTTCACTATCAATGAGATTTGCTATTCCAAAAGGTTAACACAGTAGAGTGAATTAAATTACTTCAAGTTGCAATAGTGGATCACAGTGGGGCAGCCTCATAATGTTTCCTCTCATTGGAGACACAATGACAAACCCTCTCCTGTGGAAAAAAGGGATTTGTCATTAATATCTTAGAAATGCCACTTCTAGAAAGCTGGTATTTCTGTGCTCTAAAACTCTTTGTGTACATTTTAGCTTGACTCCGGGTCCACACTGGAGGCTGGGGGAGCACATCTGTTCATTCCTCAGAGACAGCTACAAACAATGGGCATGCAACTAGAATGACAGACCTCTGCCATCTCAGGGTCTGGCTGGATAGATTGGTGGGAGAGGTTTTGACATCTGGCCTCTGGGAAGCCAGATCATGGCCCCAATAAAGATTAAGATCGGCATTCCATGGCCCCATGGCAGACAGGACTGAAATTTAGGGGAGATATCTGTGGTTCATACGGAAACCGTCTGAACTATCCGCAACTTTATAGGCACACTACAGTATAACCACTGGTGCCATACTTCAGCAAGGTAGAGATACACCTGTGGGGATGCGGGACTGGAGATCCTGGAACTGCGTGGTGCACACTGCCAGAGGAATCTGTTCTGCACAAGGAGGATTACTGCCACTGGAAGGGAGCGTGCACCCTTCCTGAATAGTGGCTGACCTGGGCTGACCACCTACTGCTATGTGACACCCTGAAGTGTGCTCTCCAAGAGCTTGTTAGCTTCCCCCTGTTCTCTTGTAGCGGTCTTAGGGACATCATTGGCCTCCCACGAGGGACTCACACTGTCTACTTGTGACACCAGGAGAGCGAAGCCCTCTTAATTGTCCACATCGTCTGCTGGATCCCAACTGGTAGCACAGCATGAGAGTGGAACTAAGTATTGTGCCTGGAAACAGAGTTCCATCAACACATATAAAGTATCTTGTTGGTGGTGAGCGGAGGATTCACCGGATGCAGGACTCAGCTTGGCCAGCTTTGTCGATCATGCCACATCTCTCTTGTACTCAATGCCGACTGCATGCTCATTGTGTGGTGTGTCCGATTCACATGTAGCAACCCTTAAAGGTGAGGGCGTACCCGAAGAAGTGCCTCATTCTATCTCATGTGGCTCTGCTGAACTTGCATAATAGACAAAACAGGGCACTCACAGGTGGCGACCTGTGGGACCCGGAGGGTTGAGAGGTCTCCTCAACAGTTGAAGAGGGGTTAAGGATACGTCCTCCCTTGTAAACTCAAAACAACAAAAGAGTATCCTGCCTGAGGTTGCAGGTATAGTAGTATATCCTACACAAGACACGGGTTGGGGGCTATCTGGTACACCCCTAGTGGGTATGTTGGATCCGCATGACTGGTGCAGGGAAGGAAATAAATTCTTTTTTTATATATCATTAGGTTCAACCTGACTCCTAGAGGTCAGGGTTGGCTATTTCAAGGAGCACTTAGGGACAGAGGGTGACCATGGCGGCGTAACTACATTTTAAAAAGCCCTCACCTTCTCCTAGTATCCATTTATTAGTGGAGATGGTGGGGAAAGCTAAAATAAGGTAAGGGGTAATGTGGATATTATGGTCCTATGACCCTATGATTTGTTAACCGACATGTTTCAGCCCCACACTTAGGCTAACAATGTCCTGGGCTTTCATCGGGGTATCAAATAAACACGTCGCTGGTGAATTGATTGCAGAACAATGTAATGCATTTTTATATATGGGCAGTGTTAATACTTGCCCATCCGGAATTAGAGTTTCTGTTGCAAAACCTATAAATGAAATCTATGGCAAACATTATATAGAGTTTTTCATCAATGTCGATATAGGTGGCGGTATATACCACAAATGTGAAAAGAATGGGGCATGCATATCCCACTGCATGTGTGTGCACTACACCAACTCATACTGGAGTCAAGTGCATTAATTCCCTGTGAACCTTCATTGCTAACGTTATGGAGTGCCTGTTTATTCTCCATTAGCAATCATAGATTCACCCACATAGCTTGTGTGGATAAATCTTAGGGCAGGAATATAGTGGCCTTTATATGTGATTGTTCACTACTCCTATCCATGTAAATCAAGCATATTTTGTGACATGTAAAACATACTTATACCCGCAAACATGGACAGACAACACACACATTTAGAAACTTGTATCCACCAGCTTTTATACATATGCATAGTGTTGCTTGTGTACTGATACTCACCCAAAACTAATGGGTGTCGTACATCTCAGGAGAAAGGGTGGGGTTCCCTATAGTCACACACTATGGGAGGAATTGGTGAGATAAAAGGGGAGAAAGAATCAGCGATCAAGAGATTGCCTGTTAAGGTGCCCCTGCTCGAATTAAAGGAGAATCCCTGTTCAGAACAGCGAGTAAAAACATCATCACTTACTTCGTCAAGGGATTTCCACGGCTATTTGCCTAGACTCGTCCTCATCCTCCCGGCTTTGGTAGCGATGTGCTGGGAAGACGCTGATATTTACATGCTTCTTCCTCATGGGCGCAGGTGGCTGCCGCATCACCTGGTCTGCGTGCAATGACTAGCGTGCACATCAGAGGACGTTGATTCCCATTGAATCATGGGTGATGTGGTCAAAGCACTTATCTGTTTGGGATTCTCAATCACAAAGGGGGGCAAGTGTATAAATATAATCCAGTTAAACAATAGAGATTGGCATTACAACCAGAAGTGTTCTATCAGCTTAGAGCAATAGTCGGGTGTATATTATCCCTATTGCGTCTGTTACGAAAATGGACTGGGAGTTATAGTGGTATTTATCTAGACTATAAGGCGTGTTTACAGTGAAAAAAGGCCAATAATCTTAAGAAACCTATGTTAAAGCAAATTGAGAGATGGAAAGATTATATAGACAGGGTGGTATACGAAGGTTAAAAAAACAGGGTCAAACCTCTTCTTCATTTCACTGGGTGACCGCTCATGTTAGTGCAGTCACAGTGTAAATGTTAGCTGTGGGCCGCTGAAGAGAGTGACGTCAAGCAAAGGGAGGACATTAGGTATATTTGTTATAGACAAAGGCTATTGGTATTGGCTGTTGTGTTATTCTAGGTATTAGCTCTCACTGTTGATAGGTAAGAATGTGTTCAGTCATTCCCTTACCCTTACCTTGTTTAAGCTTTCCCCACCATCTCCACTAATTATGGGATACCTAGGAGAAGGTGAGGGATTTTTAATCTATAGTTAAGCCCCCTGGTCACCCTCTATCCTTAAGTTCTCCCTGAAATATGTCGAGCACACCCTGACCTCTAGGAGTCAGGGTGAATCCGATGATGAAGCATGACACGAGTAGAGTATGTGAGGTTTATATATAAAAATATTATTTTTCCTTTCCCGCACCAGTCATGCAGAGCCAGCATAACCACTAGGGGTGTACCAAATAGCCCTCCTACTCCTGTATTGTATAGTATATACTACTATCCCTGCACCTCAGGCGGGATACTTTTCTGCTGAACTTGACCCTGTGTGTGTGACCGGTATTGTCTGGTGCAACATGTATTAATGTGTACCAGAAGTTGTGCCTCATTTCCAGGGAGGTACGAATTTGCAGCTCTTAATTGTGTGTGACTGGAATTGTCCGGTGTGACCCATATCAATGCGCACCCAATGTTGTACCTCATTTCCAGGAAGGTGGGGAGGAGCGGATTTATGTTCCATGGTGCCTCAATTGCCAGGGTGCTGCTTTGATCAATGTATGCCTGACAAGGTGCCTCCTTCTTCCGAAAGGCTCCACTGAGTCATCCCCATTCATTGATTGTTCTTTTTGTGCCCTCAGTAAGGTGGACCAACTGCCCTCTTCTCACCCGGCCTGACGACTTTGTGTTGCCTGGTATTGCCTGGATTATGCCTGGGTGGTGAGAGTAATTGACTGGGCTAAAGAACGTTTCCAAGAATAATCAGAAATGGGTTATGAGACAGCGTGACCCCCCATGTGCTACACAGAACTGGGCTGCTGCCAAAAGGCACAGTGTGGACTCCTTTGATTGAACGACTATTGCCCCCAACCTTCTTCTGCTCTGCATCCTGTGGGTGAACTTCCCGAATAGTGGTCAAAACTCCATTTGTTGACTGCTGCCTAATTAGCCCTGCTACCTACCCCCACCTTCTTCCCTGGGACCCTGACTAAGTATTACTCCAGCCGCAATCAGCCTAGAAACAGTGGGGAGGTTTTCTCAGTCTCCAACCTGTGGGTGTAGGGTAGTCATGGTTGGGTGAATGGTGGAGGAGGGCTTGGACCACAGGGTCAGCTTGTGCATTGTTAACTGACCTGTTGGATATCAGTTGTTCCGCATTATAGTGCTATGTGCATGTTTGTGCGAGTGCAAACCAAATAGAAGGCCTGATATCTTTGGCACTGCGTATCAGTGATGAGTGAGTGTGTGGGAGTGACTGAGTGTTATTAATTACACCATGCGGTGATGTTGCTTTACACGTAGATTCCCTGCTAAAGGAACACTATGTTTGACTTTGGCTTTACCCTTGTTGCCTTGTCCCACGGTGCTGTTTAAAAGTGTTGTAACTATCTATGCGTAAGTATTTCTGATATCGTTGTGATCTGGGGCGCACCATATAACTGTGTGGTATGGATTTATAATAATTGCCAGGGGGAGCCTTGTTTTGACAATGTTTTGCTTGGCAAAAGGTTGATGGGGGTTAAAGTAGGATCTTTCCCAAGTGTGCATATTGCCGATTTATGCCTAGAAATACATGATGTTTATTGCAGCCGCGGGCCGTGGAGGGAGTTACGGTGGGGCAGGGAGGTGGGAGGGTGGAGGGAGCTAAAAACTGGCATATGGATAATTGCAGGTAAGTACACAATTTTATTAATAAAAACGAATTTCGTAGCGCGCACTGCATTGCAAAATGCGATGCTGTGCGCGCTCCCTCCACCCTGCCCCTCCTCCTCCCCGCCTCCCTGCCCTACCGTAACTCCCTCCACGGCCCGCGGCTGGTTTATTGTGTTAATTAATGTATGTGTTAAATACAAACTTTATTTATATACACCATGTGTGAAGTTTCTTTTGTGATGTTCAGTGTATTTATTGTGTGAGAGTGCTGTGCCAGTGCTTTACACGTTGCCTCTGTGATAAGCTTGACTGCTCAGTGCTAAGCTGCCCAAGCGCGAGGGCAGGTTATACAGTTAGTGTAATCACCTACCCCTGACTGGAGTACTAGGTTCTGCCAACAAGAACGTGCCATTTCTAACAGAGGGTATTAAGAAGGGCATTAGTAAGCACCGTTCTGTTATGGTGATGATCCTAAATGCGAGAAAAAT
This sequence comes from Lissotriton helveticus, assembly GCF_964261635.1. NCBI lineage: Eukaryota > Metazoa > Chordata > Amphibia > Caudata > Salamandridae > Lissotriton > Lissotriton helveticus. The sequence continues at coordinate 1,135,048,457 of NC_136069.1, read as the reverse complement.
ATCATAACTACTGATGCTAGTGGAACATGGATTGGGGCAGTGTTGACCCAGGTTGATGCAGTAGGAAAAGAGTGGGTAGTGGCATTCGCATCAAGATCATTTACACCCCAGAGGAGAAATACTCTGTTATAAAGAAACTCTGGGGTGTGTTTGGGGTCTTCGCCATTTCCGGCAATTTGCTTGGTGACCAAAAGTAGTTCTTCGCACAGATCACAAACCACTATGCAAAGTACTTACCACACTGTTGCTGACGGTTTAAGTAGGTTTCCTTTGCCTTTTGTAAGTAAACAGCCTGATGAATGCAATGATTGTTGGGTGGCAGAATTAGGGACCAAGCATTTAGAACGACTGAGACTAAATCTGATGTTATTTTGAGCAGAATTATGAATATGAGCAAAGAGGGATGGCCAGAGAGAAGAACATTTGCTGTTGATTTTGCTGCGCATTGGAAAGTCAGGAATTAATTATCTGTTGAAAATGGTCTGGTGTTCAAGAGTGGGCGTTTGATGCCACCAATTTCTTTAAGTGAAAGGATAACTCAGTGTCATTAAGGCCACCTGGGCATAGTTAAAACGAAGAGTAGAGTGAGTTGTCTATATTGGAGGCCAGGGATGGACAGGGTAGTGGAAAAACCGGTGAGAGATTTCTCAAAGTGTGTCAACTGAGATAAAACTCAAGTAGCTTTAAAACCTCCTTTACATCTCATTAAAATGCCTGATGCCCCATGGGAAAAATAGGAAATGATATTTTTGGAACAGCACTGTATACAGAAGTAAAGGCAAAATATGCCATAGTTGTAGTAGTTTTTATCCAAATGGCCGGATTTAAAGATTGTGGAGGTAGCAGACTCTAGAGCGGTCATAATATTCTTAGAAGACAGTGTATATAGGGAAGGCTTACCCAAAACCATTATCAGTAACAATGGTAGTCAATTCATGTCAGTTAAGTTCAAGAAATGTGCAAAGAATTTTGGAATTACTCACAAACCACATCCATTTACCATCCCAAGGGGAATGGTTCTGTTGAATGCTTTAATCATGCGAACAAAGAAACATGCTAATGTCCAATAGTAACAATCTTAATGGGAGAAAGAAATTAAGCAAACAGTATGTACATATAGGATCACAGAATGTACTTCCTCAGGGAAGGTACTGTAGTGTTTTTATCTGGGAACCTGAATCGATATTTCTATTTTATGTCCGGTTATAATCGATAATATCAATACAACGGCATAGTAATCATATCCATAATTCAGTCGTAGCACATGCTGTCACATTAAGCAAGACTACTTCCCCGGCCCCCTAGAAAGTACACCGAGTTCTCTAAACAAAACCAAGCCTCCAGCAACCTGGGAAATCCCCCTTGCTTTTGTTTTGATTTCGTCCTAGAACTCCTGTAAAGCACTGTAATAACGGCCAGTTCTTAGTGATATCTTTATTGACATCTTATGTCCAACCTTACGTCAAACCCAGGCACCTTTCAGGTATAAATATACCAACGTTGCCTTAAGCAAGACACGGTGGTGGTTTTGGAGCAGAGTAGCTATCTACTTGCCCGAGAGCCCAGCTGATGCGAGAGCCGACGGACGCTGCCCCTCCTCTTTGACGCACTGAGAGAGACGCTGTCTTTTCTCCTGCCAAGAAATCCAGGTACGGTGTTTCCAGATACCTTCGCGGGTTACTGGGATATCGAGTCCTGAGAGATACAAGACCTCCTGCTTTCTATTACCCAGGTACGGAGCTGACTAAACCCTTAAAGAGAATTCTTGAGTCAGATTCTTGGCAAAACAAACTTAACTTAAACTGCTACTTACTTACTCCTTCCCACGTATTAGGCTTAGGTCAGGTACACTGTGGTAGGCGTATTTAGAAGCACCAGTTGAGTACGATTAGTCAATGTATATATGTTATCTATTTTATAGTGTCATATGGCTAAGAAACCATATCTTTGCTTTTACAGTATTATTTTATAATTCTCCTTTTACTGTACGCACTTTACTTTTTCTATGAGTATTGCAATTGTGGCAATTAATTTCTCTTGTATGAGGAAGAAGACTACTCAATAAATTATACCTTTTATTGAAAACGCCCGTCTCTCTTTTCTCTGCATTCTGGTGAAACTAAGTACGCACATTTGACTGAGTGAAATAGCTGTCGTTTGTTTTCACACGACTCTAGAGATACACTCTTATTCAGGGAGAGCAAAGTTGTCATGTTTTATGGTTGTCAGAAGCTAATCCCTTCTTGTCTATCCAGGGAGGTTAAACTCCTCCTCGTTTATTCGAGAAAGTTTCTAGTGACCTCTGAGCTAGCTGGCAAACCTTAAGTCTAATATAGTCAGTAGAGACCTAGTCGACCTCAGTCCTACGTCTACACTGCTGAATATATTATTCCAATGCGCAGAGCCTATTGGGAATATAGGAACTACACTACAGTACCTTTCCATCTCATGCAGGGAAGAGATCCATAGCCTAAGGACAATTTGGGGTGTTTGATCAAAATGAATGAAATAACTGTGCCAGGGGAGTTGGGGAGGAACACGTTAAATAATGGAAAGGCAGTGTATAAGTCCAGATATGTCTAAAAACATGGGACTAAAAGATCTGAGCTCTGAGAGAGTAAAAAACAGAAAGGCTGGTAAGAAAAGGTGAACGCATATTTTCTAAACGTTTGCAAGTAAAGAAAGTTTTATGCAATGCTGCCTTACTAAGTAATGGTAAAGTTTGGCATGCAAGTAGAATGGTTTTGTGCAATGGTAAAGTCAGCAACAGGATGTCTGAGAACAGGTGTACACATGGTTGTAATAAGTTTGATTGGTTAAACGAGGAAGTGGGAAGTGGAAAGAAGCAAATTGACAGTGAGAATGTTAACAGGGAATGGTGTAATAGTTTTCATGAGAGTATCACCAAAAAGAGTTTCACTAGGTGCACTTAATGTCAATAACACAGTTACTCATTCTTCCATCATTACAATGAACAACAATGATGCATTTGCTAGATCAGGAAGAAGAATTGTTAAACCTCCCTACTTGCATGATTTTGTGAATGAGAATTGTAGTGGCACTCCATCTTGTTTATTATTGCTTTATCTTTAATAAGGGAGGATAATTTCAATGATTCTCATTGTATGATTTGGAGTTCCCTATTGCACTATTTAGTAACAGTTATGTTCTTTATAATATTTAGATTTGGTGAAACTGTTATGTTTACTTATAATATTGTATTATTAATGTTTTATCCTTATTCTTATTTTCTTTATGGAATTCTCTATATACTATAGGTTCCTTCTTTTTTTTCTAGTAATTAGCCCTTAACAATTTTAAAAGGGAGGGGGATGTGCTGTGTTCTAGAGTTTAGGGTTTAATAGTAGTAGTAGTAGTAGTAGTAAATACATTATTCAGTACTTTTTGCCACATATATCATCATATAAAATACGTATTCCATTATAATATACTACAGTACAATCACATCATCCATAAGAACAGATGGTGCAAAGACAGAAAATCGAGTTATAAATTTCGAGTTCCATAAATATCGAGACATAAATATTGTGGGTCAGAAATGTCGACAGCAAGAATATCACAGTCAAGAATATCGATTTAAGGTAAGTAATATCGATTTAAAAAATATCAAAGAGTTTAATATCAGTTGCAAAAATATAGTTGCTAAAAATATTGTTTTTATTATTGCTATGTATTTAAGTATATTTTTTATATGTATGTGATGTGTGTTTTTTATATAATAATTGTTAGAATTTTAAAATATGTGTTATTTTTGTAGTTATTTTTTTTTTTTTAATCAGAATGTTGCCCTTTTAGTTCTGTAGCAGGTTGTGGGTTTATGGGGGAATAGGGTGAGAAGTAATTTAATTATATTAAAGTTATTCATTTATTTTCATTTTACTTTTGCATTTTTAGTTCTGTAGAGGAATGTGGGTTTATAGAGGAATAGGGTGGGAAGTAATTTAATTATATTAAATGTATTTATTAACTTTTATTTATTCATATTTAATAATTTAATGTATTCATATTTTTTAACTGAGATGTGATAGTGTTAAATGTGTATATTAAATTATTATCAACAAAGTATTAATAGGCAGTTATTTAAATGTAATTAAATAATTGGTAATTAATTAGGGTAATCGTGTTATTAATTTTAGGTGTGTGTTGTGGTGTTCATAGGTGTAAAGGGTGGGAAGTAATTTATTTTTAATGTATGAATTATTAATTGGTTGTTGATTAATTTTAATTAATTATTTGGTTATGAATTTTAGTAATTGTCTAATTAATTGTAGGTGTGTGTTGTGGTTGTTATAGGGGTATAGGGTGGGAAGGGTGGCAAGTAATTTATTTGTATTGATGAATTAATAATTGGGTGTTAATTAATTTTTAATAATTAATTGGTAATTAATTATGGTAAATGGGTAATTAATTTTAGGTGTGTGTTGTGGTGTTTACAGGAGTAAAGGTTAGAAAGTAATTTATATTTCATGAATTAATATATAGTTGTTAATTAATGATAATTATTTGATATTTATTTTGGGTGGTTGTTTATTTTTGTGTGTGTTGTTTTTACTTTTAAATGGTTATTACATTTAAGTACTTAAATATTAGTTGTTATTAGTAATAGTTATATATTTTAAAATAAGTTTTAATTGTGTTTTATTATTTTATAGTTTAATTTAGGTGTATGTTGAGGATTTTATAATGTTAAAGTTTGTGTAGTTAATTATTGGTTATTAATTTTTTTAATTATTAATATTTTTAATTGATTATTAAGTATGTTAATTATGTCAATATATTTAATTAAAAATGTTGAACTGTTTTGTTATTGGTGTGGTGTTATAGGGTAGGAAATAAAATAAATACATTTATGTTTTAATTAATTTTTTGGTTTGTAAATATTTTCTAGTTAAAAGAATAATTCTTTTGTAAATGTATTTAATATTTTATTTTTAAATAATATTTTTAGGTTTTTGTTATATGTAAGTAATATTTAATAAGTATTCTTTTTTATATATTTAATATGTTTCATGTTTATTTTTTAAATATTGTTTATGATTTCTTTCTTCCTATTATTATTTTTGTTCAGTGTTTGATAGTGAATAGTAAAGAAAATGTCTCAGCTATCCAACACTTTTCCTACTGTTGCATTTACTGGACTGGGAATAGTCATTTGTACCCCTCCGCTCTCCAGCACTACTGTTGCGCCCAGTGGAGTGGGAATAGTATTTTTTAACTCTCTGCTATCCAATACGTATTCGACTGTTGCACTCAGTGGAGTGGAAATAGTAGTTTTTACCCCTCTGCTATCCAACACTTCCCCACTGTCGCTCTTACTGGAGTGGCAATAGTAATTTTTTCTCCTCCCCTATCTGACACTTTCCCTACTGTTGCTCTCACTTTTATGGGAATAATATTTTTTTCCCCTCCGCTATCCAACATTTTTCCTACTGTTGCTCTCACTTTAGTGGGAATAGTAATTTTTACCCCTCTCCTATCCAACACTTCCTCTACTGTTGTACTTACTGGAGTAGGAATAGTAATTTTTCCCCTCTGCTCTTCAGAACTTTCCCTACTGTTGCAGTCTGTGGAGTGGGAATAGTAAGTGTTACCCCTCCGCTATCCAACACTTTCCCTACTGTTGCTCTGACAGGAGTGGAAATAGTAGTTTTTACCCATCCGCTATCCAACACATACCCTACTGTTGCTCTTACTGGAGTGGGAATGGTAATTTTTACCCCTCCGCTGTCCAACACTTTCCCTACTGTTGCACTTACTGGAGTGGGAATAGTAATTTTTTCCCCTCCGCTATCCAACACTTTCCCTATTGTTGCTCTCACTGGATTGGGAATAGTAATTTTTACCCCTCCCCTATCCAACACTTTCCGTACTGTTGCACTCTTTGGAGTGGTAATGGAAATGTTTACATCTTCACTAACCAACACTTTCCCTACTGTTGCTCTATGAGTGGGAATAGTAATTTTTCCTCCTCAGCTCTCCAGCATTTCCCCTACTGTTGCACTCAGTGGAGTGGGAATAGTCATTTTTACCACTCCGCTATCTAATACTTATTCTACTGTTGCACTCAGTGGAGTGGGAATAGTAATTTCTACCCCTCCACTATCTAACACTTTCCCTCCTGTTGCTCTTACTGGAGTGGGAATAGTAATTTTTACCCCTTCCCTATCCAACACTTTCCCTACTGTTGCTCTTACTGGAGTGGGAATAGTAATGTTCCCCTCCGTTTTCCAACACTTCCCCTACTGTTGCACTCTTTGGAGTGGGAATAGTAATTTTTACATCTTCACTATCTAATACTTTCCTTACTGTTGCACTTACTGGAGTGGAAATAGTATGGTTTACCCCTCTGCTATTCAACCCTTTCCGTACTGTTGCACTTACTGGATTGGGAATAGTATTTTTTTTGCCCTTTGCTATCCAACACTTTCCCTACTATTGCTCTCATTGGAGTGGGAATAGTCTTTTTACCCCTCCGCTATCCAACACCTTTCCTACTGTTGCACTCACTGGAGTTGAAATAGTAAATGTAATTATTTTGCTATCCAACACTTTCTCTACTGTGGCACTTATTGTATTGGGCAATTTAAGTTTAAATATTTTTTTATAATATAATGTTTTAATTTATTCTTGAATTTTTTTATATTTTAAATTATGTATATATTTATATATTTGTAAACATTTTAAATACATTATAGATTTGTTTATTAATTATTTTAAAGTAGATATATATGTATAAATTATTATGTTTATGTGTTTATTTTTATATTAAGTTTATTTGTTATAGTTTGTAAAAATGTATATTACATTTAATTTAATTTGTTACATTTAACAATAATGTTTAATATATTGTATGTTTATTATTTTATTTTATATGTATATTTAAATTGATATTTTTACATGAAATTTTTTTTTCAATCTTTTTGTACTTACCTGTTTCGGTGTAGGATTCGATATTTTTGTATTCTTTATATTTTTTTCGATATTTAGGACATCGATATTTTTTACATCGCTTTTCAGTGAACTAGAACAGATAATAAAAGTATGATAAAAATTCATTTAAATCAACTGCATTCACTATTCTTCATAAAGTGCAAGTACATAACTGGGCCACTCATTGTGAACAAGGATTTCAGTAGCTTCATAATGATTTCATGGTCATATGGAGAGCTGGGATTTCGAAAACTGGGAATATTTCTGCTAAACCTCCAAGTCTCCAGTATGTCTGCCCCTTTAGATATTGCATTCCACATTCATTTAGTATGTCCTGAACAATGCAAACCCCTTAGTATCCTGTCTAGGCCAGGGGTGTTTCCTTTTTTACTTGATTTAATAGCTGCTAGTGTTTCTGTTGTAGTGAATGTGGCTATGGGGACAGTTTCCTCAGTATTACAATCAGGCATCCCTCCCTTCACAGCACTATTACTTTCAAGTATCTCTCCAGAGGAGTATATGCTGGTAAAGTGCTGTTCTCAACTATGGGGCTCAATATGGAAGTCATCTTCACTTACAATAAAGGGTACCCCTAGGGCAAGCAAATGCCCAAAAAATCTAGTATCTTTCATTTTCACTCACTAACTAGTGCTCTCAAATAAGTTTCTTCCCTCTTTTTCCTGGCTTGGGCCTGTTCCTTTTCATATGTCTTCCTCCCAAAAATTATAGCAGTTCTGCACCCACATTTTATAGCACTCATCAGATTTCCTTCACCAAGCTTATAGTTGTTATCAAACCACTCCAGGTCCTTTGTTCTTATGCTCTGCACTTTAACTCTGAAAAAGATCTCTTGAATAATAGACTCGAGAAGATATCCAATCAATCAATCAGTGTTCTGTAAAGCACGCTACTCACTTGTTAGGGTCTCAAGGCGCTGGGGAGGGGAGGCTGTGTTGGGGTCATTTGAAGAGCCAGGTCTTGAGGTCTTTCATGAGTTGGTCTAAACTAAGTCTGAGTTCGCCGGAGGTAGATGGGGAGCTTGTTCTGAGTCTTGGCTGCAAGGTAGGAGGAGGACCTTCCACCCGCTCTGTTCCTGTAGAAGTGTGGGACGGTAGCAAGGGAGAGGTTGGTATATTTAAATTGATATTTTTACATAAAATTTTTTTTTCAATCTTTTTGTACTTACCTATTTCGGTGTAGGATTCGATATTTTTGTATTCTTTATATTTTTTTCGATATTTAGGACATCGATATTTTTTACATCGCTTTTCAGTGAACTAGAACAGATAATAAAAGTATGATAAAAATTCATTTAAATCAACTGCATTCACTATTCTTCATAAAGTGCAAGTACATAACTGGGCCACTCATTGTGAACAAGGATTTCAGTAGCTTCATAATGATTTCATGGTCATATGTCACCTAGTTATGTGACGCTAAAATCATTTTGAACATTGTTAATAAATGTGCACCTTATACGCCAGGCCTGTAGTAGGAACCTGGATATTGCAAAAAGCACCCACCCAATATTTTTCGGATTGTATTATGTGCATTTTCTCCGCATACTGTACCAGGGATAATTACCGACACAGAGGGACAATTCACTTGGTCCTGGGTTTTTGAAACGAGGGGATAGAAGAACAAAAAGTGTTCCACTGTTTCAGTGCAAGATCAGCATGAAGGGCATGGGGTGATATTCTACTTGACTGCCACTTATTCCTGAGCTCGTTCACTGGGAGAATTCCATACCTGAGTTTCAGGAAATGCGATCTAGCCAAAAGCGGGTCTATTTGATCTAAAATTTGTTCAAAAGCTGGAAAACATTTCACATACATGAACTGCTATGTTGAGATGCTATGTGTCATTGAAAGTAAAGTCCAATATCTATCCTTCAGATGCAAACCCATCACCTTGCTAAGGTTTTCAGGTTTATCCCACACATTTTGCTAGCCAAGGTCATACAACTAAGTTTTATCTGTTTAAACGAAGGTATTACCAGTTGTTTGTCCATGTTTTTAACTTCAGTCACATCCTAATTCACCTGATTCTGGGACCTAACCAACCAAAGCTTTAACCAATATAACAGTAGTTTCAGGGCATCACTTTTTACAATATTTCTCAGCTCTAAATTGAGTCACATGGCGATAAGTGGGGTTCTTGTGGGCAAGGAATCTTTTCTCTTTTGGCTCAAGGACACTGGTTTTGTCATTGCCCCATATTTCAGCCCCAAACAAGGCTGCACCTAATCCCTTGGCACAATAGATTTCGAGAGCTGGGAATATAGGACGGAAATTAGACCTATGCAGTTTTTTCCTAGTTGCAGACTCAACATGCTATAAGGACATCTAGCTTTTCAGAATTTAAAGAAAACCTTGATAAGTTACTTGACAATCTTACACCCAAGTAATCAAATTCCTTAACTTGTGCAAGATTGATAGATCCCACTCAAACCTTCCCCCTAAAGGTCTTATGCGACCGAAACACCATAAACTTGGTTTTGGTGACATTAATTTCCAAGCCAAACCTGGAACATGCCTCTGAGAATTTGTCTAGCATGCTTTGCAATTCCTTAGGTGTTTCTGAGATTACCAGAGTATTGCCAGTGAATAAGAGGGCTGGGATTTGCTTGTTCATTACTCTTGGGTAATCCCCATTACAGTTGTATAAGGTATTAATTCGGCCAGAGTGTGAACAGGGCTCGGGTCAGGACTCACCCTTGCCTCACCCCCATCAATATAGCTATACAATCTGATAACCTTCCCATCTCTTTCAATGTTGGCCATAGCTTTCCTCTGGGGATCAAATCAAAAGATGACTTTTGATCCATGAAAACCACGTACAGGTACCCTTTATTGATAACAACAATTTTCTATGATACCAATAGGAACTGAAGTACTTGATCTGTGGCACTCGTGGATGCCCAAAATCCAGCTTGTAAGTTAGACAATACTTGCTTGTCATCCATCCGTGGTTGAATTTTCCCCAAGAGTTGTTACAAAAACATTTTGGGGCATATCAATCAGGATAATGGGCAGATAATGGGTGGGGTCACGCTGATCCACTTTTTTCAAAACTGGGAATATTTCTGCTAAACCTCCAAGTCTCCAGTATGTCTGTCCCTTTAGATATTGCATTCCACATTCATTTAGTATGTCCTGAACAATGCAAACCCCTTAGTATCCTGTCTAGGCCAGGGGTGTTTCCTTTTTTACTTGATTTAATAGCTGCTAGTGTTTCTGTTGTAGTGAATGTGGCTATGGGGACAGTTTCCTCAGTATTACAATCAGGCATCCCTCCCTTCACAGCACTATTACTTTCAAGTATCTCTCCAGAGGAGTATATGCTGGTAAAGTGCTGTTCTCAACTATGGGGCTCAATATGGAAGTCATCTTCACTTACAATAAAGGGTACCCCTAGGGCAAGCAAATGCCCAAAAAATCTAGTATCTTTCATTTTCACTCACTAACTAGTGCTCTCAAATAAGTTTCTTCCCTCTTTTTCCTGGCTTGGGCCTGTTCCTTTTCATATGTCTTCCTCCCAAAAATTATAGCAGTTCTGCACCCACATTTTATAGCACTCATCAGATTTCCTTCACCAAGCTTATAGTTGTTATCAAACCACTCCAGGTCCTTTGTTCTTATGCTCTGCACTTTAACTCTGAAAAAGATCTCTTGAATAATAGACTCGAGAAGATATCCAATCAATCAATCAGTGTTCTGTAAAGCACGCTACTCACTTGTTAGGGTCTCAAGGCGCTGGGGAGGGGAGGCTGTGTTGGGGTCATTTGAAGAGCCAGGTCTTGAGGTCTTTCATGAGTTGGTCTAAACTAAGTCTGAGTTCGCCGGAGGTAGATGGGGAGCTTGTTCTGAGTCTTGGCTGCAAGGTAGGAGGAGGACCTTCCACCCGCTCTGTTCCTGTAGAAGTGTGGGATGGTAGCAAGGGAGAGGTTGGCTGATTATAGGTTTCTCTTGGGTGCGTGGAAGGAGAGGCAGTTGTTGAAATATTGAGGTCCAATGTTGTGGAAGGCCTTGTATGCATGCATGCACAGCTTGTAAGTTATCCTTCTTTGGACTGGGATCCAGTGGAGCTCATGGAGGTGTTGAGTGAATTGGTTGTGCCTTGGGATATTAATGATTAGTGTAGCTGCGGCGTTCTGGACTGTCTGGAGTTTGCAGAGGTGTTTCTTGTTGACTCCGACTTAGAAGGCATTGCCGTAGTACAATCTGCTAGTGATGAGGGCATGAGTGACCATTTTCCTGGAGTCACTGGGTATCCATTTGAATGTTTGACATATTATGTGGAGGGTGTTGAAGCATGAGGAGGAGGCGGCATTGATAAGGTGATTCAATGTGAGTGATGAGTCCAGTATGTTGCCGAGGTTATGTGCGTGGTCTGTCGGGTGGATGGGTTTCTGAGGGCAGGGGGGAAACCAATTGTCGTCCCATGCTGAGGGGTTGGAGCCACGGTTGACGACAGGCAGCTCTCCTTCGTCCAGGTTGCGACGTCTTTTATCCCTTCTTGGAAGTCGTGCCTGATTATATTGGGTTACTTGGTGAGGGAAAGGATGAGCTGGGTATCAATGGTGTAGCAGACAATGTTGAGCTCATGGTTTCTAGCAATGATTGCAAGGGGGCCATGCAGACATTGAAGAGTGTGGGGCTGGGGGAGGATCATTGGGGTACTCTACATCTGGTCTCTGTTGGTTCCAAGAGGAAGGGCCGGAGTCTTATTCTTTGTGTTCTGCCAGTGAGAAATGAGCGTATCCAGTCTAGGGCCTTTCCTTGAACGCTGGCGTTGTGGAGTCTTGTTGCTAGTGTGCAGTGGGAAACAGTGTCTAAGGCTGCTGAAAGGTGCAGGAGGATGAGGGCTGCTATTTGGCCTTGATCGAGGAGAGCACGGATGTGATCTGTGGTGGCAAGGAGGGTGCTCTTGGTGCTGTGGTTGTTCTGGAATCCGGATTGGGAGGTGTCTAGGATGTTGTTTTCTTCGATGAAGGGTGCTACCTGGGTGTTGATGAACTTCTCAATGACCTTACCTGTGAAAGGAAGCAGCGAGATGGGCCTGAAATTCTTGAGTTCCGTTGGGTCTGTGGAGGCTTTCCTCAGGAGGGGGTTGACTTGGACATGAATTCAGTCATCTAGGAAAGTGGCGGTCTCGAGGGAGCAGTTGATTGTTCGGCATAGCTCGGTTGAGATGGCTGTGGGGGCCCTGTGGAAGATGTGAAGTGGGCATGGGTCTTGAAGGTGATCCTGAGTGAATGTTCTTCATGGTCTTTATGATGTCTTCTGTTGTGAGAGGGGTCCACGTAAGTAGAGTCTGTTTGGTGGTGTCGCTGGGGGCGGGATTTGGGTTGGTGCAGATGTTTTGGTCGTCAAAGTTTTCGTAGAGCGTCTTGATCTTGAGGTGAAAGACGGAGCTGAGTCTGTTGCAGAGGTCTTGGGAGGGAGGGACATCTGTTGTTTCGCTGTTGGGTTTGGCAAGTTTTTGTATGATGGAGAAGAGTTCCTTGGTGTTTTGGGCATTTGAGAGGACTCTGTCTTGGAGGAAACTCTTCTTTGTGGATTTGATCATTTGGTGGTATGCCGTGGTGGCGGTTTTGTGCGCGGTGCATGTTTCGAGAGTTTTGCTATTTCTCCACATTATTTCCTGCCACCGGCAGGAGCGCTAGGATTCTTAGAGTGCTGTGGTTTGTAATATTAAGTCTCTGACACCTCTCATGGTCTTTCAAAGCAGAAAATGGTGACATTTCCCGGGCTGCATAGTTTGCTTGATCCTTAATCTTGGTCCTAGTCAGTGGTTCTTAGCAGTTGGTGCATAGTACTTCGGGAATAACAGTAACACTTTCCCTGTCGTGGTCGTGTTGTTCCTCATGTCTCCCCTCCACCCAAAGATCTGTATCATCCGACTAGACCCCTCCCATTAGACACCAGGTCCAGTTTTTCTGTCTCAACTCTTTTTTTTGTATTTCCAGTAGTGTGTAGTGCATCAATTTTATGGCCTTTTAAAATATTCCTGTGTTCTTTGCTGCAGTTTAGAGTTTTGTATACGTACTAGATTATCTGTGCCCAACATTTTAGTATGGGTACTCAACAGTTGGAGCAGAGGGTGGAAGGAAGGTTGTAGGCACTGCTGGCTTGATCTACTTAAGAAGAATAAACCTGAATTCAACATACCTAAGGTGTCAGTGTCATCTTGGTGTTGTAACACAGAGCAGTGGGAGTGTGAAGCCAGCCTGTTAAGAAGGTGCACTGAAGATCTCAGCTGCTGTGTGATCAATTGCAGGCATGGTGTGGAGTCTTCATGGCTGATACACTCCTGGTGTCTTAGCCGTGGGGCTGATAGGCACTGACTGCTGGTTTTGCCAGGGCTGCAAGGCTGGTGCATTTGAAACTTAGACCACAGAGATCCCAGAGTGGACTCTTGTTGTATCTCGCACACCACTTCTTTGAAGTAGTAGCCCAACGTTTGTTGTGGTAGAGTGCACTTCGGTGGAGAGGACACCTGGTGGAGGGAGACCTGAATGATGCATGTTGCCTCAAGGGGCGTGTCCTTTTCTAAATGGAATGAATGAAGTGGACCGGCAAGACAACCCTTCTCACCCCTTCCATGAAAATGAAGGCTACGCTCAAGTAAGGACTGCTGTGTAAGACTAGGGATGGGCCCTGCTGGAGATCAGATCAATAAGCCTCAATCACAGTTGTAGAAAAGTGGCCCTTTTTGCATGGTTGCCGTCCACATATTGCCTGATGTTGATGCTCTTTGACTAAGGGTCCCCTGGGTTCCTTCTAACTATGTACCAAGGGCCTATGTTCTGTCCCTAAAACAGTACCTTTACAACCCTAATTGGCACATCTCTGGCCACATGTAAGAACCTTGTTATAGGTACCATGGGTACCAAGGGCCCTGTGACCAGGGAAGACCTCTAAGCACTGCAGCACCTATTGTGCCATCCTTAGAGGCCATGACCCTTAACACACACACTGCCCTTGCAGGCTGCGTGTTTTGGTGCAAAGAAAAGTGAAGAGTCGGCATGGCACACATGCCTGTGTGCCATGCCTACAACCCACTTCCTATGGTACAGGTAAGACACACCTTTAGCTGTGTGCACTATACCACTGGTGAGGGTACAGGTGCATGAGCCCTGTACCCCTACAGTGTCTAAGTCCATTCTTAGACATTGTAAGTGTAGTACAGCCATAAAGAGTATATGGTCTGGGAGTTTGTCATTACAAATTTTACAGCATCATAATGGCTATGCTGAATTCTGAGATGTTTGGGATCAAACTTCTCATCACATTAAACACACACTGATGCCAGTGTGGGATTTAATGCCAAATGCACTCAGAGTGCATCTAAGAGATGCCCCCTGAAAAACAACCTAACTTTAGTATCCTGGCTGACTGGCTGTGCGCCAGCTGCAGGGCCGGACTGGCTACCGGGCAGTTAGGAATGCTGCTGAGCTGGGGGGTGATTTCGTTAATGGGGACCTGCGTGAGCTAAACGAAATTCGTTTTGCTTTCAGTATTTCGCAGCACACGCAGGTCTCCATGGATGGAATCAGCCTCCACTTCAGTAAAATCAGGCAGCAGCTCGGCAGCATTCCTAACTGCCCGGTAGCCAGTCCGGCCCTGGCCAGCTGCCACTACCAGACATTCTTCTGAATCCTTGGTTCGAGAGCCTTCTGCTCTCTGGATCCTGGGCAGAGGTGCCAAGCCTCCTTGCCCAGGATAGGCAGGGTCCACAAAGAGGAAGCTTTAAAAGCTTTCTGCCTTTGTGAGCTGACCCAGCCATTTGCTGCTCCCAGCAAGTGGCCCTCATCAATTATACCCCCCCCACAGGAAGGAGAATCAGCAGGAAACCCAAGATAGGAGGAGAGGTGTGCCCACCTTTGCCAATCCCAACCCTCAGGTGGGGGAGGTGAGGTGAAGCACAACTCTCAGTCCCCACCATCTTGAAGATGGTGGGACCCAGCCAGCCAGAGTGAGGCTTATGCACCCTCCCACTGCAGGGTGGCCTATTAGTGAGTATACTCACCCGCAGGAAGGAAACCATTGGTATCGACCTGTACCTACCTGAAATGCCCCTAAATTTAGTATTTAGGGGCAACCCCGAACCTTGCCTTCTCAGACAAGCAAGTAGAGAAGAAGTAGGACCGAAGAGCCATGCTGAAAGGAGAAGAGGAGGACCCCAACTGCCTTTGCCCCAGCCCTACCAGCCTGTCCCGAACTCAACCTGCTCCAGCAGAATCCCGGCATGTCCTGCAGCCATCAGCCCCTCAGAACCCAGGGGACCTGCCCTGCCTCCCCTGCAAAGACTCTGGCACCTGTGAACCCCGGATTTGCTAAAAAAAACAGACTCAGGCTCAAGCCAAATCCGCAAATCTGCACCAGTCTGCACCTGATGCCCATGGCCCAACTTCGAGTGGCCCAAAACAACAAAGAGGTCTCCACAGCAATTCTGACCTGGGATCTGGGTTTCCATGACCTACCTCAAGCCACCCGACGATGCCTGCAGCCTCTACCTGAAGAATCCCCAGACCACGACCTGAGCTGGTAAGGAAAACCCAATGCCTCAAGAAACCCGACGCTGATCCAGCATCCTGCACCCAGCCACCCCTGTGCAGTTGTGGGTGCACCTTGTGTGCTAACATGGATCTCCCTTTGCCCTGAGCTTAAACCTAGGAGCATTGTTCCCCCAACCCTGTGGCATGCCCGTGAGCAGTCACCAACCGGCGGCCCAATAGGCTAACATTGGGCCTCAGCACTCTGCACCCAGCCATCCTAGTGCCGCTGAGGGTGCTATTTGAGTGCATGCTTGAACCTGGTGTATCTCTTGTTCAACACCAGAAACACAACCCTCAATACCATTTACTTATCTGCAAACCGCTAACCAAATTTGTCTCCATAGGATTGTATTCACTGTTTCAATCTGATAAAAACTTCTAAGTGCTGAGGGGTTTCTAGGGAAACATAATAAACTGTGGTTTTATGAAAAAAAATTATTTACCTTTTATCTAGGAAATGTCCCAGTTTGATATCTAGGCATATCACACTGAGTGGAAAAAGAAATGGAAAAAGTACTCTAAAATGTAATTAGAAGTAATACAAAAGTAATTGGAACTATATTTAAATATTTTTACAAACATTTAACAAAAGTCATTCTCATCCAGCTTTCTTGCTGGTTAATCTGTCTTGAAAATTACCATTCCATTTTCCTGTACCAAGTCCTGCTTGGTTCTATAAATAAAATAAAACTAAATAAATATTTTAAATACAAACAATTAGTCTGAGTTCAGTCTTTTAGTGTGTGACATCATTTCTTGCCAGAGTGTGTACAATAAATGCTTAACCCCTTCCGCGCTCATGACGAGCTCAGCTCGTCAAGAGTTACGCCGCTCGTACGCTCATGATGAGCTGAGCTCGTCATGTAACGCGGCTTTTCAAAAAACGCAGCGCGCAGCGGGAAAACCGCTAGCGCGCATGCGGTTAACACTACCCTCTGATAAAGCCTTACTGCACTACCACAAATAGAGAGTAAGATGATGTCTACTTTTACCTCTGTATACGTTTGGGGATCTAATGGGCTCTGTGCACACTATACCTTACTTTGGTGTGGTATATGCAAAGCCAGCTTCCTACAACAGTGGAAAGACAAGTTGCTGTGGCTGCCAACAAATAGGAAGGAAAGACTGGCATGAAAAGGGGCAATTGTCATGGCATTGGAGTGGGACCACTGCTGTGCCACTGAGCTGTAGAACCTAGCAGCTCATCCTGTGTTGTGATTGGCACCGGTGTGAGAGCTAGACCTCAACTGAAACGCTGTGGCATGCACAGTTGATAAGATTTGATTACACCGGATCAACCTCCTTATGAGAACACTCAACATTCCAAGGTACAACGCAGACACAAGCCGCAAAACTTTCTCTAAATGGGTCGATCATCAGAGTGGCCATGGTATGGTCGCATCTGGAAACTACTGATGGAACTTGGTGTTTTAGGTGCTGGACCACTGCTATGTGCATTGAGGTCCCTGCAGTACTCAAAAAAAAAAAAAAAAAAGTGAATATTTACTGCTATATTACAGCCTGGTGAAAATGTCTTTATCAATATGCATTATTATAAGAGCTACTTGTAGTATAAATCAATTAGGAACAATTTTGTCCAAAATGCTATAATCAGTATTAAGAAATGCAGTAATGGGATTTTATTATATGAACTGAGCTCAACGAGGCCTCACCATATTTTAACCCAGTGTTCTTTTCTGTGTGTTGCATGTTGAGTTTGTTGTGTGCTGTGCTGTGTTGGACTTGGCCCTCTCTGAAGGGTCATCCCCAAACATTTTTTACTTTACCCTCTACTTTTTCCTGAAATTCAATTTTTGTCGACTGTAGGATTCTGTGCACCTTAGCACTGCTATTGAGTGATAAAGTGATTGTGCTCTCTCCCTTAAACATGGTAAAATTGGCTTAAACCTGACTGGCATATTTAATTTACTTATAAGTCTTTTGTAGAGTGGTATACCATATACCCAGGGTCTGTAAATGAAATGCTACTGGTGGGCAGCACTTATTGTGCCACTAACTTAAGTAGCCCCATACAACATATCACACAACTGCCATTGCAACCTGAATGGAGTTCTAAAACTGCAGACTCAACTTGGTAATATAAATATTTTGCCTAGCCTTAAATTCACCATTCATTGCATATAAGTCATCCCTAAGGTAGGTTCCAGGTAGCCCACAGGGAAGGGTGCATTGTAATTACGTTTTACATGCCCTGGTTGTGACAAAATCCTACGTTAACTTTTCACTACTATGAAGTCCAACTCCCCAATAGGATAACAATGGGTTTCCTTATTAGATTTAGAAAGTGCTAACTTTGGATTGAGAACAGGTAAACCTTTCATATTTGGTGTTTAAGAAATTGTAATTTACAAACCTCTTTAATGATAAAGTATGATTTTAAGGTACAGTTTTGAAAATACAGCTTTTAGAAATGTGGTATTTTCCTACCCTATTTGGTGCCTGCAGGCTTTTCCTGGGTCACATGGCTGGGTATAGTTGGTAGTTAGACTTTGTATGCTTCTCCCAGACAGCTGCACAGTAGAGGGATTAGGTGTGCCTGGATGGACCTCCAACTGAGAGCCCCGTTTGGAACTGAATAGGCTATGCTCTGCCTCCACACAAAGGACTTGTTGCCCCATCATTCTTCACACAGCCAGCTATGAGCCAGGGCAGGGGAGCAGGAGCCCCACTTGCAACTGAATAGGCTGTGCTCTTCCACCACATCAAGGACTTGCCGCCACTGCGTTGTTCGTGCAGCCAGATAGGAGCCAGGGCAGGGGAAGCAGGAAACTTCAAGAACTTCAAAGGGAATTCTTTAGGTCCTTATCCTACTTCAAAGGCAGCACCAGGTATGACAATAGAACCCTCAGATCCACTCTTCACTTCACTTTCTGAACCTATGGAAAGACTCTTGGATGACGGGTTGCTGCTCTGGCCAGCTGTCTGCTCCAGAAGGCTGTTTTGCTGCCCCTGCAAGGACTGCTTTGCTGCCTGGTGCCCACTTTGAATGCTCAGAGGCCTGCCCTGCACCTTAAGCCTTGATCCACTTTTTTCAAATAAGTACTACCGCAGTGAAGACAAGGGCTAGTTGTGTGGACTCCTGATCAAGACTCATGGACAGAAGAGGCTCCAAACAATCTTGAACCCGCACCTGGACCCAGCCTGAGTGAGTCCTAATGCCCCAAGTGGTGCCCCTCCAGTTCTGGACCCTTGGTGGCTGTGTTGAAGGTGACATCCAAAACTTGCGACTTAAAACATTTTTGTCTAAAAACTGCTCTGAGACCGGACAGGAGACAAACCTGCTCGTCTATCCGCCCAAGTGCATTGATGGTCGCCCTGAGTTAATTTACAAATTGCATGTAAGGTAAGCCTGACGGTTTATATGGCAAACTACCAAAGGGTTAGAAACCGGTTAATTTAGTGTCTTTTGGGGTTCACCATGACAGGGTTTGTGGCTGTTGCTTCAACAGGGTTAACACCCCATTCAACCAACATACCAATCTCTCAAATGTTGTCTTCGATCTCGCAAGACAGCCAATGTTGTCTTTAGTCAGGTCAAAGAAGGAAGATCTTATAATCTGACTAAATCAAGGGCGCTTGTATGAGATCAATACTGGCAGTTAAAGAGCTCATTACCAAGTCCCTACATTAATAGGGGGCGTGACATGGTGAATATGAAGAGAATGGATGATCAATTAATGTGTAGGCCCAAGAATCCACAACCAGATAAGTCACCAGCGAGGGTTGCCTGGCTAGAATTAAACAGACCAAAGGCCAAGAGGTTGCATTATACTCAGTTGCAAGTAGGCAATAATAACTGTAAATGAGCATTGGGACAGCACTGCCCAGTTCACAATAAGCATTTCATGGTTGACAATTGAATGACCTAAGAAGGTGCTAGTGACAGACTGGGATGCATTTGACTGGTTATTTCTTGCCATTCAGATAGGACAGGTACATAGTCACTCTGTGAATGGGAATTGTATCATCCTAAATCATCTGGGATTAGAAAACTGACAGCATGTAACCGATCACTTTGTGTTTTATTTATCAATCTATTCTAATTTTAACATGGCACCAGAAAAGGAAATTAACATTTTGACTGAAGAAGTTCCAAATATAATGCAAATTTACAGCTTCTAAGGAAGTACCATACCCTAGATGCTGTATTCAAAATGCATTGTCCTATACTCGAGCCAAAGGGTGATCCGGCATTAATTGCTAATTTCGAGATCATTTGTGTATTTGAGATCCACCGCTTTGAAGTTCTCCAGGAGAAGTATGTACCACTGGGGCACATAAAGTGGTATTACTATTTTGTATTTTAATTCAAAATAAAGTAGATTATTTTGTTCCATCCATGATACAAGAGTTGTGCGAATACAAACATATGGTTACTCCTTTATGGACTGTGGTAGTCCTCCAAGAAATACCTACTTGGAATGATTTCTCTGGACAAACTTCACCTTGCTGACTGTAATTTTAGGTGTACTGTGTATGGAGTTCTTTAGAAATATTTATTAAGAACAACATGATGGTGTATGACTATTCCTTTGCTAGTGCCTGTTTAAACATGACTAGGCCAGTTGGGAAACACTTACATACATTAGCCATTTAAATTAATATGCTCATTTGACACACGCATACTTGTAAAGAGCACAATGTGTCAGGCATTGTGCTCCAGGCAATCAATATGAAGGCATACAAAACTACCACAAGCACTTCTTAGACTCCAAGATGGGACAGACATGACAACAAAACGTTGACTGTGTCATTCAACTTCACAAAGAAGCTCTAGCAAGGTTTCACCTACATTACTGTCAGCATCACCACAGCACTCAGGCAGTTACCTGTGAAACCGACTCTAAGCCAAGCGACGGAGGATGGAAACAGTGGCCACTGAATTTGCTTCACAATTGCATTAGAAAATCGGCCAGTCATCAATAATCTAGCAACAAACGTTGGCAAACCCAACAGGTCTGGATAGAATTATATGTGGCTACATTAATTTGTTGGTATTGCATACACAAAATGAAGGACCGTTGTTTTTATCTTATGACAAAACAAATTCTTGATTTGTGATAGCTATAAAGAATTTGTGCAAGCTACGGAAGGAAGTATACTGAGAAGGCCTCGTTCCTGAATGTGCACATTATAAAAGCCTTCATTTAGCTCTGTGTTTGATTTGCAAATCGAAACCACGAAATATCCGTAGCCTTTTAATGTCATATAATAAAAACTGTTTCACTGGCTTTATTTTTAACAGAAAGGTCAGGTGTGACATCGATAACTTCGAATAGGGTTTCAGCTGTATGCATACATTTGATTAAAGAAAGAGAACACGCTTGCAACGAATTTGCTCTGACATTGTTTTTTTTCTATTTATGTTTTGTTGAAAGGCACAGCATAAAACGAAGTGAGATGCTGTAGTATAAACTGTAATGCTTATACGTAAGAAACGTAATCCTGTGGCTCAAATGTTATATGGCATAGTAGTGATGAAGCAGACCACAATATAATCGCTTGTTGTATTAACGTGAAGTGTTAGAATTTTGAAAAGTATTAACATGAATGCGTGGGGTATTTAAGCGATTGACAAGTAACTTGGAGAACCGATGTAGAAAATGAATGTAATTAGTAGGAAATATTACAATGAAGAACACGTGTTGTGCAAATGACACTTATTCATGTTTTAAATGTGTTTACTAATTACATTATTTCACACATATGTAAATGCATTAGTTGAAATTTCACTCGAGTTTTGTAATTTCGAAAAGTCCGTATGATGTTTCTCTTATATTAGCTAAAATTCATAGGCCTGAAGTGCAAGGCCCTGAAATTCACGCTTTAGAATTTATAGTTTGAATTTTATGGGTGCTGAGGAATCGGTTCTTTCTCAGGTGAAAAAGCACTCACTTAGATAGGACAATCTCTTTATTTTACTAGTCAGGCAAGGTAAGAAGAAGTTACAATCATGTGGTTTGAATCGATAAAAGAACGTAATTGAGCTTCACATAGGAGAAGGCCTGGGGTCCAAGAACAAATTGTATCGAGGAAGGTACACCATCGCCATTGTGTATAAGTTCCTTCAGGACTGTGCCCAGGGTGGATGGCGTGATCCGAAGTGCATCTTGGGATTGTTACCTGGGATTAACTGGGTGGTGGAATTAAGGATAGTGTGCCACTTCTTCTTTGCCTCCAGAGACAGAGCATCCTATAAGGAGCTATCTTTGGAAGCTTTATGCTACTTGACCCAGGGATTGTGGAAAGACTTCTTAGGAAGACTCCATGCACTGACACCATTTAACCTTTGTTCTGAAAATGCTTATTTAGTGATGGCACCATAGTGTTAGAGTAGGGATAGATGGAATGCTTTTTACCCACCAACCCTCTGTGCAGGGAAATTTGGACTCATGCTTCCTGGTTTTCTGTATTCTACTACAATTAATTGTGTTGCTTATGCTCAACCGTCTAAACTGGATGCACAGTTTTGGATTTATGCGGATCCCTCTGCATTTCTATACACTTGTGTTGGGCTGTCTCTATGTTCAGTTATTTTCAGCTTTGCAATAAATTAACTAAGCTTAAGTAGTCTGTGGGTTATTGTGTACTCAAAGGAGTTATTTGCGAATTGATTGTACTCCTAATGACTTTACTCCCCTTTACACTTTCATGCTACGAAAAAGAACCATCATAGTGTGACCGTTGAACAGTCTAGAACTTAAGAGCCCGGCCCTTTCAGTTAGTAGCAGTGTAGGATGGTCTGCACATGAAGT
This sequence comes from Lissotriton helveticus, assembly GCF_964261635.1. NCBI lineage: Eukaryota > Metazoa > Chordata > Amphibia > Caudata > Salamandridae > Lissotriton > Lissotriton helveticus. Next base: position 1,135,026,167 of record NC_136069.1, on the reverse strand, counting down.
AAGGGGAGAATCTGGAAGTAGTCTAGAATAGGTGGAACTTAGAACCCCAAACTAGAGCGAAATGATCAAGAATGGAAGGCATCAGCAGGTGGCGAAGACTGACAGAGTTTGATGGTGCTGCAAGATCAGATGAGAAAAGAGGGAGTATTAATAAGGTGTATGCGGTGTGTTCGATTGCGGGAATGATTTGGTTGTGTGACGTCTTGTGCAGTTGGGAATGAAAGTCAAGTGAATGTCGTTTCAGGCTGGACATGGTCCAAGGATTAAGATTTGAGTTGCAGGCCCAAAGTTGGCTTGGATCCTGGGATATATTAAAAGGCTTAGAAGATGGGAAACAGCATTTACGAGGCTGTCAGTACATTGCGGTGTCATTACACGGCGGTCAGTACAACAACTGCCTTGTTACCATGCATACCATTCAAACGCAAGTCATTACAACGACTTGCTGTTGGGGGCTTTAGGTATTGGATTTTAAATCAAACACTTTCCCTACTGTTGCACAGACTGGATTTGGAATAGTAAATTATACTATTCCAAACTCCAGCGCCTCCCCTACAGCAAGTCGTTGTAACGACTTGCGTTGTAATAGTATGCATGGTAACAACGCAGTCATTTTACAGACTGCCTTGTAAACGCATGCGTTGTAACGTCATATATTCGTAGGAGGCACAGTGATTGTGATTGCCACACCAAAGAATAGAGGGATTGTCAAATGACATCATCAACAGTTCCACCTAAGACACAGAGCTTTGTGTAAATGGGAAGTATGGGAATCGTCTAGTGGCCCTTGAGTACATGGGTTAACTATACTGATTCAGGTGCTCTGTGTTTGTTGAGGGTCACTGTGTGGGAATGTTCCTGAGTGGTTGGAATTCTATCGATCCTTTTAGCTGGCAGACAATTACAGAGTTAAGATGACTGTGTGAGTGAATGTGAATGGAGAAATTGTAAAGGAGGGTGAGCTGCTGCGAGGAGTGGGAGTGACGTCAAAGTGTGCCGTGCAGCGATAGGTCATTGGTGTAGCAGCACGCTGGGATTGGTTGGTAGTCCTTTGGAAGTTGTGGCTGAAAAAGATTTGCCCGTCGTAATCAATTGAACAGAAAATTTGCATTTTGGTATCATGCAAAGCTTTAGGGTGTTGCAGGATCTTTTCAGAGGTGACAAAGTGATTGTTACTCAAGTGGGCGAAGAGGAGCTGCCTAAGGATACTCCAGCACATTATATGGCAACAAAAAATGGGCTCAACACTATAATTTGGCTCCATAATTGGCATAAGATCACCAAAAAGGAGGGTGAATTGTTTTTTCCACGCTTTGGATCTATTGAATCAGCTAAGAGGATCAATGTTTGCACTGCAACCTTTGCCTAGACAAACATAGTTTGAAGCGTTAGATGCATGGATGCATGCAGCTCATGCTAAACAGAGTGAGAAATATCAAGGGAGAATGAGGAGAACGGTAAGGGCAAATCAGGATTCACAGTGGGATGCGAAGCTTCAGAGATGGAGAGTGGATACCATTGATGGAGAGAGGCTGTACCCAGTACTGGTAGGAGAAAGGGAGTCACCAGACAGGAGCAAATGGACAAATGGAAGTGACAGTTGTGACAATGAAGACAGCTTGTTGGATGGGTTGTTAGCTAAACGTCCTCTACCTAAAAAGTCCACAGTTGGGTGAAGGGGGCGAAACTCATAAGGTTCTGAGAATATGGGACATGTAGTAGCTCAGGTGGGTTTTATTCATGAGTTGTGTGAAGGCTATGAACAGGAGTAAGGGGGACAGGAGTGTTCACCTTGGGAGGTATGGAACAGGACAGTGTCAGTTCCACTTCACTGTTGCCAGAAACTCTCGCAGTACTGGTTATCATTGGTCCTGTTGTCTCTGTTTATGGCCCGAGTCTTGTGGGAACTCTTAGTCGGAGACAACCCTTACTTGCTGAAGGAACTGCATTAGGAGAACTGGGAGTGTGAATGAGCATTGTCCTTCATTAGCACCTGTGGAATATGGTACCCATGTAGCGGCTACTCCTGACTGTAGCAGGGTTTCTGTTCTCCCACAGAACTGTGCACAGAGGATTGGAATCTCGGCGAATTAGGGTGACCCAAAACTCACCTCAGTACCCAACAAACCACTTACCGAGCTAGCTACAGTGTCTCAATGGTCATAACAAACTCCCAATGTTTAGACAAACCTGAACATGAACTTACAATACCTCAGGTTACGTGGAACACATGAGCACTCTTTCGTTATACAATCATTTCAAACCAGAACGTGGAGTAAATGAGGACACGTGCACATTTGAAATATTTATTTACTAATGCCGTTTTCTCAGACGAAGTATCTTAGATAATACAAGGAAACATATTATCAGAAGCAAAGTTATCAGCATAGTTACTAGTCCATAGAAAGCAAATGGTGACAGCATGCTAACATGCTGTAAATGAATAAGGGTTAACAACACTTATTTCTCACCCTCCCTAACTCACATATTATATTAATAACTAAGAAGGTCTCTTTGGGTTTTAGCAGGGCGGGCCCATACCTCAGGATCCTAGAATGAAGAGATCACATCAGCATACACCAGCTCTCTCTGCATGCGAACAGCATCAAGTGTGTTTGTGTGCTTCAAGCAAAGCAATATAAAACCCGCCTAAAGCCCAAAGTTGGCAGAAGCTGCACTTATGTTATGTCTATGAAGGCGCGAAGATCAGACCTCATAACAATTCTGTATCGTGTTGTTCCTGAAGCTTCAGCACTCTCTGTACAGACATAGTTTATTAAGCAAAGCTGATATCAGAGTAATAACATATTATTCTCATGTAAACCACAACAAACTACTAGGTTGAAAGCTAAATCAACAATTAAGTGTCGTGTGCAGAAGCAGCAAAAGGAAAAATGGTGTTTAAACATTTAATGAGCCTATGCTAACTTAACACATTATAAAGATATACAGTAGCTATATGACACCCCCCCCATGATCCGAGCACGGATAAGATAAGATAAGAGCAACTTCATGAAACCAGAGTTCAAGAACGAAGAACAACTCAATAATCATAAAAAGCGATGGAAAAGCCTACAAAAACAAAAACTCAAAAATGTCAATTGTAGTGGTCAATAGCACTAAAGTCAATAGGACTGGGAGGTGAAAAAAATGAAATGAAAAAGGTGGCATCATCATAAATCAATAACGGTGGTTAAGGCAAGACTGAATACGAAAAATATGCAGCAACAACCTCCCAACATGAAATCACCGTCTTCATCCGAAAACAGGTCAGCCATCCAATTTAAAAGCGGGAAAGAACATACATGTTCTCCTAGTACCGGAGCCTCTATCACCATCAGAGGACAACTCGGTGGGTTTTCAAGAAAGCTCAGTGCCAAGAAATCTTGCGCTGCTGTGAGAATGTTCCAAGGACCCATTAGTCCATGCATCGCTGCCAAGGCCATAATCCTTTCGCCAGTACAAACCAACTCGTGAGTAACGATGGGACTCATCAGCTGATTAAAGTCGACGTCAGGAGAAACCGGTCCGCAGAGACACAAATCAATGGCCCAGTCAAAATCACAGCTTAGGCAATGAAACATAGGCTGGACACAGGTGAAGTAGGAAAATCGAAACGATAATCCATATGCCGTGCTTAAAATCGCAAGCGGCAGTGTGCCATAATATTCAAGCATCCGGTTGCGAAACAGCGCCAGAAGGGGCTGGGCGGCTCCTTCCACATGTGGGGCATCCATATTTAAGGAAGCAAAGTACCACTAGAACGCCTGCCGCCAGTGCCAGTAAAACCGGGAATCCTCCAAACAAACTCGAAAAAATGGAATGGAAGAAAGCAGGGATCACTCCAAATATTTTTTCAAATGAAGTTACAAGACCGCTGCTAACGGTTTTAAAAAAATGCACCAGCCCAGTTGTGGAGGACGCGTTAAAGATAGAATGTATAATTTCGCCAAAATGCAACGGTAAATCAGTATTTAAAAGGGCCTGAACCTCAGTCCGGGTGTTAGCTATGTGAAGCACGAAAGTTTCCCGAGCCGAACTCAAGGCCACTTCTTTCTGGGACAATAGAGCCCTTAGTCTGCTCATGCCGTTGAACTCTGCTTTCAAGGTTGGGATGCGTGGCCAAATGGAAACCTCCCTATTTTCATGTGTGGGTGGGTACAGGACATTTCTGCAGCAAACGACACGTTCAGTTACGGTTACCACATAAGCTACACCTTTAATTAACCCGCAACAATCTTCATTATTTAAAAGTAAATAACTTCTGTTCCCCAGTAAGGTAAAAGTCGGGGTGATTGCTGGTACTGGAGTCCCTTTCAAAACACAGGCTAAGTTTGGTCGGTCCTGGTTGCAAGAACCGTGTAATTGTATGTGCCTACACATTAACGAGTGATCTGGAGTTTCTGTACATTCCTCCCCATTCAGATAAACTTCCTGGCCGTCTTTCAAACATCTATAAGTGAAAGGAAGGGACCACACTTCATGGAGAAATGCACTACCTAAAGGCTCATAGCGACCTATGGCAACATATTTCATACCATTTGTAAACTTATACAAAGCAAAAGGTAATGTTATCAAACCGTGGATAAGCCATGTTGCAGCGGAGGCTTCTGCCACAGAAAAAGGTAAGGACTCTAATCTCTCAATATGCAACATAGAAAAAGAAGCATCTCGCATAGAAAGCAAGCGCTGCTTGTCAGTCAAATTAAAGGGGGCAAAGAGAGAAGAAACATTCATGTAGGTCCATGGCACCTTGCCAGATTTAAGTGTTTGAAGGGTCCATGCAAATTGCATGATAGAACGTAATTGATTCTGACCATGGTACAACACAGATACTTCATCATGCACAATATCCACTACAGAAGACACAATATTATCTAAAGTGTAAATGCGGGATGAAAGCATGTTAATACTATTATCAACTACTGGAAGCACTTTCTCTAGATTTGCTTGATCTATAGCTCTAAGTCGTGTCGCTGCCTCAATCTGTGAGGTCTTCCAGATTTCATTGTAAATAGCATATATCCATCTTTTTGATCTACCACTAGCCGGGCCTTTTATGAAATCATTTAAATCTACATCATCATTCAGCTTTGCAAGATGTAATTTACCTGCAGACAATTTAGAATGTTTCAGCCAACTCTGACACAATTTACCTACAGAGTAAGTTGTGACAGAATGTTCAGTTTCAAAACGTGGATCAGGTCTGACCTGTGTAAAGCCATCAGACAAACCCAGAAAACGGTGCTGGCATGAATCAGCACTTTTGTGCCACACCAGCCAACCCTTAGGGTCCATACTGGATATGTTAAAGGACGAATTCAGCAATAGGGTCTGTAAGTCCCTAATCGAAAACTGAGTATAATTACTCCAGCCAGAATATTCTTCTAACTCTGGGATAGATGGAAAATTTAGTTTTTTAGAAGTAGCCAATCCAAAGCACGTTGTCTGTGAAATAGTGGAATTCAAAAACAACATTTGATTCGGGATGAGACATGCACGGTGCAAAGCCTCAGTGCCCTGTACCTGCCAGTTCCTAGAACCCCAAACAGATTTTAGGTCAATAGTTTCCTTCCATAATTCATAGCCGCCAACAGCCAGTTGATCAAGAAAGGACTTCGAGTACAATAATTTGGTATCGGTAAGTCTAACCTTGGACATAGGCTTCTGTGTCATTTTGAAATAAAAGGACTCGGGATTAGACTGATTGAAGTCAGTAAAATAAGTGTACTTGAACTGCCTTGTTTAGGAGCTGGGCAATGCTCCCATTGTGTATAATTTACAGTATTCCTTCTGGGTGTTGTTTTATGCAAGAAGTGATTGCCAAAATGTTGAAAGCAAAACAAATCACCATAATTAGCAGACTCTAAGTACAAATCTTCAGCATCAAAGGCAGCATAGTATTTCAAATCAGAAAACAAAGACTCTACGGCCTGAACATCCCAATCATCAGAACGTATGTTTTGTTTCACCACATCCCCCATATTAACTCTAAGCACATTAGGGACATTAACAACCTGCGTAGGGCCATGAATTTGAAATCTAACGGCATCCCACACTATCCCATCAAGGACAGGCCAAGCAGTGATGTTAACAAATGTCAAGTCTCTTCTCAGTCTGTGTGCAGAATGCGATGAGGAAAGGGGGGCCAAAGTTCCATTGAGATGTCGAATGCATGTTCTTTCCTTGACATAGTGTCCATTTACCAAGCGGAAAAAATAAAACACAAATCCAATTGACATAAAAAGGTAAATAGAAAAAAGCACCAGCCAAATATATGTCCAAGGGGGAATTAAAAAATGTTTTTTAAATAAGCTGGCATAAACTGCAAAATGTGAGGGTTTCTTCGAGGCATTGGAAACAGAGTCAAATGAAAACCTGGATTCTGTGGCCAAACGTGCTTGCAGGTCAGGCATGGACAAGTCAGTGGGGTAAGTATAGTCTATTTCATCAAGGTCTGTACCGGGCAAAGTACTTAATAAAGGACTGGAAATTGCAGGTAATTCGATGGCCACTTCAGTTTCATGATTAGAAGCAGTGGGCAAAACTGAATTTCTCACAATGGAAGGACAGGAAACAGCCGGTGTCCTGCTAAGAAGAATCGGCCACTCTGTGTATCTTGACATTGTCAATTGAGATAAACCTGTTTTCCTTACGACCAGGAAGTGGTGGTAAAATGACTGTTCTTGTGCCCTTCACTCCAAGCACTGGAACCGGAACTCGATAGGAAGGACCAAATTCTTTCTTGTTATCGATCTTCTCGCGCACCAGTTCTCCAACTTGGGGTAGCCAGCCGACTACCAGGATCTGCAACGCAACATCCGATGTGGAGGGCAAATGTTCCTTTGCAAAACTGTCTCTGGTCTTTTGTACATCCTGTAATACATTACAATGTTCATCTACGTCAAAGGTTGTGGCGCGAGCCACGCAGTCTAGACCGTCAAGGTCAGGGACGTACATCTTGATGCCAAAGAGCAGTTCGTATGGGGTCCGCCCACCCAGAGACCTTCTAGGGAGATTATTAAGAGCACGCTGCACGCCATTGAGGTGGGCCAGCCAGTTTCTGCCAGTGCCTATAACTCGAGCTGTCAAAGATTGCTTTAAATCACGGTTCATTCGCTCCACTACACTATTACCCTCAGGTCTGTAGGGAGACGAAAACTTGACTTGGACCCCCATCGAAGTCATGGCATCCTTATACGCCTTAGAGGCGAAAGCCGGACCCTGATCCGAATGGAAGGTACCACAGGCAAAAATCCCTACAAAGATGCGCAAATCTCTAATGACAGTCCGTGAATCAGCGCTGCGATGGGGCCAGACCCACACAAAGCGTGTGCATGAATCAACTGCTACTAAGATGTACTTATACGCAGTATCAGAGGAAAAAGGACCGCAGTGATCTAAATAAACACAACCTAGTGGTTTATTAGAACGGACGCACATATTTACAACAAGGGGTGGTGATGGACAGAGTCTCTGAATTAAGCAGAGTACTCTCACCCAGTCAAGAGATCAGGGCTAGATCCAACACCGTTTTTTAGCTCATTGCACCATCCCAGTTTCAGAACCCGGCTGTATGCAAATTAGTCTGTCCCTGGCCCAGTGCATCATGGGAACAGGGCAGACCAGACTACAAAAGCCAATTCTTACACTGGGAAGGAAACAAGCTTCCGGGGACCGGTTTCTGCCATTTCAGGCGTCTTCGGCCCGGCTTGCTTGACGCGCAGCAGTTGAAGGTTTAATCTGCTGGCAAATGTCACAAAGAAGGACATAATCACGCGTCTGTTTGTACAGTCCTCGCCACCAGAAACGTTGTTGTAATTGAGTTACAGTGGCCGAGACGCCCGCATGCGCAGACGCCACACCTTCATGTGCCGCTGTAATCAAGTCAGCCCTGCGATCCGAGTTGGGAATCAAACATCCCCCAACATCAGGAATCTTCACAAAAGGAACCTTTTCGGGACTTAAGTGGTATGTGTACTTCGAAGGGAACCCCGCAGGATGTTTACCTCCCTTCTCAGTGGCAGCAACAGCCGCCAAGATGTCACTATCAATCTTACTTTTGGACCTAGTAACTGCTGCAACTCAGTATGTAGATACCACTGACTTCGCTGCTTCATCAGCAAGCGAGTTACCGACAGCGTGGACTCCAATACGCTGGTGGCCGAGAGTATGAATCACAAAAACGAGCGGCAACTTAGCCTTAAGCTCTGCCACTCGAACCCAGATCATCTTATGTTTTATTGTGCTACCCTTGGAACACGAAAATCATTTTGAATCCAAAAGAACAAGTTTTCATTGTAAGACTGGACACAGTAGTAAGAATCACTCACTATAAGAGTAGTCACACTTGGATCAGCGTACTCCAACGCTAGTAAGAGAGCACGAAGCTCTGCCAATTGTGCGGTGCAATCTCCCAGAGGCAGCGTGTGCACCTCCCTGGATATGAACTCATCGTTCAACATGGCACCGACCACAATGGCGCATGCGGAAACATAGGCGTGTTTAGAGCCATGTGCAACCTGCGCCGAACCATCAGTGTAAATGATGCAATGGAAGTCCTCCAAAGGTCGCATAGCTAGAGGAGCAGGATGAACAAACTCATACTGCAAGTACTCTTGCGACCGCAATGAGGCGTCAAAAATAAACATGACATCCGAGGACGTCAAGGATGCAGCCCACTGATTCCACCGAGGGTGCAAAGCTTTTGAATTTGGTACACTGGCTTTTGTGACTGCCTCCAAATGAGGACAGGGTGTAACAACCAACATGCGTTTCCCCTGTGACAGAGCTTGTTCCTTAAGAATCGCCATCTGCACAGCTGTTAAAACCTTTTCCACAGTGGGAAATCGCATCTCAGCCGAAGTGTACAAGTGCGACTTGTAAGCAATAGGTACTGTGTCTCCTTCATTAAAAGTCAAGTACGTGAAACCTACCGTCCCAGGAATAATTCTTATCACTAGGTTGGTGAGGTTATCACGAGTCAATACAAATTTTGAAGCGAGCAGATCAGCCTGCAAAGATTGCAAGATGGCAGAGTGCTCAGGCAGCCAGCATGATTTAGAAAAAGTTGGTTGTATCAAAGCATACAAAGGCTTGATACGCTGGGCATATTCCGGAATGTATGTTCTCCCGAAATTTAAAAAACCCAGTAATGACTGTAATTTTTTCAGTGTTGTAGGAGCGCGCAACTGGGCGCATTTCTCCAAGAAGTGAGGAGCCAAACCTCTACCTTCATTGTTGAGCTCATACCCCAGGAACAACACTGTGTACTCAGCAATGTGCGATTTTGCAAAGTTAAATTTGTAACCCATGTCTGCAAAGGAACAAATTATCGAATTGACACGACACAGATGCTCCCAAATTTCATCGTCTGTGAGATATATGTCATCCACGTACGAGCAAGCATCTGGGTCGATTCTCTCCAAAAGAGAGACTATGCGAGCGGTAAATATACCAGGACTATTCTTATAGCCCATTGGGAGATGCCGGAATTGTTTATGAACCCCAGCGCACGTAAAACTGGTCCATTGGGAGCTTAAGCTATCCAATCTGTGGGCATAAAAACCGTTGGAAATGACAAGCGTTGTTTTAAAACGCTTACGCACAAGACTATCCACTAGGGCAGAGCCGTGAGTATTCTGTACTGCACAGTTACGGCAATGCGAGTTCAAATGCCGGTAATCCAATACCAAACGGTACGATCCGTCAGGCTTGGTCACAGTAAAAAGAGGATTATTCATCGGTGACACACACGTTTCAATAACTCCCTGATATTCCAATTGTTCAAGGATTTCCGCGACGGAAGCCTTGGCTTCACGCCGAATGGGATATTGAGGTTGAGGCTGTGGCTGAGACCGCAAAGGAATCTCGTGGCACGGGGACAATTTATCCCAACCACATTGGTTACGGTACAGAGCCGGTGCGAGAGCCCGAGCCCACTCTTCTGCAAAATGCTGCGCATGCTCTTTCGAGACAGTGTTCGCGAAACTAGGGAGGATTACCTCCTCCCCTCGCGGCGCCGCGAGCACAAAAGGTGGGGGCCAGTCAGCCTCCGAAAGCAAAATATCATACGTAGAAGAAAGATTTTCCCAAAATACCCCTTTGACGGTACGTTGTATGTCACCTTCAATTAACAGGACAATTTCATAAAGTCTTTCAGGGGGAGCAAGTCTTGTATCGGCTGTTTCTATTACAACGTAGACATCAGTCGCTGTCACCCTCAGTAGTGGACGCAGCGCCTCTCTCACTATGGTAATCTCCGCCGCGCTGTCCAGCAAGGTCAGAGCCCACGTCAGATTCCAAAGCCGCGTTCTCACTATCTGTGGCATATCGATGCGCTGTTAAGGCTGCGACTTTCTTTTTCGCAAACTGCAGTCTCTTTGGCGTAGAATCCTCCTGCTTCCCTGCGCCGTCAGGCTGGCGGGGCTGGCCACGTCCTTGTTGACCACCACGTCCCCTCCCGCCTCCTCCTCCACCGGTCTTCGGGGCCGATGAGTCCTGAAAGGAACGAGGAGAGCGTTGATCAGAAACCTGAAATCGATCAGGTGATTTAATCATCGCGCGATCGTGCAAATCATAAACTCTCTCTGTCGGCGCAGGAACTTGTGGCGCAGGATAAGAATCCTGAGTCTGCTGTTGTTGCTTCCCCTGTGTCTGTTTTTTAGGCCAATTTTGTTTTTTGGACTTGGGCTGGACATCTGCCGCAGCAGACTGTCCTTGTGGTTGTTTCTTCTCCTTGACAGCAAAATATTTCAGACCTTTACTTGTGCGACCAATAGTTTTATATGCGGCCACAACAATCTTCGCTAACTGTCGGGGTTTATCGGCATCGGGCAGAGCAGCCAAAGCATTGGACACCTGAAATTTCACTGCATCTCCCTTTATATTGGAGAGTATGAGATCGCTAACAATCTCAAAAAGAACCGCACAGGCGCATACCCAATTCAACCGCTGCTTCTGGTCCGTGATCATCCTGAACACGCTTAACGATCGTAGGCAGTACGGACATAGACGGGGTGCCGAAACACCTCGTATGAACGGCCGCAAAAGTTTTTCCCCAACTTTCACAGTCAACGAGTTCAGGAGTTAAATCCTTAGGCAAAGTAATCGTCAACATTCTATGTTTATCAGCAGGAGTGGAATTCGGAAACACAGCCTCCAGTTGGTCAAACTTCTCGGCAAGCCAGAAAGGGAATTCATCTTTATCATCGGGGCACTTACCAAAAACCAAATTGACCATAACCGGATTGAGCCTTAAACCGCCATGTTCCGTTTGAACGGCCGGACCCCCCGGGGGACCACCCGGGAGATGACGACCTATGTATTGCACTAATGCAGGAATCACGGCAATCGAGATAACATGTTGTCTGCGAATATCCGCTATGGGACAAGCGCCGTGATTCGGGTGCGGGGTGAATCCACCCAATGCAGGCCAATTTGTGCCTGGAATGGACAATGGACCCAACCTCGCAGCGGATGAAGAGTGGGGTAGGGCGCCATCAAACCAAACGCGATGCTGCCAATGATCAATAGGTATTTCCAGTGCCCTGTACGGCGTATATTCAGCCGGTACAGGTGAGGGTGTGTAGGTGTGGAACACGTGAGAATTAGCGTCCACTTCCGGAAACGTTACCCACGAATAAAACAGCTCGAAAGGGTACGCCGGATCTGCACACACCACTAAAATCACAGCCAAGCCATCCAACGGAACTTGGAAAGCCTGTAAATGGTTGCGCACCGCAATGCGACTATGCTGCGGGATGTTCACAGCCTGCGCCATGATTACACCGGAACTACTGAAGAACAAAGGAAACTTTGTAGCACAACTGGGTAGTAATTCAAAGAAACCGTTTTAGATAGATTCAAGCTTGAAAAAGACCTATTTCAAAAAATAGGCAGGTTTCTCCGACACCACCGTTTTCCGGAAACGACAGTGAAGGGGTTAAGGTTTGAATGAAATACTACTCGAGTGTCATGATATAAGACCACCAACGTATGGGCGCCATGTAGCAGGGTTTCTGTTCTCCCACAGAACTGTGCACAGAGGATTGGAACCTCGGCGAATTAGGGTGACCCAAAACTCACCTCAGTACCCAACAAACCCCTTACCGAGCTAGCTACAGTGTCTCATTGGTCATAACAAACTCCGAATGTTTAGAAAAACCAGAACATGAACTTACAATACCTCAGGTTACGTGGAACACATGAGCACTCTTTCGTTATACAATCATTTCAAACCAGAACGTGGAGTAAATGAGGATACGTGCACATTTGAAATATTTATTTACTAATGCCGTTTTCTCAGACGCAGTATCTTAGATAATACAAGGAAACATATTATCAGAAGCAAAGTTATCAGCATAGTTACTAGTCCATAGAAAGCAAATGGTGACAGCATGCTAACATGCTGTAAATGAATAAGGGTTAACAACACTTATTTCTCAACCTCCCTAACTCACATATTATATTAATAACTAAGAAGGTCTCTTTGGGTTTTAGCAGGGCGGGCCCATACCTCAGGATCCTAGAATGAAGAGATCACATCAGCATACACCAGCTCTCCCTGCATGCGAACAGCATCAAGTGTGTTTGTGTGCTTCAAGCAAAGCAATATAAAACCCGCCTAAAGCCCAAAGTTGGCAGAAGCTGCACTTATGTTATGTCTATGAAGGCGCGAAGATCAGACCTCATAACAATTCTGTATCGTGTTGTTCCTGAAGCTTCAGCACTCTCTGTACAGACATAGTTTATTAAGCAAAGCTGATATCAGAGTAATAACATATTATTCTCATGTAAACCACAACGAACTACTAGGTTGAAAGCTAAATCAACAATTAAGTGTCGTGTGCATGAGCAGCAAAAGGAAAAATGGCGTTTAAACATTTAATGAGCCTATGCTAACTTAACACATTATAAAGATATACAGTAGCTATATGACATGACCCTTCCGGAATATGTATTGTCACCTGTACTATATGGTCTGTGCCCATGGGAATCCATAGCTCAGATCTGCAGATGTGCAACCTTAGAGGCCAGCACAAGTCAGAGAGCCTCTGGAAACCAACATACCCTAGATGCAGCTGACTTGGAGTCCTGGTTGAGAGACCATAATAACAGTAAGGAGAGTCAAAGTAGTACGTTGAGTCAAGGTACTATCAAGGCTGCAATGAAGGTGAAGTTAGTGGATGGGGTAAGGCTGAAGGCTGAAGTAGATGAAATTATCAGTGTGAATCTACCTTTAGATAAAATAGAGACCTATGAACTGGATGACCTATTGTTTGTAGCAAAGGATGTCACCCCAAGGGCGAGAAAAGCACATGACAAGTCATCCAAGTTGGTTTAAAGATTTGGAGTAGACTTGTCTTGAAGGAACACACTACAGGGAAATCATAAACTTACTTACAGGGACCAAGAGCTAAAGGAAAAGAGAATGGCTGAGTTGAAGACACATATCCAAGAGTTAGTGAGAGGAATAAGACCCTGGAGAAGCGGGAGGAGAGATGGTCAAATAAGAAGAGTATAAGAAAGGTGACAGGAGAGACACCACCTCCAGGAGGAGGGACACAGGGAGTAGAGGCATATCAATTATGGGAAGTGCCTTGCGGAGGGCATGTGCATGTTCCCTGGAGTTGGGGTGGCCTTGCTGCGTACACAATTGATTTTCCCAGGGTGAAAAAGAAACCTGCGGAGTGGTATAAGCAAGTTGATCTCTTCGTTAAAAGCTCATAAGTGTTGTGGATTGACTTAAATCAATTCAAGTCAAGTCATGATGAATGATCTCCCCGGGTATGGGGGACACCCTTCACTACATGGGAACACAACTATAGGCCAAAGAGTGGAACGATAGGTGGGGGGACGACTAACGTGGGTGCATTCTCCTAGATGGGACATGGATTATTGTAATAGAGAATCCAACAGAATGATGGGAATACATATAGTGCAACAAATGCGCTGTTAGGGAGAGCGACATGTCTGAGGGGAGGAGGGAGGTGGGGCTAATGGGGGGCCGGCCAGGGAAGGGGGGAATGAGTTGGGGGGGTTGCGTTCTTTGTTGTTTGTTATGGTGAATAGGTGAAGACAGTGTTCGCATAATCCTGGGGTAGAACGGTTCGGCCCCTCAGGGCTACGACACAAGTCGGATGGGATATGACTCATGATGAACTATTCTCCTTGCGAAGAAGGAGATGAAGGAATAGACGAACTAATGAGATGCATGACTATGACTTGCTGTCGACCCACGGGACTGCATGATTGCGCGCTTCCATTTGTACTCCATATGGCCATATGAATGTTCTATTTTTGAGGAATAAGAAAAACAAATAAAGTCTGTTTAAAGAAAAAAATCCATTCAAGTCAAGTCAAATATTTTCTTTTTAATTTAATTTAATGTTTTATTTTTATTTTAAAAGTTTTATATAGCGCTAGCTTAACCCGTAAGTATCAGAGCGCTTTACATACACACAGTAAACAGCAGAAAGACATTACATTACATAGTAGGCTGGCAGTAAGGAAGCAAACCATAGAAACAAAAAAATACACCATGGGCAAAAAAAATAAGTAGTGCAGCGGAGGAGGAGAGAGCAATAAAAGAAAAAGGCGAGAGTGACATAGTCCGGTTACCCACTATCCATGAATGTCCAGAGAGAGAGGAGATGACTCGGAAAACGAAGACTATGTTAGTTGACGTTGGTCATTAAAGTATTTGTTTAGGAGATGGAGTTTCAGGTCCCTTTTGAAACAGGTGAAGGAGGGGTTGCATCTGAGGACTCCAGGGAGAGCGTTCCATATCCTGGGAGCGTTGCCAGAGAACGATCGGTATTGGGTGGTTTTCTTTTTCAATTTTGGAGGAATGAGAAGGAGTGAGTTGGAGCTTCTTAGTGTTCTGGATTGACCTGCTCTACTCAGTTTATTATTTAAGTAGTTGGGGTCAGGGGAATGAAGGTTTTTGTGTGTGATGCAGGCCAATTTATAGATGCATCTCCCTTCCATGGGAAGCCAATTGAGGCAGTTGAGAGCTGGTGTGATGTTTTCAAATCTTTTAACTCCTGATACAAGTCAAGCGGAAATGTTCAGCACTGCTCTTAGTGGGGCAAGGTGCACTTTCTGAGTACCCGTAGTCGATTTTGGAGAGAACTAGGGATTGTACTACTGTCTTGAGGTAATCGTGGGGTAGAAAAGGTTTCAGTTTCTTGAGGTGTTTTAGAGAGTAGAGAGCACTTTTAGCAGAGTTTTTGATGTGAGCTTCCATTGATAAGTTCTTGTCAAGGGTGATGCCTAGAGACTTAACTGAGTCGGATAGGGTAAGGGGGCAGCTTAGGGCTACCAGATTCTTGAGCCACTCTTGGATTGGACGATGGTTACTTTTTGGAGAAAATAGGATTAGTTCTGTTTTGTCTGGGTTGAGCTTTAAGTGGTTAATGTAGAACCAAGTTTGGATCTCGGTTAGGGTGGTATTGAGGAGTTCGATGTTGTTGGGAGACTTGATCCTGCAATAGATTTGGGTGTCATCCGCGCAAAGGTGATAGTTCACTCCGGCTTTTTTCAATATGATTGTGAGGGACTCCATGAAGAGATTTAAGAGGGACAAGGAGAGGATCAAGCTTTGAGGGACCCCAAGTGTGACTTTAGTTGGATTTGGGAGACAGGAGTTAATTTTAATTTG
This sequence comes from Lissotriton helveticus, assembly GCF_964261635.1. Classification (NCBI taxonomy): domain Eukaryota; kingdom Metazoa; phylum Chordata; class Amphibia; order Caudata; family Salamandridae; genus Lissotriton; species Lissotriton helveticus. The sequence goes on along the minus strand of NC_136069.1, from coordinate 1,135,010,503 downwards.
TTGCGAGCGGTGTTGAAGGAAGGAGGTGAACCATTTAAGTACTGTGCCATTAATGCCGGACCGGTTCGACAGGGTCTCCAAAAGGGCTGTATGGTTTACTGTGTTGAATGCCGCAGATAGGTCGATAAGGATGAGTAGGCAGGCATCACCTTCGTCTAGGGCCTTGTGAATGTCGTCGGCGAAGTTGAGCCTAACTGTTTCCGTGCTACAGCCTTTTCTGAAACCAGATTGAAAGGCATCAAGGAGGTTGAACTCATCAATGTGCTTATTGAGTTGGAGGAGAACACATTTTTCCAATGTTTTTGCAAGGAATGGGAGGTTAGAGATAGGTCTGAGGATGTTGAGATCTTTAGGGTCAGCCCCAGGTTTCTTGAGAATGGGTGTGATTTGTCCAAGTTGAAGGGAGTCTGGGACACAGCCTGAGGTGAGAGAGGCGTTGATGATTTTTGTCCAGAAAGGAGAAATGGTGTGGTTGAGTTCTTTTATGAATGTGAAAGGGAGGGGGTCCATGGTGTGGGAGGAAGATTTTAGATTTGAAACTAGATTGAAGACCTCATTTACCAACATTAGCTCAAAGTCGGACCAATGCACATTGTTTTTTAGCTGGAGGTAGGTCTGATTGTCCTTGTTAAGAGCTCTTTCCGAGTGGTCCAGGGAGGTTGAAGGGGGGCAGGTTAAGGGGGAAGCGGGGTTAGCAGTTTGTAAGAAGGATTGATCAATTTTAGAGACTTTATTGGTGAAGAAGGTGGCAATTTCTTCACATCGCTCATTGGTGACTTTGATTTATTGAGAGGGAGTGCAGTTGGTTTGGCTTTTAACAATGTCGAAGAGTTCTCGTGGTCTATTTTTTGCCAGATCTACTTGTCTGCGGAAAAAAGATGCCTTTTCACTGAAGATGTGTTTTTTGTATGACCGTCAAGCAGATCTAAGATGTGTTAGGTGCGGGGACAAGGGGTTTTTGTCTCCAGGACCTTTCAGTTTGTCTGAGTTGGCGCCGTTCATCATTCAGCTCCAAGTTAAACCAGGGTTTTGATTTGGTTCTCCTCAGTTGTTTGAGTCTGAGAGGAGCTACTTGTTCTAAGAACTCTGTCATTCTTGAGTTGAAGTGAGAAGTGAGGTCATCAGCCGTCCATGATGAGGGATGGAGTGGAAGATGGTGATGAATCTTGGCTTCAAGTTTGGATAAAGGGATTTCTTTGATGTTTCTGGTTAAGATTTTATGTTTGGCAACACAAATAGGTTGGAGGCTGGCAAGTGTGTCAATATTGAACATAATGAGGTGGTGGTCGGGCCAGTCAATGGGAATAATCTCTCTCAAGGAGATCCGATCGTTGTTTGTTATGATCGCATCAAGTGTTGCACCTTTGATGTGAGTTTGTTTTTTGCAGAGTTGCTTGAGGTTATATATTTCCAGAAGGTTGGGGAGGTTCAGGACAGTGGATTCTTCTGGGTCATTCCAGTGAATATTGAGGTCACTCAAGAACACGTCTTTGGTGTCTGTCAAGGAGAATCGTGTTATTAGGTCTGTTAGTTCTTCGGGGAAAAGGGTACCCTCTCCTGGAGGATGGTAGAAGTTGTGGAATTTGATGGGTGGGGTGCCCTTGGTGGTGAGTTTGATGCCTAGGTATTCAAACGATAGGTATTCTGCAGGTTTGAGTTTGGTAATCTGTATTCCATCTCTATGAATGATGGTTAGTCCCCCCCCAGTTTTGATTGGCCTGTCTTGTCTGATGAGGTTGTACCCTGGAGGGGTGAGAATGTCAAGAATGGGGGTGGAGTGGGTATTGAGCCAGGATTCTGTGAGGAAGGCGATATCGATTTCTTCAGCGAGCAGAGTTTCAGCAATGTCAGTAGCGTTTTGTACTGCTGATCTGCAGTTTAGGAGCATGTAAGAAAGAGGACGGGGAGCCTCGATAATGGGGGGAGTAAGGTGGATAGAGGTGTATTGAGTCGGGGGTCTAGGCGAGTGGACAGTATTCGCGATTCTGTTAGTGCTGATAATAACAGGGATGTGGCCAGGGGCAGACTTCTGGTCCAACGCGAGGTGAGGGCCGTAGCATTCAGTAGGTTTCGGTACCGAAAAGGGTTGGCTATCTCGGTTGGGACCGGGGGCTTGGCTCGATGATGGGCTGGAAGCTCAAGGGGAGCTCTGTGGTGCTATGTGGGATGTATTGAGTGAAGTAGGAGCACAACATCTCAGGGGGAGTGAGCAAGGAGGCTTGGCCCTATTGAGGAGGTCTTGTTGTAAGTGAAGGAAATCCGCAGCAAGGGAGTTAATTTTCTGCTCCATTCTGTTCAGTTGCTGTGCTATAGAGCTGAGGTCATTTAAGGTTTTATGCAGGGGTCGAGGAAGACTGTGGTCTATAGAGGGAGGTTGAGCAGGGGTGCGGGGTTGGATGGAGTCCATGGGATTAGGAGAGGGGGGTTGTATGCGGGGAGTCGGTCTTGTAATGTTCCTATTCGAGGAGTTCGGTGTAGGAGAGGTGGGACTGGTGTCCAAGTGAGGAGGGAGAGAAATTCTGGGACGGACGTCAGGCTTCTGGGCATTGTCAGAGAGATTGGCGGTGGAGGCAGGTTGTGAATGTGGGAGTGTTGCATCGGAGGCGGGAGAATGCAGTGGTAGGAGGGGGGAGAGAGACCACAGGATTGGAAATGACGTTTGACAGGGGAGAAGTAAGGGTCGGGGGAACAGGAACAGTGTAGGTGGTTGGGAAGGTTTTGAGGGAGGGTTCCGCTTATCAGGGGTAGAGAGGGGAGGGTCTGTGAGGTCCGTGGGATTAGGAGAGGGGAGAGGTTGGACGCAGGGTGTCGGATTAGTAATGTTCCCAATCGCGGAGTTCAGAGGAGGAGAGGTGGAGCTAGAGTCCAGGTGAGGAGGAGGAGAAATTAAAGAAATGCTATCGGAGTTCCTTGGCGTGTCCAAGAGGATAGAGGCGGGTAGTGTATGTGGGGGTGTGATAGCGGAGGGGGATGGTGCAGTTGTAGAGGGGAGGGGAGAGATTACTGGATTGGAAATGAAGTAAGACCAGGGGGAAGTAAGGGTCGTGGGAACAGGGTCTATGTAGGAGGTAGGGGGAGGTAGAGGGGGAGGGTTCAGAGTCTCAGTTGCGACGAGGGGAGTGTCTGTGGGGATAACAGTCACAGGCGGGCAGAGGTTAGAGACCAAGCTGTTAGTATTAGCCTTGGGGGGATTGTTAGTTGTGAGTTTGTTACTCCTGTAGGGATCAGGAGATGTGAGAATGATGGGTGATTGGCGACGGAGAGTGAGAATAGGGGTACTGTGATTGTCGTGAGTGATAGTGGAAGTCGAAGAGTTGAGGAGAGGGTCATCAGGGTAGGGAGATAGGATCGGATCCGCAAAATTTGTGAGGGTGGTGGGGGATTGGGGAGAAGGGGTTTGATAGCTCAGTTGAGTTAGCGAGCAGAGTAGTGTGGGGAAGTGGCGATTGAAAGTGGTGAGGTGAGGGTCGGTGGCTTGTATAAGAATGGTTCCAGTTCTGTAAATGGAAATGGTGAGATCCCCTTTGAAGGTCGGGGAGGTGGTAGTGGATATTTTTTCCCCATAGGGAATTGCTACTGACTTGGCGACTTGGACACAAAAGCAGACATTTGAAAAATGTAAGAATAATACAATAGCTTGAAAAGGTTCCACATGTACATTTAAAAATTCAAATTGCACAGGTCAATATAGGTAGGATTAATTATACAAACCAATAAGAATAAAAACTCATTATTAAGAACCAATGCTGAGTGCCATGGTAGAAGAAAATTACAACAGGTAAAGTGTAAAAGTGATAAGACATTAGCTTAGTAGATGGGCTGGATAGTTACCATGACAGGCACAGAATGGCACCTGTGATTCCCAGAGCACATTAGATCGATACAGCCTAGCTACTGCATAAACAACCTCTCCCTGAGTCTTAAGGCCCCTGTTAGCAAGTTCGCAACCCCAAAACAGACAATGGTAGAGGAAATCATTTGTAAATATAGTAATGCTGGCCTTACAATTTGACCAGTTCTGAGCAGTGCGAGTATGACATTTTCACGCAGGGGGTCATAAAAATTACAGAAAAAGATCAAATGTAGAGTATCCTGTTCAGAGAAGTTGTTACAAAGACATGGCTTTAGAGCACAAGGTTTAGTGTAGCCTTTAGGAAAAGCCAGTAGCCAGGGTACCAGGCTCAATCAGAATGCGGTTAGCATGAAATGATGGTGCACATTAGTAACCAGTGACAAGTAAGGCTATATCTGTGGACTGAGACTCAGTGTGACCAAATACCTTGTTCGAAATTGTTGTTCCTAGTGTTGTATGGTCTGCTTGTAAGATAGCTATTGAGTGGCCTGCTGCTGAGACAGAGAGGGATTCAGTGACTCATGGTCCTTCTCCTTCGGTTATGAAGAAGTACAATCAGTTGATCACATGCTTGCAGTACAAAATATCCCCACAAGACATTGATTGGGTTAAGATAGACCAAACAATCCAGGACCGTAAAGAGCCATAATATGCTTACTATGAGAGGGTGTTGCAAGCCTTTAAACAGTACAGTGGGTTAGAAACACTTGATCCTAAAGACATGGGACAAGTTGTATCCAAGTTCGTGACTGGATTGAGGCCAGAGATTAGCCTCATGATATAGGACCACCTAATCTGTTGGCAAAACAAATCCATAGACAAAATCCTACAGAATGCCAGGCACTGCAGTGATGAGGTGGACTCTAAGCCTATGAGGATAAAGGAGAAGTTGAGGCTGGTCCAAATTCAAAATGCCCAAAAGGGAGACAAGGAACAAACAATGATGGGAACTGTAGCTCGCGGCCAAGGGAATGTTTCAGGAGATTTCCAAGTAACGTCAATCGCAGGTCCGACTGGAACGGGGAGAGGAAGAGATGTCCTCATATACCCTAAGACACGGATAGATGTTGCACCTCTGAAGAAGATCACAGCCTGTCCTTTTTGTCACAAGATCATGCATTGAAAGTGCGGGTGCCTCCTTAATCCTACGAATCAAGTACAGTAAGGAGAACTTATGCAGGTGGCAGATGGGGTAAATCAGTTACCAGCAGTGACTAGGTTGAGATCACTAAATACAGGAGGGAATCAGAGACTGCTAGGGCAGGTGCCCCAGCCCCCAAGAATCTCTCAATGCAACAGAATTTACCACCAGATGCCCTTAATGGAAGCGCTAGATGTGTTTAATCTGGATCCGTCCTTATGACTGTGTCTGAAGAGGCAGAAGACTGTACTCTTGGAGAAGTCTTAGACGTAGACCAGAGTGAACCATATGTAGAAACGAATGTAGATGGTCACCGTATTACATTTTTGATACAGAGGAGGTGCCGGCAAAAATCAGAGCCTTTCAGGTTCATCATCAGTTTGTGGTGTGTGATTAGAGTCCAGTCTGCTTATTAGGACATGATCTGTTGTGCAAATAGAATCGAACCATCTACTGTACACCAAAGGGAATCGAATTGCAACTAATAATGAGGATGTTGCCTTTAAACTGGCAAAGCAGAACACTTTCGCTACTTTGTTCCCTTTATTGACAGTGGAAGACACAGCGCTAGATATGAGAGACACAGTCCCTCCAGTAGTATGGGACTTCTCTGGGGAAGAAATCAGACTGATTCGAGGAGTTGAGCCTGTTTGCATAGAGGTTAAGCTAAATGCAGAGTTCTAGAGAACGATTCAATACAAACTGACCCCGGAAACAGTGGCAGGAATTACACCTGTAATTGAGTATATGATTGCACAGGGCATCCTAAAGAAAATCATGGGAAGTCCATATTGTTTGTAAAGGCCAACACACGTTTTACAGACCGTTTGCCTCGCAGAAGGCACTGACCTGTGTTGAGGTGAAAGCAGAACATGGCCAGCAGAAGCGTCCCTCCCATGGCTGCCGCGGAGCCTCGAGGGGCTGGATGTTCCACTCGCTGCTGAGGTGGGGTGTCTGGCCGCTCCAAAGAGAAGGCCCAGGTGCTTGAGGGGCAAGAAGGCACTGACTGGACGGACGACTGCTACAGCATTCAGAATCGGGTCACCGGTACTGTCCGGTAGCAGAAGTGCTTCTGGCTGTCGGGGGACTTGTTGCTCGAAGGACTTGTTTATTAAGTCAGACACCGGAAGGGAGGAGCTGCTGAGGAGCCGTGCAGTGTGAGCCGAGAGCCGAGAGCAAGAACGCCGAGAAAAGCCACGAAAACCAGACAAAGCCAACGGGTGTCGGTGAGATCAGGCATTGGCTTCGGCTTCGGACCCCGGCCCCGGCGTCAGCACACTCCCCCGCACCAGCAACAGAGGGCAACAGGTAATTGGCGATACGGCCACACGGCTACACGGGAGAAGCGCGCAAGAAGCACGGGCTCGGCTTGGCCCCAGCTCCGGTCTCGGGGGCAGTGCAGAGCGTAGCGTGAAGTGCGTGCAGAGCAGAGCAGCACCTGGAGGAGTGCCGGAGGAGGAGCGCCGGAGGCAGGTGCATGGTGGAGTGGAGAAGCGGAGGAGCGGCATTCCATGTCTGCAGAGAGCTGAGAGCAGGGAGCGGCTGGTGTGGGCGGGCAGCTGAAGTGAGCTACTCCACCAGTGCATTGTGGGATTTTCAGTGTTGGAGCCCTGTCGAGTATTACTGTACTCTTTCACAAATAATGATTCAGCAGACACTGCATTAGCAAAATTTAATGACTCACTTAAGCTTGCCATCGATACTCTGGCCCCACTAAAACTTCATAAACAATATCCCTCTACCAAGCAAGAAACCTGGTATACACAAGAACTCAGAACAGAAAAGCAGAAATGTAGTCGATTGGAAAAAGCATGGAGGAAATTGAAAACTGAGGAGAACAGGATAATCTATCAAGAGGCCCAGTCAACTTACTATAAAAACATAAAGCAAGCTAGGAAAAACAGTCTCACTCAACAAATTGCAGAGGCGGGTAACAGTCCAAGGTAGCTGTTTAAAATACTACAGAGCTTTGTTAAACCCACAGCTTGTGAGAGCCCCGATGAATTCTCTCACACTCTCTGTGATGAGATCTCGGTGTTTCTTGAAGATAAAATCAATCTTATCTACGACAAAATTATGGCCTCTAGTAGCGCAGGGAATAAGATCTCCCCCCCATATAAAAAATACTCACCCGTACAAAACAAAAACGTATTACTGTCCTTCCTGTAAATCTGTGATATAGATCTCCCCCCACTCATTAGCCACATAAAATCTGGGTCCCCCCAATGACTTCCTTCCTGCTAAAATGGTCGCCCCTCTGATTACCCTCTTAGGACCCTCCATTCAGTCGGTGATGAACATCTCACTGACAGAAGGACAAGTCCCTATGGAATGGAAGAAAGCGGTGGTGAACCCAATAAGGAAAAAAGCGGCATCCCCATGGACAGAACTTTCGAACCTCCGGCCCATCTCCCTCTTGCCGCACATCAGCAAGATGACCGAGAGGCACGTGAACACCCACTTATCCAAACATATCGAGGCAGCAGAGGGCCTGGACCATTCCCAATCTGAGTTCAGGCCCAACCACAGCACCGAATCAGCCCTCCTAGCAGTGACCAACAACATCAGGATGACGCTGGATGGAGGGGGGTCAATGATTCTGGTGCTGTTGGATTTATCCGCTGCCTTTGATACGGTGTCACATGAAGTGTTTCTCGGTTGTCTGAGGGATGTGGGACTAGGGGGCATGGCTCTGTCCTGGATGGAGAGCTTTCTCTCAGGCCGCTCTCAAGAAGTCAGGCTGGGCTCCCACAGTCCATCTCTAGGGAGCTCACCAGGGGAGTGCCACAGGGCTCATGCCTAAGCCCCACATTATTCAATGTGTACGTGGCCCCCCCGGCTGACTTAGTGAGATCCTATGGGTTCACCCCGGTGTCATACGCTGACGACACCCAACTTCTATTCCCTTTTAAAACCTTACACCTGCACTAAAGAAATCTTTTGCAGATGGAATGAGGGCAGTGTCAGAATGGATGGCCAAGAATTGCCTACAGTGTAATGTAGGCAAAACGGAAGTAATGTTGTTTGGGGAGGCAGCGACACTATGGTCCCCCGAATGGTGGCCCTTGGAACTGGGACCTGTTCCCAGTCCCAAACAGACCGTTAAAAACTTGGGAGTGCTATTAGACCAAGCACTTACATTAAAAGATCATGTTAACCAAGTCGCCGGCACTTGTGTTAGGGCCATTGGACTGCTGAGAAGGGTTTTTCCATACCTACCTGACAAACATAGGAAGACCTTGGTCCAGGCATTAGTCACTAGCAGATTAGACTACTGCAATGGTCTTCTCTTATCAACTAATGAAGAACAGCTTAACAAACTGCAAATAGTCCAAAACACTGCGGCAAGACTAGTACTTAACGCTCCACCTAGGACCCCTTCTCGCCCTCTGCTGTCTAAACTCCATTGGCTCCCAGTGCGGCAATGCATTAAGTTTAAAATCTTATGTACCATTCACAAATGTCTGACAGGTACTGGGCCAAAGTACCTCAAAAAAGCCTTCGCACCTTATGTCCCGGCACGTTCCCTACGCTCCAGTAACCTCCAGCTACTACAGGTACCCAGAATTAAAAAATCCAGGCAGGGTGGTCGTGCCCTTGCTCACACTGGTCCTGTCCTCTGGAACTCACTGCCCCAGACATTGAAACAAATTACCAATCACCTACCTTTCCGAAAATCCCTTAAAACTCATCTTTTCACGAACATTTAAAAACCACATATTTAACTCAATCAGCCACTTTCTGAACATGGACCAGCACAAACTGTACTCCCCTTCTGGCAAAAGCGCCGAGATACCCCTTCGGGGGTCGAATCAGGCGCTCTATAAGAATATAAAATAAATAAATAAAATAAGAGCGCCCCACCCGCCTTCCTGAACGCCCATCCGCCCGTCCGTCCTGCGTGCTGTGTGCTCGTTATTCAGACATCGCAGGAGAAGGAGAAGCGTCCTCTCGTACTCATGTCACGTGCATCGGCGCATCGGCACCAATGAGGTCGGAAGCAGAAGCGGCAGAAGCAGTAAAAACCACGCAAAACGCGAGGACTGCGAGCCGCGCCGGCGGAGAAGGATTGTGCTGTCAAAAAGGCATACAGTGTCTGGAAAGCAATTCAAAGGGTCAAGGCACGGAGGTGAGGGTGCGGAGGTAGAGACCTCGCGCGCTAGGCACAAGACAGAGGTAAGTGAAGGTGAAGAATGAGAGAGCAAAAGCGGGCTGAGCTCAGGACCCCTGGGACTGTTTAACAAACGGATTGAGCTCAGGACACCTTGACTGTATAACAAACGGTGGTAACTAGTACATTTAATTCCAAAATCCCCGCATTCAAATTACTAATACTGAATTTTGGTTATTGAGCTATCGGAAGTTCGGAGTGTGTAGCTGGGGATTTGGTGCTGGTCATTCTGTTGGATTAATTGACCTCTTTCCTTAAATAGAGTTGGTGGAGCGTGTAATATCGGAGGGTAACCACAGCGATGGCCCCAAAAAAAATGTAAACAACTGTGGGACATAACTTGAGGACGAGATCAAACCCCGCAAATGTAGAGAAAGCGGGCTCCTCGGAGAGGAGCAAGGGGAGCCCAGAGTCTACACCTGTGAAAACAAGAAGGAAAGGTGTGAAAAAGGATAAAGTGGCTACTAAGAACTTAGGTAGCTCTACATCAAATTCAATAAAGGAGTTTGTGGGAAAACATTTTAAAAAAGTATTCACACCTGTAAAAGATAAAGAAATGATGTCCATCGAGTCAGTATCTTATAATGAGAGCTTCGAGAGAGAAGAGATCTGGTATACCTCCCTACCCTTGGATGTACATATATCCGAATCGCTAAATATGGTCAACCAGTCCTGGGCTGGTTCTAGGATTTGTGAGGCCCTGGGCTAAAAGGTACCCTGCGAGGCCCCCTCTAATTTAGATAAGTTGCCCCTTGCAAGGAGACCATTCAGAGACACTGCGGGAGGCCCATTGTCCAGCATTTTTGCGCCCCCACAGTTTTAACTTTTACTCCACAACCATTTCTCACACCTTCAGACCGATAGGTGTGAGAATTGATTGTGGTCTAAAAGTTAAAACTGTGGGGGCGCCAAAATGCTGGACAATGGGCCCCCACAGTGTCTGTGAACGGTCTCCTTGCAATTGAGGGAGCGTCTCCGTCTCACTCCCCTAGGCCTCCCTCCCGACACCATCCCTGAGAGGCCCAGGGAGGGGGCGCCCTCCAATGGACCTTAATTGCAGATGACACCTTTCTTTGAAATAGAACGCCAGGGAAACAGGACACATCACCAGTGCGTGGCCCCATGCTGGTGGGCTGAGTGCGAGGCCCTGTGCAGCCGCCCACGCTGCCCATGCCTAGCGCCGGCCCTGAACCAGTCCTTGCAGTTACTATCGGAACATAGGGGTTTAGCGTCTCCAAGGCTGTCATCATCGCCACGAGATCTCTTCTCTTGTGAATTGGAAAGAAGAACCCAAGATAGCCCGATCCCCCAGGAGGATTTAGGGAGAGAAAAAGAAAGCACCACGAGCAGTAAGCAGCATCAAAGAAGAAGCAAAAATAAAAGCCCTCCCGACCTTCCTGATGTTAGTACAGATCAATGTGGGGAACTGAATTTAACTCCAGAGATAAATCGGGATCTCTCTGCTATGTCTGCAACCTCAATGTTGGATCTAATGCTAATTTTACAAAAAACTCTCCAAGGTCTTTTAGAAGTGACTTTGTCTAACAATGTAATTTTAAAAACTCAAAGAATGTATTTAGCTAAAATAGAGGGGGAGCTACAGGGGATCAGATCACACATGCCAGATATGGGAAGACAAATTCCTGATTCTGACCCTGTGCCTGAGGTGCGGGCAGAGGCGCAGGTGGAAACTGTCGAACAACTTAAAGAAAGTCACAAGGTATACATTTCAAAGTGGCCAATGAAGATAATAAGAAGAGGGGAGATGGCTAGACATGGGAAAATAACTGGCGCAGGAGGGGCAGGTAGGAGATCACTAGGGAAAGGGAGGGAAATTCCAGAGAAAAGGTTAAGGGTGGAAAAGGAAGTCGGTGAAAAGGGGAATGAAATAAAGGGACCCAAACCCGGTACGAGTACAATAAAGAAGAGAACCCCAAAAAAACAGGAAAAAAATGTGTGCCCTCATAATACCCCAGCACCTCAGATGAAACAAGTTAATAAGAAAATTACATCACAGACCAAAGAGGCCGGGAGACAGTTAGGAGGGAATCTGCAGTCATGGGTCACCCGGGAGGTGCGAGCCATCAGGCCTAATATCCAAATATACAAGGCAAATATGACAGAATCTCTGATTCCAAATAGGATAATGTAAGAAGGAAGGGAGGATATGAGGCTATACCTTGAACCAATATCTTTAAGGAAAGGGGGGAAGAAATTAGAAAAGAGGTTGCCCCTTAATAGGACACAACATCTGCAGGGCTTTGTCAAATGCTATAATCTGAAAGCTATAGGAATGAATGACCTCAGACATGTGGGCTTTAGCCAAAATAAAGAAGGGAAGGAGGTCATTAGGATTATACTGTATTCAAAACAGGTAAAAAAATATGATTGAGAAAGCAGCAAACGACCTACAGAATGAGGGAATTCATCTACTAACTGAAAAGGAGGTACTGGGAGAAATAGAAGGAGTCGGATGGCAAGGAAATAACTTCCTAAGATGCCACGCAGGGTTGGGAAAGAGACAGGTAAGGATAAGGGATCCAGAAGAAGATGAAGGAAGCTCCCTGTGTAATATACAAATAGTAGCAAATAACTCAAACTTAGAAAACTGGTGGGGAAATTGGAGCAAGGTCACGGCCCAGGCGGGTCCCTCACCTAGAGCTTTCTAAGTTCAGGGTGAGGAAGGATGGCTAGAGGACAGGGAATAGGTAGAGGATATGCCACATAGCATAAGATTGGCCTCCTGGAACATAAACGGCCTAGGAGATGATGTTAAACAAAAGAATATAAAGGCATTAGGTGAAAACACAGAGATTATATGTATCCAGGAGACCTGGCTATGTGGCAGAACCCCGACAATAGATGGCTTCTTCCAGCTAAATCGATTGGCTAAGAAACGGAGATTTGGCCGTTGTGCGGGGGGAATAATGACCTTGGTGTGAACAAAAATTGTGAAAAAGGTGACAGAAATTACCGTAAAATGTAAATGGCTACTTGTCTGTAGAATAATGTTATCAGGATGTATGAAAAAGAACATGATATTGCTAATAAATGTATATATGCAATTGGACACTGTAGAGGAATATGCTGCGGAAATGGGGTTATTTACAGAAGACATAGATCCGATCTGTGAAAAGTATGGTATGGATGTGATCATGTTAATGGGCGATTTCAATCATAAAATGCATCCCAAAAATGTAGACTGCTGGTTTCAAGAATTACTAGAGGCCTATGAGATACCGCAAGCTATTTTTCCACATAGCATAACAAGTGCTAAGGATACCCAGTTGGGAAACTTTTTGGGAACAAAAAATCTTTTCTGTCTAAATGGAAGATCCCCCTTAGACTGTCCAGCAAAAAAAAACGTTTAAAGTGGGCACTCAAAATTGTCCAATTGACTACGTATTTGTGTCCCCCTGGAGTTTCCAACTAATAACAGGGTTTAGGATCCTGAATAGAGAAGGAAGTGACCATAACATTGCAGTCCTGGAGTTCCCAGATGTACAATTAGAACCTGATACCCAAGTTATGGAACAAAGGATGGATTATCCTAAGCGACGTACAACTAGGTTAACGGAAGAATATATGGCCAAACTTGGGCAACTACAACAGAATTTAAATCTGGACGCAGAAAATGGCTAGGACCTAGATTGGTACGTAGGGAAGATTGAGGAGGTAGTCCAAATCCTCAGTGAAGGATTGAGAACCGGCCAAAAAAACTCTAAAGGAAACAGTTTAAAGGTGGAGAAACAAGGAGGTTGGTTCACAAGGGAATGTCGGGAAAAGAAAAGAGAAGTGAGAAGAATGGCACGCCGTAAATTGCTAAAAGGTGGGCAGGGCAGTGGAAATGCATTAGCATCCCTAAAAAGAGAATATAATATGTTAATCAGGAGGACAAAAAGGGAATTCAAAGACAGTTTTGGCAAAGGTTATTAGAGGCCGTCGAGGCAAAGAACTTACGACAGTTCTGGAAACTAGTTCATTCAGCAGCAGACCATCAGCCAGCTGGAATGAACTGTGTAGTGGAGGAAGCAGCCTGGGAGGAATACCTACAGGACTTATATAGCCCTGGGAGTAGCCGGGAAGAGAATCGGCACACAGATTGGAGCGGTCTGGTAGCCGATATAAAACTTGACTTCACGGCCTCTATAGTTAAAAAAACGATAAAGGGCCTGAAATTAACAAGGGCAGCAGGCCCAGATAACCTCCCGGCACTGATAATTAAAACTCAAACAGACTGGTGGGCGGAATATTTTGCTATGTTCTGAGTAATTTTAGACACTGGAAGGTTCCCTGTTAATTGGAAAGGGGCAATAATAAGGCCCATACATAAGAAAGGCGATAAGCACACCCCAAAAAACTACAGGTTAATTAACCTGTTAGATATTGGGGAGAAGATATTTACTAAGATAGTGCTGGCCAAACTAAAGACTTGGGTAGAAGGGAACTTAATTGTCCCGGTAGAACAGGGGGGATTTAAAGAAGGGCTCTCCACGGTGGACCACTGTTATACCCTCTGGGCACTTGCCTGGAAGTCGACGGAACAAACGGGGAACATGTTCTGTTGTTTCGTCGACTTCCGGGCAGCCTTTGATATGGTGGACCGCGGGAAGCTATGGGAGTGCCTGACGAAATATGAAATCCCAGTGGGACTACTAGCAATCCTAAAAGAATTGCACAGAGAGAACTGGGCTCAAGTGATTAAAGATACTCAAGGGGCACTGACAAGGAAAATAGACATAGCAAATGGGCCAAGACAGGGCTGTGTCCTGGCCCTACTCCTCTTTTCGATTTTTTTAGCAGATCTGCCAGCAGCACTGGAAGTCGAAAGAAGTGCTAGCCCAAGAATGAGTGGCAGGAAGGTGGCAAGCCTGCTATACGCGGATGACCTAGTAATAATTGACCAAACAGAGCTAGGGCTACAGAGAAAACAAAATGTTTTCAGTGACTACTGTAAGGCCAAACTTTTAGTAGTAAATATGGATAAAACGAAGATTCTGTGTTTCGGTAAAAGGTCTAAAAGTTTTAGCTGGTACCTAGGCAAAACAAAATTGGAAACTGTAAAGGAATATAAATACCTAGGCATATGGTTTGAAAGCTCCTTAAAATGGGACATACATATTGAAGCTCAAATGGCAAAAGCATCATCCTTTATTTGTGGGTTGAAAAAATTCAATAGAGATTACGGGGACCGGTCGCATAAACCCATGCTAAAGGCTTATGAAGCAATGATCCCTCCCCAAGTATTGTATGGGGTGGAAGTTCTCAACTTCAGCGGCAAAGTGGGTTGGGATAGGGAGGAAGGTAAGGTGTTGAAAATGCTTCTGTCCTTGCTGAAGTCAGCGATGATACTGGCAATTAGATTAGAGACAGGAACAATCGCATGGAACATTCAGGCTAAAATGGCAGTGGCAAGGTTCTTGACAATTACAAGAGGAAAGCCAGAAGGTGTCCCTTTGGTGCAGCAATGAAATCCGGCATAGCAACTTAAAATGGGCAGCGGAGGCAAAAAGGAAAATAAAGGAGGTAACCGGTAGTTTAAAGGTGAGAGTTAAACAGAACCCTGTAGAAATTTCTTTCACCAAAGGTGTACTAAGAGCACAAGGAAGGGAGCTATCAAGAAACCAGGACATAGAATACTTGAGAAAGAAAAAGTCGGTCCAATGTATGTTAGAAGCATGGGAAAATGATGCATGGTATCCATACTTACAAACCCTGCCGAACTACGTATTGAGGTGGGAAATTTTGAAAATCCGAATTGGAATTAACCCTTGACTATTGGAGGGGAGATTAAAGGCAGAAATGCTATATCCTGATGATCTATGTAAGTGTGGACTGGAGACGAAGTGTGATATCTTGCACACATTGTTGGATTGCCTTACAAGTTTAGGAGTGAGAAAACAGTTCCTACGGCCATTATTTATAAAATATGGGATAAATTCACGAGGGCAAGCTGCTACACTACTGATAAAAATGGAAAAATTGGATACGGCAATTGCACTAGGGAATTCTCTGAGAGGTATAAAGCGTTTGGCCAGGGAAAAACTCAAGAAAGTATTGTGACTCATTTATTACCTACTTTTGCAGGAGACAATGTGAAAGACCGATGTACGTCTAGTTCAAATGGTCTTAACTTTTGTAAAATAATATTGATGTATGTACAGGGCTTTTTAAAGATTGTAATGCTTATTTTACTAAGTTTAGATGTTTTAACATTTTAACTGATTTTTAAAATTGGAAATATTGAGATATATGGGCCAATGGTAGTTATGGTTTTATTAGAAATTTATAAGTAGAGCAGCTTAGAAAAGTAACTGTGTGATTTTAGAGATCATTACGTATTATTTGTTATCGATTGGATTGTAATGTTTTATATTTTATATGAACTCGAAGTTTAAAGACCATGGTCTAAATAAACAGATTTCTCTCTCTCATACAATTCTCCTATCATGGGGTTGCAGAAGCCGAGTGGGAAGTATTACAATGTCCAAGACATGAGAAAGGCTAATAACTAAGTGATTCCATATTGTCCAGAGGTAACAAATTCATCTGCAATATTGTTAGAATTTCCTTGTGAAGCTGAGTGGTTCACAGTGCTTGACCTATGCAAGGCATTTTTCTCCATCCCATTGCACGAGGAAAGCCAATTTTTATTTGCTTTCCGTCTGAAAAATTGTGTCGAACGTGGTGTTGTAACCCTCAAGGCTATACTGAAAGTCCATCCATATTTAATCAGGTCTTGAAAAAGACCCTTGAAAGCTTGATCCTGCCCCGGACTTCAGTGCTAGTCCAGTACATCAGTGACCTCCTTATTGCATCTGAGACATGGGTAGCTTACAGGGGCGATACCATCGCCTTACTAAATCATTTAGCTCACAACTGGCATAAGGTGTCTCTGAGTAAGCTTCAGTATTGTCTAAATGAAGTGCAGTATTTTAGTCATCGAATTGAAAAAGACAAAAGGAAGGCGTCACCAGAAAGGGTGGAGTCGAACATGAAAATGAATCCACCCAATACACAGAAATAGGTCAGAATGTTCTTGGGAATAGTTGGCTACTGCAGACAGTGGATTCTTAGTTTCTCCTTGATGGGAAAACCTTTGCAGATGCTGACCTACAAGAATGTGTGTGATCCAGTGCCTTGGGATAAAGACTGTTTGCTTGCCTTCCTTGACTTGAGAGAGTGCCTGTGTAACTCTCCAGCTTTAGGAATGCCTGATTACAACAAAGCATTCTCGTTGATTTGCTATGAGCGAGAGGGTTGTGATCTATCTGTACTCACACAGACACATGGAGGTGCCCGTAGAACAGTGGCCTACTTCTCAGCTACATTGGATCCTGGAGCTTCAGCATTGCTTGGATGTCTCAAATCCATTGCTGCAACTGGTGTTAGTATTGAACAATGTGAAAGCATTGTGATGGGCCACCCTCTTACAGTATATGTACCACATTCAGTTGAGCTCCTGATGTTGTGAGCCAAAACTTAGCATTTGACAAATAAGAGTTGACAAGAGATGAGCAGGTATTACTCGCTATTGAAAATGTTATCCTGAAGAAATGTTCTGTGTTAAATCCTGCTACCGTGTTACCTGTTGCAATTACTGAATGTAAGAATGTGAAGACTATGACTGTCTAGGTGTCACTGAGCTCTGCACGAAGCCGAGACCTGACATTGTCGATGAGCAATTGCCTGATCCCGATCAAGTCCTTTTCGTTGATGGTTCATGCCTAAGAGACAATTAAGGAAATTTGAGAGCAGCGTTCGCTATCTCTACAATTTTGGGAGTGGTGGAAGCTGCTTGTTTACAGGGAGTACATCGTGCTCAAATCGCTGAAGTCATTGCCTTGACACTTGCATGCCAAGATTCTGATCAGATCCGAGTCACTATCCATACCGATAGTCAATATGGTTTTGCTGTGGTCCATGACTTTGGACAGCTTGATGCTAGCTGTTTCTGACACATGGGATGAAGTGAGAAGTTTGCAAATGGTAGCCACAGACAAGGAGCAATCATGTTGATCAGAGCAGGTTGTGTGAGAGGAAAAAATTATCTTTGGGTGTCAGTTGATGGCAGGCATTATTACCAGATTGTTTGTTAAATCCAATGGCAGGGCAGATTCATGGAGCAGCTCATATAGGAAGGGATGCAATGGTGAGATTGTTCAGACAGACTTGGTTTACTCTGTTGTTTCAAGTGGTTGCAGAAGCTGTGTGTCATTGATCTGTCACATGTCAGCAAATGAATGCTGGAAAGAAGAGTGTTGTTGACTTGAGTCATATTGGTGGATCGGGGTCCCTTTAATCAGATCTTACTGGATTTTGTTGAGATTCCTGTGTTTAATGGACTGAGATACATCCTGGCTGTTGTGGGCATCTTTTCTCAATGCTTTGAAGCATGCCCAACTAGAAGGTGTGATAGTCTCACAGTAGCGAAGTAATTGCACAGGGAACTCCTTCCTAGATTTGGATTTTAAACTACACTGGAATGTACACACTTTCATAATGAGATCATTAAGTTGCTGTGCACCTCCTTGAATGTGGATCAAGAGGACTTTACAAACAATGATGGCTAAAGTTCGTGCTTTTAGTCATCATTAAAATGGCCTGATGCATTGTCTTTGGTGCTTATGAGTCTGTGCAGCATTCCTGACAGGAGTACTGGGTTGTCTCCTCACAAGATACTAATGGAAAGAGCAATGTGTTTGCCTGCTGCTGCATTAATAAATATCACAGATGATTTGGTCGTCGACTACTGTAAAGGATTAAGGTAGTTCATTCTGTGTCTCATCAGGTTGAAGCAGCAACTGCACAGGCCTCAAAATATATTTGACACAACTTGATCCCAGGGGATTGGGTTTTCCTCAGAAAATACATAAGGAAAAACTTTTGTGACTCTCTGTGGCATGGACCTTACCAAGTGATACTAGTGACAAACACTGCAGTGAAGTGTGGTGGAGTACCGAACTGGGTTCATTCCTCCCATACCCCATCAGTCACAGGTCCCTCTGATAAAACAGCTCCACTCCCAGAAGTCTTTCCAGCCATGACCGAGGGGTCACCGGAGGGGACAAGCCAAGCTTTAGAGGTAAATGAAGAGGCTGGAAGCACACCAAGTCTATCTGAGGAGGGATTCAAGCTACACAAGACCCTGGTATAGACTCTGAGGGAGGCATTAACATTGTGAGTGCTATAGGGTCTGACTCATCAGAAGAGACTGGCGTGACAAGTGGTTATATGCAATCAAGGAAGAAGGATACTGCAGAAGAAACGTGGCTTGTGAGAAAGAGAAGGAGAAATCTGAGACGTGCATCTTAAAGAAAGGTTGCACCAATAGATACATATTCAGAGTTTGATGTGAGTGAGCATGAACAGAACACAAAAGGTGCAAGACGATCCAGGAGCGCTCCCGTGTCGTGCCACAGATACTCCTTTCCAGAGTGGATTTATCTGGTTACCAATGCCAGGGATAACAAAGTCCGATAGCGGTTGTCAAGATCTTACTGAGCGTTCCTGGAATCGAAGCTAATGCATTTCTGTCATTGACTTTACATTTTCCTCCAAGCTTGAGTGGCTTGCAGACTCTGATTTTGGAAAACATCGAATTTCCAAGCTTCGGAGCACAAAAGTCTCCTCAAGAGATTGCATTCAGAGGTGAACTATTACAGCAAGCAATTGAGGAGATTTGCCCTGACCTCAAAAGGGATGTAAATTGAACTCTGAACTGTAAATAATTTGCTTGAAAGAAGAAAACCTAGACTCGAGTGGAAGAAGAATAAATATAGGGATTTTCATCTAGAAGAAGAAAGAGGGCTAGGAAAGGCTTCAAAGCTGCGTAAATAGTGTAGAAGAGACTGGGAAAAGAAAGACAGTTGCTCAAGAGACTTTGTTAATTGTGAATAAGAGGCAGAGAAAAGAGACTCTGAGTGCTGATTATCTTTCGGCTGTAATCCAAGTTACTTTTGAAAATGGAGTCTGGAACGTCGAATCATATGCACAAATGTATTATAGGTACACTCATTGTAGGGGTAATCATAGTAATAGCAGTAGTCATCACTAAATCAATAATATGTGCACACAAGGGGGAGAGACATGGAGTGGGGGTACATGAGACATTCACACCTACCACTTCTGCTTCCAAAGAGGGAAGATTTATATCTGAAAAAGGTTTAATAGAACAAACCAGTCACTTTCTGCATGTAAATTTATCCAAATGTGATTATACACTGAATGTTTATGCTAACTTGTTGTATGAGTATGTTGATAAGGGAGAGTGAGTGGAAGTGAGAGATTGTTACGTGTGCATGCAACTGTCTGCTTCGGTTGAGGAGGTCACCACTTACCCTTGACATATGGTATTAGGTGTAGTTTGCTAATTATTATGAGTACTACTTCTCAAATTATGAGGTGGTACCCTCAGAGATACCAGTCTACAAACATCTGAACAAATATGATCACTGCAAGCAAATAGTGAAAATTGAGAAATATTTTGCACCAACAGTAACATTAGATACTGCTTACGATTATAGACATAATCTAAATTGCATATTAATAGACATAGAATAGAAATTCATATTGCAAGTAGAGGATAGACGTGGCATATTAGTTGTTAAATCTGATAACAATGACAAAGATTCTGAATGGACCAAGGAAGAATTATCTCACAAAGCTAAGGGAACTTCTGGTCTATCTTTGCATAGGTCAAGATCAGAGCCTTTATGATACTGTATTTTTGGGACAGATTGTGTGTGACCATATTCTCCTAGTGAAGGGTCCATGGAAAAGATTTCTGCAAGAGTCTATCCAAATGATTCCCATTGAAAAAGAACATCTTGTGAGTTGCAGCCTACCTGTGCCCCAGATTGCAGTGAGCAGAGTCCAGGAAGTGGCAAGGAGACAGACTAGTGCTGTCTCTTCCCAAAACAAAAACTTGTTTAAAAAACGATTTTCACTTTCTGTGTTTACTGTCTATGCCTGCGGTTGTTACAGTTAATAATTGTAGTTTTAGCCTGCCTGTAATTGCATATTTTATCGTAATACTTTATTTCGATAAAAATAAAATTTATCATACAAGTGCATACAGTTCATTAAAATGAATGTAAAAACTTTAAAAAGAAAAATCCTTTCTACAGCAAATGGAGACAGCATACAGTTAAAAGATAGATAAAATAGGTAAAATAAAGCCCTAAGACAGAGAACCGGTGGTGCTCCAATGCTTTATAATACACAGTTTCCTACCCGTTCTTGATTTTATCAGTCTTAAACGTATCTGCCAGGCCTTTCCCAGAAACTTGGCAACTCCGCAAAAAACCATCATAGATGTTGTGTCCGTTACCAATATACGGAGTGCCGTCGCATAGTGCCTGACTCCCAGTTCTCGGCATACTGGCTTTAGCCACCTTCTCCTCGGTCCACTATATGCTCTACAGGCAAATAAAAAGTGTGCCTATTTTATCACCTGTGTTGTGTTTTAATTTTGTGGTTTTACCTGCCCATGATTGCCTCCATTTAGTGTGTTGAATTGTGGGATTTGCAGTCCAACCTCTGCAGTTTGTCCCTCTGATTCATTGGTGACAATTCTGTTTTCCCTCCACATTTCTCATTTGCTCTGTGCTAAAACCTGTATGTTAAAACAGTGCACTCCCAGCCACCATTTTGTGTTCACAAGCCAGTGAAACCAGCCCCCCTGCCCCCCCCCCCCAGCAACAGGGATTTTTCTACATCAGAGGGTGCTTCTGTGAGCTGTTTAAACTGTGTTTTACCAGGGCCTGTGCATTCGTTTTTTGGCCAGCAGGGGGAGTAAAGGTTTATTCAAACAGTATTCTTAAATTTCAAATTAGTGAGGCACTTTCCTGCTGCAGTCCAAAGTGTGGATTGAGCCTGTCCATCTCCTAGGAGATTCTGAACAGGAGAAGCAGCTGCCCAGCCCTCACCCCCTGGACAGCAGACCATTGGCTATTCAGCTACCAAGCAAGTCTGAGCTCTCCTCTCACACCTGCCCAGGCCCCTTAAGGCCTTGCTGGATGCACCCCAAATCATTATCCTCCATCTTGTGAGTTGCAGCCTACCTGTGCCCCAGATTGTAGTGAGTAGAGTCCAGGAAGTGGTAAGGAGACAGACTCGTGCTGTCTCTTCCCAAAACAAAAAGTTGTTTAATAAACGATTTTCACTTTCTGTGTTTACTGTCTACGCCAGTGGTTGTTACAGTTAAAAATTGTTGTTTTAGCCTGCCTGTAATTGCATATTTTATCACCTGTGTTGTGTTTTAAATTTGTGGTTTTACCTGCCCATGATTGCCTCCATTTAGTGTGTTGAATTGTGGGATTTGCAGTCCAACCTCTGTAGTTTGTCCCTCTCATTCCTTGGTGACAATTCTGTTTTCCCTCCAAGTTTATCCTTTGCTCTGTGTAAGACCTGTATGTTAAAACAGTGCACTCCCAGCCACCATTTTGTGTTCACAGGCCAGTGAAGCCAGCCCCCCGTCCCACTCCCCCCAGCAATAGGGATTTTTCTACATCAGTGGGTGCTTCTGTGAGCTGTTTAAACTGTGTTTTACTAGGCCCTGTGCACTTCGTTTTTTGGCCAGCAGGGGGAGTAAAGTTTTATTCAAACAGTATTGTTAGATTTCAAGTTAGTGTGGCCCTTACCTGCTGCAGTCCAAAGTGTGGAATGAGCCTGTCTGTCTCCTAGGAGATTCTGAACAGGAGAAGCAGCTACCCAGCTCCCACCCACAGGCCAGCAGACCATTGGCTATTCAGCAACCAGGCAAGTCTAGGCTCTACTCTCACACCTGCCCAGGCCCCTTAAAGCCTTGCTGGGTACACCCCAAATCATTCTCCTCCATCTTGTGAGTTGCAGCCTACCTGTTCCCCAGATTGCAGTAAGCATAATCCAGCAAGTGGTAAGGAGACAGACTAGTGCTGTCTCTTCCCAAGACAAAAAGTTGTTTAAAAAACGATTTTTACTTTCTGTGTTGACTGTCTATGCCTGTAGTTGTTACAGTTAAAAATTGTAGTTTTAGCCTGCCTGTAATTGCATATTTTATCACCTGTGTTGTGTTTCAAATTTGTGGTTTTCCTTGCCCATGATTGCCTCCATTTAGTGTGTTGAATTGTGGGATTTCCAGTCCACCCCCTGCAGTTTGTCCCTCTCATTCCTTGGTGACAATTCTGTTTTCCCTCCAAATTTCTCCTTTGCTCTGTGCTAAGACCTGTATGTTAAAACAGTGCACTCGCAGCCACCATTTTGTGTTCACAAGCCAGTGAAACCAGCACCCCTGCCTCCCCCCACCAGCAACAGGGATTTTTCTACATTAGAGGGTGCTTCCGTGAGCTGTTTAAACAGTGTTTTACCAGGGCCTGTGCACTTCATTTTTTGGCCAGCAGGGGGAGTAAGGTTTTATTCAAACAATATTGTTAAATTTCCAATTAGTGAGGCCCTTACCTGCTGCAGTCCAAAGTGTGGATTGAGCCTGTCCGTCTCCTAGGAGATTCTGAACAGGAGAAGCAGCTGCCCAGCCCCCACCCCCAGTCCAGCAGACCAATGGATATTTAGCTACCAGGCAAGTCTGAGCTCTCCTCTCACACCTGGCCAGGCCCCTTAAGGCCTTGCTGGGTGCACCCCAAATCATTCTCCTCCATCTTGTGAGTTGCAGCCTACCTGTGCCCCAGATTGCAGTGAGAAGAGTCCAGGAAATGGTAAGGAGACAGACTCGTGCTGTCTCTTCCCAAAACAAAGAGTTGTTTAAAAAACGATTTTCACTTTCTGTGTTTACTGTCTACGCCAGTGGTTGTTACAGTTAAAAATTGTTGTTTTAGCCTGCCTGTAATTGCATATTTTATCACCTGTGTTGTGTTTTAAATTTGTGGTTTTACCTGCCCATGATTGCCTCCATTTAGTGTGTTGAATTGTGGGATTTGCAGTCCAACCTCTGTAGTTTGTCCCTCTCATTCCTTGGTGACAATTCTGTTTTCCCTCCAAATTTCTCCTTTGCTCTGTGCTAAGACCTGTATGTTAAAACAGTGCACTCGCAGCCACCATTTTGTGTTCACAAGCCAGTGAAACCAGCACCCCTGCCTCCCCCTACCAGCAACAGGGATTTTTCTACATTAGAGGGTGCTTCTGTGAGCTGTTTAAATGGTGTTTAACCAGGGCCTGTGCACTTCATTTTTTGGCCAGCAGGGGGAGTAAAGTTGTATTCAAACAATATTGTTAAATTTCCAATTAGTGAGGCCCTTACCTGCTGCAGTCCAAAGTGTGGATTGAGCCTGTCCGTCTCCTAGGAGATTCTGAACAGGAGAAGCAGCTGCCCAGCCCCCACCCCCAGGCCAGTAGACCAATGGATATTCAGCTACCAAGCAAGTCTGAGCTCTCCTCTCACACCTGCCCAGGCCCCTTAAGGCCTTGCTGGGTGCACCCCAAATCATTCTCCCCCATCTTGTGAGTTGCAGCCTACCTGTGCCCCAGTTTGCAGTGAGCAGAGTCGTTTAAAAAACGATTTTCACTTTCTGTGTTTACTGTCTATGCCTGTGGTTGTAACAGTTAAAAATTGTAGTTTTAGCCTGCCTGTAATTGCATATTTTATCACCTGTGTTGTGTTTAAATTTGTGGTTTTACCTGCCCATGATTGCCTCCATTTAGTGTGTTGAATTGTGGGATTTGCAGTCCAACCTCTGTATATTGTCCCTCTCATTCCTTGGTGACAATTCTGTTTTCCCTCCAAATTTCTCCTTTGCTCTGTGCTAAGACCTGTATGTTAAAACAGTGCACTCCCAGCTACCATTTTGTGTTCACAAGCCAGTGAAACCAGCCCTCCCCAGCAGTAGGGATTTTCTACATCAGTGGGTGCTTCTGTGAGCTGTTTAAACTGTGTTTTACTAGGGCCTGTGCACTTCGTTTTTTGGCCAGTAGGGGGAGTAAAGTTTTATTCAAACAGTATTGTTAGATTTCAAGTTAGCGAGGCCCTTAACTGCTGCAGTACAAAGTGTGGATTGAGCCTGTCTGTCTCTAGGAGATTCTGAACAGGAGAAGCAGCTGCCCAGCCCCCACCCCTAGGCCAGCAGACCATTGGCTATTCAGCTACCAGGCAAGTCTGAGCTCTCCTCTCACACCTGCCCAGGCCTCTTAAGGCCTTGCTGGGTGCCCCCCAAATCATTCTCCTCCATCTTGTGAGTTGCAGCCTACCTGTTCCCCAGATTGCAGTGAGCAGAGTCCAGGAAGTGGTAAGGAGACAGACTAGTGCTGTCTCTACCCAAGACAAAAAGTTGTTTGAAAAACGATTTTCACTTTCTGTGTTTACTGTCTATGCCTGTGGTTGTTACAGTTAAAAATTGTTGTTTTAGCCTCCCTGTAATTGCATATTTTATCACCTGTGTTGTGTTTTAAATTTGTGGTTTTCCCTGCCCATGATTGCCTCCATTTAGTGTGTTGAATTGTGGGATTTGCAGTCCAACCTCTGCAGTTTGTCCCTCTCATTCCTTTGTGACAATTCTGTTTTCCCTCCAAATTTCTCCTTTGCTCTGTGCTAAGACCTGTATGTTAAAACAGTGCACTCCCAGCCACCATTTTGTGTTCACAAGCCAGTGAAACCAGCCCCTTGCCTCCCCCCCCCCCAGCAACAGGGATTTTTCTACATCAGAGGGTGCTTCTGTAAGCTGTTTAAACTGTGTTTTACTAGGGCAAATGTACTTCGGTGTTTGGCCAGCAGTGGGAGTAATGTTTTATTTAGACAGTATTGTTAGATTTCAAGTTAGTGATGCCCTTACCTGCTGCAGTCCAAAGTGTGGATTGTGGCTGTCTGTTTCCTAGGAGATTCTGAACAGGAGAAGCAGCTTCCAACTCCCCGGCCAGCAAACCTTGTCTGAGGTCGCTGGGACCTTATATGGTCTGCTAGTGGTTGGTACATTTGTACACTGATTGGTTTGTTGTACCTGGTGTTTCTATTGGATTAGGGTTAATGTCCTCATTGGTTGGGTATTTGAGGGTTCTGATTGGTTTCTGGGTCTGTGATTCAGTCATTGTAGGGTTGGGACTAGGGCTAGGGTTAGGATTTCTATTGGAAGTAGGGACTAGGGCTTCCTATGTTATTGGTTGTTGGGAGTAGGGTGGGGCTAGGGTTAGACTTTTAATTGGAAGTAGCAATTAGGGCTACTGGTGTGATTAATTGCTGTACTATGTGTGGGACTTAGAGTAGGGTTAGGCTTTCTATTGGAAATAGGGACTTGGGCTACCTGTGCCATCGGTTGCATGGACTTGTTTTGGGACTACTGGTAGGGCTAGAGCCTTCATTGGATGTAGAGATCAGGGTTTTTGAACTGATTGGGTACTTGGACTAGGGCTAAGATTGGCTGTAAGGTCCTGGTCTCCTGTTGGTTCTAGATTTTAGGGCTAGTGTTGTGATTGGATAGTGTTAGGGCTATGGTTCCCATTGGCTGAAGGGGTAACCTGATTACTAGGGCTATAAAAAGGCCAAGCTTAGGGCATCTCAGCCCGGGCGTCGAGGCTAAGAGCAGAGAGGACAAGGGCAGTTGCCTGTTAGAACCTGTTAAGGACGGAGAGGACAAGGGCAGTTGCCTGTTTGAGCCTGTTAAGGGCGGACCGGACAAGGGCAGTTGCCTGTTAGAGGCAGTTCGAGACTGGCCGGGACTAGGGTAAGAAATGCTGTCCTTTTTCTCATTTAGCAATACCCAAAACTCCTTTTTACTCATCCAAAAGCCCCCTCCTATTGCTAAGACCAAAAGAAAAAATATATATTTCACTCATTTATCCCTCCACTATCCTTTTCAATCGCAATTAACAGACTAACATGTTCACTTCTCAAATTCCATATTAAACTACGCTAATATACTACCCAAATAAATGAATAACATATCCACTACTCAAATTACTTCATATTTTTTTACTATACTAATTTTCAACAGTAATCTGGCTACTAGCCAGAAAAGCGATTCAACACCCATCAGGGGTAACAAGTGCTATATGAATGCAAATCTTTCTTCCCCTTTTATCCCTCCGCTATCCTTCTCACTCCAAATAACTGACTAATATCCCCACTGAAATTACTTCATATTTCACCATATTAATTCACCACTAATCCTTTGTAGGCTTCCTGAATAGCGTGCGTCAACAAACGCTATATAAATACAAACCTTTGTCCTCCTCTATCTTTCTGCTATCATTCCATATCCAAATAACTGACTAACCTATCCACTACTTAAAATGTACTTGCATTTTTCACTATACTAATTCAACACTAATCCTCTATGGGTCCCGGAGTAGCGTGCTACTCGCCAAAAAAGCGATTTGACACCTAGTCAGGGGTAGTAAGCGCTATATAAATGCAATTACATTACAATACAATACATATGTTCAGTTACTGAGCAAATGGTATGGCACTTGTTATGTGGCTGTTGTGTTTCCAAAGATATACCATGTAGAGTTTCTGGAATGTTTGGAAGGAAAGTCGAACACCAGGGAGAAACGTGGACTGAGTGCTGGTGAAGTTGTGGGAGATATATTTGGAGCCCTGATACCTAGTCTAGGAGTGGTATTGAATGACATCAAGATTAGAAGGCTGTCTACCATTGTGGATAAGTTGTTTGTTAACACAGCGAAGTCTTTGCTACTCATAGACAGGAAAATGGTCTCAATAAGAGTGATGGTGATGCAG
Organism: Lissotriton helveticus; assembly: GCF_964261635.1. Taxonomy (NCBI): domain Eukaryota; kingdom Metazoa; phylum Chordata; class Amphibia; order Caudata; family Salamandridae; genus Lissotriton; species Lissotriton helveticus. The sequence goes on along the minus strand of NC_136069.1, from coordinate 1,134,983,673 downwards.
AACCGTCTTGCTTTAGATGTGTTATTGGTCAAAAGAAGGTGGAGTCTGTCAAATTCTGTGAGTCCAACAGTGTTGGACTTATATTCCTGATCGAAGTAAAGATCTGAAGGGATATATTAATAACATCACTGATATACAGCCTGAGGTACAGGATTTGGCAGCTGAAGGAGTCTGTGATAAGGTTTGAAAAGGATTTGGTGCAGTTGGTAAGTGGTTTGAGACCTAGGAAGTAGAATCTTTGAATTAATTTTGAAGGTGATAATAATTGTTGTGATCTGTGTTATCATCTTGGTAGGGAAGATAAGGGCATACAAATGGTAAAAGGTGAGGCAAGTGGAGAACTCCTTATGGGAAAGAGAGTGAAGGGTGGAAAGACTACAGGACAATCATTACGAGAATTTGAAGCAACTGGAGGAGTTCAGGCAGAGAAGATTAGCTATGACAGTTGTTTAGAGTGGTTTACTCTGCAGGAATTTGGGAGTTCTTTGTGATGACTCAACATCATCAGAGGAGGGAACTGAAGAAGCAGAAATGTCATTTTAATTGTAGGGGTGTATAATAATCACGTGTAGCAGGCACCGCAATATAATCACTTGTATTAACGTGAAGTGTTAGAATTTTGAAAAGTAGTAAAATAAATCCATGAAGTATTTTAGGACATTAACAAGTATTTTATTTTTAAATTTCTTTATTAGGTTTTCTCCAAATCAGCAGCTCGCATCCAAAGCAACAAGTATACAGTTTGTCCACCTCAGCCGAGGTGATGAACATCACAATAAGAATACATGTCAACAATAGTGCCTAAGTTTGCAACTGTGGAGAGTCCACTATCTTTAACAAGTCTTATTGGTTCATCTTTGTATATGCATAATCAAACCCAACTGTGTTAAACCCCCCCCTGCGCCTCCCATCTCCCCCGCCTAACATTCTACCTCAGTGCCTTCCCCCGCGCTGCTGCGTCTATGTAACTCTAGGTCCACACGTCGAAGTGTTCATGTGGAGCCCCCCTGTGTCTCCCTCCCCTGTCATGGGACCCCCCCCCCTACGAAGGACGTCTCATCTGGGATGTCTATGGTGATTTGGGAGGCCTGTCCTGCTATCTCCTGCATCATCGCTCCCCATGCCAGTAGCACCTCGGGTAGTTTGGCATCTCTTCTGGTGTTCCGTATGTGCCCCTCCTCTACTAAGGCCCACTCCCGTAGATCCGTCCTCCATTTTGTCAGTAGTGGTCCTTGCTGTGTTCCAAAAGGTATTACTACCCTACAGCCCCCAGATTATCCTCCCCATGTTGTGCTGATAAAACTCTGCCTCAGTCCTACTGATCCGAATCCCTAGGTATTGGACCGTGTCTTCTGCCCACAGAATCTCCACCACCGGGTGTTGGTCCTCCCCCCAATCGCTCTCCGTTCCAATTGCGTAGAGCAGTGACTTTGTTCTGTTAATGTAAAGCCCAGAGGCATCAGCAAAATGGGCCAGCGCCATTATCAATGTCGGCAATGACTGGGTTGGTCTATTCAGGTATATTAATGCGTCATCGGCGTACATTGACGCCATATGCTCCAAACCCCCCACACTTAAGCCCTGTCCTACAAGTATCTTGCACAGATGACATGCCAATGGTTCCATTGCCAGGGCAAATAGCAAGGGGGAGAGCGGGCAACCCTGCCGCGTCCCTCTTGCCACAGGAATTGTGTCTGATACGTAACGTCCTGTACGGACCCTCGCCATCGGACGAGCATATAATAATTTGATCCAGTTTACAAACCCCTCCCCCAGGCCCATTGTAAGCAGTACCTGCCATAGGTAATCCCATCTGATCGAATCAAATGCCTGTTCGATTTCGAGGAACACGAAGGTGCTCTGTTGGGCCCGTCCCTCCAAGGTTTGCATAATGTGCGCCAGGCGGCAGATATTCCGCAACGTATTTCTGCCTGGTTTAAACCCGGACTGGTCATCATGGACCAGCCGCTGAAGATAGTGGAGGAGCCTAGACGCTAACACCTGGCTGATAATTTTAAGATTGGCATTCAACATAGAAATGGGCCTATATGAGCCGGGGAGAAGGGGGTCCTTCCCAGGTTTGGCAATCATCACAATCAGTGCTTCCTGCATGGTATGCGTTTCTCGGCCTCCACTGTGATCTCTAATAGTTTGGGGATCCGGACTCCACCGTACTCTTTATAGAGGTCAGCTGCTATACCATCCATTCCTGGGGACTTCGCCGTCTTTAGGTGGGCGATTGCCGTTCCCATTTCCTCTCCACTAAAGGGGCCCCCCAAGGCCTCCTGACTGTCCGCATCTATACTAGGCAATTCCACCCCTGCCAGATATGCCTCCATAGCCGCAAGGGTCGTTGGTGACTGGGTCTCGGAGTATAGTAAGTGGGCCAAGAATACATAACTTATTTCATGTTGAGCATACACCATGTGCCAAGGTCGTTTTTAAGTGCCAGAATTTGGTGAGGCTGAGTCTCTACCCTATTCAGGCGTGCCAGCAACTGCCCCGCATTATCCCCTTCTGTATACCAGCAACGCCTACTCGCAGTTCTAACATATTTGCCTAATGAGTCCCCTATCTGCCGCCGCACTTCATCCCATTCAGCCAACCTCTCTCTGATCGTTCCAAAGCCACTAATCATTCCTCCTGCCTCTGCAGATCATGCTCCAATGCTTTTTTAACCCCCACCTCCGTGGACATGCATATCCCCCGTACCACCACCTTCACTGCGTCCCACTCGGTCGCCCTAGTGCTAGCGGAGCCCCAGTTGACCTACATATAATCGTCCAGCCCATTCGATATGGTGTCTTTTTAGATCGGGTCGCCAAAAGCTTCAATATTGAGCCGCCAGAGCAGTACCTTAGATCTCGGGCGGGCTAGCGAGTAAGCAATTAGGAGCGGGGAACGATCAGACAAATAGCGGGCTAGGTAATGCGTCTTAGTGTCAGGATCATGCCAGGTTCTATCACTAGGCTCCCTTCTGTTCCCACTTTCAAGCTCCAATGAAACTCTTTGCAGCCGTTTCCAATTTGGGGTTCCATCCGGAAGCAGGTTCATGTTCGCAGTCTGGTGGAAGGTTGGTTAACGCTTCCTGAGTGCGCCACCAGAGTGTTAGGTTAGCGTTCTAGTCTTTGCCGCGCAGTCCGCCATTTCCTTTCCCTGCGCGTTCTATGTGGCGCACTTCAACTGTCGTTTACCGGCAGTAAGACGTTCCGTTTTGGGCTCCTGTCACAATCTCCAGTATTCGTTTAAGTAAAGCCCGTATATTCCTGTCAATACTCCCCAGTTCCATTCCCGCCGCAGCTCCGCATTTTCGTGTGTCCTGTGGAGTCGGAGGGGGAATTTCTGAGGCAGAATTCGTAAGCAGACAATTCCTTTGGGCAAGTAATTCTTCCGCTTCGATTCAAAGCTAGAGCGGTAAGACGTTTCCAATTCTTCATAAAGACTTTATTACAGCGTTGTTCTCCCTGAGCAATTCTAGAACAATATTTACCGTGTGGCAGTTATTCGTTTCCTTGGGAAGTTCAGCATAGTCCTAAATAGCCTCAGCCAGCATAGTCCTTTCATACCTGCAAAAGATATCAGGCAGTTCTATATGGAATTGAAGGCGAGTGACTTTCTAGCGACAATTGCTGTTCCTTTGGTACAGTAAACTATGTGAGTCCTTCCAGTCATTCTTCAAGTCTAGAAATCTACCAGTTACTACAAGTAAATGGGAGTATAAATTATATGCATATGGTTATACTGTTATTTACCACCTCTACTTGATGCAACCTTCTAAAAAGACACTAACGACAACTAGAGTCCTACAATCCTACTAGCAAGACTGAATTGTAGAATACTCTCAAGAGAGAAGCAATTTCCACTTAGTATCAGGTATTGAGAGAAGGAGGAGAGAGAGAGTGTTGAATTCTAAGTGTTGTTGGAACTATAGTAATGATCTGTTAATTATTTCAGGTGTTCCCCCGCATCTCCAATTCAAGAGGTAGTGAAGAAGGCACCAGTGTGGAAGTCTCTCTTTGTTGTTCGTTATCCACTTCCCCTTTCCCTTCCATTCCTAGGCTTGGAGAAATCCGGGTGTAGGGGTGATAGGGAATTTGGAAAATATCAGCATTGAAGCCTTGGTCATTCGCTCCCACGGAATCAAGATAATTCAGGTACTGCTTCTGACAGATTGAAGTGCCTAGTTACCTTCCGTCCGGGCGGGATGGCTGAAGGGTTAGATGTCAAGGCCTTGGCTTCGGTGTTAGAGGGGTTACAGAAGCAGTTGAGTGAAACCAGGGAGGAGGTGAGGACATCCAATCAGGAGGCTAGTTATTTACGTCAGAGAATAGAAGAGCTTTCTGAAAGTCCACGTCCTAATTTTGGGAGTATTAAGTCATCTGCTTTTGCGCCCTCCTCCTCTTCTTCTTCAGAGTTAACTACGCAGGTAGTGCATGCTATGTCCCCTACCATTCCATTGGCCCCCCCGAGAGATTTCAGGGAGATCCCCATAAGGCACAGATTTTTCTTACACAGTGCTCTTTGCATTTCCTGTGCAAGCCCATTTTATTTAAGGAGGACCAGTCTAAAGTGGCGTTTGTGCTGTCCTACCTGAGTGGCGATGCAGCGGCGTGGTCATTGCCTTTGGTGGCTTGTAATGACCCGGTGTTGTACAAATTTGAAGATTTCAAGGCTGAATTTTTGCGTATGTTTGATCGAAGAACCATTTCACAAACTACCGACAATGAACTGCTGGAGTTAAAGCAAGGAAATCGAGATCTGGTGGCGTATTTGGCACAATTTAACAAATTGATCGTAGAAACCAGTTGGCCAGAATCCAAGAGGGCGGCAATTTTTTACAGAGGTTTGAAGGATGAATTGAAGGATGGACTGGCTCAGATTCCCAAAAGACCAACCGATGTATCTGAACTTATAGATCTGGTTTTGCAGATCGACCAGCGACAGGCGGAAAGACGAAATGAGCGGCGGAGAGATGTTCGTACTCTTCCGCCACGATATGATCGAGCCAGGTCTGAGTTGGTCAAGAGCCAAGAGAGTCAAAGTCACTCCTCTGAAGAACCCATGCAGGTGGGTACGATCCGAGGTCCTCTTACCAAGAAGGAAAGAGAAAAAAGGCGTCAAGGCAAGCTGTGCATGTATTGTGGCCAGTCGGGCCATTTTGTCAAGGAATGTTCAAAGAGACCCAAGACCAGTTCGTGGGTAAAAGACCGGCTCCACCAGTAGACGGAGTTGCACTGGTGGGAGCGAGTGATGAGACAACTCCAAAGTCACAGTTTTTGGCGAATACTTTGCAGTCTGCAGCCCCGCATTTGATTTTGTCTAGTAAGATATTTTTGGGAAAATCTCATGTGGAAGAAGTTTCGGTGATGGTTGATTCGGGAGCAACTGGGAACTTTTGTGACATCCAATTTGCCAAATCTTTAGGAATTCAATTTGAAAAGAAGTTAAGACCAGAACCAGTTCGAGCTGTGGACGGCACAAATTTGTCTTCTGGGCCTATAGCCTATGATACAGAATTAATAACGGTATTGGGTCCGGGAGAACATCGAAGTTACATCCGATTTAATCTCATTGATGCCCCCCAGTTCCAGCTCATACTTGGTTTGCCCTGGCTCACTGAGCACAATCCACAGATTGATTGGTCTAGACGCACAGTGGAGATGAACTCAGATTTTTGTTGTGAACACTGTTTTCAATCAATTCCTGAGACCACAAGTTCTACCATGTCATTAAATTTGGCCAACCAAATTCAGATGATTTATGCCTTGGAAGTTCCCGTAATTCCAGAGGAATATCAAAATCTGCAGGAAGTTTTCAATGAGAAAGAAGCTCAAAAATTGCCACCTCATCGAGAATACGATTGCAAGATCAAATTGGAGCCGGGAGCCTCTTTGCCGTGCAGTCGAATTTATGCTTTATCGGAACCAGAGAACATCCATCTTAAGGACTACATTGAACAAAATTTAGCCAACGGTTTCATTCGACCTTCTCAATCCCCCGTGTCATCACCTCTGTTTTTTATTCCTAAGAAGGATGGAACTTTGAGAACCTGCATCGATTATCGGGCTTTGAAGTTAGTCACAAAAAAGAATCGTTACCCACTACCCCTCATTTCTGAACTCCTCGATCAGGTCAAGGATGCTTGTGTGTACACCAAATTGGATTTACATGGGGCTTACCATTTAGTACGCATGGCTGAGGGTGAGGAGTGGAAGACAGCATTCCGAACAAGACTAGGGTTGTTCGAATATCAAGTGATGCCCTTTGGGCTTTGCAACGCCCCGGCAGCCTTTCAGCATTTCGTGAACGACGTGCTTCGTGAGTACCTGGACCGATTTGCTGTGGTTTACATCGACGATATCCTCATTTACTCAAACAGTTTGGAGGAACATGTTGGCCATGTACGTGCCATTTTGGAACGGTTGTTGGAGAATCATCTGTTTGTTAAGCTGGAAAAGTGTGTTTTTCATTCTTCTAGTGTGGAGTTTTTGGGTTTCATTCTATCTCCAGAAGGTGTATCCATGGATAATTCTAAGCTTCAGGCAATCAAGTCTTGGCCTGCGCCAAGGTCAGTGAAGGGGATACAGAGCTTTTTGGGACTCGCCAATTTTTATCGGCGTTTCATTCAGAATTTTTCTGAAAAGGTGAGCCCAATTACTCGTCTACTCAAGAAGAATGTACGATTCATTTGGGAACGAGAAGCAGAGGAGGCTTTTCTATTGTTAAAGGAAGCATTTGTCACCGCTCCTGTTCTGCAACATCCTAATTTGAAAGAACCATTTTTCATTGAAGCAGATGCGTCCAATTTGGCCATTGGAGGAATTTTGTCTCAACGTCAGAAAGACACAGGTCAACTCCATCCAGTGGCTTATCATTCCCGTAAACTATCTCCAGCAGAGATCAACTATTCAATTGCGGATAAGGAACTTTTGGCAGTGAAAGAGGCTTTCAAGGTTTGGAGACATTACTTGCTTGGTGCGAGACATGTTATTACTGTCTTCACGGATCATCGGAACTTACAATTCTTAAAATCTGCTCGAACTCTCACCCCCAGGCAACTGCGGTGGTCACTCTTTTTTGCAGACTATGATTTTGTTTTGACCTATAAGCCAGGTTCAGCTAATGGAAAAGCCGATGCCCTTTCACGGTTGAGTATGGGAGAAGAAAGAGATGCTAAGGTGGAAGGATTCATCATTCCAGAAGAAAAGATTATGGCCATTGCAGTCGAGGATGACTTGGAGAATCAGATTAGAGAAGAATTCACTAAGACTGAATTTTCCAATTGGGAATTGGAAGGTCCTGATCGAAATGTTAAGGATGGGAAACCATTCTTGCAAGGGAAGATGTTCGTCCCCAGCGAAAATCTACAAAAAAAAATCATTCAGCAGTTCCATGATCATCAGTTGGCTGGCCATAAACGGGCCAAGAAGACTTTGGAATTGATCAGGAGAATCTTCCTTTGGCCGGGCATGGACACTCAGGTGAGGCAGTACATCGCCACTTGTGAACCAAGTGTTAAGGGCAAGAGTTTGAGACAATCCCCGCAGGGTCTCCTAATGCCTTTACCTGTTGCCCCATCTCCCTGGAACACCATATCCATGGATTTCATTGTAGATCTGCCCACTAGTCAGGGGTATTCAGTGATTTAGGTGGTAGTGGACCAGTTCTCTAAAATGAGTCATTTCATTCCCCTGAAGACCCTACCCACAGCATCTCAATTGGCCACACTATTCATTGAAAACATTGTCAAATTGCATGGAATTCCCAAGGTGGTGATTTCAGATCGTGGTTCGCAATTTGTTTCCCGATTTTGGAAGTCCTTCCTAAATGGTCTGTGGGTTGACTCCCGTCTGTCCACCAGTTATCATCCGGAGACGGATGGGCAGACAGAAAGAGTGAATAAAGATTTAGAACAATATCTTCGGATGTATTTGATGGATCAGGAAGGGGAATGGCCTTCTTTGTTAAGCACTGCTGAGTTTGCTTATAACAATTCAGTTCATTCGGCTACTGGGTTCTCCCCATTCTTTTTGAATTCAGGTCGACATCCCAATATGTTAGTTGGTCGGGTGGAAGTAGAGGTCCCTGCAGCAGAGGAAGTGATTAGAAATTTACATACAAGGTGCAGGCCGATAAGAAGCGAAGAGTAAGTCCCATTTTTGAGCCTGGGGAAAAGGTATGGATTTCCACTCGACACATGCGGTTGAGGGGGAATCGGAAGTTCCAACCGAGATTTGTGGGTCCTTATGCAGTGGTTCGGATGGTGAATCCAGTGAGTGTAAGAGTAGAGCTCCCTAAGTCATTAAAGATCCACCCAACCTTTCATGTCTCGTTGATTAAAAGAAACCCCCCCGAATTTCAGATGTGTCCTACCACCAGCTCCAATTCAAGTGCAGAACTCTGAAGAATTTGAGGTCAAGAGGATTTTGGACTCTAAATTGAGAAGAGGGAAAATCTTCTATTTAGTGGATTGGAAAGGTTATGGTCCGGAGGAAAGGTCTTGGGAACCCAGTAACAATGTTCATGCTCCAAGATTAGTCACAGAATTTCATAAGATCCATCCACTGAAACCTAAGGAGGGGGCTTTGGTGGGGGGTACTGTCAGGATCATGCCAGGTTCTATCACTAGGCTCCCTTCTGTTCCCACTTTCAAGGTCCAAGGAAACTCTTTGCAGCCGTGTCCAATTTGGGGTTCCATCCAGAAGCAGGTTCATCTTCGCAGTCTGGTGGAAGGTTGGTTAACGCTTCCTGAGTGCGCCACCAGAGTGTTAGGTTAGCGTTCTAGTCTTTGCCGCGCAGTCCGCCATTTCCTTTCCCTGCGCGTTCTATGTGGCGCACTTCAACTGTCGTTTACCGGCAGTAAGACGTTCCGTTTTGGGCTCCTGTCACAATCTCCAGTATTCGTTTAAGTAAAGCCCGTATATTCCTGTCAATACTCCCCAGTTCCATTCCCGCCGCAGCTCCGCATTTTCGTGTGTCCTGTGGAGTCGGAGGGGGAATTTCTGAGGCAGAATTCGTAAGCAGACAATTCCTTTGGGCAAGTAATTCTTCCGCTTCGATTCAAAGCTAGAGCGGTAAGAAGTTTCAAATTCTTCATAAAGACTTTATTACAGCGTTGTTCTCCCTGAGCAATTCTAGAACAATATTTACTGTGTGGCAGTTATTCGTTTCCTTGGGAAGTTCAGCATAGTCCTAAATAGCCTCAGCCAGCATTGTCCTTTCATACCTGCAAAAGATATCAGGCAGTTCTATATGGAATTGAAGGCGAGTGACTTTCTAGCGACAATTGCTGTTCCTTTGGTACAGTAAACTGTGTGAGTCCTTCCAGTCATTCTTCAAGTCTAGAAATCTACCAGTTACTACAAGTAAATGGGAGTATAAATTATATGCATATGGTTATACTGTTATTTACCACCTCTACTTGATGCAACCTTCTAAAAAGACACTAACGACAACTAGAGTCCTACAATCCTACTAGCAAGACTGAATTGTAGAATACTCTCAAGAGAGAAGCAATTTCCACTTAGTATCAGGTATTGAGAGAAGGAGGAGAGAGAGAGTGTTGAATTCTAAGTGTTGTTGGAACTATAGTAATGATCTGTTAATTATTTCAGGTGTTCCCCCGCATCTCCAATTCAAGAGGTAGTGAAGAAGGCACCAGTGTGGAAGTCTCTCTTTGTTGTTCGTTATCCACTTCCCCTTTCCCTTCCATTCCTAGGCTTGGAGAAATCCGGGTGTAGGGGTGATAGGGAATTTGGAAAATATCAGCATTGAAGCCTTGGTCATTCGCTCCCACGGAATCAAGATAATTCAGGTACTGCTTCTGACACTTAGCAACTCAATATACTGCCGTCTTTTGAATGCAGAAGTAGTCTAATCGACTATAGGTATTGGCAGCAGGTATGTGACACGAGTACACTCTATGACTAGGATTACGGTGGCGCCACACATCCAACAATCCGTAATTGTGAAGCAGTTGGCCTATCGCCTCTCGGACTGTAGGTTTGGCATCAAGTTTTGGGGGGAATCGGTCGAGCTCCTCATCCAGGGCACAAATAAAGTCACCTGCCACCACCAATTTTGTCTCCGGGTCCAGATCAAGCTGTCCTATCACTTGGCTCAAAAACCCACCATTGTCGCTATTCGGGGCATAAACATTCACAAGGCATATACTGCATCCATCTAGGGTCCCCTTCACCACCACAAACCTTGCATCAGGATCCTGTGTAACATGCAACACATTAAAGTGGACTCCGGATGCCACCCAAATAAGCGCTCCCCCAGCAAACCCCGAGTAGGATGTAGCAAAAAACTGACCCCTCCATCTGCGTTGGACAAATTTAAGACAGTCTCCCCACAGGTGCGTTTCCTGGAGTAATGCTATACTGACCCCATATCGCCTAAGGTATGATGCTCCCGGATTCGTTTCACCCTATTATTGAGCCCCCAAACATTCCACGTGATCAATTTGTAATTCTGGTTATCCCCTGGCATGATTAAGCTATTTGCGGTACAGCAGTCCCCAGTCTGTAGTGTGGGGACTCCCCCGTAGTGTCATTGCTTGCCTCCGCAAGAGGAGGACATTTTCGATCCCCTGTGTGACAACATAGACCAGACCCGGCAGCAACCCCAACAAACCCACAACTGGAAACCCCAACTCCCCCCACCCACAGGCGGTAGCCTTCATTCTCGCAACCTGTCCTGATCTGAGGACTCCGGACCCCGCCCCAAAGCTCCAGCCACCCCCTAGAATACCCCTCTCAACTTGAATGTATGATTACAACCACACTGATCCACCCAGGTCCGTACAAACCTCCCTTCCCACTTAGACTCTGTGAATCAGCCGACTGACTGGCACCGCACAGCCCCGCCCAACCGAGGTCTAGCCAGGTTGCTTCGGCACTCCACAGCCAGCTAATCTAATCAGTATATAGGCAAAATAGTGTACCCTTCTCCATAATTTATTGTACTCCCCCCTTTGAATCCAGTGGGCTCGATGCCTGTTCATACGAGTCTCACTGTAAAGTCAAGTGCCCCATGAGACAAATCTGGTACTCACAGTGTCTATATTTTAGAACGTCCCGATCTCTGCATCAAGTCTCTCATTCACTTGTTCCCAGAACCCTCTACAGCTGGGCCAGAAGCACCGTCCAAGTCCGACTGTGTTTCCTGCACCAAACAGAGTGGAGAGAACTGGTTCTGCGTCGGTATCGCCTCTCGCTCCGTAAGGAAAGTGCCATACAGTCCCACCAAAATGCGTCCTCCATCTGCCCGATCTCATTCCCACCACTGTTATCCTTCTTCACGACGTTGCGGGTTCCTCTGCTGATTGCTCCGGCTTCTTTGCTCCTGCCATCCAGGCCCAGCGAGTCTATCTAATCTGCTGCCTCCGATGGGGTACCAAAGAAGTGTTCTTTACCTGCGTACTGCACTCTTAGCCTGGCCGTTAACATCAGGCTGTATTTGATATCGTGGCTACGCAGCCGGCGTTTAACATTCAGGAAGTCATCACGCAGGTCTTGCACTTTTTTAGTATAGTCAGGATATATGTGAATGTCTTGGTTTTCGCATCTAGGCGGCCCATTGGCACGGATGTGCTGTAAGATCAAGTCCCGGTCCCTGAAATTGAACATCCGGGCAATCAAGGCTCTGGGCGGGGACCCCAGCCTCGGCGGTGGACCCAGAAATCATTGTGCCCTTTCCACTGCAAACATTTTGAGAAACTGAGGTTGGGGAATGCTTTGCTTTGCTAATCCAGTCCTCCAGAAATAGATCTGCTGCCGGCCCCTCCGCCTTTTCAGGGAATCCCAAAAAGCGAGATTGTTCCTTCTAGATCGCCCTTCCGCGTCTTCTGCTCTGTCCTCCAGCCGGGCCGTATGGTCCTGGACTGCCGTCACCGTCTCCCGCAGCTGCCGGACCTCCGTCTGCAGAGCCTTCAGGTCTCCCTCTGTGATGGTAATCCTGTCTGCCACCTTTCTGAGATCCAGGCGCAGGTGATTGATGTCAATGGCCATCCCATCCATTTTGTCTTCCAATGCCTCCCTGGAGTCTCGAATCGCTTCCAAAATGTCTTCTTTATCCTGAGCGGCCGAGTCCTGGTGGGCCCCCTGCTCCATGTCCGCATGGGAGCGGTCCGTCTTAGTCGGCCCCGGAACCGTGTACTGCATGATTTTATTTGTTTAGGTGCCTCGTAGTGGTCGGTCCATCCCCATTATCAGCTAGGCCGTCCCACAGTATCTCTCAGTGGCCCCTCTGTCCAGAACCCAGTAGTGGTGTAAACAGTCCAGGGGAGGGGTCCTCTCCGACAGCCCACCTCACCTTGGGCGCCACAGCCTTGCCTATGTCCGGCAGGCCCTTCGTCCGCCAATAGGTGCAGTTACCCGGCCTTCGGACACTCTTCACCCGCCTCTCCGGACCGTTCCAGTGCAGTACTCGTGTGAGCTCGGCCTTCCACCAAACCATGGTTCGAACGCCTTCGACCTATTGTCTCACTCCAGGGGGCAACGTTAATCCGAGGGGGATCCCCTCACCTCAACACCAGGGGTACAGCCCCTGGCCTCTGGCACTATGCACCACTGTTTGGCCCCCAAGTAGTCGACAGGCCTTGTTTCAGACCCACCAGCCGGTGCGCAGGTAGGCCACACCTCGCCTCCTCAACCTCAGTTAAGGCCTGCCACCGGCCTCCAGATTTGATCGTGTAAGGATACAGGGGAGCAAATAAGTCAATGTGGGCATATGGGGCTGCGCACCCCCGCCACCGGGCTCTAGGCACAGGCCCCTGGCATTACAGGCCTGTGCCCGGGCCCCCCAGCGGTCTCTTCGTTGTGCACCGCAGCGGCCTCACGTAGATCCCTCCTCCAGCCTGTGGGGTCCCGCCTGCCGTCTCCTCCCTCTCGCGGCTTGTTTCATCCCTCCTGGGGCCTTATAGTGGATGCATTTGTGTGGCTGGACTCACCGAGGCCCGGGGGATTCCTCAACTTTCCTCCGATGCCTGCCTCCCAGCGCCGTCAGGAGTCCGCCAACACAGGGTTCAGGAGTCTGCCAAGGTCGCAGCGGTCCCCGGGGTGCAGGTAGGCCTCACTGACGCAGCCTTTCCCAGCGCTCGCCCCCAGTCCGTGGGGACCCGCCTGCCAGTCTCACACTGCGGGCGCCGTTATCCAGTGTTTTCCTCCCCTCTTGGGGTCCTAAATCTGTGTCAGCCGCACGGCAGGACCCCTGGGGTCCAGGGTCTCCAGCACCGCCCGTCGCTTCTCCCCGCTCAGAGTCCGACAGCGGCTGCCGTTACGGGGATCAGCATTCCCCCGGGTGTGCCTCGGCCCGTATCAACAGTCCCCCACTGCAGGCTGATACCACCGGACACCGCAGTCAGGGGAAGGTTCCGGCATTGTTATGCATTACGACGGATACCATAACACCAGGATTTTGCAGAATTAACATTACTCGGGGCAGGAACACCGCTGAAACACGTCTATCCAGCCATTCTATCATGCCACGCCACCAGGCCATTGACAAGTAACATGGGGAATCTACATAGAAAATGAATGTAATTAGCAGGAAACATTAACATGAAGAACTCGTGTTGTGCAACTGACACTTATTCACATATCAAATGTGTTTACTAATTACGTTATTTCACACATAAGTAAATTCATTAGTTGACATTGCATTAGGCTTATGTGATTTCCTTAAACCTCACATGATGTTTCTCTTATTTTAGCTCAAATCCGTAGGTCTGAAGTGCAAGTCCCTGAAACTCTTGCTATAAAATTTACAGTTTGAATTTTGTATGAGCCGTGGAATCTGTTCTTTCTCGCATTTTGTGAAGCAGGTGAAGAAGTGCTCAATTAGATAGAATAATGTCTTTGTTTTACTAGTCTGCAAAGGAGAGAAGATGTTACAATCTTGCTGCTTGAATTGATAAAGGAAGGTCATTGAGCTTCACACAGGAGAAGGCCTGGGAACCAAGAACAAATTGAATCAAGGAAGTTACACTATTGATATTGTGGAATATTTCCTTCATGACTGTACCCAGGGTGGATGACGTGATCCGAAGTGCATCTTGGGATTGTTACCTGGAAATAATTGGTTGGTGGAATTAGGGAAAGTGTGCCACTTCTTCTTTGCCTGCAGAGAGAGAGCATCCTAGAACGATCTCTGTCTTTGGTAGCTTTATGCTACTTGAGCCATCGATTGTGGAGAGATTTCTTAGGAAGTCTCCACGCACTGACATCTATTAACCTTTCCTCTGAAAATGCTTATTTAGGGATGTCATCTTAGTGTTAGAGTAGGGATGGATTTAATGCTTTTCACCCACCAACCCTCGATGCAGGGCAAATTGTACTTTTGCTTCCTGATTTTCTGTATTATACTTCTTGAATTAATTGTGTTGCTTAAGCTCCGCAGTATAAACTGGATGTGCAGATTTGGCTTTATGCTGATCCATCTGTATTTCTATACAATTGTGCTGAGGTATCTCTATGTTCAGTTATGTTTGGCTTTGTAATAAATTAACTAACCTTAAGTAGTTGTTGGGGGTTATTAGGCACTCAAAGGAATTATTGGTGAATTGATTGTACGCCTCATGACTTTACTCCCCTTTACACTTTCATGTTGCGAAAAAGAACCATCAGAGTGTGACTCTAGAACAGTCTAGAAAGTATGGGCCTGGCCCTTCAGTAGTAATATATTAAACACAGGCATAAGTAGTGCAGACCCTAGTATCAAGTCCACACGTACTTCTAGCAGTGTTGGTTTAAAAATACTTTTGGAACGTTACCTTGAAGTAACTTCTGACAGCGAGGTACAGACTCCATCTTGAAATTACTTTCTTTAGACTTTGAAAAGATTATTTTAAGAGGTCAGCTCATGCTTTTGCATGTGCCCAAGCAGGTGGCCTTATTCTAATGGTTTTAGCCGGAAACATGCATTGGCAAAACCAACTGCCCTGCACCTGCATTTAAAAGGGGAGACTTATTGGCTTTGTCAGTGCTTGTGTCCGTCTGGAACGCAAGGCCTGTCAATGTCTGTGACCTATGGCGGGACCATGCTCTAGAGACCAGTAAGCCACTATTTTTGTGCACTGTGGCGCTGTAGCCAGATGACGATAACATTTTGAGAATACGTTTTTCCAAAATAACTGACCAAAACTGGAGAAATATTTGGAATATTTGTGGTGACAGAATAACAAAAAATGTCATTAAATATGCGCTGCATTTTTCTTCTCATATAAACAGAAGCCTTTCTGTTGCTAATATTACTTAAGAACACAGCATATGTAAACTGAACAGACTGTATTACAGTATGTTCTCTATTTAAACACTGTTTAAGCCCTTTAATCATCCCTTTTATGAATTGTGTAATGTTTACATTTTAAAGCTGCCTGCATAGCATTGCAAATAAAGCTCAACAATTTCTATGTTTAAACAAGTAGCTAAACCTGTGTACTTTCTGTGGTATCCTGAAATGTTTTTGTCACGTAAAGAGTTCTTTCTAGTTTCAACTTCAGCTATACAAAATAAAATCTTGATTTTTTAAAAATAATTGTTTCTGTAGTATCATGCAATGTCGTTTGAGCTTTTTGTGTATTGTTTCCAAAACTGGACCAATGACTTTCCCATGGCAAATTCTGATACTACCCATGTGACCTGAAGTACAGAGGTTGTAGAGTTAGTGGCAGAAACCATGAGCAACCAGAAGTCTTCAAGAGACACATTAACATTCTGTATGTCTCACTCTATGGCTATCCACTAAACTTTGTTCAGAGTCCAAATAGCATCTGAAGATTTAGCAAACAAAATTACTAAAGTTTTTTTAAACATTTTTTATCCTTTATTTTCCAATATCAGATTCCATACCCATTAGGAGTATAGTTTACTAAAATAACAAAGTCAACAAATCCCATATGTTTGTCATATGTACCAAAACATTCAGGGACAGATTCACGAAGGTGCTTACATATAGTAAAGTTACGAGTGCAGAGTCACTGTGTGGAGATTTCACTCTGAGTACAGAGATTCCGTCACAAGTGCGGATACTTTGCACTCGTAACTTGACTACATGTAAGTACCTTCGTGTATCGGGCCCTCAGTCAGTAACAATTATGCCAAGAAAGAATTGAAACATGTCTCTGGTAAAGCTCATTGTTGTAACTTACCCCTTGGTTCCTCCCACCCCTTCCTGTTTCCCCCCACTGCCTCCTTCCCTCTTGGTTTAGCCCGTGCTGTCACCTGAAGGCAGCAGTAGAATGTTGACAGAATTATCCTGCCAAGCTGGGAGCACCTATGTTGAATTGAACTTAATAAACGTTCTGGAAACCTACAACGCGTGGACTTCATTACTACAATTTTGGCGACGAAGGAAACGGAGCTGAGCCAGGGTCAGTAAGGTGTCTCTCCCCTGGAAGCGTTTGAGCTTGGATGAGGAAAAGGATAATAAAGAGAAAGTGATTTTGACTTTCCTGCTTGAAGAGCCGGTCATTTCCTGAGGTGAAAGGAGGCTGGTCGTAATTTGAACGGAGTAAAGAACGGCACAACGGTGAACTACCCACGTGTGGAATTGTTGACATGAGGTGCCAAGGTGTATGATGGCTGTTACAAGTGTGAGTTCAACCTACTCCATGAATTTTTGAATTGAGGTGCAGTGAATCCCATATGAGAAATGATATGAGAAGGAGTCGGAAATTATTATTACTCGGACTGGGAAAGGAAAAAAGGCGAAAGTAATATCAGATTTTACCTTTGGCGTTCCCTTGATATTCTTATGGTGCAGGAAAGCAAGACTCAGGTCGGAGAACAAGGGGATCAGCGCAAGTCAAGGAGGTGAGACTTTTGAAGCTGTCGGAGGAGAAGTGTTCTGAGCAGGGAACTGTGTCAAATCTCTGACATCGCAGTGGAAACTGACCCGAGGCAGTGCGTCAAGCTATTTAAGCATGAGTGAGTGACTGCATTTGGAAGTTAGTTTTTCTAAACAAAGTATTATCGGATGCGAGTAAGGAACAGCCTCTGTGAACCCGGGCATGTTGGTATAAGCGATTGAGGAAAAAACTCCCGAAGGCTGGACCCAAGTTGTAAAAACACAGAAGTGGTGCAAGTGCGTGTGGGAAGCCATTGAAACCGTGAGAGGAGACGGGAGCGGGACAGGGTGTGCTGTAAACCCCTGCTCCCGCGTTTGAAACAGATCTAAGGCGGCGTTCTTGTGCTGCGTGAAGAAATTGAGAATAACAGGGTGTACAGCAAACCCCTGGTGCAGCGTATAAAAGTGATCTGAGGCAGCGCGCCGTGAGGTGATGCGCATTTCATGAAGAAAGTGAGAATAACAGGGTGTACAGCAAACCCCTGGTGCAGCGTATGAAATTGATCTGAGGCAGCGCGCCGTGAGGTGATGCACATTTCACGAAGAAAGTGAGAATAACAGGGTGTACAGCAAACCCCTGGTGCAGCGTATGAAAGTGATCTGAGGCAGCGCGCCGTGAGGTGATGCACATTTCATGAAGAAAGTGAGAATAACAGGGTGTACAGCAAACCCCTGGTGCAGCGTATGAAATTGATCTGAGGCAGCGCGCCGTTAGGTGCTGCGCATTTCTTAAGAACTGTAACTTACGATTGAAAAGAATTTTGATTTTACAAGCGTCAAGAAGTATAAGATAGCCACTTTCTAGGGAAAAAGAAAAAAAAACTTGTGATGAATCTAACTGCGAAAATTACCTGTAGTCAGCTCACACGGGTAACGGCGCAAAGCATTTTTTGAGTAATCTCTGTAAGCCGAGAGGGGAAACAGGAAGCGGAGCAGGAAACATAATCTTCCCCTCAGAATATTGCCGTCCTGAAGGAACTAACGTTTTTACGTAAAGCGTCAAGGGGTGCCATCTTGAGTGTGAAAGACGATTTATGAAGAAACCCGGTTAAAGGATCAAAATGTAATGAAATATATCAGCTTAAAGCGGTAGCAAAAGAGAAAAAAAAAATAATAATTATAATAATATCAGTCATCTATCGGAGCTTGAACCACGAATTACAGTACTAAAGGCATTTCCAAACTAGTTGAAATTTGGTACCCAGTTAATGAGGTAGTTCGGTACATTCCTACGGGGCTCTTCACGCACTGCGTGGCACTCGACAAAAATCTACGGATCTTCAATGCTGGCAGAGCACAAAGACTGTATCCTTTAAAGTTAAGTTCTGGTGAGAGTGTAAACTTGGTTGTCTGAGGAACACATAAAAAAAAAACAGTAAGAAGTAATTTGTGTTCGTGAATATAAAGGGGAAATTTGGGAGAAATTTACTTTAGCGAAAGCAAAATGAGTTATCTACCGCCACCTGATCCATTAATGAAAAATGAGGGAACAAGAATTGCTGATGGGGAAGAGAGGAAGGAGTGTAATAAAAAACGTTTATCCGTTTTGGACGTGAAGGAAGAACCACTGAAACAAAAACAAAAAACGGAAACATCATTACACAGTTCTGAAACTGGTGGATGGAAAGTGTATAATAACAGAGAAAAGAGAAACATAAAGGGAACAGACAGAAATGTATGGGAAAAGATCTTGCATGTTTTAAATGAACACTATAAGCAAGTAGGGGGTGCCAATCTCCGTGTGAACAAAATATACAGAGAGGAGGGAGATAACGTAATGGTGATGAACAAAAGTGAAGCTAAACAGAGGTATACCATCATCATAGGGGGAGCATTTAAGGGCCTCATCGCTGACTCAGGGTCAAATAGTACTGAAGAAGACAAAAACATTTGGAAGAGAGAATTGTCAAAAACACAAGGTAATGAATTAGAAGAAGAAGAAGAGGGTAAATATATTATCGTGAGTGGAGGAGGAGAGATGGACTGGTGTCACGTGAAGAGAAGTCCTAAGATTCATAATTCGGAAGAAGAGTTTACTGTACTGGAAGGAGAGGATCAAAGGAAATTAAGAACATTGCAAAATCCCAATAGTTCTGAGTCCAGGAGAGGGTGGGTTGTAAACTACAGTAGTCTATGTACCAGGCAGGAGATTTTGAGGGTGAATATGCCTCCATTTATTGACAATGAAGCAGGGACACAAGGGGTGTGGAGGTATAAGGGAATAAAAGAAGCAGCTATTGTCAAATTTGAAAGAAAACAGAATACGCATTGGGAAAGGATGTGGAAGACAGAAAAAACAAAATTTTAGGGAAGATAATCAGTGAACATTATATTCTGGAAGTACAAGAATTTGTCTATGAGGAAACGTGTGTGGTTACACAATCCACGAGGGTTAAGGAGGAGCTTTGCAAGCCTACCCGAATAAAAGATGAGAAAGCTTGGAGCTTAACGGCACTGGTCGAATCCAAATCTAGGTCATGCGAAAAATATGTTGATGACACGGACCTGAAAGGAGTAGTTGGTCAGAGTATGATCAAGTCTAAGAATAACAAGCAAGGAGAGTGCTGGGATCGGTTATATAGCGTAGAGTCGGAAAAGGAAAGTGAAGATCCTCTTAGAGACTTACCAGGTCAGCACTCAAAAGGTCCGGAAGGAAGGTACAGGTTGCATATAAAAGGCTGGAAAGAATACGTGTTAGAAGACACAGAGGACACAGCCACATTCTCAAGTGGAACCCATTTGACGAAGTCAGGGGAAAGTCTAGGACCCGAGGAGGCATGTACAGAAGGAGGTACGAGTGGCTCAGGCACAGAGGGCCACAAGAGAAATTATGCTGGACCCAATACTTATGAGGTCGATGAGAAGGAAACTGGTCCTATGAGCAGGGTTAGAAGCATTGTAACATGGTTCAGGAAATTTCCGAAGAAGAAAACAAAAAAAAAAAAACATCCTTACCCACAATAAACTTCACTATGAAGTATACAGGGGAGTGTTCTGCTGCCTAAAGGAACTGTGGGGGGAGAGCAAAGTTCCAGGTTCTATCTGCACACATCGTATATTATTGGTTAGTCCTTTCATCTATCTCGAGGAAGAGACAGAACTGGGCCTTTGCCCACATGGAACAAACTAACTTGGTTCACAGCCACACCACAGAAGAAGGAGGAAGTGGTCATTGCCACACGGACGTGGTTTAGCTAAACGCATAAAAAGACCCTAGGGATAGTAATCCTTTTTGTGACTTATTGGTCATTTCAAGAACAGACTTCAGTGACATATGGGAAGTGACCTTTTACCTTTGTCTTCATGATTTACTGATAGTCAGACACTTGCATTTCTAGGAGCATGCTGTCTAACAGTTACTGGTTAATAATTCAGGGGTTGTCGGGAAAGTTGGGTAGCTGGGGTGTCTAGACCGGACATCTCTATTCGTTTTTTGATATAACCAGGAGGGGGAAGGGGTTTCCTAGCCTCTTTATGGTTGGTAGTAAAGGGGGGGGGCAGAAAAGATATAGTCCCAGTGCCTACCACCCGTCTCTGGATCACTCCACCCCGTCCTGGCATAGATGGTTTAACATGTATTTAGGGGGGCTCCCTGCCAGCTTAGGCATGGGCCAGGGGCTCAACCTATCAGGTCGTCCCAGGCGCTTTACCTGGGCGAGGGTTTTCTGTGCAGGACCCACTGTTGTGCTTCTTTGCGCATATGTTGTTATATCTCCCCCTCCCCCCTTGTGTTCACCGGTTGTCCTCTCCCCTACCCTAGCTCTTTCTATTTTTCCGTCCTTTCCTTTCCTCTACGTCGCTCCCACCTATTTGTCTCCTGCCTTCTTCTCCTTCTCTTTGTGGTCTCCCTAGGGAGGATGATGTGTTGTAACTTACCCCTTGGTTCCTCCCACCCCTTCCTGTTTCCCCCCACTGCCTCCTTCCCTCTTGGTTTAGCCCGTGCTGTCACCTGAAGGCCAAAACGATTCATGAAGGGGGTGGTAATGGACAGAGTATCTGAATTAAGCAGAACACTCCTACCCAGTCAAAAGATCAGGGCTTGATCCATCACCGTTTTTTAGCTCACTGCACCATCCCAGCTCAGAACCTGGCTACATGCAAATTAGTCTGACCCTGGCCCAGTGCATCATGGGAACAGGGCAGACCAAACTACCAAGCCAATTCTTTACTGGAAAGGAAACAAGACTCCGGGGACCGGTTTCTGGCATTACAGCCTTCTTTGGCCCGGCTTGCTTGAATCCTGATGGTGCAGTGAGCAAGGGACTCACATCTGAGCATACCCTTCCACACTTGTGGTGGCCAAAACGATTCATAAAGGGGGTGGTGATGGACAGAGTATCTGAATTAAGCAGAACACTCCTACCCAGTCAAAAGATCAGGGCTTGATCCATCACCGTTTTTTAGCTCACTGCACCATCCCAGCTCAGAACCTGGCTACATGCAAATTAGTCTGACCCTGGCCCAGTGCATCATGGGAACAGGGCAGACCAAACTACCAAGCCACTTCTTTACTGGGAAGGAAACAAGACTCCGGGGACCGGTTTCTGGCATTACAGCCGTCTTCGGCACGGCTTGCTTGAATCCTGATGGTGCAGTGAGCAAGGGACTCACATCTGAGCATACCCTTCCACACTTGTGGTGGCCAAAACAATTCATAAAGGGGGTGGTGATGGACAGAGTATCTGAATTAAGCAGAACACTCCTACCCAGTCAAAAGATCAGGGCTTGATCCATCACCGTTTTTTAGCTCACTGCACCATCCCAGCTCAGAACCTGGCTACATGCAAATTAGTCTGACTCTGGCCCAGTGCATCATGGGAACAGGGCAGACCAAACTACCAAGCCAATTCTTTACTGGAAAGGAAACAAGACTCCGGGGACCGGTTTCTGGCATTACAGCCGTCTTCGGCCCGGCTTGCTTGAATCCTGATGGTGCAGTGAGCAAGGGACTCACATCTGAGCATACCCTTCCACACTTGTGGTGGCCAAAACGATTCATAAAGGGGGTGGTGATGGACAGAGTATCTGAATTAAGCAGAACACTCCTACCCAGTCAAAAGATCAGGGCTTGATCCATCACCGTTTTTTAGCTCACTGCACCATCCCAGCTCAGAACCTGGCTACATGCAAATTAGTCTGACCCTGGCCCAGTGCATCATGGGAACAGGGCAGACCAAACTACCAAGCCAATTCTTTACTGGAAAGGAAACAAGACTCCGGGGACCGGTTTCTGGCATTACAGCCGTCTTCGGCCCGGCTTGCTTGAATCCTGATGGTGCAGTGAGCAAGGGACTCACATCTGAGCATACCCTTCCACACTTGTGGTGGCCAAAACGATTCATAAAGGGGGTGGTGATGGACAGAGTATCTGAATTAAGCAGAACACTCCTACCCAGTCAAAAGATCAGGGCTTGATCCATCACCGTTTTTTAGCTCACTGCACCATCCCAGCTCAGAACCTGGCTACATGCAAATTAGTCTGACCCTGGCACAGTGCATCATGGGAACAGGGCAGACCAAACTACCAAGGCAATTCTTTACTGGAAAGGAAACAAGACTCCGGGGACCGGTTACTGGCATTACAGCCGTCTTCGGCCCGGCTTGCTTGAATCCTGATGGTGCAGTGAGCAAGGGACTCACATCTGAGCATACCCTTCCACACTTGTGGTGGCCAAAACGATTCATAAAGGGGGTGGTGATGGACAGAGTATCTGAATTAAGCAGAACACTCCTACCCAGTCAAAAGATCAGGGCTTGATCCATCACCGTTTTTTAGCTGACTGCACCATCCCAGCTCAGAACCTGGCTACATGCAAATTAGTCTGACCCTGGCCCAGTGCATCATGGGAACAGGGCAGACCAAACTACCAAGCCAATTCTTTACTGGAAAGGAAACAAGACTCCGGGGACCGGTTTCTGGCATTACAGCCGTCTTCGGCCCGGCTTGCTTGAATCCTGATGGTGCAGTGAGCAAGGGACTCACATCTGAGCATACCCTTCCACACTTGTGGTGGCCAAAACGATTCATAAAGGGGGTGGTGATGGACAGAGTATCTGAATTAAGCAGAACACTCCTACCCAGTCAAAAGATCAGGGCTTGATCCATCACCGTTTTTTAGCTCACTGCACCATCCCAGCTCAGAACCTGGCTACATGCAAATTAGTCTGACCCTGGCCCAGTGCATCATGGGAACAGGGCAGACCAAACTACCAAGCCAATTCTTTACTGGAAAGGAAACAAGACTCCGGGGACCGGTTTCTGGCATTACAGCCGTCTTCGGCCCGGCTTGCTTGAATCCTGAGGGTGCAGTGAGCAAGGGACTCACATCTGAGCATACCCTTCCACACTTGTGGTGGCCAAAACGATTCATAAAGGGGGTGGTGATGGACAGAGTATCTGAATTAAGCAGAACACTCCTACCCAGTCAAAAGATCAGGGCTTGATCCATCACTGTTTTTTAGCTCACTGCACCATCCCAGCTCAGAACCTGGCTACATGCCAATTAGTCTGACCCTGGCCCAGTGCATCATGGGAACAGGGCAGACCAAACTACCAAGCCAATTCTTTACTGGAAAGGAAACAAGACTCCGGGGACCGGTTTCTGGCATTACAGCCGTCTTCGGCCCGGCTTGCTTGAATCCTGATGGTGCAGTGAGCAAGGGACTCACATCTGAGCATACCCTTCCACACTTGTGGTGGCCAAAACGATTCATAAAGGGGGTGGTGATGGACAGAGTATCTGAATTAAGCAGCACACTCCTACCCAGTCAAAAGATCAGGGCTTGATCCATCACCGTTTTTTAGCTCACTGCACCATCCCAGCTCAGAACCTGGCTACATGCAAATTAGTCTGACCCTGGCCCAGTGCATCATGGGAACAGGGCAGACCAAACTACCAAGCCAATTCTTTACTGGAAAGGAAACAAGACTCCGGGGACCGGTTTCTGGCATTACAGCCGTCTTCGGCCCGGCTTGCTTGAATCCTGATGGTGCAGTGAGCAAGGGACTCACATCTGAGCATACCCTTCCACACTTGTGGTGGCCAAAACGATTCATAAAGGGGGTGGTGATGGACAGAGTATCTGAATTAAGCAGAACACTCCTACCCAGTCAAAAGATCAGGGCTTGATCCATCACCGTTTTTAGCTCACTGCACCATCCCAGCTCAGAACCTGGCTACATGCAAATTAGTCTGACCCTGGCCCAGTGCATCATGGGAACAGGGCAGACCAAACTACCAAGCCAATTCTTTACTGGAAAGGAAACAAGACTCCGGGGACCGGTTTCTGGCATTACAGCCGTCTTCGGCCCGGCTTGCTTGAATCCTGATGGTGCAGTGAGCAAGGGACTCACATCTGAGCATACCCTTCCACACTTGTGATGGCCAAAACGATTCATGAAGGGGGTGGTGATGGACAGAGTATCTGAATTAAGCAGAACACTCCTACCCAGTCAAAAGATCAGGGCTTGATCCATCACCGTTTTTTAGCTCACTGCACCATCCCAGCTCAGAACCTGGCTACATGCAAATTAGTCTGACCCTGGCCCAGTGCATCATGGGAACAGGGCAGACCAAACTACCAAGCCAATTCTTTACTGGAAAGGAAACAAGACTCCGGGGACCGGTTTCTGGCATTACAGCCGTCTTCGGCCCGGCTTGCTTGAATCCTGATGGTGCAGTGAGCAAGGGACTCACATCTGAGCATACCCTTCCACACTTGTGGTGGCCAAAACGATTCATAAAGGGGGTGGTGATGGACAGAGTATCTGAATTAAGCAGAACACTCCTACCCAGTCAAAAGATCAGGGCTTGATCCATCACCATTTTTTAGCTCACTGCACCATCCCAGCTCAGAACCTGGCTACATGCAAATTAGTCTGACCCTGGCCCAGTGCATCATGGGAACAGGGCAGACCAAACTACCAAGCCAATTCTTTACTGGAAAGGAAACAAGACTCCGGGGACCGGTTTCTGGCATTACAGCCGTCTTCGGCCCGGCTTGCTTGAATCCTGATGGTGCAGTGAGCAAGGGACTCACATCTGAGCATACCCTTCCACACTTGTGGTGGCCAAAACGATTCATAAAGGGGGTGGTGATGGACAGAGTATCTGAATTAAGCAGAACACTCCTACCCAGTCAAAAGATCAGGGCTTGATCCATCACCGTTTTTTAGCTCACTGCACCATCCCAGCTCAGAACCTGGCTACATGCAAATTAGTCTGACCCTGGCCCAGTGCATCATGGGAACAGGGCAGACCAAACTACCAAGCCAATTCTTTACTGGAAAGGAAACAAGACTCCGGGGACCGGTTTCTGGCATTACAGCCGTCTTCGGCCCGGCTTGCTTGAATCCTGATGGTGCAGTGAGCAAGGGACTCACATCTGAGCATACCCTTCCACACTTGTGGTGGCCAAAACGATTCATAAAGGGGGTGGTGATGGACAGAGTATCTGAATTAAGCAGAACACTCCTACCCAGTCAAAAGATCAGGGCTTGATCCATCACCGTTTTTTAGCTCACTGCACCATCCCAGCTCAGAACCTGGCTACATGCAAATTAGTCTGACCCTGACCCAGTGCCTCATGGGAACAGGGCAGACCAAACTACCAAGCCAATTCTTTACTGGAAAGGAAACAAGACTCCGGGGACCGGTTTCTGGCATTACAGCCGTCTTCGGCCCGGCTTGCTTGAATCCTGATGGTGCAGTGAGCAAGGGACTCACATCTGAGCATACCCTTCCACACTTGTGGTGGCCAAAACGATTCATAAAGGGGTGGTGATGGACAGAGTATCTGAATTAAGCAGAACACTCCTACCCAGTCAAAAGATCAGGGCTTGATCCATCACCGTTTTTTAGCTCACTGCACCATCCCAGCTCAGAACCTGGCTACATGCAAATTAGTCTGACCCTGGCCCAGTGCATCATGGGAACAGGGCAGACCAAACTACCAAGCCAATTCTTTACTGGAAAGGAAACAAGACTCCGGGGACCGGTTTCTGGCATTACAGCCGTCTTCGGCCCGGCTTGCTTGAATCCTGATGGTGCAGTGAGCAAGGGACTCACATCTGAGCATACCCTTCCACACTTGTGGTGGCCAAAACGATTCATAAAGGGGGTGGTGATGGACAGAGTATCTGAATTAAGCAGAACACTCCTACCCAGTCAAAAGATCAGGGCTTGATCCATCACCGTTTTTTAGCTCACTGCACCATCCCAGCTCAGAACCTGGCTACATGCAAATTAGTCTGACCCTGGCCCAGTGCATCATGGGAACAGGGCAGACCAAACTACCAAGCCAATTCTTTACTGGAAAGGAAACAAGACTCCGGGGACCGGTTTCTGGCATTACAGCCGTCTTCGGCCCGGCTTGCTTGAATCCTGATGGTGCAGTGAGCAAGGGACTCACATCTGAGCATACCCTTCCACACTTGTGGTGGCCAAAACGATTCATAAAGGGGGTGGTGATGGACAGAGTATCTGAATTAAGCAGAACACTCCTACCCAGTCAAAAGATCAGGGCTTGATCCATCACCGTTTTTTAGCTCACTGCACCATCCCAGCTCAGAACCTGGCTACATGCAAATTAGTCTGACCCTGGCCCAGTGCATCATGGGAACAGGGCAGACCAAACTACCAAGCCAATTCTTTACTGGAAAGGAAACAAGACTCCGGGGACCGGTTTCTGGCATTACAGCCGTCTTCGGCCCGGCTTGCTTGAATCCTGATGGTGCAGTGAGCAAGGGACTCACATCTAAGCATACCCTTCCACACTTGTGGTGGCCAAAACGATTCATAAAGGGGGTGGTGATGGACAGAGTATCTGAATTAAGCAGAACACTCCTACCCAGTCAAAAGATCAGGGCTTGATCCATCACCGTTTTTTAGCTCACTGCACCATCCCAGCTCAGAACCTGGCTACATGCAAATTAGTCTGACCCTGGCCCAGTGCATCATGGGAACAGGGCAGACCAAACTACCAAGCCAATTCTTTACTGGAAAGGAAACAAGACTCCGGAAGCTTGTTTCCTTCCCAGTGTAAGAATTGGCTTTTGTAGTTTGGTTTGCCCTGTTCCCATCATGCCCTGGGACAGGAACAGACTAATTTGCATACAGCCAGGTTCTGAAACTGGGATGGTGCAATGAGCTAAAAAACGGTGTTGGATCTAGCCCTGATCTTTTGACTGGGTGAGCGTATTCTGCTTAATTCAGAGACTCTGTCCCTCACCACCCCTTGTTGTAAATATTTTTGTCCACCCTAAGCGTGGAAGGGTATACTCAGACATGAGTCCCTTGCTCATTGCACCATCAGGATTCAAGGAAGCCGGGCCGAAGACGGCTGTAATGCCAGAAACCGGTCCCCGGAAGCTTGTTTCCTTCCCAGTGTAAGAATTGGCTTTTGTAGTTTGGTTTGCCCTGTTCCCATCATGCACTGGGACAGGAACAGACTAATTTGCATACAGCCAGGTTCTGAAACTGGGATGGTGCAATGAGCTAAAAAACGGTGTTGGATCTAGCCCTGATCTTTTGACTGGGTGAGAGTATTCTGCTTAATTCAGAGACTCTGTCCCTCACCACCCCTTGTTGTAAATATTTTTGTCCACCCTAAGCGTGGAAGGGTATACTCAGACATGAGTCCCTTGCTCATTGCACCATCAGGATTCAAGCAAGCCGGGCCGAAGACGGCTGTAATGCCAGAAACCGGTCCCCGGAAGCTTGTTTCCTTCCCAGTGTAAGAATTGGCTTTTGTAGTTTGGTTTGCCCTGTTCCCATCATGCACTGGGACAGGAACAGACTAATTTGCATACAGCCAGGTTCTGAAACTGGGATGGTGCAATGAGCTAAAAAACGGTGTTGGATCTGGCCCTGATCTTTTGACTGGGTGAGAGTATTCTGCTTAATTCAGAGACTCTGTCCCTCACCACCCCTTGTTGTAAATATTTTTGTCCACCCTAAGCGTGGAAGGGTATACTCAGACATGAGTCCCTTGCTCATTGCACCATCAGGATTCAAGCAAGCCGGGCCGAAGACGGCTGTAATGCCAGAAACCGGTCCCCGGAAGCTTGTTTCCTTCCCAGTGTAAGAATTGGCTTTTGTAGTTTGGTTTGCCCTGTTCCCATCATGCACTGGGACAGGAACAGACTAATTTGCATACAGCCAGGTTCTGAAACTGGGATGGTGCAATGAGCTAAAAAACGGTGTTGGATCTAGCCCTGATCTTTTGACTGGGTGAGAGTATTCTGCTTAATTCAGAGACTCTGTCCCTCACCACCCCTTGTTGTAAATATTTTTGTCCACCCTAAGCGTGGAAGGGTATACTCAGACATGAGTCCCTTGCTCATTGCACCATCAGGATTCAAGCAAGCCGGGCCGAAGACGGCTGTAATGCCAGAAACCGGTCCCCGGAAGCTTGTTTCCTTCCCAGTGTAAGAATTGGCTTTTGTAGTTTGGTTTGCCCTGTTGCCATCATGCACTGGGACAGGAACAGACTAATTTGCATACAGCCAGGTTCTGAAACTGGGATGGTGCAATGAGCTAAAAAACGGTGTTGGATCTAGCCCTGATCTTTTGACTGGGTGAGAGTATTCTGCTTAATTCAGAGACTCTGTCCCTCACCACCCCTTGTTGTAAATATTTTTGTCCACCCTAAGCGTGGAAGGGTATACTCAGACATGAGTCCCTTGCTCATTGCACCATCAGGATTCAAGCAAGCCGGGCCGAAGACGGCTGTAATGCCAGAAACCGGTCCCCGGAAGCTTCTTTCCTTCCCAGTGTAAGAATTGGCTTTTGTAGTTTGGTTTGCCCTGTTCCCATCATGCACTGGGACAGGAACAGACTAATTTGCATACAGCCAGGTTCTGAAACTGGGATGGTGCAATGAGCTAAAAAACGGTGTTGGATCTAGCCCTGATCTTTTGACTGGGTGAGAGTATTCTGCTTAATTCAGAGACTCTGTCCCTCACCACCCCTTGTTGTAAATATTTTTGTCCACCCTAAGCGTGGAAGGGTATACTCAGACAT
Source organism: Lissotriton helveticus (assembly GCF_964261635.1). Taxonomy (NCBI): domain Eukaryota; kingdom Metazoa; phylum Chordata; class Amphibia; order Caudata; family Salamandridae; genus Lissotriton; species Lissotriton helveticus. Next base: position 1,134,954,799 of record NC_136069.1, on the reverse strand, counting down.
GAGTCCCTTGCTCATTGCACCATCAGGATTCAAGCAAGCTGGGCCGAAGACGGCTGTAATGCCAGAAACCGGTCCCCGGAAGCTTGTTTCCTTCCCAGTGTAAGAATTGGCTTTTGTAGTTTGGTTTGCCCTGTTCCCATCATGCACTGGGACAGGAACAGACTAATTTGCATACAGCCAGGTTCTGAAACTGGGATGGTGCAATGAGCTAAAAAACGGTGTTGGATCTAGCCCTGATCTTTTGACTGGGTGAGAGTATTCTGCTTAATTCAGAGACTCTGTCCCTCACCACCCCTTGTTGTAAATATTTTTGTCCACCCTAAGCGTGGAAGGGTATACTCAGACATGAGTCCCTTGCTCATTGCACCATCAGGATTCAAGCAAGCCGGGCCGAAGACGGCTGTAATGCCAAAAACCGGTCCCCGGAAGCTTGTTTCCTTCCCAGTGTAAGAATTGGCTTTTGTAGTTTGGTTTGCCCTGTTCCCATCATGCACTGGGACAGGAACAGACTAATTTGCATACAGCCAGGTTCTGAAACTGGGATGGTGCAATGAGCTAAAAAACGGTGTTGGATCTAGCCCTGATCTTTTGACTGGGTGAGAGTATTCTGCTTAATTCAGAGACTGTCCCTCACCACCCCTTGTTGTAAATATTTTTGTCCACCCTAAGCGTGGAAGGGTATACTAAGACATGAGTCCCTTGCTCATTGCACCATCAGGATTCAAGCAAGCCGGGCCGAAGACGGCTGTAATGCCAGAAACCGGTCCCCGGAAGCTTGTTTCCTTCCCAGTGTAAGAATTGGCTTTTGTAGTTTGGTTTGCCCTGTTCCCATCATGCACTGGGACAGGAACAGACTAATTTGCATACAGCCAGGTTCTGAAACTGGGATGGTGCAATGAGCTAAAAAACGGTGTTGGATCTAGCCCTGATCTTTTGACTGGGTGAGAGTATTCTGCTTAATTCAGAGACTCTGTCCCTCACCACCCCTTGTTGTAAATATTTTTGTCCACCCTAAGCGTGGAAGGGTATACTCAGACATGAGTCCCTTGCTCATTGCACCATCAGGATTCAAGCAAGCCGGGCCGAAGACGGCTGTAATGCCAGAAACCGGTCCCCGGAAGCTTGTTTCCTTCCCAGTGTAAGAATTGGCTTTTGTAGTTTGGTTTGCCCTGTTCCCATCATGCACTGGGACAGGAACAGACTAATTTGCATACAGCCAGGTTCTGAAACTGGGATGGTGCAATGAGCTAAAAAACGGTGTTGGATCTAGCCCTGATCTTTTGACTGGGTGAGAGTATTCTGCTTAATTCAGAGACTCTGTCCCTCACCACCCCTTGTTGTAAATATTTTTGTCCACCCTAAGCGTGGAAGGGTATACTCAGACATGAGTCCCTTGCTCATTGCACCATCAGGATTCAAGCAAGCCGGGCCGAAGACGGCTGTAATGCCAGAAACCGGTCCCCGGAAGCTTGTTTCCTTCCCAGTGTAAGAATTGGCTTTTGTAGTTTGGTTTGCCCTGTTCCCATCATGCACTGGGACAGGAACAGACTAATTTGCATACAGCCAGGTTCTGAAACTGGGATGGTGCAATGAGCTAAAAAACGGTGTTGGATCTAGCCCTGATCTTTTGACTGGGTGAGAGTATTCTGCTTAATTCAGAGACTCTGTCCCTCACCACCCCTTGTTGTAAATATGTCACCTGAAGGCAGCAGTAGAATGTTGACAGAATTATCCTGCCAAGCTGGGAGCACCTATGTTGAATTGAACTTAATAAACGTTCTGGAAACCTACAACGCGTGGACTTCATTACTACACTCATCCTAAACTGTGTCACTGGCCATTATAAGAATTTTCACAAATAACTAAGCCAACTAGCCGGTCATCGGGTGCCAGCTGTGGGGATGAAAGGCATTGCAAAAGAAATAAAATAATATGGGGAGAATATCAGGTGGTTGTAAATACTAGGCTATTGTAGGGGTTTATTGTAACTGTTAGACTCCAAAAGAGTACAGAGAATCCATCAGAGTCCATTATCATCAGTGGTACTACTATATGATACCAAGGAGAGTCTGAGTGTAGTCACTGGAAAAGGTGGTTAGATACAGCACTTGCAGTGACGAAAATGTAATTCCTTCGTAAATGGAAATCAAATACTTGTCCCACCCAACATAAACTGGTTTATTGAATTAATTACCATGGCTGGTTCTGAGGACACCACATATACACCGCACAATCAATTTCAGATATTCAACTCAATGTGGGAATCATTTTTGAGACCCTAGAGCGTTCTGGGTTATATACCCATTCTTTTAGCTGCATGCAATTAAGATGCATGGAATTTGTCTGTTATGAGTGCATATCATGGGTGGGCAGCTTTTGTTCAAAATATTTTATTGAATTTTACAATGTACAGTAACAATTAAACAGGCAAAAATAACAGCAAACGTGTTTTATTTTGTTCATCATACCATACATATTAGATAACAAAGCATAAATAGCTAAATGCATGTACATAAACAATAAATATAAAACATATAAATGGCTAACAACACAATATCAGTCAACACAATTATATTTGTTTGGATATATCAACAGTTAGTAACAAATTCATCAAGGTTTTTTGAGATTAAAGATTTGATTGAAGGTGATTTTTAATCTTATTAAGAGAATTTGTTTTTTCATTCACCATTTATAATATCGATTCCCACCAGGTCTGTGTGGAACAAAGATTAACATATTTTCAATTCAAGGTAATTGTTAGACCTGGCATCTTTTGGTGTGATTTCCCCTGTCTTTTTGCTTCTGACCTCCTGTTATTGATCGGGGGTCGCATTTAGTTATTGCTAGTCTTAGAACTCAGGGCACTTTGCCACTGCTGAGTGCTAAAGTGCAAGTGCTCCCTTTGTAAATTGTATTTGTGATTGGTTTGTCTAAAATTGGCATATTTGATTTACTAGTATGTCCCTAGTAAAGTGCAGAATGTGTGCCAGGGCCTGTAATTCATGTGCTACTAATGGGCTTGCAGCACTTATTGCGCCACCCACATGAGTAACCCTGCAAATATGTCTTGGACCTGCCACTGCAGTATCTGTGAGTGCAGTTTTAAACTGCCAATTCAACTTTGGCAAGTGCACCCACTTGCCAGGCCCAAACCTTCCCTTACTCTACATGTAAGTCACCACTTGGTAGGCCCAATGCAGCCCCATGGGCAGGGTGCAATGTGTTTAAAAGGTGGGACATGTCCTGTTGTGTTTTACATGTCCTAATAGCCTGCTAATTTTATTTTTCACTATCTCTCCTATAGGGATAGCCTTGAAATATTGTTTAAGTGTAATTTCCCATTGGGAGCTGATAGAGATTTGGAGTTTGAGGTTTCGAAACTCACAATCTTTAAGTGAATTTGGTTTTTAAATTGTGTGCTTGAAAATGCCACTTATGGAAAATGGGCATTTTCATGCTTAACGATTCTCTGCCTGTCTATAGGATACACAACTGGACTGGCTGACAGTTGGGCTCTTGTGCATTCACTCTAGATAGTCCCACTAAAGGAGCTGAGGTGTGTCTTGCATATCCTGATGGTTCATCACCAGGCTGATGGGTCTTCAGTTCCTGAGCTAGATTGGTGGGAGGAGTTGTCACTGACACCTGAATAGGGCTGTGCCTGTCCTCACACAAAGCTGTCTCCAACCGCCCTGTAGTAGGTACATTGAGAAAATATCGACACTCAAAATGTCCCCTTCCACAAATAGCGTGACAAAAATATAATTGTCAAAAATAGAGGCATCCTATATTTATAATGGTATACAAAAATATTCGGGGAAAAATATCAATGTTATTAATATAGTTGTATAAAATATCAATGTTTTAATATATAAAATAAAATAATAAATATTACGTATATAAAATAGAAACATTAATCTAAAAAAACTGAAAAATAGAACAAATAAACTTAATTAAAAAAGCTAAACACACATATATAGTAATAATATATATTTACATATATCTACTTACGAAAAAGGTATTACATGAATAATTTGAATTTATATTATAATTTTATAAAAAATGTAAATATATATATATATATATATACATATGCATATACCATTAACGGTCCATCTGAGCCTTCCGAGCCGCATCGTAATGGGCTCCTCAGTTTACTTTAAAACCGTCGTATTATAATGGTTTTGGTCAGAAAGTAAACCAGACGTCATTGCGGCTCGCTTTTGACGGGCTCAAGGAGCTGTCGGCCATTTAGAAGCCGTCCAGGAATCTCAAGTGTGGCCCTTTCCCCCCTTGGGATTACGATGCACCGTTTCCAGCATGATTTCCATGCCAGCCTGTCTAACATGGACATCATGACGGAAAAGCTTGCTTGGGGGCCCCAGCAGAGCCCCCATGGGTGCGCAGCCTCTGGCTGGTTGCCGAGGGGGCACCTATGCTGCCACCCTGTTGATTACTGCACCCAGTGGTAGGTACCTTGAAGTGCCTACCACGGGGTGCAGGGATGAACCACACCTCCCATTTCCCTATGGGAGCATGCATTACGGCCAGTTTATGGCCGTAATGCATGCTCCCATAGGGAAATGTAGGAATGCGACTGAACAGTGTTCGGTTGCATCCTAATGAGGTGTTTGGGACGCTGACCAGATGTTGGTCGATCCCAGAACCGAGTCGGTTTGGGACGGAAGCAATTCCACCCGACATTGAAATCAGGCCTAAAATCTTTACAAAACAAGCTATTATAATTAAATTAAAGAAATTAAACATCTTAAAATTCTTTAAATGTAGCAAAAATTATTTTACATATTAAAAATATGAATAATTAAAAATATAATTTTAAATAAACTAAAACATAATATTATACATTATAACAACATAAAATACATTATAAAATATAACATTTAATACATATACTGTTCCCACTACAATTTATAACACACTACGCAAACTATAAAAAATTAATATACAAAACATTTACTACTCCCATGTTACACAACACAAAATTAATAAAACTGTTTAAAATGTACAAATCTCCCTCCAATAAATGCAACAGTTAGTAAAAGCATTGGATTGCAGATAAGTAATATTTACTATAATCATACCATCCAGTACAACAGTAGCAAAACTGAGATACATTTTCTATTCCTACTCCAATCACTACAACAGTACGGAAAGTGTTAGATTGTGGAGCAGTAAAATGTACTATTCCCAGCCGCATGAGTGTAACAGTAGGGAAAGTGCTGGATTGAGGAGGGATACATTTTACTATTCCCACTCCAGTCAATTTAACAGTTGGAAAAGTGTTGGACAGCTAAGGAGTAAAAAGTACTATTCCCACTCCAGTCAGTACAACTGTAGGGAAAGTGTTGGATAATGGAGGGGTAACATTTGCTATTCCCTCTCCAGTCAGTACAACAGTAGGGAAAGTGTTGGATTGCTGAGGGGTAAAATTTACTATTTTCACTCCAGTCAGTACAACAGTAGGGAAAGTGTTGGATAGTGGAGGGGTAGAAATTACTATTCCCAGGGCAGTCAGTACAACAGTAGGGAAAGTGTTGGATTTCGGAAGGGTAACATTTACTATTCCCACTCCAGTCGAACAGTAGGGAAAGTATTGGATTGCGGAGGGGTATAATTTACTATTTCCACTCCAATACGTGCAACAGTAGGAAAAGTGTTGGATTGCAGAGGGGTAAAATTTACTATTCACACTCCAATAAGTGCAACAATAGGGAAAGTGTTGGCTAGCAGAGGGGTAAAATTCACTATTCACACTACAGTCTTTTCAACATTAAAAAGAAACAAAATATCTTCAACAAAGTAATATTATTTTAAAAACAAAGTAAATTAAAAAATATATAAATATATTGAAAAATAAAATAAAATAAAAATATATTTAATATTAAAAAAATATAAAAAATAAAAACATATCATGATCTTAAGTACATATCGCAAATACTTACACATCTTAAAAATAAAAAAATAAAAAAATGTTCATCCAAATAAATATTTTTATTTCGGAATTACTTATTAACAGAAACAATAATTTTTATGTATATTACATTTAGATACTTGCCACCCTATAACACCACAAAAATCACAACCGGCACCTAACAACTTCTTTGCACAATTAATATAAATATTCAACAAACTAATTTTCATTAATAAAATTATATTAATTAATTGTAATTAATCTACTACCCATAATAAATCCCCACACAGCACACAACACACTCCACATTCATAACATTTAACAAAAAGATATTTACACAAATAACACAATTAATTACTATATTAATAAGTATTATTAATTAAAACAAGAATTACTACTGGCTTAAAATGTATTAACTTCCCAACCCATACCCCTACAAACCCACAACCCACATTTAAAATCTAAAAAAAGTTTTGGTTGCACTATTAACACAATTAACTGTCAATTAAACAAATAATATTAATAAGAAACCACATTATAAATCCTTAAACTTAATTAAATTCCCACCACTTACCTCTATAATCCCCACAACCCGCACCTAAATTTATACTTACAAATAATAATTACACAATTAAAATAAATTGTCAATTGAAAAAAGTAAAGGTGTTTAACAACAAATTATAGGTTCATTAAAATTAATTTACTCCCCGCCCTTTACCCCTAAAAACCCAAAACCCACACCTAAAAATGTTTTATTAAACAATTAACATAATTAATGATCAATTAATTAATTATTAAATATCAACTGGTTATTAATTAATTAATTTAAAAAAATCTTCCCATCCTTTACACCTATAACCCCACAACCCACACCTAAAAGAAATTAAACAATGAACATAAATAATTATCAATTAAGTAATTAATATCAATTAACAGATTATTGATTAATTAAAAATACATTATTTCCTACCTTTTACTCCTATAACCACACAACCAACACCCAAACAAATCACACATTTAACATAATTAATTATCAATTAACTAATCAATATGAAATAACCACTAATTAATATTTAATTAAAATAAATTATTTGCCACCCTTTACCCCTATAAACCCCACATCCCACCCATAAAACGTACCCCCCAAAATTTAGATCATAATTAAAACAATTAAATATCAAATAAAAAATATTGTTAAATAAAAAAATCATGAATTTTTTATAATTAAATTACTTTCTACCCTATTCCCTTATAAAGCCACAACCTGCTACAAAACTAATAAACACAAAATGTAATAAAATGTAATTTAATAACTACTAAAAATATAATACATGTATCAAAAAACATAAACAACACATACAAAACATTACATCACATACATTTAAAAGAAATACTAAAGTACATAACACTAATTTAAAAAAAATATATAGCTTAGACAACTATATTTTTGCAAACTATATAAATGGCTGGTATTTTTAAAATCAATATTACTTACCTTCAAATCGATATTCTTTTTATCGATATTCTTGACATCGAAATTTCCATGTCACGACATTTTAATCTCCATATTGTTGTAAATTGATATTTGCAAATCTATATTTTGTCTAAACTCCCCTGTAGTGCGTCTGAAGACAGGTCAGGGAGAGGCAGGGTCTTGTGCACTACAAAGAGGTCCCTTTGAAGTTTGTCTACTTCAAAGGCAAAAAGGGGTATAAGTATTGGGCCTCTGACATCCCAAAATCAGAACACTTCGGGACTGAGGACATTCTGCCAGGAAGAAGAGCTGGATGCTCTAGGAGGGACTGCCACTCTGCCTATAGCTCCGTTGTACTGGCATGCTTCTTGCTGCTTTTTTCCTGGAGAGAAAGGACTAGACTTTGCTTTCTGTATCCCGCTTCCAAGGTTCTCCAAGGGCTTGTGCCTGCTTGCCTTCTATTAAGATGTCTCAGGGCCAGCAAAGACTTCACCTACCAGTGCCTGGGCTCTTCTACTGTGAGCCCTTACTTGCCAATTGGTGCAAATCCAGTTTCCTGCATTCTTGGAATTGTAACCTGGTGAGAAAATCCACACATTGACTCTCAGCATCTGTATGCTAAAAGCAGCACCTGTAGTGCAGCTGAAGAATTGTTGCAGTGCCTGCTTTGTGGCTGAAAGATCACCACAGCATGAGTCCCAGGTATCGTGTCAACGGCGTCTGTGGAACCCGCTCCGACTCTGATGTAGCACCTGCTTCGCTGCTGAAGAATCGACGCAGCACCTGCTTTGCAGCTGTGAAATTGAGTCATCGCTGATGCTTCGCGTCTTGTTTTTTCGGCACATTGTCCCTCTATACCAGCTCCACAGCGACATCGAGATGCATTAAGGAACCAGGGCTGAATGTCTGGAACTCTGCTCATCACCTCATATTCCAGTAAGGAACCTATCGCTTCACCTCCCCTGCCTAGCAATAAGGAACTAACATATCACCTTTCCTGTCAGTGAGGAACCAACGCATTACTTCCCCTGTGAAGTAAGTAATCAAAGCAATACTTTGCTTTCCCGACGCCTCACCTTCCTTGCGCCTGTACTTGTCTTTGATTTTTAATGCATCTAAGGTACTTTGTTCTAAAACAACTGCATCCATAGATTTCCATTGACTAAACCTGCTTAATCTTTGAACAGTAATATATTGACATTGTGTATATTTTTGTCATTTTATTCCAGTTTTATTCAGACAAAAATTGTCTATTTTTGTAAACGGGTGTGGTCTCCTTTTGTAGTGGTTTCACTGTATTACTGTGTGTGTGTGCGTACAAAGAATAGAATAGAAGCCATTTATAAAGCGCCTGGTTACTCAGGAACAGAGTGTCCCCGCGCTGAAAACCGCAAAGAAGCTAAGAGGAATGAACACAGGAAAAACGGATAAGGCAGGGGGGAATGGGAAAATCAAGTGCGGGGAAAGAGGAAGGTTTTTAATTTTCCTCGAAATCTCATTTCAGAGGGTTCCATCCGCATCTCAAGAGGGAGTTCATTCCAGCCCTTGGCAGCCAGGTATCTGAAAGAGGAGCCACCCATCTTCGCTCTAGTTATCTTAGGGATGTTGAACAACATCGTACCAGCGGATCTAAGGTTCCTGGTAGGGCGATGTATCATGAGTAAACCTTGCAGATATCCTGGGCCGGTGCCGTGGGCTATGCGGTGGGCAAAGCATAGGGCCTTGAATTTAATTCGCTCCTTGATGGGGAGCCAATGGAGTCTGGACAAGGCCAGTCTCCCTGAGGCTCTTCGAGGAAGATTAAGCACAAGGCGCGCTGCGGCATTTTGAGCGGACTGGAGTTGGTAAGTGCCCTTTTTGCTCAACCCCAGTAGCAAGGCGTTCCCATAGTCCAGATGAGGAGTGACTAGGGCATGGACTATGGTCTTTCTTGAGTCCAAGGGGAGAAGGTCTAGTACCTTTCGAAGGACTCTTAGTATGCTGAAGCATCTTGCTGCAACCTTGTTCACATGAGGATTATAAGACAAGTTAGAATCCAAAGTTATGCCCAGGTTCCACACCGATGCCACAGGGCAGGGCAAGCTGCCCAGTTCCGTAGGCCACCACATGTGGGACCAAGCGGAAGAAGATTTGCCTACCACCAACAGCTCAGTTTTGTCGCCATTAAGGCGAAGACAGTTGTTATTCATCCAAGCTGCCACGGAAGAGAGGCAGTTGGAGAAATTGGTGGCGTCTTCTCTGTGATCGGGCGTAAGTTTAAACACCAATTGGGTGTCGTCAGCGTAGCTGACAATGCCCACCCCATAAGTCTCCACTATGCGAGCCAGGGGTTCCATATAGATATTAAACAGGGTGGGGCTCAAACTGGAGCCCTGAGGAACCCCGTGGCTTGCTTTTCTGGGAGAAGACTTAAAGGGGGGGCAATGCACCTGAAAGTTTCTGTTGGCCAGGAAGGACTCCAGCCACGCAAGGGCCGACCCCTTAACTCCCATTCCAGATAGCCGAGACAGCAACGTTGAGTGCAGCACGGTGTCAAAGGCTGCACTTAGATCTAATAGTACCAACGCTGCTGTCTCTCCTCCATCCACTATGCGCCTAAGACTCTCGGTGGAGAAAAGTAGGGCTGACTCAGTAGAGTATCCGGCTCTAAACCCTGATTGAGTGGGGTGTAGGAGCGAGTGATCTTTTAGATGACTCATGAGCTGCTTATTCACTACTTTTTCCACAATCTTGGCACAAAAAGGGAGGAGGGATATGGGGCGAAGATTCTGGAATTGGGAGACGTGGATGTTAGCCTTTTTTTAAGGGGGATTACTTGGGCTGTTTTCCAGGCATCTAGTACCTTACATTCCTCGAAGGACAGTGATACAATACGACTGATATGGTCAATAACTGTGGATTCCATGACTCCTCTGCAGCGAGTCGTGGACATACATCACTCGGAGAACCAGATTGTATGCTGTTCACAATGCTGAGAAGCTCTTGTTTCTCAGGAGTGATGAAACACGTGAGATCAGGGGTCCCCGTGTTACTGTAATTGGCTTCAGCCGATTCGCTAGAACTGGACTCATCTTTTGTGAAGGTGTCATGGATTTTGTCAATTTTATTAACAAAAAAGTCAGCAATGGAGTCACATAGTTCTTTCGAATACGTGTCATGGGCTTCCAATCTAGTAGGAATGGTAAGTTCCCTATAGATTGAAAACAGTTCTTTGGTAGGATTATCAGCTGAGTCAATTCTATTTTTGAGATGGCATCTTTTTTCCGATCTCACTAATTTATGATATTTATGGAGTTCAGTCTTATATAACATTTTATCCTCGAGGTTGTAATGTTTTCTCCAATTGCGTTCTAGAGTTTTACATCTGGCTTTGGCTAGTTTTAATTTTTCAGAAAACCATGGAGCGGTTTTAGAATGCCTAGCGGGGGGCTTAGATGTCCATGGGGCTATCTCATCCAGGGCATTAGAGAGCCACTTTTCATAATTTTCGTAGGTTTCTTGAAGAGAGTTGCAATGCAACGGAGGATTTTTTTGGAGAGCAAGTCTGAAAGCTACTTGATCGAACTTCTTCCAATTTCTACGTTTGTGGGATAAGGGCTTAAGAATTATGTTTTCTGTGAGTGTATTATCTGCCAGAAACGGAATGATAAAGTGGTCAGACCAGATTATTTTTACCGAAGGGAAGGTAGTAATGCCTTCCCAGTTGGCAAAGATGGGGTCCAAGAGATGGCCATGTTGGTGTGATGGGGCAGTAGATTGAAGATTCAGTCCCAGCGACGCCAATGCCGTGGCTACCTCCTGTGCCTCTTTGCACTCCCTATCCTCAAAATGGAGGTTTAAGTCACCTAAAATTATAAACTTTTTATAACGGAGGGCTGGTTGCGTGATGTAATCACGAAGATGACTTTCGAATTGTCCAGCTACTCCAGGAGGACGATATATCAACAGGCCGAAAATGATATTTCTCGGTCCAAGTTTGATGGAAAATAAGCCGCTTTCGCTATGTGAAATATCGGCTTTTATTAGAGTGCATTCTAGCTCTGTTTTATGGATGAGGGCGATCCCTCCCCCTCTTTGTTTGTATCTGTCTAGACGTAGTAGACTGTAGCCAGGGGGGGTAGCTTCCAATGCTTCTGGGGCAGACTCCTCATCCAACCACGTCTCAGTTAGAAATAGCACTTCGGGCTTACTGCTAGTAATTAGACCGTAAATTTCCAATTTATGTTTTTTCATCGACCTACAATTGAGTAATAGCATGTTGGGTTTTGCTAAGGGAAGCCCCTAGTTTTTAGGTGATGAAAAAGTGTGGTTACAGAAGTCGCATTTGATAGGGAGACTATCGGCTGGGTAGTTATGATCACAGCCAGTGGCCATTTTGGACTGTATAACAAGAAGCTCCTGTTTCGTGTATTGAGCAAGGTGCCTTACCGGTTCCGGGACATCAAGTGGAATCAAAGGACTTGGAGGAGTCGCCCCGCGCCCCGGTCTGTCGCGGACGGGCGCAGACGGGCAGGACTCTGGCTTGACTCCGGTGCGAATACGGCGCGTCCGCTGAACGCGTCCGCTGCGCGGAGTCATAGCCGTTTATTTTTATACTGTTCTCCTCTCGCTTCAAGGGAGGAAACCCTGCCCAAGATGGCGGCCGCACTAGCTCTGCCCGAGCGCCCGGTCTAAACAGCCCCAAAATCGGCCGGACCCTCAAGGGGAGGTAGCGCTAGAAGGGGTGAGCACACCAGTCAGGAAGTGTTATTAAAAATTGTTATTAAATTGGGTCTTTACCCGAAAATCGGCAAAGACGCCAGCGTCGCGAAAATCAGCGCGCTTAGTGCAGGGGGGAGAGGACACAAAGGGCAGTGCAACACAGAAAAAGTATTTTAAAATAACAGGCTAAGAGTACAAGTAAAAGTGTCTGCCCGGCTCAAGCCTCAGGCGTCCAATGCAGAGTTCTCGCGAATATGGTCCTTCTACTATTTTTATACTGTTCTCCTCTCGCTTTAAGGGAGGAAACCCTGCCCAAGATGGCGGCCGCACTAGCTCTGCCCGAGCCCCCGGTCTAAACAGCCCCAAAATCGGCCGGACCCTCAAGGGGAGGTAGCGCTAGAAGGGGTGAGCACACCAGTCAGGAAGTGTTATTAAAAATTGTTATTAAATTGGGTCTTTACCCGAAAATCGGCAAAGACGCCAGCGTCGCGAAAATCAGCGCGCTTAGTGCAGGGGGGAGAGGACACAAAGGGCAGTGCAACACAGAAAAAGTATTTTAAAATAACAGGCTAAGAGTACAAGTAAAAGTGTCTGCCCGGCTCAAGCCTCAGGCGTCCAATGCAGAGACTTAACACATTGCCTCTGAGATAAGCCTTACAGCTCTTGCCAAGCTACCAAGCGGATAAACAGGTGTTGTCCTGGCTGTGTGACTACTTACCCTGTCTAGAGTGAGGGTCCATGGGAGGCAAACCACTGTAAACTACAGACCCAATTTTTAACAGTAATAGATTTGATAGCATGGTAGATCAAAAGATCAAATAATTTCATATCCATGTATTGTAATGGTGACATAAGATTAGAGAGTTTAGCAATAATAATGTCATAAGAAAGAGGAATATCAAATAAAAATACTATGTGAATTTTTTTCAAAACATTACAATAAATGTAAAAACAACGGGACAATCAAATAGCATAAGTTTCAATGAACCATGTCCCTTATTACGGTGCCGGTAATCTGATTTAGCAAGTGTTTATCATTATGCAATTTAACAGGCGGCCAAGAACAATTATTTGATATGAATATATTAAACTGACAAATCGATGATGGTAACCACCTCAGCCTAACAGTGACAGTGAGGAAAGAAAGGGGGCTTTTTAGTGCCCCCTTGAACTTCACTCCATGTAGATGCACACAGGCGGCACAGCATATGCCCCCCTGTGTGCATGCCCCCCAGTTCACAGTCCATGCCATGCTGGAATGTCCTTTGATGTTCCCATTGCAGTGCCTAATTTATAGGCACTGTCATGGGAACGCTGCAAGAAACCCTGCCAGTAACTAAAAAATTCATAATACGGCTGGCGGTTCTCACGCTGGTTTGGCGGTACGCGCATCACTAAACTCTTAATCAGCCCCTTAGTGGAGTGGTAATAGTATATTTTACCCCGTCACAATCTAACCCTTTACTTGCACTTGGTGCATTTAAGGCTTCATTATGATATCGGTCGGAAAGACCGTCCAACCGACCCATCCTTGGAAACATTCTGACTGACTCGACCCCGACCTCCTCAACCGCTGTATTATGATACATAGCAGGTAAAACTCCGACAGCGTCTGTCTGAAACCATTCTGACCCAACTGCGTCGGTTGAAACAAGTCCGAACCGACCGACTCAGTCAGAATGGAGGTCCCATAGGCATTCCGGTTATGAGCAGGCACCAGTTGTCCCGCCAAGCAGATTAGGATTCATCCGACATGATTTCCGAACCATGTTGGTTTGTGTGCCACATGGCAGGTGTAAAATAGAAAAATCTTTCACAACAACAAGCATAGACAGCACCCAAAAACAAATCAAGTAAAGAGGAGACATGCCCACCAATCCACTTATATAAATGCCAAAGAAATGACCATGATCCTTTGCTCACACAATACTGTTGCAAGCCCAAGTGAGAAGTTTTTGTTCATTCACTGCTTTCAGCCTTGCACGCACTCACGCACTGGATTCCCACCACATTAGAAATGGAATTTGTGGTTGGCTAGGGTTGGCACCAAAGCCAGGCAGAAACCACCACTCTAGTCAGGATCAGGGAGTGACACTCCTAAAATAACCCCTGCTCACCCCCTTGGTAGCTTGGCACGAGCAGTCAGGCTTATCTCAGAGGCAGTGTGTAAAGCATTTGCACATAACCAACAGTAGAACAGTGTACGCACTACAAAAGGACCCCACACCAGTTTAGAAAAATATCCAATATTTTTATATACTCAAGACAAGACCAAATACGATAAAAATCCACAATACAGTACTTTAAAAATAGTTAATTCTCAAGAAGTCTTTAAGTGGCAAAAATAATTTTGAAAACACAGTTCGTACCAGTCGGTAGCTCGGTCCGAGCCTACCGCGATGCTGAAAACAACAGAGTCTCGCAGTTCCAGCTGACTGCTTCGGTACGACCCAGCAACAGCGTGAACAGATTAGTTAACAGTACCTTTCTTAGTGTGGCTCACACGGAGGTGCGAGTTGCTCTTGGCATCAGCCGCGGTTGCAGTGCAAAGTGGAAGCTGTGTATGGTGCGGTGCCTCTCGATGCGGTGTGAGCAGCGGTTCGGTGACGATCCTCCAGACGACTTCGGTGAGACCAAGGCTTGCTGTGCAGGGCGAGACGGTGCTCAATGCGGTGCTGGCAGGTTACGATGCAAGCGACAGAGCCGGTTGGCGGGAATGGGGGCTGGCAGACAGCTGTGCATGACAAGGCGGTCATGGGTGTCGAGCCAGAGGCGATCGTGTCGGTGAGACCAGACCAGCTAAGTGAAGCGAGGCAGTGCGGGTTGTGGTGCCTCTTGATGTGGTGCAGGCAGCTGCTCAGTGACGATCGTGCAGACAGTGTCGGTGAGACCAAGACGTGGGGTGCAGGGCGAGACGGAGCGGCCTGCTGTGCCTTCAGGGCACAAGGCCAGCGACGGAGTCGGTGACGGAGCCGGTTGTGGTTCCCTCTTCTCTGTGCCAACTGAAACAGCAGTTCCAGGAGTGGTACCCAGAGGGTGGTGAAGTCTTTGCAGTTCCTAAGAATTCTTAACATGAGGCGACCTCCGTTTCAGGCCCTTGGAGATACTCAGCACCAGTAGAGAAAGGTCAGTCCAGTCCTTTTACTGTCCAAGGCAGAAGCAGCAGCAGCAGGCCAACCCAACAAAGCAACAACACAGCAAAGGGGCAGTACTCCTCCTGCCAGCTCTACCAGCTCTCCTTCTTGGCAGGTTCCTTGATTCCAGCGAGTTCTAAAATCTTGGGGTCCGGGCCCCAATATTTATACCCGCAAATCCTTTGTCCTCGGAAGGCAGAGGGGCCTGGACCTAGTTCAGACCAGTTTAGGGTGCGTTCTGCCAGTGTGCACCTTCTTCCTTTGTCAGTGTGGACCAGGGTCCTCATACACAACAGAGAAGGGAGGCCAGCATTGTGGAAGGCAAGCCCAGCCCTATTCAGATGCTGGTGCTACTCCTTCCATCCATCTATGTGTAGATGTGCCATTCAGCCCTGTGCTAACTCATAATGTCTCCTGGAGTCTCCCCCAGCCCCTGTCACTCACAAACCAGACAGAAAATACATAAGCTAGCAGAGGAAGGCTGGATGGTTAAGACAGAAAATACCTACTTTCTAAAAGTGTCATTTTCGGGGGGCGTGGATAGCGGCCAAGCATGGTGGCTGCATAACTGAGGAGCGCGAGAGGCTAGGCGGCTCCATCGTATAAATCTGGACAATCATCCGACAAAATTACTCCCCTGACGGCGGATCCCGAGTGTAGGGACCGAGAGGCGCCGCCCGAAGTAACTCTGCGGCTAGTCCGACATCTGAAGGCCTGTCGTGGCTGAGGCGGCACCGGGCTTGCGTCTGTGCCTGCCCGGGCGGAAGTGAGGCCTGACTGGGAGCGTGGACCGGAAGTGACCGCCGAGGAAAACCTCCCATTTAAAACAAAGATCCTGCGGTGAGGAGGAGCGGCGGGCGCGACCGGGAGCAGTTCCACATAAGAAGGGGACGGGCCGGTTGACTGGCGCCGTGCATGTAAGGTGGAGCGAGGTGCAAGAGACACGGCCCGGCATCGGGGACAGCACCGCCGTTTGGCCTTGCGAAGATACATGTAACGCCTGAGCTGAGACAGGGAAGCCCGATCTGGTGCCGATTTCGCGCACTCCTTTTCTCTCCCCTACCCTCCTGGGATGCATTGGTGAGGAGTCATAGGTGCGACCAGCACTCGGCACTAGTTAGACAAGACCCCATCCGACACCCAAGTCACGAAGCACCGGTCTCGACGAACAATCTCCTGCTCAGCTGTGAGGTGACCTGTGGGGGGACTCAGACGCATGGGCAGCGGTGTGGCCTTCGGTGGACACGATTGAGGCTGTGAGGAAGGCTCAGAGCGAAACGAGGCCAGGGATCCACATACTGTATGAAAGGCTAACTAAACCAGCAGAAGCCGAGCGGCACGCAGGGCACGACCGCGAACGGCGCTTCGGCGCTCCCGCGAAGGCCTATACCGACAATTGACTGACCCAGAGGGCCCAGGAAGTGGCGCCATTGTGCACTGTGACCCGTATTAATTGACTAACTACAGGGGCCCGATAGCGGCGTCACCTGCGCCATCTACACACAGAGGGCTCCCTATACTGCGACACGCACTGGTGAGGGTGCGAAGACGTCCGGTGACAAGTAGGCAGCAGAAGCCATGGCGGGACGAGGGCCGCGAAATAACGCAACGCAGGCGAAACTGGATGAATTCGCCTACGACAAGAACAATGCGTCACATGCAGAAAACCGCACCTCTACAGGAAAAGGCCCGGAGGGTGATGGGACCAAAAAAGTGACATTAGAAGATATAATGAAGACGCTATCCAGTGTCCAAACGACGGTGGGCTCCATCTCCACTAATGTCAATTTGCTGAGAGCGGACTTTCACAAAATGACAGAACGAGTGGCGCAAGTAGAGATAGTCGCTAAATCCCTGGTAGAGGACACCTCGGAATTGCAACTGGCAATGGCACGTATGGAAGCCGTCAACAAACAGCTCCAGGAAAAGCTGGATGATCAGGAAGGGCGCTCGAGGCGCAACAACGTCCGTATTTTGGGTTTTCCGGAGTCGGAAGGCAAGCGAGCCATGGACCTCTATGTCGAGGACCTCATCAAGAACAAATTACAACCCAAAGGTCTGTCACTTTTCTTCTCGGTGGGGAGGGCGCACAGGGTGCCCGGCGGAGTACCGAAGCAGGGTGCTGCACCACGACCGGTGCTGGCCAGACTATTCAATTTCCGGGACAGGGACGCCATACTTCAAGCAGCGCGAACTTCTCCCCGTATCAAGATACTGAACTCAACGATTGCCTTTTTCCTGGACTACACAGCCGAAGTGGCCCGACGCCGGAAGACCTTCACAGAGGTAAAGAACTCCCTGCGGGCAAAGGACTTGCCTTACTCAATGCTCTTTCCGGCGAAGCTGAGAGTGGTAGCTGACCACAAAACATGGTTTTTCGACACGCCTGAAGCGGCTCAGGACTGGCTGGATGGCTGGCGTCAGGTGGGAAGGCCTCATCGCACTGACAGGCAACAACGGAACCAGCTAAAGGGACTCCTAGATGGCTCACAAACGTCGGACAGAAAGGATCCAGACCAATTCATCAGACGTAGGGCTGGGCGGCGACGAACAGTAACCGGTGTCCGGAGGGTCTGGCTACGGCAACTACGACAGTATACAACTACCATATTGGGCGGGCTGCCCTTGGACTCTGGGCAGGGAGAAGCTAAGGAGGGCAGATGGGGCCGTTGCCATCGCGGAACTCCTTACCCCGCAAGCAAATACGATGGGTGGGAACGGGACAAAGCACTCTGCTAAGTTGGGGAGGCGGGTGGATTTTTGTCTGTGGAGCAGGGAGGCATGGAGGTGGGGAGGGGGAAAATTCAACTGTTATTGTTATTGGTTACGTTTCACACGTTATGGCAAGACGCGACAGGGCACTCACACACACCACTAGACAACGCAGCAGAGGTATGGTACTTATGAGAGGGACAGGGCTATCCACACTCACACCACTTCATTATGACAAAACGCTCACAATCGCACGCCCTTCCTGACTCAATGCGCGGACCACGGTTTCCCCCTTAAAACTGTTGACATGGAATGTGCGCGGGGTGGGTGACAAAATCAAGAGGGGGCTCGCATTGCAGGCACTCAAGCGGCAGGGCCCGGCACTAGTGCTCCTGCAAGAAACACGTCTCACGGGTACGGCTTGTCGGGCGCTGGATCGCCGGGGCTACAAAATGGTGGCGCATTCTGCATTTACCTCTGGCTCTAGGGGGACGGGTATCCTGCTGAGGACGGCCTCTCCGTTCATTCTCCTACAACACAAAATAGATGATCAAGGTCGCTTTGCGGCAATACTTGGGCAGTGGGAGGGCCGACTCTTGAATATTGTGTCAGTTTATGTACCTCCGGCACTTCAAACAGTGGCCCTGACAGCACTGGGAAAGTTCCTGCTGGACCTCCCAGTGGGTGACGTCATCATAGGGGGAGACTTTAACTCAGTGGCAGACCCAATATTAGATAAATTCCCGGTGCGCGCATACATCTACTCCCTCAGGCTTCCGGGGTTTTTTATCAGCATTAGGCCTAGCGGACGTTTGGAGACACAAGCACCCCACTACGGCACAATACACCTACCATTCGACAGTACACAATAGCCTATCCCACATAGACTACTTCCTTATGTTGGGCAATGGGATGCAGGAGGTAGACACCGTGTATATACTCCCAAGGGGCATATCAGACCACTCTCCAGTGGTGATGACCCTTTCTAGCCGGGAGAAAACAAGGAAGAGAATATACCCCATCTACCCGAATTTTCTGAAAGTCCCCAAAATTAAAAAAGATCTTAAGAAAGCGACCAAATTCTACTTCACTGAAAACGAAGCTTCGGTGACCTCTCCCTCGATTTTTTGGGAAGCATATAAAACAGTCCTTCGTGGGCAAGCAATGGCCTCCATCACCGGACACAAAAGAGCACAGCAACAGGAATTGTCAGAGCTGGAATTGTCCCTACATAAGGCGAATGTAGCCCATATTTCAGACCCCACGGTAGACTCAGCACATGTATTACACTTACACCAGCAGCGGTACAGGGAACACGTCAGATTGCAGGTGCTTGACAATATTTCGGCCACGTCCCATAGGGTCTATGACGTGGGAGATAAAGCCGGAAAGATGTTAGTATGGTTAGAGAAAAAGGGAGGGAGCAGTAGAGGTATACAACAGCTACAAACTACTAAGGGACAACAACACACACACCCTGAGGAGATCGTGACCTTACTAGCAGATCACCTTGAGAAGGTATATACCCCTGAACGGGGAGTAACAGAAGGCGCAGCCCTAGAATCTCTTGAACATATAGTGACCAGGATGCTTCCGCAAGAGGCAGTCCAAGAATTGGAAGCGACCTCTCTGTTGAGGAGATACGACTAGCTATACAGGCAATACAATCCGGAAAAGCCCTTGGCCCCAGCGGGATCCCCATAGAGTGGTTTAAACTAATGTTGGATACACTCAGCCCGCCACTGTTGGCTATGTACACGGAGAGTCTCTCACAGGCAGAGCTCCCGCGGGTTCAACGGACAGCTGCGATAGTGGCAATACTGAAACCTGGTAAGCCTCCGACAGACTGTGCGTCATACCGCCCTATCTCCCTTCTTTATGCAGAAGCGAAAATTCTCGCAAAGCTGCTAGCCACTAGATTAATGACGCATCTCCCGCTCCTGATTCACCCTGACCAATCGGGCTTCATGCCACACAGAAATACCGCTCTCAATCTGAGACGGATATATGGGGTCCTAGCGAGAGCCCCGTTGCTGTTGGAACAAGCCGTAATCCTTTCACTGGACGCGAGAATGGCGTTCGACATGGTGGAATGGGGACATTTATTTGCGGGCTGACCCACATGGGTTCGGCCCTAAGTTTATAGCTTGGATACCACTTCTATACGCCAATCCAGTTGCCCATGTTGTGGCCAATGGTCACATCTCACGTACAATTCAACTGGCACGAAGGACCAGACAGGGATGTCCCCTCTCGCCACTACTGTTCGCCCTGGTGCTGGAACCGCTGGTGGCGCTGATTAGAAGCACAACCTTGTTGAAAGGCATTTGCTGGACAGAGGGGTGGGAAGATCGCGTATTGTTATACGCCGATGATATGTTGGTGTACCTGACGGATCCAGACAAGAGTATACCAGCACTCCTGGCGATATGCAACGCTTACAGGACAATGTCAGGTTATACGATCAATTGGTCAAAATCAGTCCTTTATATACTGAGAGGGCCGGCGCCCTTGTTGGACAGGGACTGCCCGCTTCTACGAGCTACGGCCTCCTTTAAATATCTTGGTATATATATTACAGACAATCAAACTGAATTCTTTGACAAAAACCTAAAGCCGCCTCTAGATCGATTGCGAAATGATGTGAAGCATTGGGCGTCGTTGCCGCTGACACTCCTCGGTAAGGCAGCGCTCTACAAAATGATGGCCCTCCCAAGGTTTCTCTATGCCCTAGAAAACTCACCATATCCAATTGCACCGAGATATTTTCGCCAGTTGACGGCTCTGGTGTCCAACCTGCTGTGGAGCAATAAACCTGCTCATATCGCCCATACCAAACTGAACAGGAGTTGGTATGAGGGGGGAATTGCGCTACCAAACTTGCAATTATACTATTGGGCGGCCCAACTCAAAACCATTAACCAATGGATTCATGCGCCCCGAGACGACCGGGCCTACAGAGCTGATTGGGTCCAACTAGGTACAGAAGGTATGCTCTCAGCACTCTATAACAGAAGTCAAGTAACGAAGTTGAAAGGGCCCACGAAACAAACGACCGTGATCTGGCACGCAGCGCAGGCAAGGTTGGGCTGGAAGGGGACAATTACCAAGCTTACCCCGCTCTGGGACACCAAAGCACTGGGGCAATAAGAAAGAGCAAGGGGTTTACACAATGGGATAACATAGGAATATCCACGGTGGGAGACTTATGGGACAAGGGCACAGTAGTCTCATTCGCCCAGCTCCAACAGCACTACGATCTAAGCACGACCGAAACCTATAGGTATGTGCAGATTAGACACGCACTACTGCAAGCAATACCAGCGGGCACTGAAGTCCCTGAATCCTCACCACTGGAGGATAGGCTGCTTACTGACTTTATGCAACATAGTGCCACTTCCCTTACCTACAAAAAACTACTACATAACCTGGTAGGCCCCACATTGAAACTGCGTGAAAGATGGGTGGATGAGGTGGGCGAAATGGATGACACAGAATGGAACGAAGCGCTGGCGTCCCCCAGAGAAGTGGGCATCTCAGCCAAGTTTCGATTAGTACAATTAAAAATCCTTCATCGCATATACTACACTCGAACCACACTACACAAACTCCAGCGAGCTCCGCATCCTTATTGTCTTCAGAACTGCGGCATTAAAGGTACCCTGATCCACACCCTCTGGGATTGTCCACACATTGCGACTTACTGGCGACAAGTAATGCGCACTATTTCGCAAACATTGAAGGTATCACTAACACCAGAACCACGCAAATGTCTCTTAAATGTATGGGATCCTAATGATTTGTCTAGATATGGTCTCATTTGGGCCACGCTGGCACTCATGGTGGCAAAGCGAGATATAGCACAAAAATGGGGCGCTGCAGATCTACCAACACTGGCGCAATGGTGCAAGAACATGGACTTATTAATGTTTACTGAAGGAGCGGTGTATGTCAATAGGGCGTGCCCTCGTAAGTGGAACAAGGTTTGGGCTGGTTGGAATGACTACAGGGGGGATTTGTGACCCGCTGCCGGAAGATGACGAAGATATCTCAGATGAAGACGGGGGGGGTGAAACTGTGCCTAAGAAGCTACTAGATACGATAGAAAGTGTATTGGGTTACCTCACGTGTTAATGTGCCTATATCATCTGCAACTGCTTATTCAATTCTTACTTGAACTCGTGTCATACTGATTGTTAATGTGAATGTTTATTTCGCTGAAAATAATAAAAATTGTTTTAAAAAATAAGTGTCATTTTCAAACACAAAATGTTGAAACAAACTTCACTAAAAGATGTATTTTATCATTCTGAGTTCAGGCCTACTAAACTCTCATTTCCACCATGTTCCCTGAGACAGTTAGAATTATAGAATGTTATAATCAAACTGCCCATTCTGGCCTATGAGGAACAGGTAGCCTTGCAATAGTGAAAAACGAAGTAGGCTGTAATTCAGGACATGCCACACACACCAGGGCATGTCCTTCCTTTCACCTACAATGCACCCTGCCCATGGGGGTATCTTGGGCCTACTTTAGGGTCGACTCACATGTAGAAAAGGGAAGGTTTAGGTACTGGCAAGTGTGTGCACTTGCCAAGTCGACATGGCAGCCCCAAGCTGCACAGGCTCTGGGATGGCAGGCCAGAGTTTCACTTTACGGGCTGTTTGCGTGAGTGGCATAATCCAGTGCTGCAGCCCACCAACAGCATTTGATTTATAGGCCCTGGCACTCGCAGTACACTTTACTAGGGACTGACACATAAATCAAATAAGCACTTGCACTTTACCACTGATCAGCAGTGAGGAAAGTGCGCAGGATCAGTACACCAAACAGAGTCAAAACTGGGAGGTCAGATAGCAAAAACTCTGGGGAAACACACCAAAAGATGCCAAGTTTTAACACACCACTACTTGCACATATCACCTTTTTGTCAGATTGCTTTTCTTAAACACACCCTCTATTTCACATTCACACTCACCCTCACACTCACACTCATCCTCACACTCACCCTCACCATGCCTAAGAAGAAGCACCCACGTTTAAAAAAAAAGGAGATGATGGTGCTTGTAGATCAAATCATCAAAGTAGAGCCACATTTATTCTGGACCTGGTCCAAAAGAACCCCATCAGACAAAAAAATATGATGTGGGACAGGATAGTCAAAAAGGTGAATTCTGAAGCACCTGTCCTGTGCTCACTGGATGATGTCAAGAGAAGGTGGTACAATGTGAGGAGGATGGTCAAAAAACGGTGTGTAGAAGAACATGAGAATGCACAATGGACTGGTGGTGGCCCTCCTGCACCACCTGTGCTCTTTACTTCCTGGGAGGCGAAGGGGCGTGCCATTCTTTTGCCGGAGAGCATGTATGGAATACCAGAAGGAATGGAGTCTGGTAAGTAGCTACTCCACATTCCACTCAAGTAAGCAATTACACGTTTGCAGACATCTTTGTAATGGAGCCAGTTAACTAAATTATCGTTTTCAGATTCAAACAAACAAATAGACAATGATCTTGTGATGTGTATGTAATATATGTTATGTTATATAGAATGTCACTCCAAGGAGCATCATGGCGATGCAGGACCCTACATAAGGTTCAGAGTGTAACTCAGTGACCAGATAAGTGAGAGGCATACAGAGTCTGGGGCACCAAAAATCCAGCTTTTCAGGGTTTTCCTGAAGTTTAGTTCTGTCTGAAAGAAACGAAGATGATTGGGAAGAATATTTAATTGTTTGGTCCCTAGGACAGCAACTGATTTGCCACCCTTAGTGATGCACCTAAAGCCAGGGTGCTTAATGAGATTCCCTGATGAGGATCTGAGGGGGCTCCATGTCACATAGGGTGTAAACCTAGCCCTTTGGTATTTAGGTCCTGATGATCTAAAAGCTCTGTAGGTAATTACCACAATCCTAAAAAAGGACTCTTTTATGTAAGGGCAGCCAGTGTAACAACTTTAGGGCAGTAGAGGCTGAGGAGCCTTGTGGCCATTTCAGGACTGAACTTGAGGCTACATATTGGACTAGCTTTAGTTTATTCAAAACTGACTTATTGGTCCCTGCATATAAGCTGTTACAATCCAATCTATATGTGATTAGGGCTACTGCCACTGTTTTTCGGGTCGTGCGGGGAATAGGTCATAAACCTTTTAAAGGGATTTTATTACGTGAAAGCATGTTCCTGCGACAGCTATAGCTTGTTGACGAAACAATAGTGAGATATTGAATTTCACTACTAGATTCTTTACTACGTTTACTGTGTTGGGAGGAGGAGGTATATCTTTGGGCCACCATAGGCCGGGCGAGAAAGTGTTAGAATTTCCTAGTGGCATGATCTCAGTTTTTTTAGTATTACACGTCAGGTGATTCTATTCCATCCATTGAAATACAGCTGTGAGGCAAAGTTGGAGATTAACTTCAGTCTTAGTGGAATGTTTGTCTAGCACAAGAATTAGCAGAGTATCATCGGCATAAGAGATGGTTTCCCTATATAACCCACATACGTTCAATGAGGATGAAAAAGCTCTAAACTATAGCCATGTACACACTTCTTCCAAACTCACAGCAAGGCTTTGTGCTCCAAACATCGGTCCCCAGCTTCAGCCATCTTGCCAGCACATTTCCACTCACTGTCAGGAAAGCAGACTCCCAAGTAGGCTGGGTGGGATGGGGGGGAAGGTGTGTGGAGGACAGAGCTAGATGGGAATAGTAGTAATTGCAAACATTTTTCCTCCCACCCAGCCCAAACAGCTCACCTGAAACTATGCTTACCTGACAATGATGTGAAAGGTACTGCCAAAATGGCTGACACTGTAGACTGGTGTTTTGAACATTAGGCTTGGATGGGAGTCATGGTCAAGTCAAATACCAGGCACCAGTGTCAACCATCTTGATAGTCCACCTCCACTCACTGTTAGGGAAGCAGAGTTCCCGGTGGGCTGGTTGGGATGGGTGGGAAGAGTGTGTGTATGTCAACAAAGGGAGGCACGGGAAGGGCTTGATGAAGGTCCAACATACATGCCCTAAATTAAGTCAAGAGACAGAAAGGAACGGAGTTCCTTGGTGGGATATTAGCCACCTTATGTGTACTCTAGGTAGTGAGGAGATGGGGAATACCTCCTGTCGGAACTAGGACCCTCACACACCCAGAAAGCTAGGTGTCATGCTTCATCATATGGGTCTGCTCCTCATCTGGCCGGCGCTGCAATGCTCAACGGACACCAATAAAGGGGCTCTTTATCTGAGATCTTTTGTTCCTCGCGGTATAGGTGCTGTGGGTGTGAGAGGCCTAGGTAAGTGTATGTGGGATGTGAATGTAAAACAGGTAAGGGAAGCCTCTGTTATAATATTTATTCTGTAAGGGTCCCAACCTGATTAAAAGAAATAGAGGGGAGCGACTGTTTTTTTATAATGTGACAAAAATTTTGCTCAACCCCCAGATGGTCAACATGTTTCTCGCCTCAATAAGTCACGAAAGTGATCAGCTAGCGATTCTATAGGACCGAGTGAATAATAAAAAAAAACTATCTACAGTGGGTGGCGTGGTGCAACGCTACCTACAGCTTCCTCTACCAGTGGGTCATTGCCCCAGAGAAAAGGCAGCCAACCTAGAGTACAAAGAAGATAATTAAAAACCATGACAAGGTAGTGGGAAATGATCCCAGTTGAGTTCAATCGATGTATCTTAATTTACACATTCTTGAGTCAAACATATATTAAAAAGCACACAATGCTATCATGCAAACCATTCGAGCTCTGTGTGTGCTTCTGTATATATCCCCTGTTTATACATGCTTTAAAAGTTGTGATTTAGACCGTAGTGATGAGTGGACGTGAGCTCACCTCTTCAAGGTAGCTGGTTCTGCATCATCAGTTAGCAGCGAAGTATGCAGACACTCAATGTAGTGTCTCTGTATGTAATGAGATACAAAATACCAGATCATAGTAATTGGCTATATGCATACTGGTTCGATTCTCACTTACTGGCCCTGGTTCACTCGGTTGCAAGGAGCAGGAGGTCTGGGTCAAGATAGTTGTAGCCGCGGTTGTGACCCCAAACCAATGACACAATCAATTTACAAATTAGGTGCTCACACAAGGCCGGTGTGCCTGGCGGTGGCGTCGCACGCCTTTGCCCCACCAACGGATGCTCACGGAGCCGTTCCGATAAAGAGGCACAACGTAAGCGCCCCCAGGGACCCGGCGCATAATGGGCTAATACCTCAAAGAAAAGGTGTCCGCTTAAAGCTCAGTAGCTTAAGGCTTGCAGCGCCTGATCCCGGTACCTCTTACCTCATTAGTCGCCGGTGTCAGAATGGACCTCCAACAGGATGGGCATACTCACCTGCTCCCGCTCGGAGCCTCGTGGCTGACCTACCCGCTCCGCTGCAACCAGGAAAGTATCATGTCCCAGCAGGAACCTGTTTAAATACCTGCCGCGGAGACCGCAGAGCAGGTAAAGTGGCCACACCTGGTATCAAAATGAAATCACGTGGTGGTGGAAAAGTGATATCATTGTTGACGGAATCATGGCAGCCATCTTGGAGTGTGTTTTTGTTAATCTCAGTCATATCGGTATGGGGATTGTGTTAATGCGTGGAAGCTGCTAAATAGTTATAGCGGTCAAAAAGGTAATAGATGCAGTATGTGTAGATAGTTGACACTGCATGGGGTGCCTCATTAAGGTCACGTATGGTTCAGTGGCAGTCAAACCTAAATCACTTGGTGGTGGAAAAGTGATGTAATTGTTGACGGTATCATGGCGGCCATCTTGGAGTGTGTTTTAGTTCATTACTGCCATATCGGTATGGTGATTGTGTTAGTGCCTGGAAGCTACCATATAACTGTAGTGGTCAAATAGGTGATAGATGCAGTATATCGAGATAGTTAGCACTGCATGGGGTGCTTCGTTAAGGTCACAGATTGTTCAGTCAGTGGTAGTGGGACCTCTAGGGAACCATGGTGGGCATCCTGTAGTGTATACTAAGCTCCTATGCTGTAGGTAAGGATCATTTATTAATTAATGGTGCTCCAAGGGAAGTCATCATTCAGGCCACCATTGGCTTAGTCAAGACGAAACACCCACCTTTGTTCAATCCTGAACAGAGCTCTGCGTGTTATTTGTTGATGTGCCTCAAGAACTACCCAACGTAGACTTTCTGGGGGATGTCTCAGTTCTGTGAAATGGGTATATAGATTGCTGTTTTTTACTTGAGACAACGAATACTGCTTTTATGTTCACTTATTCTGGTCTTAATGGCCCTCATGGTCATACCGATGTACCTGTTTTCGCAGGGGAATATTAACAATACACACAACGTGATGTGTTACAATTTGTGTGTTTTGTGATGGTCCATGTGAATGTGTCGGACAGTACCAGTTCTTTAGTTTGTTTGGTCTGTGGACAAACGGTACATGATCCGCAAGGGTAGTGTCCTGTGACGGGGGAGATCCAACAATTGTATCTGGTTTGAACTATTTCTGTTTTTAGGTCTCGTGTGTATTAACATGTCATTTATGTGTTTTGTACTCTTAAACGCAAACCTGGGTTTAGGTATTGCCAGTGTGCCTGTGTTCAAGATCTCCCAATGTTTATACAGGGCTTTCTTGATCAGGTTAGATCTAGGTGTGTATGTGGTTACACATGTCACAGTATTGGAGGGTTCTTTTACATGTACCTCTGGAAGGCTTTCGCGATGATTATTTCTTGCTCGTTTGATGCAATAATTGATTTGTTATCTAGGGTATTGTCTTTTCAGCAAGTTATCTGATGGTGTCTCAGCTTCAGTTTTGTAGTCATTTATTGGACTACAATTCCTACTAATCCTTAAAAATTGGCTGAAGGGTAGGTTATTTTTTAGAGTCTTTGGTTGATAACTGCTATATAACAGCAAGCTGTTCCTGTCAGTAGGATTTTTATACATGGTTGTAGTTAGTTTGCCCTCTTGTAATTTGATAGTGAGATCTAAAAAGCGATTTCAATTGGTGAAATAGTATGGGTGCACTTCAAGTACTGGTTCTTAGTGTAGATCCACCCACATAATTCATTGCATGTCTGTATGTCCCCCTGCCAGAAGATGAGTATGTCGTCTATATACCTCTTCCACAGTCTCAGGTTATCTCCGAAGGGGTTGCTGGCATGTCGGATTACCTCTTGCTCAAATGCCGCCATGTATAGACATGCTACACTAGGAGCAGAGGTACTCCACAACAAAGTACCCTGAGACTGATGGAAGAGTTGGTTGTTAAACTCGAACACATTCTCTGTTAGTGCTAGGGTGGCACATTGCATAATGAATGGGATGGGAGTCGGTGCCACCCATTCAGTTTCCGTTAGTGCAGTTTCTATCACTGTCAGTGTTTCTCTCTGTGGGATATTGGTATACAATTGCTCAACATCCAGGGTGACCAGGGGGTTGATGTCAGTGGTGTTTTCCAATTCCCCAATAATACGTAGGATATCAGTGGTGTCCCTGATGTACGAGGGAGTCTGTTTGACCAGAGGTAGCAGGTAATAGCCGCAAAATCTTGACAGGGGTTCTAGGAGAGAACCGATCCCTGGAACTTTGTGTCTGCCCGGGACATGGGTGGTCCCCTTATGTATTTTTGGCAGAGTTTAAAAATAGGGGTTCCTCTGATGTTTTGTGATCAGAAAATCAGCTTCTTTTTTGCTGACCCACCCATTACTCTCTGTCTCAAAGACCATTGTAGCAATCTCAGTTGTTAACCGGGTTGTGGGGTTTGTTGTTATGGGGGGAATAGAATTTTCTATTCTGGAGTTGGCGTAAGCATTCGGTATCATAGTCCATAGTGGATTGAATGACAGGTGCTCCCCCTTTTTCAGCCTGTTTTATTGTGATGCTGTTGTCCTCTGCCAGCGATTTAATAGCTGCACGTTCTTGATTGGGGAGATTGTGAAAAGGAACTCCGTTTCCCTCATTTTTTAGTTCTTTTTAAAAGCCAGTACCTCCACCGGTATCATGCCAATGGTGGGCGAGAAGGTGGAGGGGTTACCTAGGCCTGAGTCTAGTTTGGCAGGTTCTTCTGTATCATCAAAGTGAGCCTTCATGCGCTCCTTTCTAAACAAGTTCTGGATTTCGCATTGTTCGAGAAATGTATCTTCTTTGGGGGTAGGGACATACCCGAGTCCCTTCTCCAGTACCATTTGTTCTGTTGATGTCAGATGCCCATGTGATAAATTTACCACTAGACTCTCTTGCCCTGTGTTTTGCTCCTGGTTTCCATCATATTGGGTTGTTGGTCCCGCCATTGGACCTGTTTATCCTCCTCTTTTGCGCCCTCTTACTCTGCCCCAGCCTCTGCCTAAAAAAGGTGGGTTGCTGGCAGGATAAAATTAAGGTTGACCATGGGGATACATCGGAAAAGGCCAGTATGGTGGTTGTGGGCCTTGAAAGTTATGTGTGGGGTAGTTGGGAGTTTGTGGGGGTTATTTCTCCTCTGATTAGGGCTCCCCCAACTCCCAATGCTGGAATCACCGCTGGCTGAATCTCTTCTGTTTGCATCGTTACTGTCATCAGAAGAGTAGCTGGTCTTGTTGGTTGGATTATCTGCCTTCAAATATGGATATATTTTCTCCTTGTTGAATTTGTTTATATCCTTTTGGAGCTTGCTGACCTTCTGTTTCATCAGGAATTCCTTGTGCTCAGCAATCTCATTGTTGAGTTCTGTCAATTTGGATTTAAACAGAGTTGCCTGAATGGTGTTTTTTATAGCCCATTCAGCCAATTGTATTCCAATGAGGAGAGCATCAGCTATCCTTCTTGCCGTGTTAATAATGAGGATAAGTAAGTCCCTTGTGCATTTCCACGCCACCAGGGACCGCTCCTTTTTTTTTAAAAAGTGCGTAGTCCAGGCACAGTCTTGGGAAGTTTTTAACTATAAGGCCATTTGGTGCGATTTTAGCCCTCAAATACGCTGTCATCATCGCTCCATGGAGCGTGATTTTGAGCCAATCCATCTTCATGTTTGTCAGGGTGGTCCAATCCTCAGATGGTGTCCCTGAGGCTGAAGGACCTCCCCCCCTAAGATGGATGGCGTATTCCTGAGTATTTATGCGGCTATCTCATCTCCGAAGCTAAGACCTGGGTTGTCATCCATGATGACTGATTCAACAGGGGATATTCTAAAAGAAGGGGACTGAAACGTGAGTCCCGTAGAATGGGCTACTGAGGGTAACTATCCCTCTGGTAACCTGATAAGTCCCACCGAAATACCCGTGCGAAGGTATGTCAATAAAGGGGGGGACGGGAATGGCTTGATGAAGGTCCAATGTACATGCCCTAAACTAAGCCAATAGACAGAAAGGTACATACTGGTCAAACAGACTCCCTCGTACATCAGGGACACCACTGCTATCCTATGTATTATTAGGGAATTGGAAAACATCACTGACATGAACATCCTGGTCACCCTGGATGTTGAGCAATTGTATACCAATATCCCACAGAGAGAAACACTGACAGTGATAGAAACTGCACTAACGGAAACTGAATGGGTGGCACCGACTCCCATCCCATTCATTATGCAATGTGCCACCTTAGCACTAACAGAGATTTTGTTCGAGTTTAACAACCAACTCTTCCATCAGTCTCAGGGTACTTCGATGGGGAGTACCTTTGCTCCTAGTGTAACATGTCTGTACATGGTGGCATTTGAGCTAGAGGTAATCCGACATGCCAGCAAAACCCTTCAGAGCTAACCTGAGACTGTGGAAGAGGTATATAGACGACATACTCATTTTCTGGCAGGGGGACATTCAGACATGCAATGAATTCTGTGGGAGGATCAACACTAAGAACCAGTACTTGAGGTTCATCCATACTATTTCACCAACGGAAATCGCTTTTTTAGATCTCACTATCAAATTACAAGAGGGCAAACTAACTACTACCATGTATAAAAAGCCTACTATTAGGAACAGTTTGCTGTTATATAGCAGTTGTCATCAAAAGACTCTGAAAAATAACCTACCCTTCAGCTAATTTTTAAGGATTAGGAGGAATTGTTGTTCAATAAATGACTACAAAACTGAAGCTGAGACACTGTCAGATAACTTGCTGAAATGACAATACCCTAGAAACCAAATCAATTCATGCATGAAACAAGCGAGAAATAATCATTGCGAAAGCCTTTTAGAGGTATGTAAAAGAACCCTCCAATACTATGACTTGTGTAACCACATACACATCTAGATCTAATCTGAACAAGAAAGCCGTGAATAAACATTGGGAGATCTTGAACACAGGCACACTGGCAATACCTAAACCCAGATTTGCGTTCAAGCGCACAAACAACCTAAAAGACATGTTAATACACAAAAGACCCAAAAACAGAAATAGTTCAAATCAGAGACAATTATGGGATCTCCCACCTGTCACAGGACACTACCCTTGCGGATCATGTACTGTTTGTTCACAGACCAAACAAACTAAAGAACTGGCACTGTCCGACACATTCACATGGACGATCACAAAACACACAAATTGTAACCCATCATGTTGTGTGTACTTGTTGACATGCCCCTGCAATAAAAGATACATTGGTATGACCATGAGGACCATTAAGACCAGAATAACTGAACATAAAAGCAGTATTCGTTGCCTCAAGACAAACACCAAACTATATACCCATTTCACAGAACTGAGACATCCCCCAGAAAGTCTACTTGGGTAGTTCTTGAGGCACATCAACAAATAACGCGCACAGCTCTGTTCAGGATTGAACAAAGATGGGTGTTGTGTCTTGACTCAGCCAATGGTGGCCTGAATGATGTCATCCCTTTGAGAACCATTAATTAATACACGATCCTTACCTACAGCACAGGAGCTTCGTATAAACTACAAGATAGCCACCATGGTTCCCTAGAGGTCCCACCACCACTGAACCATCTGTGACCTTAATGAAGCATCCCATGCAGTGCCAACTATCTCAATATACTGCATCTATCACCTTTTTGACCATTACAGTTATGTGGTAGCTTCCAGGCACTAACATAATCCCCATACCGATATGGCAGTGATTAACTTAAACACACTTCAAGATGGTCGCCATGATACCGTCAACAATTACATTACTTTTCCACCACCAAGTGATTTAGGTTTGACTGCCACTGAACCATACGTGACCTTAATGAGGCACCCCTTGCAGTGTCAACTATCTACACATACTGCATCTATCACCTTTTTGACCGCTATAACTATTTAGCAGCTTCCACGCATTAACAAAATCCCCATACCAATATGACTGAGATTAACAAAAACACACTCCAAGATGGCTGCCATGATTCCGTCAACAATGTCATCACTTTTCCACCACCACGTGATTTCGTTTTGACCGCCACTGAACCATCCATGACTTTAATGAGGCACCCCATGCAGTGTCAAACAGCTCCACATACTGCATCTATCACCTTTTTGACCGCTATAGCTATATAGCAGCTTCCACACATTAACACAATCCCCATACCGATATGGCCGTGATTAACAAAAACACACTCCAAGATAGCCGCCATGATTCCGTCAATAATGACATCACTTTTCCACCACCACGTAATTTTGTTTTGATCCCAGCTGTGGACACTTTACCTGCTCTGTAGTCTCCGCGGCAGATATTTAAACAAGTTCCTGCTGGGACATGATACCGTCCTGGTTGCAGCGGAGTGGGTAGGTCAGCCACGAAGCTCTGAGCGGGAGCAGGTGAGTATGCACATCCTGTTGGAGGCCCATTCTCACACCAGTGACTACTGGAGGTAAGAGGTACCGGGATCAGACACTGCGAGCCTTACGCTACTGAGCTTTAAGTTGACACCTTTTCTTTGAGGTATAAGCCCATTACGCGGCCTGGTCCCTGGGGGCGCTTATGCTGTCCCTCTTTATCAGAGCGGCTCCGTTATCATCCGTTAGAGGGGCACGGCGTGCGGCGCCATCGCCAGGGACACCGGCCTTGTGTGAGTATCTAAATTGTAAATTGATTGTGTCATTGGTTTGGGGTCACAACTGCCGGCTACAACTACCCTGACCCGAAACCTCCTGCTCCTTACAAGCTAGTGAACCAGGGCCAGTAAGTGAGCATCAAACCAGTGTGTATATAGCCAATTACTATGATCTGGTATTTTGTGTCTCATTACATACAGAGACACTACATTGAGTGTCCACATACTTCGCTCATAACTGATGAGGCAGAACCAGATACCTTGAAGAGGTGAGCTCACGCCCACTCACCATTATGGAATAAATCACAACTTTTTAAGCATGTATACACAGGGGATATATACAGAAGCACACACAGAGCTTGAACAAATTGCATGATAGCAGTGTGTGTTTTTTAATATATGTTTGACTCAAGAATGTGTAAATTAAGACACATTGATTGATTGATTATTTTGCACTACCTTGTCATGGTTTTTATTTCTCTTTTGTACTCTAGGTTGGCTGCCTTTTCTACGGCGCAATGACCCATGGGTAGAGGAAGTGGTAGGTATCGTTGCAACACACACCCACTGTAGATAGCTATTTTTTTTAATTATTCACTCGGTCCTGAGGAATCGCCAGCTGATTACTTTTGTGACTCGAGAAACATGTTGACCATCTGGGGGTTGAGCATAATTTTTGTCACATTATAACAAAACAGTCGCCCCCCTCTATTCCTTTTAATCAGGTTGGGACCCTTACAGAATAAATATTATCACAGAGGCTTCCCATACCTGTTTTACATTTGCATCCCACATTTACACTTACCTAGGCCCCTCACACCCATGGCACCTATACGGCGAAGAAAAAAATGTCTCCAATAAAGAGCCCCTTTATGGATGCCCGTTGAGCATTGCAGCGCCGGCCCGATGAGGAGCAGACCCATATGATGAAGCATGACACCTAGCTTGCTGGGTGTGTGAGGATCCTAGTTCTGACAGAAGGTATTCCCCACCTCCTCACTACCTAGAGTATACACAAGGTGGCTAATATCCCACCAAGGTACTCCGTACCTTTCTGTCTCCAAGAGTGTGTGTATGGCAGAGCTGGATTGAGTTGGAGTAATAGCACCAACTCCTCCCCCCTCCCAGCACAACCAGTTCAGACGGGTCTATGGCTACCCGACAATTAGTTTAAATGTATTAGCAAGATAGCTGACACTGGGGATTGGTGTTTGAAGCACAAGGCCTGGATGGGAGTCGTGGTCAAGTCAAACACCAAGCACCAGTGTTAGACATCTTGATAGTCTATTTCCACTCACTGTCAGGTAAGCATAGTTGCTGGTCGGCTGTTTGCACTGGGTGGGAAGAGTGTGAGTTTGATAGAACCTGATGGGAGCTGGAGTAATGGCTACTAATACTCCACCCTCCCTGCACAACCAGTTCAGGTGGGCCTATGGCTACCTGACAGTGAATGGAAATGTACTACAAGATGGCTGACACTGGGGACTGGTGTTCGGAGCACAAGGCCATGATGGGAATTGTGGTCAAGTCCAACACCAGGCACCAGTAACAGCCATCTTGCTCGTATAATTCCCCTCACTGTCAGGAAAGCAGAGTTACAGCTGTGATGGTTGGGCTGGATGGAAGGAGGAGTGTTTTATATCACTACAACTTCCATCAGGACCTGTCCTTCACACACCTTACCACCCAGCCCAAACAGCACCCCTGGTATTCTGCTTCCCTGACAGTGATTGGAGGCGTACTATCAAGATTGTTTTCACTCGTGACTGGTGTCTGACTTGACCACAACTTTCTTCATGGCCTTGTGCTTGCTCCAAACACCAGGTCCCAGTGTCAGCCATCTTTCCAGTACATTCCACTCACTATCAGGAATACAGAGCTCCAGGTGGGCTTGTTGGGATGGGTGGGAAGGTGTGTAGTGGAGAGAGCCTGATGCGAGATGTGGCCATTGCCAATACACCTCCTCCTACCCAGAACAGCCCGCCCGCCTGGGACTCTGCTTTTATTGACAGGGAGTGGGAATGTACTTGCAAGATGGCTGACACTGGGGACTGATGTCTGACTCATTCATAACTACCAACCGGGCCTTGTGCTTCAAACACCAGGTACCAGTGACTGCCCTATTGCAAGTTCACTTCCTATCATTGTATGGACAACACTACTCCTGGTGGACTGGTTGGGCTGGGCGGGAGGAGGAGTTGAGTTTCCCACATAGCCCATCAGCGCTCAAACCCCAGCTCATGAAATTAGTTAGCCATAAATTTGCAAAAAGATACGTTTGAGATCTCATCTAACTATGAAGTCAAAATTAACATTACATGAGCTGTGTATGCACAAAGCTAAACAGCCACACGTTTGTCACATCTCAGGCATTCGCTTGAGGATCATGAGATGAGAATAATAAGCACTTCAATCACACCATGAGCAGAAAATTCCAGGGAAACCAAAAGACTGTGAGTGTGATTGCTGATACACGTACTAAGCCACCAGTGTCATCTACAGAGTGCCAGTTACAAGTCAATGTCAGTGGACATGTCATAAGCACTATACAGACCCTGTACGCAGAGGGACAACAATCCTGGAACTATGGGGGGAATGACAAGGTTTTTTTATACACAGCAGGATATTAATCTCCAGTTTTTGGAATACTACACTGACCTGTATCACAGTAAACTAGACCCAACAGCCCTAGAGGAGGCAGGATTCCTAGAGGACGTAGAACTTCCCCAGAATGATGGTGACGCGGCAGAGGTCCTAGCGAGGGAAATTGACATCGAGGAGATACAGAATGCCATCAAGCACATGGCCAGGAACAAGACACAGGGGACAGATGGGCTACCCATTGAGTTTTACTTAATATATGTAAACAGGATGTATGACGGTATGACGCGGGCTATTACCACGCGTACCGTTACAACGCGTGTTTTTACAACGCAAGTCGTTACCACGACTTGCGCTGTAGGGTGCGGACTTAGGAATAGTTTAATTTACAATTCCAACACCAGTCCCCGTGGATAGTAGGAAAGGTGTTGGAATAGTAAATTAACTATTCCTTGTCCTTGAGCGCCCTCCTGCGCAAGTCGTGGTTACGACTTGCGTTGTAAGAGACGCGTTGTAATGGTAGCGCGGGGTAACATCCGCGTCGTAAAGGATGTTCCCCATGTAAACATATTGGCCCCCCCACCTGATGACCTTGTATAACAGGGTGAAACATGAAGGCTATCTACCAGCTTCAACGAGAGAAGCAATGATCATTCTGCTTTTAAAACCTGGCAAACCCACCTGGGACCGCACTGGCTCTAGACCATCACGTAATGCGGAAAATTTGCTGCTCGAATCTCCCACTTTCAAGAAGGAAAGATCGATGGCCCAATCCTTTTCAGGCAACGCAGTAAGAATCTGGAACTCACTTCCGCCTCAGCTCCGGACCACCACCTCCTCCCAGACCTTTAAAACTGACCTCAAGGTTCTCCTCCTTCAAAGACACTTCCAAATTTAATCTATGCCCTCTCTATTACCTGAAGGAAGACCTTCCATTATAGAAAACTCTATTCTCCATGACTATGGAAGTACCTTCCCAGTGTGTTCTTGTAGTTTGAGTGTCAGCCAAGTATTGCGGCATTATCCTTCTACCTGTGTTTGGTACTCTTTTGTAACATTCACACGTCACTTTTCATTTGTAACACACTGTTTGCTACCTCTTATATTTTGCTTGCTTCAGATACTTGCTCAAGTGCCACCATTGCCTACGTAATGATTGTTCTAGTGTTTGAGTGTCTACCATTTATTGCAGTATTATACCGACTGTTCTTGTTTGAGTGTCTTCCATTTATTGCAGTATTATACCGCTACTTGTACTTTGTATACCTTTGTAACCTTCACACATGTCACTTTTTCCTCCTATAATTGTACTGTTTGCTACCTCTTGTACTTTGTTTGCTCACATGTGTCACCTTTGCCTCATGTAACTTAATGTTTGCTGTTGTAATTTGTTCACTAGTAATTTTCTCCTCATGTATCATTACTGTTCCTTTTGTGAAGCGCTCTGACACCTTCGGGTAAAGTCCGCGCTATATAAAAATGCATAAATAATAATAAATAAAAATAATAATAGCCCCTTGCCATGCTCAACCTGGACTATAAGATACTGAGTCACATACTAGCAAGCCGTCTAATGGGCCACATGCCCAAACTGGTACACGCAGAACAGGCGGGCTTTATTCCATCCAGGAATACAGCGATGAACATACGCAGACTTCTACAAATCGTAGATGCGACCATGTACGACAAAGAGAAGGCATGCATTTTATCAGTAGACATTGAAAAAGCATTTGATAGCCTCAAGTGACCTTATCTTTTTAGAGTCTTGAGAGCGTTTGGGTTGGGAGAAGATTTTGTAGGTTGGACGGCAATTCTGTATAAGAACTCTACTGCTAAAGTCAGGACGCGAGGGTTGATCTTGGCTGCCTGTGAAGTAGGCAGGGGAACGAGGCAAGGCTGTCCGTTGTCTCTCCTCTTGTTTGCGCTGGCGGTGGAACCTTTGGCCGTCCACGCTAGATCAGGCCGCTACTATCTAGGATTAGAGGTGATGGGGCAGCTCCACTTTATAGCATTATTGAGGATGATCTTCTGATGTTTCTGGCTGACTCGGGGGAGGCCTTCCGGGGAGCCAAAGACTTACTGAGGGTATTGGGAAGAGTTGCGGGATTTAAAGTAAACTGGACTAAGACAAGCCTTTTCCCGGCGCTCGCTGAGACAGTGGGCCTGCAGGAAACGGCTGGGGTGATGGAGGAAAACAGATGTTTGACTTATCCGGGTGGATAAAATCTATCACAACCCTGCAGATTTACTGAAAGGCAACATAGGACGAGCGATACGAAACATCAAAAGTAATTTTGAGTTCCGGAGGACCCTCCCGCTGTCGGTGGCAGGTAGGGTGACGCTAATAAAAATGGTCACGCTGCCTTGATTGCTCTAGTATTTCGGCTCGCTGCCACTCTGGATACCGCACAGACTTTTTGCCCAACTCAACACTCTGAACACAGGATGTTTGTGGGGTGCAGGGAGGAGAAAAGTGGCGCTCGCCACCATGATGAGACCCAAGGTGGAGGGGGGCTTTGCGGTGCCGGATTTCAAAGCCTATTACCAACAGCACAACTGCAATGGTTTACGAAGTGGATGGCGGGTCGACTCCGGAACACAGAGAACCCTGGGGGCTCAGCTCCGGACCTGCGGCTCCTGTCTTGTTAATTGATGCGTCTCCCTTTGAGAGATGGGGCGATTCCATCGGATCTGCGGGCAGTACGCCGTTGTTGGAATCAGTTCTGTAGATGAGTGAAGATAAGATCCCCTTATGCACCAGAGATCCCGCTATTGATCTGTGAGGTACTACCTCATGGTGGGTACTGGCATAGGTTACGGACTTGGAAGGAGGTGGGGATCTCTACTATTAGAGATCTGTATGAGGACAATACCCTGCTCCCTTTTATCGATCTGTTAGAACAATTCAATCTACTGAGAGGGGACTTCCTTTTACATGCTGCCCTGACAAAAGCTATCCTCAAACAGTGGGGAGAGGGGCTGTTGGAGCCTTCGACCTCCCTGGCTTGTCAGTATATAGTGATAGCAGCTGGAACGATTAAGGCGGTCACGTGCCTATACCGGCGCCTCATACAGGCAATACAACAAACCCTGATAGCACTACGTCCTAAATGGGAAGCAGACTTAGGCGACACCATTGATGAGAAACCATGGGGGGAATTGGTGGAGCGAGCATGGAAAAGTTCCAGAAATGCGCACTTCCAGCTAATACACTTCTTTATACTTCACAGGGCATACCTGACCCCGTGCAAGGTTAATGAATACTTTGGGGCCCGGTCCGTCTGCCCGAGTTGTAACCTGGAGAATGCAGGGTTTCTACATATGCTTTGGGACAGCCCATGTCTGGGAGAGTTCTGAAAAAAGGTGACGACTAGCTTAATGGACATGACGAAACGCGATATAGCGCTGACGCCAGGATGCTGCCTTCTACATTAGTTCCCTCATATGGCCAAGAATAAAGTAACCAGCAAATGTATAGACTTGGGATTGGTGTAGGCCAAATAAGAACTTACAAGTCACTGGAAGGCGAAAAATGCCCCTAGCATACCGCGATGGACAAGGGAGTTTGTAAAATGGGCAGACTGCGAGGGGATCTACAGACTGCAATTGGCCCAAAGGACTGGGAGTGAAAAGACACTAGACGCAGCAAGGGCGTAGATGGCATTGGTGGAGACATTAAAACAGCTGAGCGAGGAAAACAATATACCCCCTGAAGGAGCAGACCCAGTTGTGGGAGAGTGAGCACTGGTTTGCTCGACGGTCTGGATGGCCAGCAGGTGGCTCCAGCTGCCTAATGGGGCTTCTGCCTGCTGTGGCCCCAGCAGGGAACTGCATCACCTGAAATAGCATGCCTGATGTTCGGTGAACTGATAAGTGTTACCGTGCAAGATGGCAGATGAAATCGACATGCATTGGGATTGGGGCGGGTGGGTTTTAGGGGTTACTTGAGGGGCAGAATGTTGATATGTTATAATATCTAGTATGGGGCACCTCACCCCGCAGATCCGCAGAATTTAACCTGTGCTAGATGATTCACCACTGCTGCAAGCTGGAGCGGGACTAATACCTCCTCATGGAGAGACAACCAGGGATTAGCATGGGTGACCGACGCAAGATGTATGCTGGAACTGGACTGTAATTACAGTATTGTTTCTGAGATGTGATTGACGGGTTTCTTATAAACTAAGAAAAATCTGTTTATAAAAAAAATAAGCACTATACAGAACATGCCCATTTCTGCACATAGGTGAAGTTGATTACTAATACACATCTTGTCAAACTTGCTTTGTTCATCCCAAACATAGGGGACCATCATGAATTAAGGAAACCAATCTATCAGCATAAACTGATTTATTTTGCCCAGTCATTTACGTAATGGCTACCATTTGAGGTGCTATGAACATTCACATAATTGACTTTGTAATTTATATGACCACAGGGTGAGCAGGGAACATCGCCAATCAAAATGAATGACATCCAGTCCCAGACTCCCGTTGACCAGGATCTCCCCGGCAGTGAGGACTCTCACACATCCTCGGACGAGGAGGAGCACCTGGCCCATTCGGTTTGGGTCAGCCGAAATCACCACCAGCTTCAGTAGGATCAACTGCAAAACTTCCGCCTCAGTTAATGACACCCAGCTGACCCCTACCTTGACAGACACAGCAGCCCGGACAATGCCTATGGCACAGCAGCACAGAGCACTCTGAAGTTGACCGACGACAACACCACCGTCAATGAGCAAGGAAGCTCAGGGTTGACTGTGCCACTGCCAAATGTGCTTGCTCGTGCGGGTTGTGTTGGTGGGAGGGGTCGTGTGGGTCCACGCCGCTGAGCAACTGATGCTGCGGATGACCACTCAAACCTCTCACGGGTGATCAATGTCTATGAGGGTTACCAGGGAGAAAAGGGCTAGGTCATAAAAATCCTCAGAAACATCGAGCAGCTGCAGGCAGAACAAAACCAACATCTGGACAGGTTTAGCACAAAATGGATGAAGTAACTGAGGTGCTCCGGGACATTGGTACCAGCCTCTGCCAGATTGCTAGTTACCTAACCATACCTCCCTGTGTACCCACAACATCTGTTGCCACCACATCTGCACAAGCCACAAGGAGGCACGTGGAGTCTGGCAGAGAGTCCCCAGTACCCCAGGAGCCTGCAGCTGTGAATCCCCCACCCAAACGTGGGGTAGGGCATCCAAGGAAACATCAGTGAGAGTCAGATGGAACCCACAGGAAGTGAAAATGTGCCTTTGATATCATCCAGTGTGTGCCAAGTGTTCCCTTTGTTGACTGCCAAAAATCACTGTCCCACACTGATGGAGGTTCAAAGTTCGACTTTGGACTTGAATAACTGTGGCTTGTCTGTGGTTGGTTTAATCTAAAAACACTATCAACTCGAATCTGCACGTTCTTTTTTGTTGTGCACACACCACCATTGTGTGGGTTTAATTTAGCACGATTTATAAAAAATAAAAACATTTTACAGAGCAATTCAATCTCATGTTGTGACTTTGAATTCAAAAAGTACATATTGTAATCACCCTCTAATCACAATGATGAAAGTGTCAACAACCTAGGTAACCAATTACATGTAAGTAGTAAACTAAGAGCCCATGAGTAAATGAATTTTTACACAGCATGATAGATATACACAACCGGGTTATCACACACACCGTAGTTTATGGTACATATTTACTGGAAGTCAATTGTCTACACCTCTACCACCACTTGCCAGCCCACGAAACCCATATTAGCCAACTAGTTCATCATGGTCAAACTTTGGTTTGAACATGTTTGGATGTGTAACATTAGACAAGGCACACCTCAATGTGGAACACATTTTTATTGTCCAGATACAACCTTGTGCATGAACACAAAGTAAAATCACATCACGCAGCACTGAAAGGCACTAATAACAAAATCAACAGACTTTCAGGTCTGAAGGAAGAACATGCCAGGGAGTTCTGAAAAATGTCCATGTAGGTGTCTGTCACATCATCAAATGTTTAGTGAGGTCACAACTTGCAAGTCCACACTGCAGATGACATGGCAATTTACCCTGGTAAAAATAACAAAGAACAGAGTGTGGAAATCAAGAATTAGGTAGCACAATTCCGAGAAGTATGTTATCCAAAGCACACAAATGTCATTGTGAACACTAGCTAGGCTTAACTGAAACACTGTACATGTAAATCTGGCCATTTCAATAACCACTCTTAGAAAAAACTTCAAGACACTTATCATATGCTCACAAGCATACATACACATTGTCCACCAGCAACACAACAACAAGCAATGGTGGTTAGTCACCTCCTCTCATTGCATATTTACAGTCATGTGAAAATGTTGTGGATAAGCTGTTGTCTCAAATCTACTCCATCATCATCATCACCACTGTCATCATGGCTCCGTCCAGGATCCTCCAGCGGTGGCACCTGCCGTTCTCCTTTGTCCACTATCAGAGGTATGCCCTTACATATTGCTATATTGTGTAGCATGCAGCAAGCCACGATTATCTGGCATACCTTCCCTGGGGCATATTGGAGGGCTCGTCCCGTTTTATCCAGCCAGTGGA
Source organism: Lissotriton helveticus (assembly GCF_964261635.1). NCBI lineage: Eukaryota > Metazoa > Chordata > Amphibia > Caudata > Salamandridae > Lissotriton > Lissotriton helveticus. The sequence goes on along the minus strand of NC_136069.1, from coordinate 1,134,912,717 downwards.
ATCTTGACTTCAGGAGGCCGAAAGTCCGCTACACTGTCCGCCCGGTCGAGTCAGGGGCCTCATTAGAGCACACTTCTGATGGGGTACCTGGGTTGCAGTCTAGTATCAGCAACCATGGCTGGTTGGGGTATCCAGAGTCTCCTACATTGAACACAAAAAATACTTCAGTTGTCTAAAAACATATCACTATCCGACATACGGTTCGGTTCAAAAACTTTATTCGATTCATACAACGAATCATAAAAGTACATTTAAAATTTACAAAACGCAATTGTCCATATAAAAAGAACCATCTATTATTACACATTTTTTTAAAAGATAAAAACATATTTGGAACATTCTACAAATCAATTGACGGGATATAAGCATACAGATAATAGGACCCACATTAATCACCCTAAGTCAGCATATATTATTACACACAATAGTTAAAAATTGAGAGGCCATCATACAGTAAAAATACAAATTCCCACGGCCAAGTACAAGTCTGCGGCCAGATTATCCATAGCGTTTCCTAATCTGGAGTGACACCCGTATGAAATTTAACATAGCGCAACATACTCCAGTGGAAGATAGCGATAACAGGTAGTCATAACCTTCTTTATGGTTAGATGGTTGCCGCCCCTTCAGGATAGGCTTAATGAATCTAATCCTTGGTTCCTTATATAAAGAACAAAAGAGGACAACATGCATGGTACTCTGGCTTACTCTGTTATTGCAAGGACAAGGGGGCAGCCTCTCACACCAGCCCCCTTGTTTAGGAAAGGCAAAGAGAAAGTGAAGGATATTTAATCTGAACCTTGTGAGGTAAAACCGCCATTGCACATGATTTGTAAAAGATAAATAGAACTGATGCTGTAATGTACGTGCATAATCAGCTGGCCCACCCAGACTTGGTGTGTATAGGGATTTCCAATAACTTGCTTTAATGTGGGCTTTAATGTTCCGCTGGATATTTTCGGGATTATCATAAACATTTCCCAATCCTATCCTATGCAGCATATCACTGACATATGACAGCCAAGGGATCCGCTTTGCATTATCAAGGGTCTTACAATCTTGAAGGATTTCTTTAGAGAGCTGCAGGTCATCAGATAACCATATTTTATCCCATAGTAATAGAGGCGACAGACGAACAATATCCGTGACCCTGCTCATTCCCATTTCACCGTGGCAAAAACTATTTGATGAACCCGGTGGGATCGATAATACCCGCTTTAGGAATTTATTTTCCATCACCTGTATTATAGCAGGGCCTTCAATCCCCCACACCCCTGACCCATGAGTGGCCACAGATAGGCATTTGGATCTATAAAGAGTTTTTAGGTGTGCGACCGGTTTTTGACCTAGTTTACCACAAAAGCGAAACAGGCCCTCTATGGATCGACTGGTACTCTGGGCTCGAGCTTTCATTAATGGGGCCCAGCTCAGTTTACGGTTAAAGAGATTTCCCAGGTAATTAAAGTTGTCTACCTTTTCAATGGTAAAGTCATTAACCATAAACTTCCTAGATTTTGTCCCTTTTGGGCCACAGACCATTGCAAAAGATTTTGCAAAGTTTACTTTCAGGTCTAGGTCCTGCATGAAGGTATTAAAAGCGTTTAGACAAATCTGCATGCTATTTCCTGTAAGGGTCATTAGTACCGTGTCGTCGGCATAAGAAAGTATTGGAATACTCCTACCATTTACCTTTGGAAAATCACAACAGTGATCCAACAAATACTTCTCCAGGCCATTTGTATATACTAGGAACAAAAAAGGCGCTAAAATGCAACCTTGTCGCACACCCTCGGTCGAGGGAATAGATTTTGTCATTTCACCCCCAGGTCCGAACCTTATAGCCACGGTTGTAGCTGCATGTAATCTGCGGAGTAATGTAACCAAGGGTTCCTCAAAACCCATATCGTCCATCATCTGCCACAGCTTACTTCTACAGACAGTGTCAAATGCGCTTGACAAGTCCATGAAGGCAAGGTAGATTGCAGAATTCCTTGCCTTCATGTACTTGCCTATAATTAGCGCCAAAATCAAACACTGTTCGACCGTCCGCTTTCCTCTTCTGAATCCATACTGTGAATTCACTATTAGACCCACAGAGTCTGCCCATGTTTCCAATCTGGCCAAAATGACCCTGCCCAATAACTTACATGACGCATCAATCAATGAAATAGGGCGATAGCATCGGGGATCGCACCTATCGCCCTTCTTAAAAATCGGCACCACCACTGCCTCCTTCCATGACACAGGGATACGTCCAATAACAACTGCCCTAAACACGTTCAGCAACAACGGTGCCCATGCTTCAATGTTGTGCCTATAGAAGTACAGGGGGATGGCATCCGGGCCCGGGGCTTTTAATAATGTGCCTTTCCTCAAGGCCTCCTCCACCTCTTCCAATGTAAATGAAGAGCTAAGAGACAAAGCTGTGGATGGGACCACCAGGTCCCCTGAGTTGTCCAACAAATGAAGAGGTAATAACGCCTTTGGGTTAAAAATCTTACCAAAATGGGCATCCCATGATTCACTAGTGACCTGCATCACTATCTTATCCTTAGCATCACTCGAAAAAAGGGGATGATTTACTACTTCCCAGAAGAGCCTGATATCTTTTAACTCAGAGGCCTTCTCTAGGTCTTCCCAGGCACAGTTTTTTAAGTCCTGTTTCCTTTTTTTAATAGCCTCTTTATAGGCCCTTCTAGTCGTTCTTACCATTTCTCTATTCCTAGGTTTTTGTTGTAGGGCCGCTTTTAGGGATTTATATGATGCGGAACACACGGAATCGAACCATCTAAAACCCTTTGTGTTGTTTTTTCCAACCGGTTTTTTAAGATGCTCAGCCACATGCCCGCATAGTTTTTCAAAGTTCCCAATGACCTTTTCAGGATCAGATGTTGGCAATAAACATAATTCGATTTCAGAACTGTGGGCATTAAAGATCTCTGCCTCTAAGCCCACGGCATCTATTTTCCCCCACTTCAAAGTGACGCCTTGGTTCCTATTATATTTTATGGGCTGCTCCCAAACTGGGTGTTTTATTCCAGCAGGACAGCACAAGGTTAACATTAAGGGGTTATGATCACTTGCAGCGTTTGCTACTACCTCAAGCCTATGAACATAATGGAGGAAGCTACTAGACACTAATACAAAATCAATAGTGCTCATCAAACCTCTAGTTCCCTGGAAGGTTGGTATTGGTGATGAATTTGGGGTAACCCAAGGCTCCACCATACATAAATCGTTTAGCACAATGATATTGTTTAAGGCGTCCCCCTGGGGCGTGTGTTTGAAGTGCATCAAAGGTTGTTCGTTCAGGTCCTCCAAACCACACACTTTAGAATCACCAAATTTACACAACGAGCAATTAAAATCACCAACCCAAATAACAAATAATAGAGGCCGTTCACTGCGTGCTTTACATATTGCTTCCTCCAGACTCGTAATTACGGATATTTCATTCTCATCAAAGACGTTGTGGTACAAATTGATCAATAGCAGGGGCTCAGAAAACAAGGCTTCCAACAGGAGCAACTGGTACCAGGGAGTGTCCACTATCTTGGAAGTTATCACATTCTTCAATTTAATAGAGAGGGCTGTCATTAACCCCCCCTGTGCCCTTCCGGATGGTGATGGCACTGCCAACACATTAAATGATTGAAAACCATCAATCCCCGGTTCTGTGCTACTCCATGTCTCCTGAAAACACAGGATATCCTGGCCGCCCACATGATCCAACCAGGCCTCATCCTCCATTCTGCCAGCAAGACCTGCGATATTCCATGAGATTAGGCATAGCCTAGGTTCTCCTGGATTACCACCCTCCAGTGCTGTTCGGGACTCCAAATCTTGCCCAGATATAAGTAGACTCGGCTCACATTCTGAGTTAATAGGAATCTCTGGGTCCAAGGAGTTGATAATCTGTACGTCATGGTCTGGAACAGCCACCAGAGGGTTATCCTTCTGTCTTTCCCCCTCACCCTCCCTCAACACCAGATCTTGTATAAGCAAAACATTTCCCTTCTCTCCTGCTGCTTGTCAATCTAACCCCTCCATACCTACTAGAGGATCAAAACGATTTCTTAGGGGTATGTTGTTATTTGGAATCCACCCCAAATATTCCTCTCCCCGAAATCTTATTATTGGGCGGTTGTAGGGTAGTTGCATAAAATTATTGTTATTTGACAGCCCCACAAAACATCCATCATCCTGGTGCCTCATACCAGGATGATTTTGGGCAGCTCGTGCTCCAACGTTACTCTGAGTCCACCCAAGATAGCTATTTCCCTGAGATCTTACCCCAGGGTAACATAGATTAGGAGGAGCATGATACAGGTTGGGATAAAAATATTCCAAACCTATACATTGAATATCCCCCATTCTGGCAAACCTTGCTTTATGACAAATCAAGTCTTTGACCCAACTGTCCCTAAAATTAATAAGGATGCAATCCCCCTCTAGGTCCTTCTTACTTGGCCCAACCCAAGGGACCCTGTGTACGCTTAGTATTTGTGTTGCAGAAGAAGGTGGGAGTGGCCTATTATTATTAAGCCAACATTTTACTTTATTTACAAGGTCCTGGCTTGATTCGTGTTTGTTTGGTGCAACTACTGGAACACCTGTCAGAATTGCCATAAAAGGGGCAGAGTCAGGGGGTATATTTACACAGATTTGTTTATTTTGGGAGGCTATTTTACTAGAGACTGGCACTCCGCTCGGTAGAATTGATTTGGACCCAGCAGCTGCCACTGGCGTAGATACAGTTGGATTTGGGTCGATACTATAGCTGTTACAGTCTTAGGCCGAGAGGCCGTAATAGCCGCCATAGTGGGTTTGGTCAAAGTGGTTTGCACAGGGATTTCCTGGGGATCCACAAGTGCAGGAGGTTGAGGTGTTTTACTTTGATTTTTCTGGGCCCCCTTCTTCGTTATAGTACGATTACCCAAGGTCTCAAGTGGGTTGCTATTCTTATCCAATGTTTCCAGAGAGTGTGTGTTAACTGATATTAAGTGCTCTAATTGATCTAGTTTTAAATTAACAATTTGTGTTCTCTCTAGAAGGGGCATCAAGAGGCTTTTTACCAGCTTCTCAATATTTACCAATAAGTCTTCATTGTTATTATTATTGCAGCAAGGAGTCGGATGACCAACATCCCCAGAGGGGATTCCCCTTTGTCTGGCTGAGTTAGCAAGAACTCTGAGTGCAGATGTCTTTGCTGACTTAGCTCTGCTTCCCTTAATATGACCCCCCCCTCTTTTACGTTTACTAGTTTTTGTGGCTACTGTATCAGCAACCAAAGTTTGGGGTTTCAAGGGAATAAGCCCTATGGAGCTCAAATTACAATGTTGCGTACTATCCCCCACTGTACTTAAACGATCTTCAATTGAGCAGTCCACTATATCATCCATGGGTATTGGTTGAGAATCAGGGATTACTACAAGATTTGGACTAACTTCCAAATCATTGACTATACTCTTTTCTGGGGTGGTCACAGAGCCAATCCGGCCCAAAGAGGAGCGTTACCCTGTGACTAAATCTAATGACAGACGCTTTTCTGTGAGGGCAATTTCTTTTTCTAGTATCCCCGTTGCCCGAATAATAAAGTCATCTAGGGTTCCAGTTGCCTTAGCACTACTTGTCTTTACTGTTACCTGCCTACCCTTCCCTGATCGTAGAGACATCATATGAGGTTAATATGAACAATCCAAATATAAATAAGGCAAGGAAATGAATAAAAACTTAGCCGAAATAGCTAAATAAATACCTGATAACAAAATAATTAAAAATGTACTTTAAGTCCTCGAGTCCACGACGAAAGAGGAGGGGCCCGGCCCGTCCTTGGACGGCCTAAGACGGCCCGCCCTTTGCCCGGGCTTTGTCTCGCGCGAGACCCGCTAGCGCGGGGAATAGGCTGGTTAAATACAGATGAGCAGTGGGCGTGGCGTTCAGGGAGAGCGGCCCAGGTGCCTCAGGGCAGGTCAGTGACAAGGACTCCTGGGTAACGTAGTCCAGGCACCGACGCGCTCGCAGCCCTGATTGTTAGACGCCCACTGTAGTCTTTCAAAGGTTCTTTCCCCCAGTGTCCACGGGAGCAGGCACCGCGAAGCGGGACCCGCGGAGCAAGAAGTGGAGGTAGGGAAGGGGCGCTCACGGTGACAATAGCGCTTCAGCACAGCACAGCTCCTCTCACAACAGAAGGTACAAGAGCACGGAAATGTTCCAAGATTCAGATAACAAAGTTTTAGCAGGTGAGGATATAGCGCTTCTCACCTTTTCCACTTAATAGAACAAATAAATCAAGTAGCATGTAGCATGTAGCATGTAGCATACACAGACACCGATAAATACAGAGGAGGCAGACTCTCCCTCCTTTCTGATACGTGACAGCGTTTTAACTCACGCCTCACCCTCCAAACATAATTCAATTATAGCAGGGCTCGGTCGCCTCCTACTTTCAAGAGTCTGAAAGCCTCGGAGTCTTCAGAACAAACAAAGCGAAGCGCAGCAGCTCCGATATCCAATGTCCACGCTCCCCGCTCACCTCGTCTTGCACAATTAAGCCACCAACCACGGCGAAATTCTCCTTGGGGCACTTTGTCCATAGATTCAGAAAAGATAACGCTGCTGCGTCTTTTCTCAGCTCCGTTTTCCGAATCAAGGGCCGTAGCAAAAGCCAAGTCAGGAGCAGGAGCCATAGGACGCCGATGAAACGCCGTCCACCGCCATCATCGACCTCGAAGGAGAAGGGAGGAGTCACAGCACCCAGGTGCTACACGGAGGCGTGGAGCTCAATCAGCATGGCCAGTCATACAGACAATGCACACAACAACATCCATATACAATATCACCTACCAACAAGTCAGGTCCGGTCAGGTTGCATTTGAGTCATCAAATGGGGGATGATGCTGTAACCAGGATGCACGCATCATGTGCAGACTCAGGGAATCTGCACAGATGTGTGACATGCACCTGTCAGCCAAAACCGCTACCTGGACACTGATGGAGTGGAAATGTTTATGGTCACCATACACCTGTTCATTGGCCTGTGGTGGTATCAACGTAACATGGGTGCCATTAATAGATCCAATTACATTGGGTATCTATCCTAATGCATAGAAATCACCCATGATGTCAGACAATTCTCCTGGTTTAGGAAACTTGATTTAGTGGTCCATGTACCTGGTCAATGCCTGCAAAAGATCACAAAGGACATTGCTGAACATAGGCTGGGGCTTTCTACCAATGTTGCCACTGTGTACTGGAATGTTCCATTGGAAAAGAAATAAAATGCTGCCATCACCTTCACTTTAGGGGTTAGTGCTGTTGAATAAGTGCAACAAGTCCACATGGAGGTGGCATCTGCAGGCACAACTCATCAATAGTTGCCTTGTGTAAGGGCAGTTCCTGATGATATCTCGTTCTTCCAATGTTTGTACGTCTCAAAAGAACCTGTACACTGGAGATTGTCTTCCACCTCCTCTGTGATACCTATGTATAGAGTGTATACACAGTTGGTGTTAGTTCACAATATACCAGGCAACATGCACTTAGGCCAACAGCCAAGTGAAGTGACCACACCTAAAACTACATGTCAATGAAAATACAAATTTCAATGAACAATGTTGACCCACATATCACAGAATGCATGTAATTGCTAGGCATGTTTTAAAGGTTTGGTGACACAGGTAAAGTACAGTAGTGTAAACTTCACTAATGTCTGTGATTGTTCATGTAAAGCAAGCAGGACATACTACACAACTCACAATTCAAAAAGCCTAGATTTATGTTTATGAGGACAACTGTATGGTTCATATGTATACACAATAGGATCATGTAATGCATGATATATGTTATATTTACTATGTAGAAGTTTCATAAACTGCGGTTGTCCACTTAAGTGTAGCACACAAAGATACCCTATAAAATCACATTTTAGAGCTAAGCGTATGTGGCTGCTTAATGTCACGGTGGAGTAATTCCTTGGAAATTGCAGTATCCAGTACTAGAAACACACAACTACTTTCCAGCCTCACATCACACAGATTGCACAGTGGGTCACACTGGGTTACACTGTCCTGTAATACATTGACTAGGTGAAGACTGTTCTTGGAATGCACCAAAAACGCATTTTGACTGTGATCAACCCAAAGAGGCAAAATAGAGTTGTTTGTTATCCTGTTGGTATTAGCCTCCCAATCAGTGTGTCATGTGCCCCTCAAGGTTAGATTATCATGGGAGTGTGAGCGTTTCAGTTAGATGTTTCTTTCCCCAGAAAAATACTGCAGCCAGCCATGGAATATCACAAACTCACAACGTTTACAAAAGTATTTGCCCTGCAGACCGATTTTTCACAGGTTGTGGTAGGCGCATCATAACTGAATGGGGCACAGCCATAGGCTGTTAGGTGTTATGGTGACAGTTGTGGGTTGTGTAGTGTGTCTACAACGCATGTAAACTGACGCGGTAACCTCCTATTGATAATGTATCAAAGTCACTCGCGGTCCGATGATAATTTTCGAACCGCCCAGTAGGCTTGTCATCTGTAACCAATAGAATGCATTGGACGGATTCAGAAAATGCGACCAATGCGGACCTATCGCTTTGGCTGCATGGAGTGAAGACCGCCTCTGCGGTTTAGATATAAGTCTGTTGGTACACTAGAAAGTCACTTGCCTGAACTAACTGCATGATTCCAGGACCTCCCCATCCCTCTGCGGCTGTCCACATCCTCTGGGAGCTACAATGGCATGCTGTACAGAGTTCATTGTCCCAGAATTCACAGCTGAGGAGAACACAATCCTGCTGAACACGATCCTTCCTCTGTGCATGCAGCTCTATGGCAAACCAGAGGACCAGGTGAGTGATGATCACACAGAATTGTCAGTTACCATGTGCAATAGCCATGCACTACTGCCATTAGGAATCCTATAGACAAGCATGTAAACCAGTATTTTTTAAAGTTTCAAAGTGTGTATGGGCAATTACACTGCTGGAGAAGTATGAGTACAAGTGTACAAATCAAATTACTGTTCTCATGGGAGAGAGCTGTCATTGAACACTGGCGAAGTGCACAGAATACCACTTTGCTCTCTTTTAGACAGTATGGGCAAGCTGATCATGACCTGTGTGTACCAGCATTTGTCTCTGTACATGTTGCCTGTGAACTAAGGGCCTGTCACCATGGCATCCTTATAGGTCGACTCCCATCAGAAGGCCAAGCTGTGGAGCACCATCACTGGAAGGTGTGCTCCGTGGAGGTCACCCGTCTGCGCAGTGCCCACTGCAGGAGATGGTGGAAGGACTTGAGAGGCTCCACCAAGAAGATACCTAGAGTTCAGATGTACCTCAAGGCAAGAAGGGCGCGTGCCACACCCTGGCCAACCTATGCATCCTTGAGGTGGTCTTCCCTGACCTGGCTTGGATGTTGAGAGGCAGACAGCAGCAAGGAGGGGGTGAGTATGTGCCTTATTGCCCAACATATTGACCCATGCATGTGCAAGTATCTTAGCCTGTGGGCCCTTTTTCAGGTTGTAAAACACACCAAACCACTGTTCAGTGTTAAAAGATGCATATGCACAAGGATAAGTAGATGCATGGTTATGCCCCTTTCATCTGGGACATGTGAGGATAAAATGGTCAGGGTATTGACAGTAGAGCCATGCTTATGTAATTTGAATGTTTCATGAGAACAACATGTGCATACAAATAACCTTCAGAAGTATTGTAAGTGCTCAACATGTGTCTGAGCATTGCAAAATGGCTGGACTGTTCTCTGTGTGGTCACACCAACTCTGTGAGGTATGTTGATGTTGGAGCACTCAAATGCAAAATCCCATGCTATACATCCAGGTAGCAGGTAAAGTCTATGTTGAAGGTTTGGTGAGTACTGATAGGTCAGTGCCCCAAAGTCATGTCCCAGCACTGGGGCCCAGTGTACTCATTTGTATCCCATGGGCACAGTACTGCCTTGGTAACTCATGTCATCTGTCAGACTGGCCTTTCACATGATTGGGTGTCTGATTCCATCCTCTCCATTCCAAAGAGTCAGTCCATGTTTCAGGCTTTGTAATAGTGACAACACATGCCATTCAGTGGCTAACAGCGTAGGTCTGTGGTGAAAACAGGGTTTTGATTGTAAGGGATGATGTCAGAAGCACATTCACAATGGTTTTTATGTGTGTAAATGCTCTTGACTGGTCATACTTCATGTGTTTTAAACCATGCTTTGGTTGGCTTACTGTTAGATTTAGAGATGTCACATGAGCATCATTTGGAAGCTTTTTACCAAAATGAGATTAAAATCAACCGCATTTAGGCTGTACAAAGTGTGCCCGAGGCCAAAAAGAAGTGAGGGACATTTATACTTGGCCTATAGAAATGTGGACTACTGCAGTCTTGACAAAATGGTGCGAACTGTTGAATACTCATTTACACGTAATTTGTTTAGGACTAATAGTCTGTACACACAATGCATCCAGGCAGCCCAGTTACAAGGTGATCCACATGAAGCAGGAGGAAGATGCAGTCATTGGACTTGGCAGTGTGCTGACCTGTGTTTACATGGGAAACTGGTGAAATGTTTCCAATATTGACACAAATCTGATTCATCTTTCTAACACTGTTCATAAATGACACAAAACTGTGGGCCACATACTTAACACCATAGCTATGCCTACTACCTTGGTGTCTCCACAATAAGAGTTAGATGTGTGATCTGACAAACAACTACTTAAGCTACCGGACAGATGAGCACAATCAGTATGATCTGTGTGATATGGTCTATGCAATGACTACACCAGCTTGATGGATGACAAGAAAGGTATGTGACCTGTAACACTAGAACTAATGGTTCCCATGTTGATGAATAGGGATTGCAGAATGGATACCATGTCTCGAATAAAATGTGTGTGTCGTATTCCTATTGGGAGGTCTAAACTCCCTTGCATTAGATGAAACAGGTATGTTATGACACATGACCATCAGTAACGAAAGACAATACATTAGCTGATACATAGTGATGTAGCCGACAATGTGGATGTGTCATTTGATTTTGCTACTCACAATGTCACTGACATTGTCATGTGTGAGGGTGCAAAGGTTTACTTGTGTACTAACATATAGTATTTCCGGAACAGTATCAAATATTTCACCCATACCACCAATTAGAAGAGTTTTGATGGAACCCATGTGCCAAGTACATATGGATGACTCGTGATTTATTTTACTTCTTGTTCACAGCATCCAAACTGGCCATCAGAGGAGACAGTACCACGGTACTTGGGGAAGCAGCTAGCAAGAGTGGTTCTGGTGCTGAGCACGAGCAAGAGGGAACCAGTGGCACAGTGGGTGAGGGGATCCTCACTGAGGGCGCGTCAGATGTAACATCTGTCTGCTCGACGATCAGCTCAAGGTCCAGTGAGGACTCCCATGTGGTGGTGGATGGCCCAGGGACTGGATCCTTTACATCAGAGTCCACCATGACCCCTACCATATCCACCCTCCTAGCTGCTCCCCAGCCCACTGTCCTTGGCTGCTCCCATAGAAGGGTAGGCATCTCCTTCATGTCAGGCACCTCCCCCCCTGCTTCTGTCTCTCCTGCTGCCCTGAGTGTGTAGGCCATTGACATCCTGTGGCAGATCTCTGTTGGGCAAACAGCAGTGCTGAATGTCCTCCAGGTGCATACTAATCACCTAACACAAATGGCATAATTCATAGAGGGCATTCACTCGGACATATCTGCCCTACAGAGATCTAATCAGGTGCTAGCCTCCACACTGACTGCATCAGTATCCCGGATTCTGCTATCCTACCCCCATCCTGCCTCTTTCCCATCCACAGTCCAGACTACCCTCCATGACCAAAGCACACACGCATCACACAAACACACATATATAAGGGCAAACACACATGCACGCACACTCACAAGACAGACCTCACACTCACTACCACAGACATACCACCAGACATGACACCAGCATCTACAGACATGCAGCAGACCTTACAAACCTCTGCCTCCACAACCCCTGCCCTTTCCGTTCTTCGTACCCACTCTGCCCGGAAACTCCACCTCATTGCCATTGACCTCCTCCCTACCCAACCTGACCAACCGCCTGTCAGAAAGAAGCAAATGATCCTGTCACCCCTGCCATTCACTTCAGCCCCCAAAACCCCCCACCCACCAAAATTCTACTACCCACAAAGCTACTGTCTTTACAGAGACACAATTGTTGTGTGTGTTAGTTGGATGTATACACAGTGTATGGTACATGAATGGTTGTCATGCAATTAGAATGCTAGTGATGACATGCTGTGAGTTGTACAGCGCCTAGCGTTGTAATGTACATCTCATTCTGGCCTTATGCCACAGTTAGAGTGTGAGAGTCTGGCCATTTCCCAATTCTGGGAACTGGACATAGGCCACATTATGATCATGTGATCTTCCTTTGGATTCTGTATTGGGGCACACTTAGGCCTTGTGTTTGCTTCTACACCGAGACAAAGGATGCACCAGACCAGAGTTTGGTAAGCAGAAGGATGGGGATGTATGGTGTATCCCAGTCTGATGTTCATTGCATTATGTTGTCCAAGCTTTTCAATGAGTATTTGTGCGATAAATGACTTTGAGTGTGTCAACATTGCCTGAGAGGATGTGTGACAAGCTAACTGTGACCAAGACACAATGCATGTTACATCAGGCTTGTGGTTTTGTTGTTTATTCTATTTGTTTTTTAATTCTAACAAACGTTATGTTGTTCCTTTGATGACACCTATTGTGTATTCTGGTTAGACAAGTTGTTTGTTTGTGTGTTATCAAAGGGATGTGTATCATGAGTATGTGTTCACCTTTTCCCAAAAACTGTACAACTTGCTAGTGCACCTCATATATGTGAACTAGTTCTAAATGTTGTCGTTTCAGAAATATGATGATTCTGAGATGGACACACCTACCATTGTACCTAAGATGGCAGACAGTTTGTATTTGCCAGAGGCTGTGATAGTCATATCAGTTAGGTGACACACATGAGACCTAGCTACATATGGATTAGGAGTTGTCACGATACTGTCAGGAGTGGATTGTGCTTGTTGTGTCCAAGATAGTTCATTTATGTGCTCAGGGACAATGCTGGGTGCTGCATGGTCTTTTTTTGTTATTTATGTGTCAGACAGTTAGGCAAACTCGATTCATTTCAAAGAGTATTTTTATATACATCGAATTGACCTGTTGCGAATGCTAGGCTATGCCAAGTCCGGTTAGTACATTTTGAGCGAACAAAATTTGTCTGTGCTTGGTCATCCAATTTCCCTTCTAGCCCCCTCATATGTCAAAGCTGAATGTATACCTTTCAGCATGAGAATGAACAGCAACAATCTCCTTCTTGGCTCAGTTCATGCAAGCAGTCTGAAGCTCAGTTGTTGGTAATAGGATGGGTGTACAGTGGATTTAGTTCAGGGTGTATGCTGTGTGCCAGTCTGGGCTGACGCAGCCCGTGGACAGCTGCCCATGGCTTTACAAATGCTTATGACAACGGAGCCCAGCAACAGAGCATTGCCTTTCAATCAATCAATCAATCAGAGCATTTATATAGCGCACTACTCACCCGGAGGGTCTCAAGGCGCTGGGGGGAGGGGGTCCGCTACTGCTCGAACAGCCAGGTCTTGAGCTGCTTCCTGAAGGCGAGGTGGTCTTGGGTCAGGCGGAGGTGGGTCGGAAGGGAGTTCCAAGTCTTGGCGGCCAGGTAGGAGAAGGACCTTCCTCCTGTGGTGGATGCGGGGGACGGCGGCGAGGGCGTGGCTGGTCGATCGAAGCTGGCGTTTGGGAGCGTAGAAGTTGAGGCGGCTGTTGAGGTATCCTGGGCCTTGGTTGTGTAGGGCTTTGTGTGCGTGGGTGAGGAGCCTGAAGGTGATTCTCTTGTTGACCGGGAGCCAGTGCAGGTCTCTCAGGTGTCCGGAGATGTGGCTGCGGCGGGGGATGTCCAGGATGAGTCATGCTGAGGTATTCTGGATCCGCTGGAGTCTCTTCTGGAGTTTGGCGGTGGTTCCGGCGTAGAGGGAGTTGCCGTAGTCCAGACGGCTGGTGACAAGGGCCTGGGTGACCGTCTTCCTGGTCTCGGTGGGGATCCATCGGAAGATCTTACGTAGCATGCGCAGGATGTTGAAGCACGACGAGGAGACGGCGTTGACTTGTCTGGTCATGGAGAGGGAGGAGTCCAGGATGAAGCCCAGGTTGCGTGCGTGGTCTGTTGGTTTGGGTGCGCTGCCCAGGGCGGGGGGCCACCAGGAGTCGTCCCAGGTGGAGGGTGAGGATCCCAGGATGAGGACTTCCGTCTTGTCCGAGTTCAGTTTCAGGCGGCTGTTCGACATCCATTTGGCTACGTCTGTCATCCCTTCGTGCAGGTTGGCTCTGGCGGTGGCGGGGTCGTTGGTCAGGGAGAGGATCAGCTGGGTGTCGTCGGCGTAGGAGATGATGTTGAGGTTGTGCTGGTGTGCGATGGCTGCGAGGGGGCTCATGTAGACGATGAAGAGTGTTGGGCTGAGCAAGGAGTCTTGAGGAACGCCGCAGATGACTTCGGTGGCCTCCGATCTGAACGGGGGGAGGCGGACTCTCTGTGTCCTTCCGGCGAGGAAGGAGATGATCCACTCGAGTGCCTTCTCCTGGATTCCGACGTTGCTGAGGCGTTGTACTAGGGTGCGGTGGCACACAGTGTCGAAGGTCGCGGAGAGGTCCAGGAGGATGAGGGCCGCTGTTTCTCCGTTGTCGAGCAGGGCTCGGATGTCATCGGTAGCTGCGATCAGGGCGGTCTCAGTGCTGTGGTTGGCCCGGAAGCCAGACTGCGAGAGGTCGAGGGAGCCGTTTGTCTCAAGGAAGGCGGCCAGTTGCTTGTTGACGGTCTTCTCGATGACTTTTGCCGGAAACGGGAGCAGCGAGATGGGGCGGTAGTTCTTGAAGTCGGTGTGGTCGGCTGAAGGTTTCTTGAGTAGAGCGCTGAGTTCGGCGTGCTTCCAGCTCTCCGGGAAGGTGGCGATGTCGAAGGAGGTGTTGATGATGTCTCGCAGGTGGGGTGCGATGACAGCGTTGGCCTTGTTGAAGATGTGGTGGGGGCAGGGGTCTGTCGGAGATCCGGAGTGGATGGAGTTCATCGTGCGGATGGTGTCTTCGGTGCTGATCGGGGTCCAGGCGCGGAGGGTAGTGGTGGGGGGCGGTGGTTCGGTCGTGGCGTGCGTCGGTTGAGTGCTGAAGCTGTTGTGTATGTCCGCGATCTTGTTGTGGAAGTGGGAGGCGAGGGCGTTGCAGAGGTCTTGCGAAGGGGTGATGTCGTTGTTTCCGGCGTTGGGGTTGGAGAGCTCTTTCACGATGTTGAAGAGTTCCTTGCTGTTGTGTGCGTTGTTGTCCAGTCGTTCCTTGAATGCGGTTTTCTTGGTGGCGTGGATCAGTTGGTGGTGTTTTCGAGTGGCGAGCTTAAGGGCAGTCATGTTGTCCGGTGTTGGGTCTCTGCGCCAGGTTTTCTCGAGTGCTCTGCAGTTCTTCTTGGAGCTCCTGAGTTCGTCGTTAAACCATGGGGCTTTCTTGCTGCCGGGTCTGCTCGGCGGGGTCTTCAGAGGGGCGAGTTCGTCTGTGCAGTCGCTGATCCATTTCGTGAGGTTGGTGGCAGCTTGGCTGGGGTTCGTTGTGCTTGTGGGAGGGTTCTTGCTCAGGGAAGTAGCGAGCTGGTCTGCAGTGATCTTGTTCCAGCTTCTGCGGGGAACCTGTTGCTGGTGATGGTGCAGCGTGGTCCTTCTGAAGCTGAAGTGGACGCAGCTGTGGTCCGTCCAGTGGAGTCCCGTGGCGTGGCTGAAGGCGATGTCCTTGCTGGAAGAGAAGACCGGGTCGAGTGTGTGTCCAGCGTAGTGGGTGGGGGTGGTCACCAGTTGCTTGAGTCCGAGGTTGGCGAGGTTGTCCAGCAGGGTGGTGGTGTTGCGGTCGTTGTTGTTCTCCAGGTGGAAGTTGAGGTCCCCGAGGAGGATGTAGTCGGCGGAGGGGAGGGCGTGTGGGCTGATGAAGTCGGCGATGTCCTCGCTGAATTGTGTGCGTGGTCCCGGGGGTCTGTAGATGAGGGTGCCTCTGAGGGTGGTCTTGGGGTTGACGTGGATCTGGAAGTGCAGATGTTCGGCGGGTGCGAGGGTGTCATCGGTATTGGTCGTGATGCGGATGGTGTTCCTGTGGATGATGGCGATGCCTCCTCCGGTCTGGTTGACGCGGTCCCTCCGGATGATCTTGTAGCCGTCCGGGATGGCGATGGCGATGTCGGGCGCTGAGGAGGCGTTCATCCAGGTTTCCGTGAGGAAGGCGACGTCTGGGGCTGTGGTGTCGAGCAGGTTCCAGAGCTCGACGGCGTGTTTGTGGACGGAGCGGGTGTTGAGCAGGATGCACTTCAGGTGGCTGCTGCTGGTGTTCGGCTTGGTGGGTGCTGGTGTGGCGTGGGTCCGGTTGCAGGTGAACTTGCAGGAGTGGCAGCTGAAGGGTCCGTGGGAGCATCTCGGTGTTGCTCGGTAGCACCCCGGGGTTTGGCCAATGTTGAGTGCGTTGAGTTCGGTGGCGTCGTAGGTCCGTCGGGTCGGCTTCCGTCGGTGGGGGCCAGGGGTCCTGGCACTGGGCGCGGGCCAGGCGCGGACGGGCGTAGACGGGCTTACCTTTGGCGCACCTTCGGCGCTCAATCGGAGCGCCCGCTGCGCGTGCACGCTGCGCGTAGGCCACTCTGCCATATGTGGAGAGTGGGGGGCGGAGCGAGGGAGGGGCAGCTGGGAGGCGGGGAGCGGAGCGGCGAATGGGGAGGGCTGCAGAGGTGAGGGGCGGGGAGCGGGGAGGTGGCGGGAAGCGCGGCAGGGGCCGGGGGCGCCGAAATCACAGGGGTACAATACTAAACAGAACGGGGATACAAAAAATAAACAGGGGGCTGAGAATACACCGGGGGATACAACAAACGGAGTCACAGAGGTACAACCTTACCAGGAGCAGAGAGCACAATGGGGAGACAAATGGAAAACGCAATATCAGCGCGGCGCAGGCGGGGCAAGAGCAGCAATCAGCGGGTCACAGGGTCACAGCTGGCAGGGTCCCAGCTGCGGGCAGCGGCGGCGCTAGGCGGAGCAAGGGGCAGCCTGGTCGCACTCACGAGGAGTGTGCGAGGTGCGTGGGGGTGACCGTCCCAGAGGGCTGTCACTGTTATGAGCTACAGATGGACAGACCCCCTCCCTCAGGTTTTCAGCCATAGTGCATCAGGGCGATGCACGGTCAACGCACCACACCCCTCACCTGGGACTCTTAGGAATGGTCTAAGATGTCGATGTGGTTTGCATAAACAGCCCAGTCCTTCAGTTAACTGACTGGAATGCAAATTGTTTAAACTGAGTTTAATTTCATGCCACCCTAAACTTGCTCTCACCCCTCACTCAGCGTACACAATGTATCATTATCATTACGGCATGTGGCCACATCACTTGAGGGTGCTATGGATGTGACCACAACCTGCCCCTTCCTGGATGAACATCGAGGAATCCTACGCTATGCTCCCACAACAGAAGTCTGACAGCCATCATGCCATTTTAGCACAATAGGCACTGCTCAACAGGGATGAGAGATGAGTGAGAAGAGTGAACCAGGATGAGATTTTTGATTCTTGAACCCTTTTCTACTGATACTATATTGTCTGTACAAGCTTAGACTATACAATTCTACCCACACATCATTTGTAGTTGAGCATATTATATGTGTGTTTGTTGTCATCTGTGTATAGAGGAAAGTGATGCTATGCTTGATGCTGGCCAAGATCAGACAGGGATGAACTTGGAGGGTTGTTATGGCTAGTGGATTGCCCAGTGCTGCATGTGGTAAGCCGAGTGTACTTTGAGTGCACAGAAGTCTTGTGGGCTTGTCTCATGTGCAGGTGCTACAGGAGCCTGTATTACACCCATGCACTAAATTGACAGACAGGGGAGGAGGTGGATGTAAGGGATGTGAGGCCTATCTTCACATGTATTTTGCAAGGTTGATGTTGTATGTGGTGAGCTAGCTAAACAAGGATAGAGGTGAGAGACTAAGACGTAATAGGGGCAGAACAAGTAAGAAATGTGGTGAGCTAGCTAAACAAGGATAGAGGTGAGAGACTAAGACGTAATAGGGGTAGAACAAGTAAGAAATGTTATGAGGGCCGATGGGATGGGTTAAGGTCAAAGGCAGTTCTTGGATAGGATAAGTGAAGTATCCTCATTGTTACAAACTGAAATTTGGTAAATGCTGGGGTGTGGGAATCAGAGTGTGTGACCTTGTAAAACTGGTTGAAGCCTGGGTGAGGTATGCTAGAAATAGGTAGATGTGATTGAGGTAGAACCAGCTAAACAAGGTTATAGGCTGGCCGGAGATGGGAGCAGTAGTCTACGGCACTACGGTAAGAGATGACTGTAATAGGGCTGGGTCATTGAGGAAGGTAATTGTTAATGTGCAGAAGTCAATGGGGATATCGAGCATGGAACTAATATGTGGATGTGACAGAGCCACAGTGAGACAAACTAAAAGTTTAGATTTGAAACAAAGCGGATAGGTGTATGTCAAGTGTATACACCTGTTGTGTAAGTTAGGGTGCTGGATGGGGAGATGTGAGGTGTTGGCCAGTAGATGGATGTTGTGTTTTAATCTGTGGAAGCACTAGTTTGTCAAATGACTATTACTAGTCCTTACGCAGAGTCGGGTGAGTGAATGGTGAGAGGCGAATGAATGAGGACAGATTCATTGAACAATGTAAGTGTCTGTCTGAGAGATGTGGTGAGGTGTTAAGTGTGAATGCCAGAGTTGGATATGATGTCCAAGCCATTAGTGAGGGGCAAAATGGGGATGAGAGCTGTACATTTGACATGACACGTTTAACGTCTACTGAGGAGGTGACATTTACAGGACATTATGTACATAGCATGAATGGGCGAGGTGTTGTGTACATAGTGAAGAAGAGTGGTGCTGGGAATGTAGGTGTGGATGTAAGATTTAAGAGGTGCAGCACCAGAAGAATGTGAATGTGAATGTGAGGATCTGGGTGGAAGAGTTAGCGTACAATTGTGGAGCTTGGAGGGCCCAAATGGCCTTAAAGATGGCAGCCACAGATTGTGAAGACTTTGTGTATGATGGATAGGTTGAGAGATGAGCATGTACTTTGAGGTGAATGTGAGAGGAGTCAGGCCACAAGTAGAGATTACGCAGCCAATATGTAATGTTGAAATGTAAATATGGAGAGGATAGGTAGATGCAGGTATGCAAAAACAGTTGCAAGATGAAAGTTTAGTATGTAGTATGTGTTAGCTGCAGCTAGCTGTCTGCCACAGATAGTTCATGATAGATTGATGACATGGCCGCTAGGAGAACACTAGCATATGCAAAACCTTTTGGCATCACAGGACATGGTAACTCCACCTAGCCTTGCCTTGGCTGAGGTGTGTGGGCATAACTGGCAAGTTACCCTTTGTAGGTAGCTGTTGTCACAGATTGCTAAGTCTTTCCCTTGGATACTGCACTGAGATGGAGGTGTTGAGGGTTCATGTTTACTTTCAAGAGGCATGAGCATTGACTGGCAGTTCATTGATTAGAGGGCCATAACCTCACCAAGTGAAAACTCCAGGATGTGTGACCTATCTGAGGGCAGACTCAGTGCTTAGAGATCCCTGGGTGATAGGCGCTATACAAGTGCAAATTACATTTACATTTACATTTACATTTACAGACTACTCCTGAAATGACTAGTGAACAGTGGTTGCGGAATGGCACGGGTCCACCAGGGGCGTTTAAACCTGGTCTGGCAAAGCATACTGGGCCCTAAGATAGCTGTGTCCCAATGTCTTTGAGTGAGGTGTGCGTGCAAACAGACCTGGGCGCATGCTAGGGATTGTATGTAAGGGATTCATCTGTCTGGCTCCTGCTCTGGATCTGTGCTGGGTCCTTCACATGTTGTGATTCCTAACACATCCAAGATTCCATGCTGGTTGTGACTCCCTCTGATGACCTGGCTACATGCCCTGCGGTGAGGCTGTGATAATGGAGCGTGGAGGCTATGGTGGATGCCTACTCGGACACTGCTGTACTCATCAGGACAAAGGATGTGGGATTGCATGATTGGACTTATAGGGGAGTGGCAGGCCAGGTTGGACTGTTTTAGTCAGTTCAGTTGGTCAAATATTCTTTATCCGGTTCTTTTTTAGAACCATAAAAGAAGACATCAAATATACAAAAGCAAGCAATGTAATAAAATTCATAAAATGGCATTCCATCACAAAGTAACAATTCACAAATTTCCAATTATAAACAAATAGTTAAAAATTACATACCATTGATCATATGTCGGCATACAGGCAATAGGGATATAAATACCAAAAACAAATCACATGTCCTCATAATGCCATGAAATACAGAGGTTAATTCATTAGGGGTCAGATAAAACAATAGAGCGATTGACCAGAGCATGATATGATAGTTAGTGAGTTCATTAAAATTACAATTTATGAGTAAATAAAAATAATTTCCCGACTGAATGCCGTAGCTG
This sequence comes from Lissotriton helveticus, assembly GCF_964261635.1. Classification (NCBI taxonomy): domain Eukaryota; kingdom Metazoa; phylum Chordata; class Amphibia; order Caudata; family Salamandridae; genus Lissotriton; species Lissotriton helveticus. The sequence continues at coordinate 1,134,892,165 of NC_136069.1, read as the reverse complement.
ACTTTTACGGAGATATATCTATACACTATTAAGTATGTATATTCATCATTCAGAAGCAGGGTGTGATACAAGGCCGACCTAGGCTTCCTAATATGTAAAACCTTCATAGGGGGATGATAAAATCCCTCCTCGGTTTGGTGTAAAGTCTACAAAAAAACTGAAAATGCAACATGTTCTGAGCTGATTTGGAGTCACATGGACATAGTTCGAGTTCAGCATCACAATAAACTTTACACAGATAACAAACCAAAAGGGGTGCAATGCTAAAGCTTAATCTAATAAGATAAAACATTTTCATGTGACAAAAGAAAAAGAAGAGATATTGCTCTTGAAGTTGAGAGCAGACTAAGGGCAAATTTTCCAAAACTCTCTTCTTCCTCATCTCCAGACGCTCACTGTTCTCCATTAAAACAGACAAAAGATTCCCTTTCAACTGAGATTTTGAAACCTTGGCAATTAGTTCAGCGTTATAAAAACAGTCCACCGTCCCCACTGACTCCAGCTACCTTTTTATATATTTAAGCCATGGTATCTCCTGCATGTAATCAATTCTCTGGCAGTCCATTATTATTGCATGGTTGAGGGCTAGCTCATCTTTGCCCATACTGAGTGTCATACCAAAAGTTGGTGCAGTTTGTATATGATGACTTAGGGGAGTCAGACCTAGTTCTGTGTGACAGAGAATAATTGAGAGACTACTAGGGGCTGTTAATAATCATCTAAGGAATGTATTCTCTACTGCCTGAAGGCAAGATGGATCATGAAAGACCCAACCTCCTGCCCCATACAAAATTACAGAGCACAAGCAGATCATGATTGAAGGGTTTGTTCTGTTTTCTAGGTATTCCAAAATGTGTTCCTTATTAGCCAACAATATCTGCTTTAATACACAGTCCGGGTCCACCAGGGCCCACTTTCGCAGAAGACTGTCTTTTTTTATTTTAAATTATGGGATGTAGTTTTGATACCCAAAGGATTGACCAATCTGGGTCTCAAAAAAGATGGCTAAGGGAAAGTGGTCACTAAAACAAACCTTTAGAAGTCTACTGATTGTGGCTTATAGTATTCGGAGAGAGCAATAAAGAATAAAGTCAATGAGACTACTTTGGCCCCTGCCCATATGGGTTACCTGATCTGAGCCTGTTTGTTTAATGAGGTCTATTGTTAGAAGAAGAGAGAATTATAGAAGAATAAATGTGAAAATATTCCCACAAGGGTTATGCTGAAAATTACAGCCACCATCATTTGTCTCACCCACCAGACTACATGCAGACTGCTTGGATAAAGAGCATAATCTGCAATTAAAATTCCCCCCTCCCAAAGAAGGATAACATCTGTGTTGAGTTCCCTTAAATGTTTACTGAGAGATTGTTCTAACTTCTCAGCAATATCAGTATTTTTTAGAACAAAATGATTATGATAAAAATGAACAATAACCAATGTTATACTCCGATCGTATAAAGTATTGATGATTTGAAAGTGCAGTGATCAAGCTGTGTCTTGCCAACCTTGTCTGCTAGAGTTGTTTCCAACAGGGTGAGTAAACCTCCCTTGAGGTGCCCACCTGCTGCTGTACCTGCCAGGGTGTAAATGGACACATACCCATCAATATGGACTATTTCCATAACTCAGGTTTTCATGAAGACATATAATACTATCATCTTTCACAAGGCGCAGCCAGGCCTCATTCCTCACCTTGTTTAGTAAACCTGCAATATTCCAAAACAAGCTCCCACGTATAGTAGATTTAATGCTAGCGGGTTCACCCCATCTACTTGCATAGCCACCTTCCCAACAGTCAATGTGGGGCCTCTGAGCTGTATTTGGGGATATCATATAAACATCGCTCTCTAATTCGACATGATCGAAGTTTCCGCATTCACCACAATTACAGCTTCCAGCATAATTGTTTTTTCCGCATTCACAATGACATTGGTCTCAGGCATAACTACACTTCCTTCAGTGTCTATCATTACTGATTCACATTTGGTATTCAATGCGGTTCTTGGCCCCCATTGGTGTAGTCAATCCACTTGTACCAAGGGAGAAAAATGGTTAAAAATTGGAAAGACAAAGGGCTGACTTTCAATGTTCAACATAATGAGACCTCGGGTATGCCTGTGCGCTTGGTTTGTAGAAATAAACTCGGGGTACCGCCTTAAAGGCGCCCCTTAAATTTGTTGACCTGGAAAGCCTTTCCATAAGAGAATGTACCAGGTGCATATCTTTTTTAATTAATGACAACACAATCACCAACATCAGCCTTAAATTGGGGACCCACTAATGATACTCGCTCAACATTATTTACATTCCTAAATAGCTCCTCACAGTTCGATCAGTTTGTGGTTCTTGCTGGCCAGTGGAATTTTTTTAATTAATTGTTTCATATCTTCCTCCTTTTCAGGTTGTGTAGGTAGAACGCCTTTGAGGACTATGACCAATGGAGTTGCTTCCAGTGGGAGATGGAGGACTCTGTTCAGGTTTCGCCTCATTTTCAATTGACTTTTGGTAACTGATTTAACATTCTCAGCAATATTTTGCCAAAGTTGCAATTGATGATAATCCCCTGCCTACTTCTGGGGTTTGGGCTACGTTTGCTTCTGTTTTGGATGAACAAAACAAAGTTTTATCAGCCATAATGTTGGATCAATGGCAGGAGATTTGCTGTTGATCTGACATGTCCGGACACTTGGGGGGCAAAGAAATGTATCGCGCTGGCAAAGGTTCAGAGTCCGACACGTTCTTGGCCCCATTGGTTTGACTGGACAGATTTGAGACAATCAAAATTTTCAAAGAGGTATCGATGCTATTAAGAATACTCAAGAGGGGGCGTTGAAGAGTGTTTTCACGTTATTTTTCCACAGTGCTAGCAAACTAAGCATGAAGTAGGGTCTCACCCTGGCCAGGGGGACCCAAATCTACTCCCAGGGTTGTCCCTCTTGCGCCCTTCCTTGCAGTGGTGAGGTTCTGTGGTTTTCGACTTCATTACGTATTTAGCCGCCATTTTGTGTCCGTCGCCATTTTGTGTTGCCCTCACTCAGGCAGCACGGCGAACGGAGTGATTTTGCTTGTCCAGCTGCTATGCGTCTTTTCTGTTAAAAAGTAACCCCTTGTCCTTGTTTACAAAACCGATGTCAGGGTCTGGCCGAGTTTGTTAATCCATGTCTAGATTGATTGATCCTTGTCTTAGTCGACTGTTTGGGTCCCACCATTCTTTCTTACTTTATCTTATTTGACTGGCCTTCACTATTCTCTTCTTGTATTCTCCTATTACACAACTATCCTTTGAGGACGAACACGTCCTACCACCTGTAAATTGAATTGGGGGCACGAACACTGATTAACTTGAGGGGAGGAGTGAACACGGGGTTTGAAAGAAGGGCGTATTCAAGATACTTGATAGCTTGTTTTCAAACTCTTCCTATTTGTCAGTTTTATATGTATTGGAAGTAGACATTGTAAATATGTGTGCTATAAAAGATAGTGCGCCACGGAATTAAGTGGCAGTCTCCTAAGAATATACCATTGTACTTCTTGGATAACTGTGCTTAGCTGCAGCTAATAAACCCGATTTTCTACGCCTAACAGAGTGTCTCGTGTCTCTGTCTGACAAGGCAGGTGAACCCGGAGATTTTAGGCGTGCCCTGCGCCGCTCGGCCCATAAGGCCCAGTTCTCCAACTGGCGCCCAATGTGGGGCGGCTACAGTGGTAGCGGTTCAGCCCGAGGGTCGTGAAGAGCCTCGCAAGAAAATTCTGGAGGATTCGCGAACCACGTCAAGCGACCCCTGTATGTCGAAGTGGACCGAAGGTCTTTTGCAGCGCGGCTACTCCTTTCCGACGGCTGCTGACGACTGCTGCCCTGACTGCCGCCCTGCCTTGGCCCTCTGGTGATGATTGGTATCGCGAGACGTTAGACGGACCTCTGTTGGCATAAGAAAACACTTAGTTAAGTATTCGTGGGTAGCGCCCACTTTTTTGTATTGTTTTTGTTATTCGACTTTTGCACTAGTCGAAGCCAAGGGGTAAGTACGTTTGTGCTGTGATCATTGCCTTAACCCCCTTGAAGTTTGTGAACAGTCCAGTCCATTACGAAATGACTGGGCTTAGTAAGTTTAGGAAGTTTTGCTGTTTTGACTGTAATAGGGATTCCCGGCTGGAAGACTCTTGTCCAATTCCTCCGGTTGGAACTCCCATTTATGAGCTTTATTCGAAACATGGTATCGGCTCCATTATTTTTAATGAAACATGGATCTGATATACGAAGAAAGATGGTGCTCTGCAGTGGCCACAAAATGGTAGTTTTGAGCCTGACATATTAGATATTCTGGAAGCAATTTTGTTTAAAAGAAAAGCCCGGCCGGCAATGTTTGACTCCTTCCGCCTATGGCGTAAGGAAGCCAAACAGAAAGAAATTAAACAGGCAAAAAGAGATAAGAAAGCGCAAGATATGATGATTTTACAGGCTGCCCAGCAGTTTAAGAATAATGAGACTGATCAGATGATTGAAGTCTCAGAACGACAGCATTGTATGGCAATAGATAGATGTTATCCTGTGTTGCCTACTTCCCCACAGAGTAAGGATCTTGACGAAGATCCCTTAATATCCCATTCATTGAGATTGCCTCCGCCTTATGTACCAGGTGCTAATGCACCCTCATTATTACCGCTTGTTCAGTAACCTGTTGTTCAACCAGTGGTTCCGGTTCTTCCACAATTGCCTCTTCCAGTAATTCCACCTCCACCTCCATTGCCACGACTTCTGTACCTCAGTCTCCTTTACCATCAGTTCCTCTTGTAACTGTTAGCTCTTCTCCTGCCGTGCTTAATACATTGTCTCCTGTTTTACTGTCGAATTCTCCTACAGTCCGTAAACGATTAGTCGATACGGTTTCTGGTCTTTTCTCCCCTTTCTTTGGGTCTCTTAACTTGACTCCTGTCCTGTCCCAAAGGCAATCCCGTAGTCAATTTCCAGATTCTGACGAGCGAGTTAGGTTGGACTCTCTTGCTCACAACTAAATAATGAGTGGTCCACAGTATAGTGTGCGCGATATCCTGAATACTTTTCTTCAGTGGAATGCGCCCACGCAGAGATATGTTTTTGATGTTATGTGTAATACTCTTCTTAAAGGATGGGAAGATATGGCTTTGGATTTACCTCCTTAGGGTTTGTTTGACATACAGGCAAAATTTGATAAAGGACTTATTGTGGGTCCCGAAGTTGAGGATGCCGTCAAGACACTTGTCACTTTCAGGTCCTTATTTTCCTCTCAGGCTTTTCTTGAACCTGATCCTGCGGTTTGGCATAAAGTGAAACACTATCCTATGCGAGAAGTACCCCGATATGGAGGGATGCGGTTCCACAGGCAGGCGCTATTCCAGCTGTTCCAGCTCATTTCCAACGTATATGGGTACATGTCCCCTGGAAACGATCTGAGGTGTTGGCGCTTAAACAGTCTTTACCTGACCCTCGTAAAAATCCTGCTGGATATTATAAAGAGCTTTCCCAGACTGTTGATGCGTGCGTTATGAATTTGGCCGATATTGATATGTTGATGGGAAATGTAGTCCCACAAGCATTATGGGCTCGGATTCGTAGGGAAGACCACGACCAAGCTTTAGGTGGTAACTGGGCTGCTATAACTGCAGCGGATCTAGCACAAGTAGGAGGTACTAAACCCGATGTTTTGATTACAGAATTACCTGGCAGGATCATCACTTTAATGAAAACGATGATGCCTGCCCTACGTGTTAACTGGGATAAGTTAGCTGCGTGTAAACAGAAGAAAGATGAGAGTGTCTCCGATTTCTTTACTCGTTTTGAGGAGACGTTCATCGACCATAGTGGTCAAGATATGAGTACTGAGGGTGGACAGCGATTATTTGTGGATACATTTGTATTTAATTTACCCCCAGAAGTATCGCATAAATTGAAAGATTCCGAAAGTTCATGGGCCGTTTCTTCGTCTGCCCAGATATTGGCTACTGCTCAGTACTACGAGAACAGGGATAAGGAAGAAAAGGATAAAATCGAGAAAAAGACTAAAGAATTAAAAACGAAGGTTCTTTTGCAACAAGCTTATCCCCCTCGTTCTGCTCAGCGCCAATTGCAACAGCCTTCACAGTTTCAAAGATTGTTACAGAAACCTGAATTTTTTGTTCCGCGACCTTTGCTGGGTCCTAATCAATGTGCCTATTGTAAAGAGGAAGGTCATTTTAAGAGTAGTTGTCCGGTTTCATTGCAGCGTAATGGTGGATTTCCAGGGTCGAGAAGCTGTGGTAATTTTCAGTCAGCATCTAGGGGTAGAGGGCGAGGTGCGTTGTGTCAGGGACAGCGTTCTCTTCCCCCTCAGAATTCTATGAACTATTTTGATCAGCAGAATTCTCAGTCTGCACAATATTACAATGACGACTATTATGTTGAAAGTGAAAATCAGGATTTTCATACTAGCTGGGACAGCCATGGGCAAAGTAAGGGAGTTGTATCAGTTCCAGTGGATCAGAATGGGCCTTATGTTAATGTTGTTGCATTGGGTGTTTCAGAACCATTTATCTTGGATACTGGTGCAATGAGAAGTTCTATCATTCACTCTAAACTCCCTGGGCGCCTTTGTCTGGCTTAACAATGTTTCTGTAGGATTCTCTGGCGCCACAGTACGCAACCCGGTCGCTTGTCCTTTGCCTATCTCCATTGGTCCTTATGATTTGGAAGCCCCGCTCATTTTAACGACTGGTTGCGGTGAGAATTTGTTGGGTTTGGATTTGTTGAAACGCCTTCATGCAACATTGTATTGTTCCCCCTCTGGTGTACATCTTACTTTGGGTGATAAACTGGTTTCGCCTATGTATTTGTCTAAGGATCAACTGCCACTTGAATTACGTTCACTTCCTGCTACGCTTTGGGCCACGGGTCCGAATGATGTTGGTTTGCTCAAAATTCCACCTTACGTGGTTGCTGTCAAGCCCGATGTTACATTACCACACATTCCTCAGTATAAGATTTCTAACGATGGTGAAAGATCTCTGTTGGCTATCATCTATGGTTTAGTTCAGAAGGGTGTGGTTGAAGAAACGAGAGGAAATGTTTGCAACAGTCCTGTTTTGCCGGTTCTGAAACGTACTGATCCTTCTAAGCCTCCTGTATACCGTTTTGTGATTGATCTTCGGGAGGTCAACAAAATTGTTGTCCCCCAGTTTCCCGTTGTCCCGGATATCACTGCTTTGCTCACAATGATACCTGCTTCGGCTGTTTGGTCCTCAGTTATTGATCTCAAAAATGCTTTCTTCAGCATTCCTATTGCTGAGGAGAGTAGGGATCTCTTTGGTTTCTCACTTGGAGGCCGAAGTTTTCGATTCAAACGTGCACCTCAAGGTTATTGTGAGAGTCCCTCCATTTATAGTCAGGCTTTGAAATCTCAGCTTGACGCCTTTTCCTTGCCTCCATGTGCTACTCTTATTCAGTATGTGGATGATTTGTTAGTGGCTGCCGATTCAGTGGCTGTTTGTAAGGATGCGACTGTTTCATTGTTACGGCATTTGTCTGATTTGCACCACAAGGTGTCACCTTCTAAGGTACAATATTGCCGCCAAGAGGTTACCTATTTAGGTCATCTCTTGTCGAAGGAGGGAAGGCGATTGACCCCGGAACTTATTCAAGCAATTGCACGAATGTCTGTACCATCCACACAAAGGGAGGTACGTGCCTTTCTGGGCATTACCTCTTATTGTTGACAGTGGATTCCGAATTTTTCTTTGTTGGCTAAACCTCTGCTGGCACTTACTTTGAAAGATACACCCCAACCTTTTCCTTGGACTGATGAATGTCAGAAGAGTTTTTCTGATTTACGTACTGCTTTGTGTTTTGCTCCTGTGTTAGGTAATCCGGAATATAGTAAGCCTTTCACACTCTATGTACATGGAAGAGAAGGTTGTGCATTGTCAGTTTTAACGCGACAATTTGGAGACAAACAAAGGTCATGTGCCTATTTTTCGGCTACAGTGGATCCAGTAGCCAAGGCATTGCCTAGTTGTCTCAGAGCAACAGCAGCAGCAGCGATCTCCATTCGTCAATCTGCTGGATTGGTACTGGATCACACTCTTGTTGTTATGGTACCACATGCAGTGGATACTCTTTTGAACAGAACGAATACGCAACATCTCACGAGTGCTCGCTTGTCTGGGTATGAGTTGACGCTTTTGGCTAGTCACATACATATCAAGCGATGTAATGTTTTAAATCCAGCAACATTGTTACCCATTCCAGAAGAGAAAGATATCCAAGAACAGCATGATTGTTTTCTTCGTACAGAGGAGGAAACTAAAGGCAGAATAGATTTAAAAGATACACCACTTGTTGGCCCGGATGGGATCCTATGGGTGGATGGGTCTTGTTTCAAGCTTCCTAATGGCGAGAAGACTGCAGCCTATGCTGTTACCACTTTGCATACAGTAGTGGAGACAGCACGTACTACACAGAATTCAGCCCAAGCAGCTGAGCTGATTGCCCTGACGAGAGTGTGTGTGTTGGCCAAGGGAAAGAGAGTGACTGTTTACACCGATAGCCAATACGCCTTTGGCGTGGCTCATAGCTTCGGTCTTTCTTGGAAGGATAGAGGATTCTTTACTTCCCATGGGACTAAAATACAGCATGGTCAGTTGTTAACTGGCCTTCTCGAATCACTTGCCTTGCCTACTCAGGTAGCAATTGTGAAGTGTAGTGCACATAAAAGGATCACTGATGATGTGGGTCGCGGGAATGCTTTTGCAGATGAGGTAGCGAAAGAAACAGCGAAAGATGTTAAAAGTCGCATGTATGTTGTCGGCCCTGCAAGATGGGTCAGAGAAGGAGGTATATGTGAGGACACAGCAGAAAGTGTGAGAATGATTCAAGAAGAAGCAACCGAGAAGGAATTGAGTAAGTGGAGAGAAAGTACGGGAATGTTGGACGCGACAGGGTGTTGGACGGAGTTGTCAGAACACCAACGTTGGCTGTTACCAGTTGCCTATGTACTGCCTGTAGTTACTATGGCGCATGGTCCAGCTCATATCAGTGCGAAAGGAATATGCAAGCTTCTGGCTCCAGTATGGCAGAATGAAGGAATCCCTAAATGTGCAGAAAATGTGGTGAAGCATTGTATTGTTTGTTTGATGCATAATCCAGGAAAGGGAACCCCAACTCCGGCAGGTCATTTTGCTCCCCCTACGTACCCTTTTGAGGTATTACAAATTGATTACATTCACATGGAACGTTCCAATAACCTCAAGTATGTTCTGGTGGTGGTCTGTGCCTTTTCCAGATGGATAGAGGCCTACCCCCTAAAGGATAATACTGCTTTGTCCACTGCCAAAGTCCTCTTGAAGGAATTCTTCCTGAGGTTTGGTTTGCCGCGAATTGTCTGGAGTGACAATGGAAGTGAATTTGTAGGCCAAATTATGCAGAAGGTGTGTGCGGGTCTTGGTATTAGGCAGAAATTCCATGCGGCAAACCACCCCCAGTCAGCGGGTTTGGTAGAGTGCTATAATGGCATCCTCAAGCTCAAATTAGCGAAGATTCAGGCCAGCATGGGTCTTGCTTGGCCCGATGCTTTACCTTTGGCACTTCTCTCTACGAGAACAACTGTACATTGTCGTTTAGGTCTTAGTCCTTATGAGGTCGTTTTTGGGCGCCCAGCCAATGTCTGGGGAGTCCCTCGACCTAAAAAGTATTCTGATATCCCATACCCAATGTTAGTTGATTACTTGCATGACCTTACCACTAAATTTTGTGTCATTCATCAACAGGTTCAAAACGCTTTGCCGGAGGCTTCCTCAGATCTAGGTCATTCCATCCAACCTGGAGACTTTGTCTGTCTGAAGAATTTTCAGAGGAAGAAGAACTTGGAACCTCGTTGGGGGCTGCCGCGACAGGTGCTCCTCGTGAAACGTACAGCAGTGAAGGTCGTTGGAAAGAAAAATTGGGTCCACGGCGTGCACTGTAAGAGGGTACCTTTGCCTTTACCTTACGACCAGTGGGTCCAAGAAGGTGTAGGTGACAGTGAGAGTGAAAAAGTACCCCGATTTGTACCTTTCAGTAGTGCACGCCTGGACTGGACAAGTTCTGAGAAAGAAGATGACGACGTGTTGCAAGAAGCAGTACCATCACATTTGCGATTGAATACAACGAACCCAGAGACTTTGTTTCGAGATCAAACGGTACCTGGCAAGACACGGTACAACCTAAGACCTAGGTTGACAAAAGACAATTGAACTTTTTCTTTTTTTCTGGTTATACTTTTTTTTGAAAGACATTTCCTTTCCACTATCCATCAAGTTGCAGGGTCATGATATGAGTCTTAGGCTGTAACCTGAGTAGTGACATAGGTCTGCAGGACTTGCAGTGTCATAGGACGGCTAATAACCACAACTAAGTGATCCAGGAAGATTACCGTGAGCACTCTTTAGAGAATGGATATTAAAGTGGAAGGGAATGATAAAAAGCTTGAAATGAAAAACAAATATAAGAAGTTATTGTTCAGTTGATGTGGCGTAATATTGTGTATTTTAGTATGTTTATGTATTTTATTGGCTTGTGTGGGTTGGGTTGTCCACACTATGCAGCAAGCACCTGTCGCTACTTCTGTTTCTTTGCCTTTTTCTACTACTACCTCCCTGCATAAGTTCCATACACTCCCAGATCACGAGCAAATTAGGAGAACAAAATACTTCAACAATTCATTCATCCAGTTGTTACATCAGCAACAACTGGTAGTCAACACTACTGACTGTTGGGTTTGTGGGCTCATGCCCCATAACACAGAGAAAGGGATGCCATATTTTGTCCTTCCGTTTTCATACAAAGGTTCCGCTTGGGCTTATTTAGCAATGTTTTCTAATGCATACCAGAATCAACTTCGATATCCTCCTGGTAGTACATATAATGGTGGAGTAGATATTAGTCATAGTTCTTTGATAAATGGAATAGTGACTATGGCTAAAATTGCTGAAATTGGTAAGAATCCCGTTGATGAGAAACGAGCATATGATGGTTGGAATGTGACTAGCCTCACTGATAAGGCTAGACATAGAAGATCTTTGCAATTTGGACCATACCTCATCGAGGTAATTTATGTCTACAGATAAATGGTCAGAATATTAAGAATCAACAGGAAAAGAGTGTTTGTTCCCATACATATATCTATTCAGCCCTGATTTCTTCACCGCTGGTACCATCTCAAGGTACATATTTTGTTTGTCATGATAGAGCCTATACATGGCTTCCCACCTATTTTTCAGGAACGTGTCATGTGGCTTTTCTTCTTCCCCCGACGTACACTGCTCCTTCAGGTCATCACAGAAAAAGATATGGCAGAGGGGTTATTGATTCCAGAGACACAACAGGACAAGACGGAGGAGACTTTATCAAAGGGTTTCTTCCTTTCTGGGGCCCAATGGCCAATAGCAGAAACATCAGACAGCTAGTTCGTGTTGTTGAGGCTACAATAAATGTGACTTCTGGAGCCTTGAGTAATCTGACAGCCGAACTTCAGGCGGATCGCCTTTTGACTTTGCAAAACCGAATCGTTTTAGACATTGTCCTTGCAGATAGAGGAGGAGTCTGTAAATTAATTGGGTCTAGTTGCTGCATTTACATTCCTGATAATGCCCATACGGTATACCAAGCCAACTCTAAATTGCATGTAATTTCCGAGTCTATTCACCAGGACACAGGAGATTGGTCTGTGATGGGATGGTTTTGGGGCCTACTGTCCACATGGGGATGGAAGGTGTTAACTGTACTTGGAATGGTTTTGGCCATCATTTTCTCTTGTTGTCTTTGTTAGCAGTGTGGCCCCGCCATCTGTGGTCTTTGTGCCACCTTGTGTGTCCCAAAGCCTGTGTCACGGAAAACAGAGAACATTAGAATGATGTTGCAGCAACAGCTCGACGACCTCATGGCCATTGACATTGACTCAGACTAACTTGAGTCCTTTGTTCTTTGCCTGAGTAATGGCAAAAGGAGGGTCTGAGGTTCTGTGGTTTTCGACTTCATTACATATTTAGCCGCCATTTTGTGTCCGTCGCCATTTTGTGTTGCACTCACTCAGGCAGCACGGCGAACGGAGTGTTTTTGCTTGTCCAGCTGCTATGCGTCTTTTCTGTTAAAAAGTAACCCCTTGTCCTTGTTTAAGAAACCGATGTCAGGGTCTGGCCGATTTTGTTAATCCATGTCTAGAATGATTGATCCTTGTCTTAGTCGACTGTTTGGGTCCCACCATTCTTTCTTACTTTATCTTATTTGACTGGCCTTCGCTATTCTCTTCTTGTATTCTCCTATTACACAACTATCCTTTGAGGCATACGAACACGTCCTACTACCTGTAAATTGAATTGTGGGCACTAACACTGATTAACTTGAGGGGAGGAGTGAACACGGGGTTTGAAAGAAGGGCGTATTCAAGATACTTGATAGCTTGTTTTCAAACTCTTCCTATTTGTCAGTTTTGTATGTATTGGGAGTCGACATTGTAAATATGTGTGCTATAAAAGATTGTGCGCCACGGAATTAAGTGGCAGTCTCCTAAGAATATACCATTGTACTTCTTGGATAACTGTGCTTAGCTGCAGCTAATAAACCCGATTTTCTAAGCTTAAAGAGGGTCTTTTGTCTCTGTCTGACAAGGCAGGTGAACACGGAGATTTTAGGCGTGCCCTGCGCCGCTCGGCCCATAAGGCCCGGTTCTCCAGTGGTTGCAGAATTTTTTTCCGTGCTGCAGGTAGCATTGTCACCTTTGTCTTTATTGCAGGGTTTTGCCTTCTTCGAAGGGGGCGAGCATTAAGTGTCCGGTTGAAGTCCGGGCAGACCATTGATGACCGACTCTGAGCCATCCTGAAACACACAGGGACTTTGGGCTACCTTAAGGGTCTTGGGGCATGTTGAGAACTGGGTTTGTGGTAGTCTAGATGAATCTGCTAAGGGTCTCATTTGTAATGCCTTCTTTGGAGCCCCCAGCCTCTCCACAACACACTCAATCTCATTGTTAATAGCCACTATAGCCATAGTGAAAAAGCTGGCGATAGTGGCAGTTAGTTGACGGTCCTTGGTAGGAAGCATGATAGATTTCCGCTTCACCATTATTTTACCTTAACTGTGTACCGTGTTCTGGGGGGAGTCAGTAGCTGTAGTCAAAGGCCAAGATAGAGGGCCCAGCCCAGCCTTATATGGCAGTGGACGGGCGCAGACGGGGGACAAAAACCAGTACTTTAAGGCGCCTCCGGCCACATGTGCGGTGACGTGAGCTTGGCACGTTGGTTGCGGGTCTCACTGGGGCCTGTAGTCTGTCTACTCTACTGTAAACGCTACCTCAAGACAGTTGATGAGGTCATATAGGTCTAACGTTGTCGTGTATTTCTATAGGTTCTGAATCGATCCCCCTATTCCTGACCATATTCTGGTTAACCTACCTAGCTAGTTAACTAACAGTCAGCCAATGAGGCAAGAAATCCCCCATGATGCAGATACCGTTATCTGACGCAGTCACACTACGGCACAGGAACGTGTTATCTGATTAGGTCATAACGCTTGAGATATAATTAGACAAGCGACATTCCTCCAGCCCCTGATAAGGCATATGACGTTCTCATAACAAATCAAACCTATGACAACCTGGATAATCCGTGCGGCCATTGTTTTGATTTCACAGAGAACTTTAGTAAAGAATGTGCTAACGAGCAAGTCGTATGACATCTTTATTGACGTACCTATGTCCATCCTTACGTCAATCCCGGCACCTTTAAGGTATAAATATTGCCGACCTTGCCCTATGCAAACACACGCGTGGTGACAAGACGGAGCAGCCATACTTGCCGAAGCCGAGAGCAGAAGCAGACCCCGCAGGCAACAGCCCCGCCTTCCTGACGCGCTGAGAGACTCGCTGCTATCTCAAGCCGAGAGACCCAGCACCGGCGCTTCTGGGCAGCCCTCGCAGGCAGCCTGGAATATCGAGAGCAGAGAAAGAGATACCATTCCTCATTCATCCTAAACTCCAGGTACAGAACTGAATAACCCCATCCTAGAGAATTCTTTAGTTATTCACTTGGCAAAAACAAACTTAACTTAAACTGTAACTTTCTATTCCCGCCCACGTATTAGACTTAGGTCAGGTACACGGGGTAGGCGTATTTAGAAACACCAGTTGAGTACGTTTAGTCAAATGTATATGTGTATGTAAATATATTTTAATCATTTTAAACATCATATGGCTCAGAAACCATATCAATGTTTTTACAGTATTATTTTATACTATTGCTTTTAATGTATGCACTTTACTTAACTATAAGTATTGCAATAATATCGATCCATTTCTCTTGTACGAGAAAAGAGACTGATCAATAAATAACATCTTTTATTGAACACGCCCGTCTCCTCCTTTTCTCTACATTCTGATGAGACTAAGAATGCACGTACTGACTGAGTAAAATAATTGCCTTGTGCTCACACGACTCTTGAGATTGACTCTTGATTAGGGGAGAGCAAAGTTGTCATGTTCTACGGTTGTCAGAAACTAAATCCCTTCTTGTCTAATCAGGGGAGTTAATCCTTCCTTGAACATTCGAGAAAGTTTCTAGCGAACTCTGAGCTTAGCTGGCAAACCCAAAAATTAAGTCTAGTATCGACAGTAGTAGACCTAGTTAACGTCTGGCCTAGGCCTCTACTGCTGTAGGTACTATTCCAATGCGCAGAGCCTATTGGGAAAATAGGAGCTACACTACATGGCGCCCAACGCGTTTGGAAAGGGCGATAAAACTAACGTAAGACATTTAGAGTAACTCAGTCGTGCTTTCTCACTCAGACCCCTTTTCCCAAATACTCCAAAGACGTCTGGAGTGGGTGAAAGGTTATAATATCCTCCAAAACCTCGCAGGAGGGAACTCCTATGTATGGTTCTTGGTCTAAGTCAACGTTGAAGGATAAACAGTGTTCCAAAATATTGTGCATCTAATCTCTGTTTCCATAAAGAAACCTGATCTGCAAATAAACATAATACCATCCTGTCAGCAAAATGGACAGCGATGAAGAACGAGAGGTTACTAGATTAGCTACTGAAATAGCAGATGCTGATGCTACCATGCAAGCAGCAGACGCGGATATAATACTCATTCCGGTCGCCAAAAGGAGATCTATAACCTTAAAACTTATAGAAAATGGACTGACACCTAGAGGTGGCACAGTCATATTCGTAATCGAGGCACACGAATATCGGCAGACAGAGGTATACTATACATGGATACATTTTCCAGCAGCTAATACTATAACAAAGTACTTCCACTATTACAAAGTAGAGGAACCTCCTAATGAGTACACTCCTTTCGAGGAGGTGGAAGTACCACTCAAATTCCAAGAGCATTTGCTCTTATTTGATGGCGCCCTAAAACATAATAATCACATTACAAGGCTCGGTCCTTTAGGAAGACCAGGAGCAACGTGGCCGGTCTTAGCCGGATACACACCATATCCAGACATCGAAAGAATGCCTGCAGCAGAGCTGCTAATACAGCTAAAACAACTACTAAAAATTCACAGACAATTAGTTCAGTATGTAATGCGGACTTCAACAATTCAGCCAGCGATTAAACTTCCACAGCTGACCCCTCACCAGGGGAACACAAATAAAATTACACCACAGAACATCCAATCCTGCCTAGGTAAAGTTCCAGCTAAACGGGAACAAATACCATTCTGGTTGGCACAGAAAATTACCCAAATAGAGGCGGTGTTTCCTGACACCACCCCATTAGAAAAACACAGGATTCTGACTATATGTCTCCCAATGGGAATCGCACCACACATTGAGGACTGTGACACTTGGGGTACAGTCTTTGCTTCCATCTACACAAAAACGCACGGTGTTCCATCCATTTCGGTAATACCAGATGTGCTAAAACAAATTCAAGATGAATACGGTCCAGAACCTGCTTTAACTCTTGGTATGAAATTACTAAAAGACTTCAAGCAGGTATCGGCTATATTACTAGCCAACATAAAGGGTGAAGCAGCAAACGTGGCGATCCGCCAGAGGTTAAAAGAGACAGATATAGCAGACCAACCAGCTGAAATTGCCAGAATCATAGAAAAATCCTATGAAGAACTAGGCAGAGATAGTCTAGGTGAAATACCAGTAAAACCGCAACTGACTACAAGTCCAGAAAAAATGTTTTTTAATAATAATAATAATTCACCAAAAAAGAACTGGGATGGGAACAAACAATCCAATCCAAAAGAAAAGAAATTCCAGTCCAGAGGAAGGTCTCCTAGGCGAAGAGAGAAATCTCCAAACCCGAGACAAAGGTCACCTCAGAGTGAACCCTCTGGGAATAGATATAACCTTAGAAATAGGGATAATATTAAAAAACCTGATAGATATCAAGACATTGATACACGTCCCTCTCAATCTTTTCAGAATTCCTCGCAGAAATCGGAAAGAAGAGGACGATCAGAAGAGCACGCCAAGTCCAAAGACAAGGAACCTGCTCAACTGAAAAAGAAATCACAATTTCCAAAAAAGAAGGTAGCCAGTATCAAGGTAGTTAACAATGCCGAGAATACTGAGGACACAACTGAAAAACGGAGAGTGGGCTCAGACAATGCTAGACAGCGCAGCAGAGGTGAGCATAGCTCGCAAAGTCCTTATGGATCATCTGGAGACAGTGGACACGAATGAATACCTTCAAGTGGAAACTGCAGATACCAGAGTTAGCAAGCCCCACAAAATATACGAGATAACATTACGTATAGAGGGAGATAAGACTAGGAAAATAAGGGGACTATTTTGGGATAACCTCTCAAAGGGTTATGACATACTTCTAGCTGAAAAAGACTGGCCACCAGAGTTTGTCAGGGAGTGCCCTCATGGCGAAGAAGTAATTATGCCTGCCTTCTCGAATCAAATCCCGATTCATAAAAAATACACACTTGCTAGAAAGTGGGCAGTGGCCTTAGCACCTGCTTTATATAAAAATCATGTAGGATGGGATGAGGATTCTCCTCCTCACAAAATCCAGTTAAAATCACAACCAACTGCACAAAGGCAGTACCCAATTAAGCAAGAAGCTAAAAAACAAGTAAATGAAATACTAGATCAGCTAGAATACCAGGGGGTGATTGAAACTTGCACCTCACAAATGAACAATCCTTTGTTTCCGGTCTCCAAACCAGACAATTCATACCGTCTAGTTTTGGATTACCGACACCTTAACACATGTTGCAAAACTTTTGCAGTGCAAAACTCACACAGTGCTGCACTAATGAATAACATAGTGCGCAAAAAATACAAAACTACCTTGGACATCTCCAACGGATTCTTTTGTCAAAACATAGCACCAGAGAGCAGATATTTAACAGCTTTCTCAGTAAATGGCACTCAAAAACAATTCTGTCGGTTAGCCCAGGGGTACAAGAATAGCCCGGGGGTATTCTCAGCGAGAGTAACAGAATTACTACAACAATATGATGATGAAGCATTATCTTATGTCGATGACATTTACTTAACAGATGATGACTTGGAAACTCACTTGAAAAGAGTGAACACCATAATACTTGGTTTCGCTGCAGAGGGTTACAAATTCAACTTCAAAAAATCCAGAATTGCCCATCTGACAGTCCTATTCTTAGGATATGAGTTATCAAGTGAAGGCAAAAGCCTGGCAGACAATTTCCTAGAGAAATGTGCCGTAATCCAAGCTCCTAAAACACTAAAAAACCTAAAGTCAATTCTAGGCTTCCTAAATTTCGGAAGAACTTACATTGCAAATTACGCAGAAAGGGTCAAACCCCTTTACGATCTAATTAAACCAGACTTTAAAAGATCCAGTTGGACTCAAACACACACAGAAATTTTGAGATCCTTACAAACAGACATGCTAATTAAAACAAAATTAGAAACCCGTGATAATACACGCAACCTTGTGATCCGAGTCATCCCAGGGAGATGCGGATTCACATACCTGACCTCTAATGAGGGAGAAAAGGTACCAATTGCATTCAGATCACACTTGTACACAAAAGCTGAACAGAGATTCAGCAACAAAGGAAAAATTGTTCAAGCAGTTCAAACCGCAATAGCTAGAGAAAAAGACATAGCTGACGGTAGACATATCACAGTCAGAACAGCTGAATCAGCCTTTGAAGCATTAACAACACCGTGTAATTTACCAACAACAACATTGGATCCAGAATGGTTACAATGGGTAAATTCAATCACAACGGACAAAGTATACTACTTCTTTGATCCAGAACTAGAAGAATTAAAAAATCTAAAAAATGAAAAAACGTATCCTCTGCCAATCGACATTCTGCCTCTACGACATTACGCCTGTGTAATCTATACAGACGGACATGCTCAACCCTCCGTTTGGGGAGAACATGCATACAATCCCACATGTGAGATCACAAAAGAAGTGTGGCGCGGAGGTAAACTAAGACCTCTATTAACAAAATCACACTCAGTAGAAACAAATTCAGAAATGCAAACTGAAATAATAGCTTTGAAAATGGCGCTAGATAATGCGGATCGCGAATTCCCGACACTTATAGTGTCAGATTCATATTTCTGCGTCAAAGCATATAACAAGGATTTGCAGACATGGATTCAGAACGGTTACAAAGATGACACAGGTGCACCAATAAAGCAGAGACTTCTCTGGGAACAAGTAGCTCTTTTGAAGAAAGAACTACCAAAGACTCACGTGACTCACTCACTGAGTCATCAACGTGATGGCGTTCACGTTGTGGGGAATTCATTGGATGAGACAGCCGCAGCGGCAGCCACTAAATCGGCTCCCGTAGATCGAAAAAAGCATACATTAAAATACATTGACGGTGAAACATTGCTGGCGGTGAAAACGTCATCAAAAGGCGACTGCTCAGCGTTACCGATCAACTATCCACTCAATTATACATACATAATCGATGCAAACTCCGTCCCTTTTGCTCGAATCCCTGGAGTGGGGGATAGAGTGATTCCAAACAAGGACAGGAGAAACTTGTTAATCGCAGACGCACACATGGGCGAGGGTCACAGACACCTTAAATTAAAAGATTCTCTGGAAGATTTACAATCACGGTACTGGTGGCCAGGCATGAGCCTCCATCTTACCATCTTTGTAAAAAACTGCCCAAACTGCAACAGAGATCGCAGTGGGGAGAGAAGCAGTTTAATACCTCGTCGTATCAAGGCAGATAATGTTACCAGCAAAAAGAATGGCTTGCGATTAACATATACAGGCTAGTTCCCACTTATAATGTAGATCCACAGCACTCAGCTGACGTCCGGACTGTTATACAAGATTTGCGAGTCTAAATGGCATATACGCTAAGAGCATGCTACGTTCGACCATTTTTTTTCTTTTTCTCAGGCAATCCAGCCTGGGGGGAAAAGAATGACCAAATGAGCACAGCCCAGCGGGAATCTTCTCACTTCCTTCCTGAGGGTATGGGATGGTGTAAAGAAAAAACCAAGACAGAAAGCAATCTATAATAGAAAGGATATTAGGTTCGGGAGCTGGGTGGGTCAAACATCTAATAAGTGTCCAACGTAGTCTAAATAACTTGCCAAGAAATTCTCTGAAGGGATTCAGTCCGTACAAATTATTATTCGGAACTAGGATGTTGATCTCTGACCTTGATAGTCAGACTTCAGTGGTAACAGAAAAAAGCTTTGATGTCAAAGACCGTTTGGCTATTTTGCAGGACTTAAACAAAACAAGAAAAGACCTGAGCAACATACAGTTGAAACAACAGCCAACAACCACTGAAGAATCACCACCTGTCCCAGCAAGACCTGTCTGGATTCCAAAAGTCGGGGATCTAGTCAGGGAGAAGATCGCGGTAAAGAAGGAATTTGGGCCTTCTTACAGAAAAGCAGTTCCTGTCTTGTCTGTCAACGGGACAAGATCAGTTGTACTACCGCCACTTGCTGGAAAAAAGGAGAACCGAGTTGTATCCATCGACCTGGTAAAACCACAACATGTGGCCAATAACAAACAGTAGGCCAAGTGGACTCCCAATAAGTAGCAGAACACCAAGGTTTGCTACCAGTACAGAGGTCCTAACAAAGAGGCTCATCACATTCGAAACGCCTACAGAAGAACAACAAGGACTATGCAACAATGCAATAGAACTTAGACCTCTGAAAACCCAAATAAAGACATTTAGCAGAGACACACCAATCTATACTGAAGTACCAAGTGAAAATGCAAAAAACAAAAATCCTGAACCAATTGGAACAATTGACAGAACTGCATCCGGTTACTTCATCAACTTCGATGATTCCTCTGAAGGCTTCAGCGAACAAAAGACACAGCCATCATCAAAATCCTTTAAAGACAAAGCGAAGGAACTTTTGAAACAACTAAAAGAAACATATCTGATTTCTCCATGGATTGAATTTTGGGTGGGTTTTGGTGCATTTATCCTCATACTTTGGCTCATCATGGTATTTACTTTGGGACGCTTCATTGAGGGAAAATATGCTAAAATGGACACAGCAAGTCAGAACATCAACTTGGTCCTCAAACCACACACATCTTCACATGTCGAGAAACGAGAACTTTCTTCAGAACTTTCTTCAGCCAACTTCACAGCAATTCCAATAGCTGGTGGGGTAGCCTGGGACAACACTGACTATGAAATTTATGGTCCGGTCGAGATCCTGAAATATCCACACCAAATTAAGATCTCTTTGAGTGACTTTGCAAAACCAAACTCATTTGCTGATGATTGGGACTTTGAAAGTATAAACAATATGATGTCTGACTTAGTAATGTCTGCTAAATTTACAAAACATGATTATTTGCAAGGTTCTACAAATTATGATAGTATGTATTGCTATAACCACTATGGTAACCATTTCTTGCATAAATCTGCACAACCTAGAAATGTTTTAAATTTTAATCAATGGGAACATTGTGCTACACCTCCAAAAGGGAGCTCTAGAACCGTTTATGACAAATATTCATACTTTCAAGGTTTTAACACTAGTAATGCTGAAACATTTTATTATAAATTGTCAAACAAGACAGGGACCAAAACCATGATAACCAACACAAAATTGATTTATTCTGATTCATTCTTTGAAAAAATGAATACTTTTGGATTCGATTATTGGGACAAAAATGTTGATTTGAAAAGTGTTTGGGGCACAAAAGAATGGCAAGTACAGGGTTTAGAAGCTTTGTTTAGAGCCTGCATGATCCCAGAACAAATGATATTTTTAAATGACACTGTTCAACAAACCACCTGTCTTGGCTTAGCCAAAATCAAAGATTTAAATAACCCGTCTATTCCAAAGCCAACAATGTTTAGCAATAACTCTGATACAGATGAAGAAATAGACATAAACCATATACTTAACCAAAACAGAACACATCCTGATTGGAAACAATGGTTGATCTGGCCCACAGATACAAATAACTGTCAAGATAGATTCCTGAATAAAACACAGGGTTTCAAAATGACCAGGCCAGACCCTAGATATCCCCAAAGACATCACCCAGGGATAATAACAACCTACAGTGTGGGCAAATTATGCCTTCAATGGCTACAAACTTCCACACTGCCTGAAATTAAGCAACACCTAACTTTACTTACTGATGGTGCTGACTTGCGTGATTTCATAATGGGACCACGCAAACAGCGTCAAAAGCGTTTCATAGCAGCCTCTGTATATGCAGCATACAATGAGGCCTGGAAGGTTACTCAAATTGAGACAGCAGAAAGAATACGGGAAATTGACCGTATTAATTTGGAAAAATCACTTTCTGTAGTGGACAATGGGTTAATGACTCTGTCCTCCAGAATTTTTTCATTGGACAGCATTGTGTCTTCAGCAATCGATATATTATCGCAAGACTTACTGTTATTACAACATGGTCAGTCACAATTGCGTTCTATCGTACAGCTTGGCTGGACGTTACAAAATCTGCGTTCAGGCTATGTGCCTTGGCGTTTAATCAACACTACGTCACTATTCCAAATCTTTAACCTTACTGATAGACAAATCGGTATGGCGCAGAAGGGTGCTGATTATACAATCTTGAGCATTGAAAAACTAGAAAGATTACCGTTGACAATGTCAGAACGACCTGTCAGTGAATGGATAATCCACGGAATCATAAATATTCCAATCTCAACCTTCAGGTTTCAATACTGCCAAAAATATATACAGGCTGGCATGTACGAGAAATTGGGAAAGGGGTACCTTAAAACAACTTGGAACCTGCCCTATTCACATGCATGTGTCAGTAACAAAGGACAGAAAGTGTTTCTTAGTGGCAACAATTGTGCTATGTCACTAAGCGGCACGCTTCTGTGTAACGGTATTAGTTTGCACGGAGCCTGTGAAGGGAATTCATACAACCTTTCATGTCACCAGCAAGGCGCACCTGCAACTGAAATAGAACCATTCTTTCAAAGACTCTATAATGGGAGTTACATTCTTATTGTAGACCGCAGATGTTGTAGTCTTATGCCCGGGACTCCTTATCTCGTCACTACGACGGCGAAGGTCAAGTGCTGTGGACGTTCTTTGTTCCCCAGCTCCTTTCCAGACAGGGAGGCGAGGGCATGGCCCAGTTTGAAAATTACTTCTATTCGAATAGACACTTTAAGCAGAATGAAAACAGTGCTTCTTCAGACGCCTACAAGGCTCACGTCATCAAAAGAAACGTATGATCTACAAGTCGCAAGGACGACTGCAGAGATACATACATTATTATCAACCAATTCCCCCGTACATTTCGAGGAAATCCTGAGCGAAATCTTAAATATTTCTGATACCACAGGGGTCTCAAAGGTATTTAAGACAGTATTTTCGATGGCATTAACACCATTCAAAGCCATACTGGGTATTTTTCCAGATTTCGTCCATTCGATTTTTGGCGGACTTCCCCTAATCCTAGGACTAATTGCAGGAATCCTATTCCTAGTCCTTATTTTTCGATATGGCAACCCATGTCACAGATCAAACTCTCGCGAGAATGGAAGATACGATCCTAGCCATTGGATACCGGGACCGGATATCAAAAATCCTGGGACTCTCCCGGCTTAGAGACCTGAACATGACTTGGTTTCTATCATTTCGACCAATGTGGCAAAGGTGTGTTTTACCTGTACTAAGGTGTCTGCTATGCGGAGAAGAATGCGTGTTAGACACCTGTCTGACGCTACAATCGGATGCGCCGGTGGATGCAGATACACTGTTGGTTCCTACCAAGGTTCACGCACTGTGCTGCCCTCAAAGGCTGCCAATTCTGATGACGGCATTCCTGGAATCTTCACCACTGCGATTGAAGAGTAGTGAAGTACGAGATGAAAGCAGCATCGAACAGGTACGACCTTCTGTCAGCAATGCAAATCAGAATGTCAATGCAGACAATCATGCGCATGAATGCATGGTTACCCCTATTTCCGACTTAGTGGAACTTTCCCATGAAGCTGTTGACAGTTTTTTCGAAAGCCTGAATGATATGATGTTCTCTCCGGAACAGAAATAGAGACTTTTGAGTAAACTCGCACACGGCGTTCCCTGAATCCGGCCTTCAACTTAAAAAATAAAGTCACATGAACAATTACAATCCAGTTCACGGACAGCAACTTTTTTCAGCAAGCCCTTAAAATATTTTTCAATATATTTTTCCCCGGGACACTGACCTTCTGCTTAAAGTAAGAAACTATTCCTAGAGAACTAAGATTTCTATTTTTTTAGATACTTTATAGACTTTATATAGACTTTAGCTGCCCGCTGGTATGTTCACAATATATTTTATGTGATGAAATGGTTTCGACTTTTTTTCTGTATAGCCATATTAAGAGCCATTTCATGTGTATTTCTCATATACCAACAAGCAATAATGCATAACAATGCGTGTTTACTTTTGCATTTAATTCATAGCTTAAGTGCATACAATATATATGACTGCAATTTTTCAGTATATTTGAAAATTTCAAAATGCATTTATGTATTTTGGGGTGGTAAGGTATACACTATACTCTATAGTATGTTGTACTATGTTATACTATGCATAGATTAGTAGATATGACCATAGTTAGCGTGGAGTGGGTGTCGTGTATTTCTATAGGTTCTGAATCGATCCCCCTATTCCTGACCATATTCTGGTTAACCTACCTAGCTAGTTAACTAACAGTCAGCCCATGAGGCAAGAAATCCCCCATGATGCAGATACCGTTATCTGACACAGTCACACTACGGCACAGGAACGTGTTATCTGATTAGGTCATAACGCTTGAGATCTAATTAGACAAGCGACATTCCTCCAGCCCCTGATAAGGCATACGACGTTCTCATAACAAATCAAACCTATGACAACCTGGATAATCCGTGCGGCCATTGTTTTGATTTCACAGAGAACTTTAGTAAAGAATGTGCTAACGAGCAAGTCGTATGACATCTTTATTGACGTACCTATGTCCATCCTTACGTCAATCCCGGCACCTTTAAGGTATAAATATTGCCGACCTTGCCCTATGCAAACACACGCGTGGTGACAAGACGGAGCAGCCATACTTGCCGAAGCCGAGAGCAGAAGCAGACCCCGCAGGCAACAGCCCCGCCTTCCTGACGCGCTGAGAGACGCGCTGCTATCTCAAGCCGAGAGACCCAGCACCGGCGCTTCTGGGCAGCCCTCGCAGGCAGCCTGGAATATCGAGAGCAGAGAAAGAGATACCATTCCTCATTCATCCTAAATTCCAGGTACAGAACTGAATAACCCCTCCTAGAGAATTCTTTAGTTATTCACTTGGCAAAAACAAACTTAACTTAAACTGTAACTTTCTATTCCCGCCCACGTATTAGACTTAGGTCAGGTACACGGGGTAGGCGTATTTAGAAACACCAGTTGAGTACGTTTAGTCAAATGTATATGTGTATGTAAATATATTTTAATCATTTTAAACATCATATGGCTCAGAAACCATATCAATGTTTTTACAGTATTATTTTATACTATTGCTTTTAATGTATGCACTTTACTTAACTATAAGTATTGCAATAATATCGATCCATTTCTCTTGTACGAGAAAAGAGACTGATCAATAAATAACATCTTTTATTGAACACGCCCGTCTCCTCCTTTTCTCTACATTCTGATGAGACTAAGAATGCACGTACTGACTGAGTAAAATAATTGCCTTGTGCTCACACGACTCTTGAGATTGACTCTTGATTAGGGGAGAGCAAAGTTGTCATGTTCTATGGTTGTCAGAAACTAAATCCCTTCTTGTCTAATCAGGGGAGTTAATCCTTCCTTGAACATTCGAGAAAGTTTCTAGCGAACTCTGAGCTTAGCTGGCAAACCCAAAAATTAAGTCTAGTATCGACAGTAGTAGACCTAGTTAACGTCTGGCCTAGGCCTCTACTGCTGTAGGTACTATTCCAATGCGCAGAGCCTATTGGGAAAATAGGAGCTACACTACAACGTGGATAATAAAAATATAGCCATCGAGCCTTCAAAATATTGAAGGTAAATTTCTACTAAATGGACCAGAGTTTCACCTTTGATCAGTTGGAGCCTGTTATGTTAACATCGATACATTTTGGTGCTACATTTATACACTTTTTGTCAATAAAAGTGAACGGAAACCAGAACATGTAATTAGAGCAAAACCTTCAGATAGGTACTAATGACCATGTACCAGGCTCGTCTTGTGGGAAGAATGAAATAAGACCTTGACAGAAAGATACATGTATTGTCAGAAAGAGCAGAATGTACCACTTTCTGAAGTCCGCATTTCGGTGTGCTAGCTTCAGAATGAGGCTATGTTTACTAGATTGGTGCAGCTAAAATGTATTTTTTACAACACAGGATAACAAATTGGAAACTCATTTAAAATGAGAGTATATGTGTCATAATGATAAGGCATTAGTGGGCTTCAAGCAGGTACAAAAACGAAGTCCCAATTGAGCAATAAAATATATCAGCACACATTGGGGAACATACGTAAATTTGCATTTTGATAGTGCATAAAAAGTCTTTGAGGAATATAGGAAAGTGAATTCACGTTCTCACTACTATACAAAATCAAACTAGCAGGACATTGAATGCAGCAGCATATGAAATCAAGCACAATGTGCCAAGCAGATATCATTATTTTTCTTTGCTTAATATAACTAACGTTCTCACTTTTTAGACGTTGCGCAAGTCACCTTTGTTAAGATATTGTACTTTTTTACGGTTGCACAAAGCTAAACTCTCTTTAGCATCCAATAAAGCTTGGTGTTTTTTGTCTATAATTTACTGATGATAATATTGGCACATGCCAATCTGTAAATACAGTGCTGTGCTTTTGTCACTTTTTCATGAGACCCAGCAGATTTATGCACAGTGCTCGTTTTTTAGTAAATCTGTGCCTTAGTCTTAATAGTGCAGGAAATAGTAGATGATAGACACGAATTTTAACCCCTTAGAGAGAAGAATTACTGTAATTGCTGATTTAGAAGTATTATTTAATTGCCAAATGAGTATATTTCAGTTGTTTTAGAAACGTTTGCCGTTAACCTGTGGAAGACAGTAAAATATGTACAGGTACAGTAGAGTGCTTATTTTGCAGTTGCGACCTCTAAAATGGTGAGGTCAAGTAGTAGATTTGAAAGCACAAATTTCACTTGAACTTGTTAAAAGCCATACGGCATTTATCACTAGTGGCTCATCAAGAGAGTTCTTTGCGCAGTGCCCTCCCACCTGTGAGCCACCAGACAGTGCCGTTATCCTCTGTGCACACTGCAATTTATTTAGATTTATCATTGTTATTGAAAATACAACATTTGTGTTTCCATGAACACCAAGGGGCGTATTGCTATGTTGGGCAGACTTTTTTCACTTGTGGGCCGCTATTATTTTAACCCCAGCTAAGGCTAAGACTCGTAATGGAGTCTCACCCTTTATAATGCTCTTGACAAAAACCTTTTGGGCTGTAACCTTCATTGTCCACCTTTTGACATAAGGTCAGCTGCAGCATAGTTGAGGATAAGTAGCACTGAGCTGGTTCAACCTGAGCACATTTGCACCACTGTGTGTACACATGCAGGCTGATCAATTAATGACTTACCCATCTGCACACAGGTAGACTTGTAACGTATTTAGCTCTGACTAAATTGAATATGATTTTATTGGAGACCAACATTTTGGATAAAGTGTATTGTGTAATGTTTGATGTGCAAGTTGAGTTTTACTGTTTCTCGAGGAGTCTTATAATACTACTGTCAGAGTTGTTACCTTGTGTATAAATTATGTGGCCCAGAATCCAAACATGAGGTCTGTTTGGACGTATTTGTATTC
Source organism: Lissotriton helveticus (assembly GCF_964261635.1). Taxonomy (NCBI): domain Eukaryota; kingdom Metazoa; phylum Chordata; class Amphibia; order Caudata; family Salamandridae; genus Lissotriton; species Lissotriton helveticus. The sequence continues at coordinate 1,134,864,841 of NC_136069.1, read as the reverse complement.
TGTTAGAACTGGGGGTTTTGGTTGGCAGTGGTATGCACCCTGTTCAAGCAGGACCAACCACTCTGCTCAGGGTAAGCTAGATACACAGCTCTAGCTTGGCTGTGTATTGGCACTGATCAGCCGATACACAGCTATCGGCACAGAACAGGAAGGCTTATTTATAGAGGTAATCTGTAAAGTATTTGTGTGATACACAATAACACAATGATAACACCACAAACAACTTCACACAGGTTTAGAAAAATAGAGAATATTTTTATGGGAACAGCAAGACCAAAATGACAAAAGTCCAATCGGTAGACCAAAGTTATGAATTCTTAAAGAATAAATCGAAAATAGTGGTTATAAGTCAAAAGAGCTAAAAGGTTACTTGAGGTCTCGCTAGAAGAGGGTTTAGGCCAACCACGATGGAGGGCAGGCGGGCTACAGGACTCAGACAGGTCCTGCTGACAAAGTACCTTGGATGAAGCAAGTGTCGACATCGAAGACTTAATGTGAAGAGTCGAGGAGGTGCTACATTGTTGTTGATCCCGTGGATAGAGGTGAAGCATGGGCATCGATCCGCACTATCGATGAAGGCTTCGGTGTTGAGCACCTTTTTGGTGCAGGTGCTGCATCGTTGTTCAATCGAAGATAATTGCTCTTTGTAGGTTCAATTATGTTTAATGCAGAGAAGAGCAGGTACGCAGCCTGACAGGTAAGCAGTCAGCATCAACTGTAGTACATTGGAACACATAAGCAAGAACACAGTACAGTAGAATGTGGAATGAACACAGTTAAAGGTGTATAACCTGTATTACACAACATAACAATCGTCTTCGAGCCATGCTGTCTGTCGTGGATCTGCTCCTGCATCAGTGCCATAGGGAATGCATCAGTTCTGATCGAAGCAAAGTCGTCACTGCACCGATTTTGATGGTTTTGGACAGCGTAACTCACCTTTAAAGGGCCCAGGACTTGGGTTGGCACCACTTGGGAGGGCAGGATTCAAAGATGGCAGAGTCCCAGTGCTGTTGAAGAGTCGAAGGAAGTTTTTGATGGACCTTAGACGTCGGAACAGGGGGCAAGCCAGCAAGCATTTGGAGTCACTCAAGGTATGAGTGAGATGGGTCCAGTCCATGTCCTCAGCAAGGCAGAGATCAGCAGGCAACAGGGCAGCTCAGTAAAACAGAAAGCTTTTCTTTCAGAGCAGCAGTCAGGTATACTGTAAATTCTTGTGGCACAGCAGTCTTTACTCCTGGCATAGTTATTCACAGGTCCAGTAGTGTACTGATTATGTAGGGTCAGAGCCCCGGTATGTATACCGACATGTGCCTTTGAAGTAGAGGGGGACTTTAATGCAACTCTTTGAAGTGCACAGGCCCCCTTTCATCCCAGCACTGCCTGTCAGTCTATCTGTGGGGGGATAACCAGTCCTTGTGTGGGGACAGTACACAGCCTATTCTGATGTAAGTGTCAGCTCCCACTTCCCCTTCCTGCCCAGGTAGGCTATCAGAATGCTGATGAATGCAGATGAGTCCTATGGCACACCCACCCTTTCTGTGTTTGTGTCTGTCTAGAGGGAATTCACAAAAGTGTAGCTCTCACCCAGCCTAAATGAGTATTGGAGGCAGGCTGCAGGCACACAGAGCAAAGTTAGGAGCCGACCCACACAAGTGGGGTACCATTTTTCTCGGAAGACTTTGGGAAACGCAGGATGGAAGGACATTTGTGGATACACGCATATTCCAGAACTTTCCACCACAGAAATGTGGTGAAAATGTGTTTCTTTTGTTACTTTTTTAGGTTTGCAAGGGGTTCTGGGTAACAGAACCTGGTGGGAGGCAGTCAAGTCACACCATCCTGGATTTCCCTGGGTGTCTAGTTTTAAAAAATGTATAGGTTTGCTATGTTTCCCTGGGCGCCGGTCATTTTTCACTGCGAGATTGAGGTGTGACCACATTGCGTTTTGCGCCGTTTCCTGTCACGGGCACAAGGCCAACAATTGAGGTACAGTTTTTCTCGTAAGACTTTGGGGAATGCAGGGTGGGTCGAAATGTGTAGATCCACGAAGATTCCAAAACTTTTCACCACAGGAATGTGAGAAAATGTGGCTTTCTTGACATGTTTTTAGGTTTGCAAGGGATTCTGGATAACAGAACATGGTGGCAGGCAGTCAAATTACCCCATCCTGGATTCCCCTGGGTGTCTAGTATATAAAAATATATGGGTTTGCTAGGTTTCCCTAGGTGCCAGAAGAGCTAGGGTTCAAAAACGACAGCTACACACTTCGCAAAAAAAGGGTAAATGTTCATTGTGAAAATGTGGTGTGTTCACGTTGGGTTTTGAGCCCTTTCCGGTCATGGGCACTATGCCTACCCACACAAGTGGGATACCATTTTTATCGGGAGACTTAGGGTAAATCAGATTTGTAAAGCAACTTTTATTACCTGTTGAGTTTGATGCATTGCTGCCTTCCAAATGAAAGACATTGTGTAAAAAAGAAGTCATTTTGAAAAATGACCAATAATTCTCATGCTAGTATGAGTATTCCCAATTTTGAAAATGTGCATATATGTACTGTTTCTAAACTCTATAATTTGTACCCATTTCAGAAATACATAGGTGTCTTACATACCGATATTTCCATGTATACATTTTCCCACAATAATTGCTATATACCCGGTACATAATAAAAAGCAATTTCAAATTGCTACTCAGTTTTTGACTCTGGGTTCGTCTGCTTCTTGGTGAACCTACAAGTCCTATATATCCCCACAACTAGGAAGGTCCAGCGGATGTAACGGTATATTGATTTCAAAGGTCTGTCATGATTACTAGAAGTTACCCGTGAAAACGTTGACACAAAAGGCTGTTTACTGTTAGTTACTATAAAGAAACCTTGATGGATCCACACCAATGACCCCTTTCTGAATTCAGAATTTTGTCTACTATTCTAAAATGTATTTCTTTCCAAGATCCATTATTGCTTTCATACTCATTTTTACCATTAACTGGAAGGAGGTTGAAAGCACCTAAAATAGCAAAAATAGGCCATGTCCCAGAAAAATGCCAAAACTGTGTAAAAAATGTTGGTTCTCTGACAAAAGGCTGTCATTCCCTAAAAGCTGGGAAAATGGTGATATCAGCCCCTCAGATAAGATTCAGAATATTTTGTTTTAATATTAACAATAAAAGACCCTTGCATGATTGTCTTGCAGAATGTAATGGTTTTTCAAATACAAATTGTCAAATGTCATTTAACTTATCATGAGCAGCTCCTGATAATTGTTTTAACATAATATTTACATTCCCTTTGTTCTCTTTTCCGGTATAGAAAGTAAAAGCATTATATAAGTTGGCCCTTGTAACACTCTTGATGGGGCACAGGAGTGAAAAAATGCTGCAGTAAGCTGATGATTTATAGCTCACATGTAAATAAAACATCTGCTTTTTTATAAACTAACCTTTCACAGTATTTAATACAATAACAGCAAACTTGAAACACAGTGGGGCTCATTATGACAGCAAAATATGGAAGAAGTAACTATATAAACTAAATAAATATAGCTATTGTTCTGTGTTTGCCACGCGTGGTTTTCCATTCTAAGTTCTACACATTAGATTGAGTGATAATATTCTAATAAAACATGTTCCCTTGTCCGGAGCTGAAGAACTCTGCATACTTCGATAGTTTCACGTTCAAATTCTGTCAGGTTCAAAATGAACAAATTTGTGCTGGGAAAAATCGGGAGTATTTTCACAGAAGTTAAAATTCTGATCCAAGTGTAAATTTCAGAACAGTAATCTGCACTTCACTTTTTAGCCATACATTTGTTAACATTTGCTGAAATGCACTATTAGACCTCGCACTACTCCCCTTCTCCATAATAAATTGAAATCCCTGTTTAAGTACACTTGCTATTTAAGTAGCATTCGAATTTGTCAAAACTCTGTGCCTTTAGTGGAATGATGTCGCTGCTCAGAACCACCACTCTTGAGTCTGTTCCATGTTACAGTATAAGCAGGGCTGTAGCTTTCGGAGGGGGGGGCGTTTGGGGTGTTGCACCCCACTAATAAATGTATTTTGTAGTAAATAGTTGGTTACAGGTGCTTTAAGTTGGGTGTGGTGAGGTGTTTGTCGGATTTCACTTGGGATTTTTACATGCACATGCAGACACACTCGTCTTTGTAGTAAATGTCTTAAAAATGGTTTATTTTACAAAATATTGAGTCTTTAGTACCCCTCACAATACGCTTTTCTCTCCCTTTCTACTGCTAATTAAGCCCAATCCTGCCCTGCTTCTGATATAACGTATTTCAAACAGCTTGATTGTTGGGAAATCTGATTCTCACAACGCTCCCAGTCTTACGGATGAAGCTATGCCTCTGAGTGTAAGGTCTCAGACAAAAATAACTATTAATGAAGTTACACAAATCTCACAGCTTCATGTCTCTCTCAGGAAGGTATTACTTGGGCTACAGATCTCTTACAGAACTAAGGGGTCAGCCAGAAAACATATATATCTTACAAGGTAATGCCTCTGAGGAGATTATATGTACCCTGTAGGTTATAGAAATATTACAGGCTAAGCAAGGCTAAAGCTACGGCTACACAAATCACACAGGGAATAACTGGTAAGTCCTCAGATTACAGAGCTCTTTGCTGCTAAAGCAGTTTATGCACACCTATCACTCTGATGACACACATTTCTGCACTCTGATAGCATGTTGTCTTTGACGTTATATTGCTCTCATTGCCACAGGCACATGGCAGCCAAACCATCGATGCGGGCCCCATTCACATAGACTTTATGAACCCATACATTTAACATGAAAGTTAAACTTTGTGTTGCACAGATCTTAAAGGCCCAGGCATTGGACGGCAAAGCTATCCCTCCAGTGACTTCTGTGGGCCCCCACTGAATCATTACTGGAATCTGAGGGCAGCCTCTGACTTAATATTGGAAGCAGGGACCCACCAGCATAAGCAACAATTTCTATGATTTGGACTTCAAAACAATACACAAAAATACAAAAAAACAAGTATACACCAAACAAATGCTCAAATATTGAAATATTGTACATAATTCACAATTAATTATAGAAAACGTTTTAACATTTTCAATGTTGCTACCTTATTTATATACATTTTAATAATTTTAATTGATTATTGTTAATGTTGTTTGGTTTTGTAAAACAGTTGCGGATACCCTGAGTAGGGCTTGGGGACCGTCAGGGGTCCTTAGACCGCAGATTAAGAACCACTGCCTTAGGATACAGTATTACGTATTTCAAAGAGACCCTGTCCATCCGGTTGTATGGCGTTACAACACATACTTTTACAATGCATACCTTTACAACACATTTTTTACAACACAACATCCATTACAATGCATGCCATTATAATTAATTTTTAAAAACTACCTTTATAACGCATTCCATTACAACGCATACTACCTTTACAACGCATACCATTACAACGCATAACATTACATTGCATGTATGGTAAGTATTGGATAGTGTAGGGGTAAAAATTACAATTCTAACTCCAGGGGGTGCAACAGTAGGGTAAGTGTTGGATAGTGTAAGGGTACTATGCATTGTAATGGTATGCTTGTAATGGTATGCGTTGTAATGACTGCATTGTAATGACATGAGTTGTAATTGTATGCGTTGTAGTGTCATGCGTGGTAATGGTTGCGTTGTAATGGCTTGCGTTGTAAGGGATGTTGCGTTGTAATGAATGCGTTGTAATGGTAGTGCGCTGTAAAAGTTGCGTTGTAAAGGTTGTTTCACGTCCATCCAGTTGCATAGATCTATCTGTCTCTCACTGAAGCACAGTCTTGAAGGTCCTAAGATTACACACATCATGACATCCGAGGTATTATGGTATCAGAGTTATCTTTTGGGTTACAGAGATCTTTTAGGCAGAGGAATCTGCTGTAAAGCTATCTTTAATATCACATAGATCTAACATGCAAATGCAATAAAAAATGTCTAAAAGGTTAGTGAGTTTGAGTACTTTCGGAGGGGGGTCGTTCCAACTGTAAACAGCTAAAAGAAGCCAGCTCTGTTTGCATTTTTAGCAATCAGTGCGTAATAAGTGCAAGACAATGCAGACAGCATTATTAACTCAAAATGAAAATCCAGCTAGCTGTCCTTAGCTGATTCAAAACTAAAATTATATAAACCTTACAGGCAAACACTTCCGCCTTCTGCTTCTCAATGCGTTTAGTGTTTATGGAAAACATGAAATAGGATTATAGGAACTGGTTCTACTGCTCAGAGCAGCCAGAGAGATATTTAAACTAATAACACTCTCTGACATGTAGTGCTAGGTGTAGAGTGGAGCAAACACTTTTAAAATAAACTTTCGAAGGCGGAGATGTGTCACAGTGCATCTGATCCAGACCAGTGAAATAATAATAAATGAAAAAAATAAATCAGTGCCTAATTAATAGAAGACGCTTTTGTAATTGGTATATTCTTCAGGCATTGAAAACTTTCAGCCTAGGATGTGTTAGTTATTATCGTTTTATAAAGGAACCACACTAAGATTAAGTTGTTTTTCGTGTAGATTGGGGCACAACAGTGTGCATTTCATTCACTCACACTCACGCAGCAATCAACACGTCAGATGCTTGTCCCTGTGCCAGGGGCAAATTCTTTTTTATTTATTTATTTATTTATTTTTGTTGAAATTTTTTATTGAATTATGCAATAAAATACATAGTAAATATCAACGTGAATAAGGTGAATAAGAAAACCTTATTTGCAAAATATTTGAAAAGAATAATGAATTGATAGATTATGAAATTTACTCCTAGTAATAGAGATATGGAAAACGTTTAACAGTACATACTCTAGAATCTGTTATAAAATAACAATACAGAGGCAACTTCTGATATTCTTAAAATGTCCTTGGATGCAAAGCTTTACTTTGGCCACCATGTTATCTGAAAGCGTCAGAAGGAGGAGAAGGAAGAGTATGTGAGGGACAGTGAATTTCTTCTACCACAGAGACACCCTGGGGAGAGCACTGCCATCAGCAACCCTTTCATTTGTTCAGTTCCATAGGATAGGCAACCATTATTTTACATGAACTGGCGAAGCGGGGAGAAAAAGCTGCATTCCCCAGGGAACATCGCTTCATGACAAATGTTTCAAATTTAAAAAGTTGCAATTTGTCCCCTTTTTGTGGGAGAATGTTCCCACGAGGGCTATTATGGAAAAATGTTCTCGCAAAACCTTGGATGTCTCCGGTTGTGTTTCCTAAAACATCTTTGTTGGATTTCCCCCCAAAATTGTTCATTTTAAATTTCATTACGATTGTAAAGCAGTAGAAAATACTGCAAAATGTTTGCTAGGGAAGCCTTAGCATCTTCAGTCTCCACCAATAAATATGTGATAATCGTAGCACTGCATAAAATGGTTGTTTCTAGGTACATGATGGTTGGTTCCAGGTATAATATGATTGTGCCCATTCATTTCAGCTGGTGCTCAGCATTTGAGGATTTGCTTGACAATTTGAAAGATATTTCTGGGTCTTTTAGTCTGTAAATACGTATATCATGATAGTCCATGTGCACGTGAAGCTTGCCTTAGACTTAAAATCTGTGGCTCAAAATCTAAAACTGTAGCATATCTCTTGAGTTTGTCCATGTGCATTGGAGAGTATGCCCAGCATCTGATGCTGTGTCAGAGAATACAGGGGCATATTTACAAGGGAAGTGGCAGAGTGAGGAGTTATCCTTCCTGGTTTAACCCCTCACTCCACCACTTCAGAAACACAGGGTTGCACCATATTTACAAGATTATGGTGCAGCCCTGTGTTTCACCCTGCGCTGGTGCTAAGCTTAGCAGCCTAGCGCCAACACAGGCACCCGTGCACCATAGTGCAAGGGTGTCTGCATGCAGGGGAAGATTGTTTATATGCAGGAAGGCCCCCCTTCCTGCACATAAACAATCTTTAAATGCCATTTTGTAACTTCTATGTGTGCTGCTTAACGCAGCACACATAGAAGTTGCATAACGGCATTTAAAAGAAATGATTGTTTATGTGCAGGAAGGGGGACCTTCCTGTACGTAAACAATAATTCGAAATGCAGCACACATGAAAACAGCATAAACAAGGAGAAATTAAACATTTCTCTTCGTTGCTCCAGGGTAAGACTAGGTTTTCCCTGGTCTTATTTCTGGCGCTGTCTCCTATTTACGCCTCCCTTGTAAATATGGGGCAGGGTCAGAATCAATGTGTGTTGCAGTGGCACACCCACAGCAACACCCATTTCCCTCCCCTTTCACGCTATGCATAGCATGAAAGGGTGTCTTATTTACAAGGCAGTGTTAAGCCACATTAAGTGGCTTAACGCTACTTTGTAAATAAGGCGAACCCCTATTGCCACAGGAACATCGTAAAAAATGACATTTCCGTGGCGATAAGGACATGTAAATATGCCCCATAATTTTTGTTTTTGAGTGTGCATGCTTGTGCCAGAATATATGACAATTGAACTTGAATTTATGATGGCCATCCTTGCAAATATGAAGAGCACTCTGGGCAATACTGGGTGATTCTTGGGGATATGAAGGTTGTTACTAAGCAAAAAGAGTTTTCTCTGTAGATTTGAAATAGTGCCTGCAATTCGAGACTCTCCACACGGTTTAAAGGCTGTGTTTGGACATTTGAGGATGTATTTGTTCATTTGCCACTGAGCCTTGAAAAGTGCTCCTGTAAATTTGCTGAATATCACTATTCTGAAATTCAACAAATTTACAAGAAGATGTGTATTATTTTTAAGAAGTGCATAGTATTTCCACATGGAACTTCTTAGCAAACCAGTCTCCTTAGATGGATGTTGTCGACCTTATTAGGCTTCATTTCTCTCTTGTGTCCATGTCTCCTCACAGTTGTTTTATCCCATTATTCATATCACCCAGTTGTCAATGCCCATTTGTACTTATTGGCCATGCCCCCAGAGCCTGTATCTGTACAGTGTCCATCTGTCCCACATTATAGGAATTCCTGAGCATTGAAACTGAAAATGTCATGCATTTGAAATTATCCATGGCCATTTAAGGTTATGCCTCTTCTTTTAAACTGTGCCTTGCCTTTTGATTCTTTTGATGCTTTACCTGAGAATGAAAGTTAGTACTTGGACATATGTGGCTATCTGGTGCCCAATAGTGGTATATAACAATATCAGATTTTCAGTATACATGATTGGCAGTAATGGTTGTCCCACCTAGCATATTCTGCCCTTTGAGTAGTTTAGGGTGATGAGAAGTTATTATGGGTCATGGATGGCTGTTGTTTAAGGGCAGTGAGGGGTTTTGGTGTTCAGGGATGAGGTGGAATTTGGGTGTGCTGAGATGTTATAAGGGGTATAGGATGGGTGGGGTTTAGGCATAAAAAGTTTTTTTAGGGTCCAGGAGTCATGGGTTTGGGGTAGTGAGTGAATCTATGGTTTAGGGATGGTGGATTTTTGAGGCAGAAAAGTACCTTAGGGTTCAGCGATAAGTGTAGTTTAACTGTGGTGAGGGGTTTTAGGGGTCAGCGATGGATGTTGTTTACGGGTGGTGATGTGTTAGTTAATTAAAAGCATGCAAAGTAATTGTTTGACAATGTAAAAGATTTAAATATGAGATAATGATCTCTGAAGTGAAGCACTGAAATAAATATTTCTGATAGAACTGTTTCTGAAAGTAAGATGCACAACCATTGCATTTACACATCAAAAATAAGCATTCATATGTCAATTTTGGCCAAAAAGATATTTCATTAATTGGTTTCTATGAAAAGGTAAAAGCCATTGATGGAGCAAGGATTCGCTCATAACGTGACTTGCTTGTATTCAGTCCTCTTGACATAACGTTAATGTACTAATCAAAGTGTTTTGTCCTATTAATATTGCATTACATGACATCTAAGTGAAGCTTGCATATGTGCTTTTACTAACGATAATCTGCTTGCATTAATATGGCCGCTGCTACGTGGGATTTCTTACTGCGCATGCGTCTGTCACACGTGACATGACAAACTTTCTGCTTTGGAGGGAATCTTTTGCTTCCACGCACTAAAACTAAGATGGCTGCTCTATGTCCTCACATGCAAGAAGCTTGCACTATTGCTTTTGCTTAGCTGTTCGTTCTGCTTAAGTCTAATGCAATAGTTAAATATAAAGTAATGGGAATAGAGTAGAGATAAGTGGTATACAGTGCATTCATTTAGTCTTGTTCTAAAACTGATTCTTTTCTATTCTTTCATGTAATCAAGCTTCTGAGCTAGAAATGTACCCGATTTTGAAACCCACTGCACTCCATATTGAAACCTTTGAGCCTGTGACCAGAGTCTGAAAACCATCAAGTCATGGCATTGAATGAGTGCCAGGGACAGTCTTGACCAAGATGCACCTGGGAACTTCAACTCCTGACCCCTGTGAAGGAAGAAGAACTAAAATATGAACTAAAATGTAACTATTATTGGAACATTCATTGCTGGATGGAATAAAACATACATGGGAAAATAAATTGATGGGTGGGAACGCAAACATTAATATTCATTCTAAAAGTTTCATTTTGGTATGGTGTGATGACCTCTCCTCATTCTTTTGTCCAATCAAAATTGGGGATCCTTACACTTGCAACATTGGGGGGCGGTACACTGACCTGGAAAATTGTATAACTAGAGTAGGCTTAGTTAGTTAATTTGTCCCACTTGTCCAAATAGCTGACCTGTCACTGACCCAACACACTCAATAGGTGATCGGGAGCAGAGGTGCTGGCGGAGCCCTCTGTCAGAAGGTTCGAAACCCAGATCGGGGTTAGTGAGTTGAAGTGCTGGTGAAGCACTTTGTTAGAGAGATCGATAACTCCTACCGGGTTCTGGCTGTTAGCTGCAGAGAGGGAGTAACGCAGGCGTTGCAACTTTAACTGCGGGTGCCGGTCTTAGCCTGTGGTGGTCCTGTCCTGATCCAATTTGGCTTTACCTGTCCTGATTCTGATCTGCACCTGCTTGCCTTTATGTTGCCTGCACTTTCGGGTTTCTGTCCTTTAAACTGACTCGTGGCCAGGGTTAGTTCTTCACACCATTCTAGGTAAATATTCAATGTGGGTATGTCATTGTATTGTTTCTTTCTCTCTCCCCCCCTAATGTCAAATGCGTAAAGGCTGCTTTATAATAACTCTGCATATTTTCATTCTATTTGTTATTTTCCTAATTGAGAATTTTCTATTGTTCAATGCTTGGATTATGACATTTTAAAGATTTTAGATAAAGAGTTTAAACCTTTCCCGAATTGTGGTTATTTTATGAGTGGAAATGTTCTTATTCTATCTATTATTATAACACCTTTGATCCCTTAGGACTTTAGGTACCGATGACGAAGATTGGTAAGACAATGGTATAGGTACTAAATGAAATTTATAAATCACTGATTAGAGTAAGTGCACAGGTTACCTGATTAAATCTCATTTTATGTTTTTTATGGGCCCAGGTGAGTATGGTAATCTGAGTTGGGTGACCTGCGCGCTCTATCACCATTCATTCTGAAAACTTTATTAAACAGTTTAGATTAAATGTTTTTTTACTAACGGTATTCTATGAACACGTTTTTCTATGAAATCACATGAAGCCTATGAGACCACTACGCAGCGTAAGAAATTTGTCAACAGTTGAGCAAATGAGAAAACATAGGGCCCGATTCACAGAACTAACTTAGGACAAAATCCTAAACTTACTACCATTTCCGTATTCACAGAAGGCACTTACTCATTTTGGTATTCACAGAAGACACTTACTCATTTCGGTATTCACAGAAGATAGGAGTCCTAACTTTAGGACTCCTAAATGCCTTCTGTGAATACCGAAAGTCCTAAAGTTAGGATTTTTCTCAGTTTAGGAGTAGTAAAGTTAGGACTTCTAACTTTGGGACTCCTAAATGCCTTCTGTGAATACCGCAAGTCTTATAATTAGGATTTTTCTCAATTTAGTAGTAGTAAAGTTAGGACTCCTAACTTTAGGACTCCTAAATGCCTTCTGTGAATACCGAAAAAACTAAAGTTAGGATTTTTCTCAGTTTAGGAGTAGTAAAGTTAGGACTTCTAACTTTGGGACTCCTAAATGCCTTCTGTGAGTACCGCAAGTCTTATAATTAGGATTTTTCTCAATTTAGTAGTAGTAAAGTTAGGACTCCTAACTTTAGGACTCCTAAATGCCTTCTGTGAATACCAAATGTCTTAAAATTAGGATTTTTCTCAGTTTAGTAGTAGTAAAGTTGAGATAAATCCTGATTTTAAGACTTTTGTACTTTTGTCACGCATCCTACTACACAAAGTCTCAAAGAACAAAAGAAACAGAATTAATGCCTTGAGACTATAGTGATCTATAGGGGAGCGTTGGACCAATTTTTTCTCTATATATGTATTCACTGAAAAAAACATAGGTTTCGCACCAGTTATAGTTAGGAATTAGCATTAAAAAAAACTATTAAATTCACTGAAAAAACCATGGGTTTTACACCAGTTATAGTTAGCTGGAAGTTTTACTCGCATAAAACCATTCAAATTCCCACGTTATAGTTAGTTGGACTCAATATAACTTGCGCGTGCAATGCACTGCTGGTGACGTCACATGTTACATCACTCATGACATGGTCAGTGACATCACTCATGACATCACTGATGACACCATCCAGTGAATGTGTGTCTTTCTGAAAAATAAATATTAGTGAGTAATGTTTAAATATTTAAATATATGTATTAGTGTTTCACATTGTGTATAAGTGGCTGCATGGGTTGGTGAGTAGCTACATGTGTATGTATATGGGTTATTAGATGTTTTTCTTAGTATCAGTATGAGTGTTTGTATGGTTTGGTGGGGGTATTACTTAGCACATAGATGCATGAATGACTGACTCTCTCTTTGTATCTGTTTTGAATACAGCATATGTGCAGCACTGTATGGGTGGATGAGTGTGTATATGTGTGTGTTAGTGAGTGAATGACTGTCTCACTAGTGTCTTTATCAGTAACTACATATGTTTTAATCTAGTATATGTGAATATTGATGTATATAAGTGAGTATATGTGAGAGTGAGGAATTGTAAGAGTTCCGGTTTAAATTAGTATGTGTTTCTATAAGTGATTGTTTAAGAGAGTAAGTATGTGTTAGTTTCCTTAGAGGTAAAGTGGTAGTGTGTGTATAGCTGTATATGCAAATAAATGGATGTTCAATAGTTTATTTGCTTGTGTGAGTATGTGTGTGAATAACTTTTGAATGACTGTCGGCGTGTAACAGGATGTATAGGTGTATCACTACATATGATGAGTGAGTATATGTATGAGTGACTATATAGAACTGTTGGTGAATGAGTGGATGTGTATATAGATGGTGGAATTATTGAATTGGTCATTGTAAGTGGTATGGGTATCTCCATTTTTTTGAAAATGTTAGTTTCTATTATTGAATATGTGTTTCAAGGGTTACATTACAGGGAAAGGAGGTCTCTCACTCTGTCACAAGGATGGTGTCATCAGTGATGTCATGAGTGATGTCACTGACCATGTCATGAGTGATGTAATATGTGACGTCATCAGCAGTGCATTGCACGCGCAAGTTATAGTGAGTCCAACTAACTATAACGTGGGAATTTCAATGGTTTTATGCGAGTAAAACTTCCAGCTAACTATAACTGGTGTAAAACCTATGGTTTTTTCAGTGAATTTAATAGTTTTTTTTAATGCTAATTCCTATAATTCCTAACTATAACTGGTGTGAAACCTATGTTTTTTTCAGTGAATGTCAATGGTTTTTTAATAGCAAATCTTTATAGGTATAAAAAATAATAAATTTTAAAACGAATTTTATATTGTATAATTATGTCAAATGTTTTTTTTAATTTTATATTTAACACCTGGGCGCTCCCGGGGCGCGTACTGGTGAACGCACGGGTAAGCGCAATATTACGGCGCGCCCTGGGGCGCGTACCGGGGAGCGTCCTGTTAGCGCTATTCTCGCGAACGAAAACAACATCGTGACGTATCGCGTAGACGCGTGATGCGTCATATGACGCACAGCGTAAGCGCACCCGGAAGCACGCGTGCGCATACGATCGCGCAGCGTCTTGACGTGCTTACGCTACGCGCCCGCGGGCGCGCCCCGGGGCGCGTAGCATAAGCGCGTCGGGTCATGTGACCTGAAAATAACACTTTCTATTGGTGCAGAACAGTTTTGGTTTCCAAATGAGTAAAGCCCGGGTCATATGACGTGAAAATACCACTTCTCATTGGTTCAGGACAGTTTTGTTTTTCCAAATGATGAAAGACCCCACCTTTTTTCCTTATTCTGACTTTGTCCTTTGACTGAGGAAGACTTGTTTCAGCAATAGAGAAAGAACTATTTTGTACTTTCAAATGGCTACTGTAGCTGCAACAGCTGGAGCATCTGCACCACCACCACCACCACCACCACCAAGAGGACCACCACAACAGTACATTGGTGGTCAAGAACAGGAGGAGGAGGAAGAGGAAGAGGAGGAGGGGAGAACATGGCTGCCTGAACAAAATACCCCATACAAGCCCAAGTCACACAATGTATGGGAGTTTTTTTCAATCCCAGAGGGCAAGAAAAAAGTGAATGCGGCCAAGGTAACTTGCCTAATCTGTGGCGAACAACTCTCAAGGGGACACCCAAACAAAAAATATTCCTTTGGTAATAATACCATGATTCGACATATGACCCGGAAGCATCCAAACAACTATTCTCGTGCAGAGCTCAGGGAACTGGCCAGTAACCTGCCCCAGTCTTCAAGGACCACCTCCAAAAGAACACAACCCACTCCATCGGGACCAGAAACAAAGGAGATGATGCCTTGTATACAACCACGATTTGCAGATTTTAGAATCACATGTATTGAATGTGGCAAGCTCATCGCCTATGGTGAAAAGAGCATGAAGCTCGTCGTCCTTGCTGGTGACAATCACAAATGCCCCAAAAAACTGTAATTTTTTCAGTTTTTTGTTTTTTGCTCCTGTTGAGCCATTTACAATTCCCTGTTTTTTGTTTCTCCCCATAAAAAATACAAAAAAAAATAAAACTGTTTTGAAAAGCCAAAAAAAGTACAAAATGTTCAAAAAAACATTAAAAAAATATAAAACAACAAAAAGAAGAAAAAAACAGTTCTTTTTAGAACTACCGTGTTCATTTATAAAAATAAACCTATATTTTTAATGAATCTCTGTCATTTTTTTTTTCTTAGGGTACGCGTACCGGGGCGCGCCCCCCAAAAAAATAGATTTTTTTTTTTTAATGAAGGAGTTAGCATGAGGGAAGAACACAAAGAGAGTAATGTTAAGAGAAAGAGAGCTACTGGATGAACACAGAGGGATTGTTTGTTACATAGTAAAAAACAGAGAAGGTGTAATAGGGTGAAAGTGAGAAAAGTAAAATGACTAAAGGAGCGAAAGAAGGGAAGAGAGAGGAAGAAGACTAAAGTAGAGATAGTGGGAGAATGTGAGTGGGTGTTGAAAGAAAAATAAAGGACAGTAAAAAATTGAGAATGAAGGGTAGTGGCGTAACCGGGATAAATGAAGAACGGTGAGTGAGGGTAAGAAAAGACCAGTTAGTGTAAGTAAAGAGGGGTGAAAGAGGGTGAAAAATTGAATTAGGATAAGACATGGGGAGTGACAAAGAGAAAGGACAAAGAGAGTAAAGAAAAACTGAACCTGAATGGGTTTGAGTGAAACAGCAAAGAAAGATAAGTAATGCAGTGTGTGTGACTTATAGGGAGTCAGTGGGTGTAGGTCGGGGTGTGGGTGTGTAAGGTGTGTCTGTGGGTGTGGCTGTGTGGTTTTTTTTGGTGTGGGTGGAGGTGAGGGTGTGTGAAGTATATGTGAGGAGTGTATGGGTGTGGGGTGTATATGTGTGCGATGTATGTGTGTGTATGGAATGTGTGTGTGTATGTGAAGAGTGTGTGTGGGGGGATTTTTTGTGTGTATGAGGTGTGTGTGTGGTATGTGTGTGGGGTGTATGTTAGAGGTGTGTGTATGTGTTGAGAGGGGGATGAGGTGTGTGTGTAGGAGTAAGGTAAATAATTAAGAAAAACAAAATGAGTGAAGAAGCAAAGGAAGGGAACAGAGGGTAAGTGAAGTAAAGAATAGGGATTGAAAGAAGTTGAATATGAGAGGGGAAATAGGGAAATTGGAGTAAACATGGAGAATAAGAATAAGTGAGGGAAGTAGAATAAAGACACAGGAGTGAGGTTGGTTGAGAAAATATTAGTAAGCTTAAAGCAAAGGGTGATGACAAACTACATTTTTTTAGTCATACTTACCATATAATAAATGTAACTTTAATTAATTTTTTTTACTACACTTTGTATCTGTGAAAGAGAGAAGAAAAAATAAGTTATAATTTGTAAAATATGTATTTTAAAAAAAAGATACAAATGAAGAGGTTAAAAATCATAACAGTGTATTTAGAAATAAAGTAAGAGTGAAGGACACAGAAAGGGAAATAAAGTAAGGTAGAAGGACAAAAAGAGGGAAAAAGAAATAGAATGAGAGCAAATTACTAAGAGTAAGGCATATAGATTCACTGACACAGAGGAAGAGAAGAACAGAGAAATGAACTGAAGGTAAGAAAGATACTAAAACAATGTGAGTTAGCAAAACTAAATCAGGAAACAGTAGTAAGTAAAAAGATAATGACTGAGACAGAAAACAGTCTAATTAAGGATGCATTTAGAAGAATGAGGAATAGAAGATAACTGAGAGTAAGTGAAGAACAGTCATAGAGTGAAAGGATGAAGGGAGAGAGGATAATATACAATGATTGAGGGAAATGGAGTGAGGAAGTTAGCAGACAGACACACTAAGAGAAAAACTGAGTGAGGTGGAGTACAATGAGTGAGAAAAGGAAATGAGTAAGGGAGCAAAAAAAGGAAAGAGAGGAGAAGACGACTAAAACAGTGGTACTGAGAGAAAATAATTTGGTGATGAAAGTAAAGAGAAGGACATTGAAAGAAAGGAAATGAGGGATAGTAATGGAACCAGAGTAAAAGAAATGGGATGAAGAACGATGAGAGAGGAGCAGTGAAGTTGTTGTAAAAGAAATGATAGAAGGTAGATAAACACAAGTGAACATAACACAAGGAGAGTGAGGCACTGAGGACATAGAAGTAGTGAACGAAAAATAGAGAGAAGAGGTCAAAAGTAAGGAGCAAACAAAGATAAGCGAGGGAGAGTGGGTGATTTATAGTGATAGAGTGCGATAATACTGCTGAGTGAGTAAACAGGAATTACTAAAAGAGCAAAGGAGGAAAATACGGAAAAGGGAAGTAAAGCAGAGAGACTCAAAGCTGAAAAGTTATGCAAGGGAGAGAGGGGATGCAGACAGTTGAAATGAGAATGAGGGGTTGTCAAAGAAGTGGAGTAAAGGAACGGGGGTTACAGAGAGTGAGAGAAAGACATTATAAGTGAGTAAAAAGAGCTGAAAGAGGATGGAAAAAGGAAAGTGAGTGTCAGAGAATGGGAATACAATTTAATTTACACAATCCAAAGTATAGAATAACTTGTACAACATGTTACATAGTTTATTTTTGCTGTTCTCAGAATATATTGAATTTCACTTAAAACAGTGAGTTAAAATTACTCATCATATGACAGCGGGAAAAAAAAAAACACAATCCAAAAGATTGTGTTTTAAAAAAAACCTTAGATACTGACAAATGACAAATGTACACTAATCTTTGATTGACTTACTTTTCCTTGAGGCCAAATAGTATATCATCGAGGTCCTTTTCTCGTTGCAAAGTACTTTGCTGTTCACTAAAAAATCAATTTCATCGACTTTCTAGAAGAAAAGCTCCAAGAACATCTGAAATATTTTTATTATTTTCATATACTCCTTTTTTCAGTCATGACTCTTTACTCATTCCTGTACCTTTCCTTTTGGCCAAATAGTGTCAGATGTATGAGTATATTTTCAAATTAATTCAAAGAAACTCTGAAATTACCTTTTTTCCGACGTTCTGAAAGAAAGGCTCTACAAAATGTTCACAATATTTAAGTATTTGTAAAACCATCTCTGACTCACTCATGTTCATCATTTTGTATAATACTAATATCACTTACTATGAGATCCACTTACAGTACCTATATGACAAGTCAATTTTTTATATTACCTGGATCACTTTTACTCAGAATATATTTTTAAACAGCAAAATAACCTTTATTAACTGCTCCCGTCTTCATGGGCCAATTACCTTTACCTAAATTTTGGTTGTAAAAACACTAGGTATGAATTTTTTAAGCCAAAAGGCAAACGTTGTTTGAAAGTCAAATGAGTGTTGTTACATTGGGTCCCACCTTTACAACTTTTTAAATAGCATGTGTAATGCCCTGATGTTGTAGAAGGACTGTCATGAAAAATAATAGCTACAGTTGCAAAGGTTCTTCCTGATATCGATAACTGAGAAGCCACGAAATGTTTAATAGAAGTTGTCAATTTAGTTCCATCAGGTCTACATCGTTGGAACATTAAAATGACATACTGACCATAATTTTGAAGAAATAATGTGGACAGCATTGTAGACTTACATTGGGAACACACCATATTGTGATCCGCTGCTTTAACTAGATTATTAAAAGGCACTGATTTGCAGTCTGGTAAAGTCAAATATATAAATCTTTCAGTATCTATTCTAGTAGTACTTGATAAAGTACAGTTGTCGCAGTCATGCTGCCATTGATAAGAAAGGCTAAAAAGATTTTTTATATCTACACCTTCATCTTCCAATACATCAAACATATACATTAAAAATTCCTGACAATCCTGCTGAATATTCTGTGAAAATTGATTTTCACCAGAACATACGTCTAGAAGATTTCGAATTTCTGAAACACTTTCTATTTTTGCTCTATCACTGGTACATTTCTCAAACACGGAATTCAACAAACAACAGAATCTTTGATCCCGATTTTCAACAATCTGTTCTTGTATATTTTGAAGAAAAAAAACAACATTAGCCACTACATTAGCATAGCAGTTGACACCAGAACTGTTTTCAAACTGAAATCCAACAACATCTTCAACAGAATCCTTTTTCCTTCTGCTTACAATTACAGTTTCATCTACTTTTTGTCTTTTTGCTACTACCTCACTGCAATTACTCTCATTTCTTCTTTTTTGGCCTACCACACGTTTTTCAATCAGAGGATATTGAGGCAAATGTGGAGCATACTCTCTTCTTAACCTATTGTATTCTTTAACACAATGTAGATCTGCACAAATCTTTGTTTCATCACACTCAATCAAGTACAATCCTGATAAAGTTCTGACTCGTGATAATGCCACATATGCCATACCCTCTTTAAACACAGAACTTCCAATGTTCACCAAAGCGCTATCTACACTTAAACCTTGAGATTTATGAATTGTCACTGCATATGCCAAACAAATAGGAAACTGTTTTCGGCAAACATATAAGTCTTTCACGAGCAAAAATCTAGCAGAACAACGACAAATTTGTTCTATTTCATCAATGCCATCAAATTTAATTTTTAAAATTTCAATTCCATCTCTATTTTTGTAATTCACAAAACCAACAACATGACCCATTGCTCCATTTACCAGATCTCATTCAACATTTAAATTCCTTCTCAAAATGATACGACAATTCAAACACACATTCAGAGTCTTTTCAAAACCAGCAGTTTTAGATATAGTCTTCTCTAATGAATCCAATTTTGATTTCAAATTTTCAGACAAAATAATTGTTGCTCCCATATGCTCTATTTTATCTGTAGCTTCCAGTTTCACTATCTCTTCATTTTCTAACTTTAACATTTTGTTGTTGAACATGGAACATTTTTTCAGAGTTGGCATCAAACATATGCCAGATTTCTTCTCGTTAATTTTCTTAAAAATATTCTCTGGAAGAATGTTTTCATTTGGGTACAAATTTGAAATTAACCGTCCATGTAAAGCTTCTTTCCCTTGCTGACTTACTTTTCCGATTCTTACATCTTGTAAAATATTTTTATAATCTTCATCCTTTGCCTGCCGCATATTTTGAAGCAGTTCTGCATATTTGAAGTTTAACCATATATTAACGTTTCCAATGCTTCCTAGGCACTTCCTGGTATCTTCATGCGTGAGCATTTTGAACACAGGTTGTCCTTTCACTGGAGTCAACTGCAGAAGATCTCCAAAAACAATAATATGTTTTCCTCCAAATAAGACATCATAGTCTGTTCTAAGAATTTCTTGCATTCTCAAATGCACAAAAGCAAGCATTATATTTGACACCATGCTTACTTCATCAATGATAAGAAGTTTCATTTTCTTCAGGACTCTCGAAACTTCGGAACACGTATCTCCAGATAGCTTGTGATATTGCAATTTGTTATCATGCTCCACTGGCAGCATCAGTAAACGATGTAAAGTAATCCCTTTAATGTTATGTGCAGCCAGCCCAGTTGGAGCAGTAACAACACAAGACAGCGGTGATTCAGTCCTTTTCTGCAGATAAGTTGCAATTGCTTTAATCAGAAAACTTTTTCCAGTTCCCGCTTCTCCACTCACGTACAGTTAGACTGGTTTAAAAGATGTACATGAGCACTCTTTTTTCTCATGAGTGAATCCATGTTCAACCTGATCTGTGACTTCGTCATATATCTGTTTCTGCTCAAGGTTTAGTTGTTTCACCAAATCTTCTAAGTTAACTACATCATCTTGAGCTTGTTCCATAGCTCTTTCCACCTCATCCATGGCAGTGGCAGCTTCATTTTGAATAATTGGTCCTCCAAGTGGATCCTGACTCAATGAAGCAGTACTCTGACTGTCTTGAGAACTGTCTCTAGCAATCTCTGCAGCAATTGTGGCTTCTTGCTCTATTTCTTCGTTCAACATTTGCAGATAATTTGGAAAAACAGGACATTCTATGGTATCCTTGGTTGCATTAAAAGAATCTTCGTAACAGAGAAAATCTCCAAGTAGTTCGTCTTCTGTACGCCATGGCTTAAAGAGTTGCAAAAGAGCTAAATAGTAAAATTCCCTTTTCTCTGGATTTTCGCAACTCAATTTTCGATGATTAATCAAATGGCCTTTTTTTCTGTCTCACTAGACATCCTTCACACCCAATGATAGCATATATTCCATTGTTAATATCTTCTCTGATGGTTCTCTTATAAATATAGTTTTGCAGAACTTCATACAAACAACTGTTCTCAAGATGACTACTTCTATTTGGATAGTATGTATCCAACATGTTTGTCTTCAAAATATCTGTACTTTCTGGTTCTTTCTCCGCCAAATACTCTATTTCTTGTACAGATTTCAAAACTCGATTTCGTGTTGCAGCAAGACCTAGACTCACCCAAATGATGGTTCTAGATTTGGCATAGAGACTTGCTGACGACAATCGATCGGAACATTCATATGCTCCAATTTCTAGATGCGACAAGATCTTCAGACTGTAACTGTATAATTTCTTGCTTAGACTCTTTTCATGTGAAATGTCCTCCCACATTACCTTCAGTTCTGTCTTTTCTTTTTTTGTGATGTAAGACGTCACATATCGAGCCACAGCAATAGAGTTGTCAGCAACGAATTGAATATCCATGTTAGCATTCCACATGGACAAAATCACTGGGTTGTAGTCGTTGATGTACTTGGACTCTTCGTTTCTTTTTAAATTGTATGTATTTTTTGGTGATTTCCTCGTCACAGTATGTCGCAGAGAAGACATCAAATTATTTACTCTTCCTTTAGAAATCACTGGTCGTGGAAAGCCGAAACGACATTTTGTGTAGAACTTGTCCTTATTTCTGAATTTTTGACGACAGTACTTTCCACAACGATGGGATTGAAAGCGTAAAACTTGTTGCCTTAAACTGTTTTCTTCGGTAGTTTTCGGAACAGCACATGTTGAATACTCTTCAATGAAGCTCATCACTGTCTCATCCGAATCTGTTCCAAATTTGGGTGCATCTTTAATCCACAACAACATATGTATGTGAGGAGCACCTCTCGCTTGATACTCCTTTCTCCAAAAGAAATCCAAATCCTCTCCAAGGGGAGGATTTTTTTTGTTGGTAATAAAAGACATCATAGCTTCAAATCTATGATTGAAATATCTGCATACATTCACTGGATCCGAAGAACACAGTTCTCCAGGTGTTTTGAATTCTATATTTTGTATATTTGCATTTGCCTCTCGTAGAAATTGAAGTAAGTCGTCCCAGGCATACTCGGCACAGCTAAGAGTGAGGAACCATGTAGGAGTTCCTAAGTTTCTTAGCATACATTTCAATTCCCCATGACGACGGTACCAATACTCGTTTGTACCACGCTGACATGCCATGAGATTGATTAGATGAGATTCTAAAATATTATCTTGCAGATTCACTTTCTCCATAAAGTCCCTCGCCGAAACATTTTGCAGATGTGCTCCACTTTTCAGTATATGGTTTACTGCATAAGAAAGCCCAGACAAGTCACTTTCATACAGAGCCAACCTACACGAAGGGATGACAGACGTAGCCGAGTGGATGATATACAGCCGCCTGAAACTGAATCAGACAAGACGGAAGTCCTCATCCTGGGCTCTTCACCCTCCGCCTGGGACGACTCCTGGTGGCCCACCGCCTTGAGCAGAGCACCCAAACCCACAGACCACGCACGCAACCTGGGCTTCATCCTGGACTCCTCCCTCTCCATGACCAGACAAGTCAACGCCGTCTCCTCGGCGTGCTTCAACATCCTGCGCATGCTATGGAAGATCTTCCGGTGGATCCCCACCGAGACCAGGAAGACGGTCACCCAAGCCCTCGTCACCAGCCGACTGGACAACGGCAACTCCCTCTACGCTGGAACCACCGCCAAACTCCAGAGGAGACTCCAGCGGATCCAGAACGCCTCAGCAAGACTCATCCTCGACATCCCCCGACACAGCCACATCTCCGGACACCTGAGAGACCTGCACTGCTCCCGGTCAACAAAAGAATCACCTTCCGTCTCCTCACCCACGCACACAAGGCCCTACACAACCAAGGCCCAAGATACCTCAACAGCCGCCTCAACTTCTACACTCCCACACGCCAGCTTCGATCAACCAACCACGCCCTCGCCGCCGTCCCCCGCATCCGAAGAGCCACCACAGGAGGAAGGTCCTTCTCCTACCTGGCCGCCAAGACCTGGAACTCCCTCCCGACCCACCTCCGCCTGACCCAAGACCACCTCGCCTTCAGGAAGCAGCTCAAGACCTGGCTGTTCGAGCAGTAGTGGACCCCCCTTCCCCAAAGCGCCTTGAGACCCCCCGGGTGAGTAGTGCGCTATATAAATGCTGATTGATTGATTGATTGATTGACAGTAGATGAAACAAATAGGGAATGCATTGACGAAACCTTGGATCTTCAGCATATAATCTTACAGTTCGATATTCAGATGCAGGAATTTGAAGTGGTCGATCGTCATATCGTCCACCTCGACCTGTTGGAAATAGCTGTGGAAAACAACGAGCTTCCAAACTTTCTTCCCATACACTAATGGGACTTCCTTTTGCTGCTTTCATTTGAAACAATTCAATTGCATTCCCCATTACTTCTTTGGAATGCAAAGGATGAACAGTATAATGTTCATATATTTCTTCACTTCTAGACACATCAACTTTTTCAATTTGGCCGCCTGAACAATCACTGTCTTCATCTGCAGCTGTTTCCTCTGCTGCAACACATACATCTTTGTAATACTCATCCACTAAATCTTGCCAGATTTTCTTACTCTTTGTCGGAACCCCATTAACTAGAATAACTAAAGGTTCCTCTTCTACTTTTTCTATACCAATTGTATCAATATTTTTTTTGAAATCTAGAGGCAAATAAACAACTCTTCCCTTTAATCCTCTCTGCAAATCTGTAGGAGGCAATTTCCCTATCTTAGGCTCCATGCGAACAATTGCCTGAAAAGGATGGACACATTGAATCAAAATAGACTCATATGTATTTAAATCCATCAATTCACGGGGAATGTCTACCAACTCCAGATTATTATGAACAGCTCTAGCAGGCATTCTGTTTTGATTTAATTTATCATAACAATATTTACAAATACGCTGATCAGAACTCAAATCAAAACAATTCTCCACCCACAAATAAGTTGCAAAATCCTTCCACTCATAATTATTCATCTTTTCACTTTTTACGTATAAATCAACTAATCTAGTTTGATGCTTATAATGACTTCGTCGACAACACACACAAGTAAAATTTGGCCTTTTACTTGATTTCACCTTAAACCTGGTAATTTCCTGCTCAAACTTTTCTGTACTTGAAATCTGTACATTGTCTTCCACATTACCTTGAATTGCTGTGTCAATTTCTACACTGTCCTCTTTTTCACCAAAATAACAAATCTCAATTTCATCACAAATCTTTTTCACATCTAATTCAGTTCCATGCAAAAGAGCACTGTTTAATTGTTTAAGCTTAAGTGCTGGACTTTTTGCATAATACAACATTCTCACTAATTTCCTCATTTTGGAATGATGCACTGCTAACATCCTAAAATGTTGAAAAACACTCTGACTGACTTTTCTAGAAAGACAAGCCAGTGAATGCCCTTGCAAACCTGTGTTTTCTCTCACTCTGCAAGGATCTAAGTCTTGCAACAACTTCACTTTCTGCTTTAGACTTTTCTTACTATATGTACGTAAGAAATTACAAAACAAATCAATTGATTCCTGTTGCACACTACAAATACGAATACACTTCCAAGTGTACACTGGACCCTTAGTACGTCTCCCTAAAACTTCATCAGTTAACACCTCTTCTGGTTCTCTAGGCACAAGTTTCTCTTTTTCAATCGGACAACCGTCTTTCACTTCATACGCTCGACCACTGGTGTCAACTGCATGCACTAAATCATTCTCCTGGAAGTAACTCTCCTCATTAAAAAATGGCTCACAACTTGAACTGTGCATCCATTCTCCTGAAAAAACTTTACAAAAATTAGTGCGATTAATTACTCTTTGCCATCTACTGTTTGATTTGAAAATATCAATTGTCTTGTTAAGTGTCCTAATTCTATTGATTATTCAAATAAATAATTTTTCTTAACTTCAAAAGCCTGATCAACAATCTTCTCTACACTTTTCTTTTTCTTATAAAAAGCAGCTCTCTGTTTATCTTTCCTAATGTTTTTTAACACATTTAAAACCACCCTATTGCGAAACATTAGTTTACGAATGTCTCTAAACTGACTCTGCCTTCTATTCCGATACATATTATTCTCTCCTGCTCCAGTAGTAACATTTTCTGAAGGTCTCTCCTTCCTTTTCAAAATTACTCTCTCCTTCTCTTTTTCTACATGCTGTCCAACATTTTTCTTTGTTTTACATATATTCCGTAAGAAAGACTTAGTTATCTTACCAGGAGCTTCTTTCCTGTTTTTTGAAGTCTTTGTTGTGGAGGACTGCTGTAATTCCGATGCTGTTTTTGTTTTAAACCGTATTTCTAATTTTCTTGTTCTTTGCCTTGAGGGCATCTTTCCTTACTCTTGAAATCTTGTTTTCAATCTGTGTTAAAGAAAAAAATATCACATTATAGACCACTATTATCAAACAACAAAGCAAT
Organism: Lissotriton helveticus; assembly: GCF_964261635.1. Classification (NCBI taxonomy): domain Eukaryota; kingdom Metazoa; phylum Chordata; class Amphibia; order Caudata; family Salamandridae; genus Lissotriton; species Lissotriton helveticus. The sequence continues at coordinate 1,134,839,227 of NC_136069.1, read as the reverse complement.
GACAAAAAGCAAACAATCTATTCAGGGTTACAGAACTAGTGAGGATTCTCCAGGGGTGCAGAAGAGGTATGGCCTCTATTGAAGAGTGTAGTAGAAGAGAGATCTGTCCACGGGTGCAAAGAACTTGAGACCTGTGTCTAAGAGTGCAGTGGGGGATAGGCTTCATGAAGCCTAGTCCACTGCACTCTTAGACACAGGTCTCACCACCTACACTCTCCAAGAAAAGCCTCTCTCCCACTACAGTCTTGAACACAGGCCTCACCTCCTCTGTCCCTCTAGACATTCCTCACCTCATCTGCACAATCTACTTCCTAATCTGAGGTAATCATTCACACACTATTTATTCTTTCTCAAAAATATAAAAGAAATTAATTTGCCCCAAAAATGTTTCAGTAGTGTAATGAAAAGCTTATACATATAACCTTTTCTCTGTTTTTCAAATGTTATTCTTAAAAAAGATTATGAGGCCTAAGCAGGAGTGCAGATGTAATGAACCCTGTCCATGGGAGCAAAAAAAGTTAGGCTTGTGTCCAAGAGTGCACTGGACAGGACTAAACTGGAGTAGTGTGCAAAAAAAAGATGAACCTCATTTATAAAGCCCTGCATCAGTTTTCCACTGCTGATGCGTCACTTTTTGTGACGCATCGGCGGCATAAAACATGTGCCTTGTTGCGCCATATTTTAAAAGTGACGCATGTAGGTAGATGCGTCACTTTTTAAACCTCTGTGCCACATTATATCTCTGTCAGGTGTAATGTACACAGAGGGGTCATTTCTCCGCAGAAAGCCTCATAATAGTGACGCAGTGAAATTTATGAGATTTCACTGCGTCACTTTTAGGACACTGTTACGTCAAAATCCTGCGCCTGCCTCACAGCAGACATAAGACTGAGGCAAACGCTTTCACATGGAGCTTTCCCCATGTGAAAGGATACATTGCTGGAGTACAAGCATTCCATTTCAGTACTGAAAACTCACTATTTTACAAAATACATTTCCTCTCTCTTGCAAACAATCCTACCGCATGTCCAAGGCTGTAAATAAGCTGAGGCTTGTCTAACCATGCCAATTAGTTGAAGTCTATTCAGGGTTGTAGATGAGGTAAGGATTGTCTAGGGGTGCACAAGAGGTATGGCCTGTATTGAAGAGTGTAGTGGAAGAGAGGTCTGTCCACGGGTGCAAAGAACTTGAGACCTGTGTCTAAGAGTGCAGTGGGGGATAGGCTTCATGAAGCCTAGTGCACTGCACTCTTAGACACAGGTCTCACTACCTACGCTCTCCAAGAAAAGCCTCTCTCCCACTACAGTCTTGAACACAGGCCTCACCTCCTCTGTCCCTCTAGACATTCCTCACCTCATCTGCACAATCTACTTCCTAATCTGAGGTAACACAGGTGACATGATTGTGAAAAGGTCAAATTTCTTTATCTAATCATTCACACACAATTTATTCTTTCTCAAAAATGTAAAAGACATTAATTTGCCCTAAAAATGTTTCAGTAGTGTAATGAAAGGCTTATACATATAACCTTTTCTCTGTTTTTCAAATGTTATTCTTAAAAAAGATTATGAGGCCTAAGCAGGAGTGCAGATGTAATGAAGCCTGTCCAGGGGAGCACAAAAAGTGAGGCTTGTGTCCAAGAGTGCAGTGGACAGGACTAAACTGGAGTAGTGTGCAAAAAAAAGATGAACCTCATTTATAAAGCCCTGCATCAGTTTTCCACTGCTGATGCGTCACTTTTTGTGACGCATCGGCGGCATAAAACATGTGCCTTGTTGCGCCATATTTTAAAAGTGACGCATGTAGGTAGATGCGTCACTTTTTAAACCTCTGCGCCACATTATACCTCTATCAGCTGTAATGTACACAGAGGGGGCATTCCCCCGCAAAAAGCCTCGTAATAGTGACGCAGTGAAATCAATGTGATTTCACTGCGTCACTTTTAGGACACTGTTACGTCAAAATCTTGCACCTGCCTAACAGCAGGCATAAGACTGAGGCAAACGCTTTCACATGGGGCTTTCCCCATGTGAAAGTATGCATTCCTGGAGTTGCGTCATTTTTGTGACACACTCCAGCAATTCGTCACTTTTGCGCTTACAGATACATCACAAATACTGACTTATCTGTAAGTCCTAGAAACATGATGCGTCATACATTAAATATAATGCATCATTGGTGTCACAAGGAGTGCACAGTGAAAAGTGATGCATCGCTGTTTTCATAAATAAAGCTCTTAGTGTGCTTCCTAATGTGAGGTAACACAGGTGACATGATTATGAAAGCTTCAAATTATTTTACTTAATCGTGCACACATTTTTTATTTTTTCTTAAAAATGTAAAAGCTATTAATTTGCCCCAAAATCGATTTTTCAATAACATTTTAGAAACACAGTGCAAGTCCTATGTACAATCATTCCATTTCAGTACTGAAAAGTCACTATTTTACAAAATACATTTCCTATCTCTTGCAAACATTCCTACCAAGCATTACCCACAATATTAAGCAAACCAACAGCAAAGAAACTTAATCTGCTTCCCAATCTGAGGCAAAACAGGTAACATGTTTGTAAAAGATTCAAATATTTTTATGTAATTAAACACACACTATTTATTCCTTCTTAAAAATGTGAAAGCCATGGATTTGCACTAAAATCTTTTTTCAATTACCATTTTAGGAACAGAACACAGGTCCTATGTACAAGCAATCATTTTCACTACTGAAAGCCATTAATTTGCCCTAAAACCATTTTTTATTTACTATTTTATGAACAAAGCACAGATCCTATTTACAGGCATTCATTTTCACTACTAAAACCCATTGTTTTGCACTAAAATCGTTTTTCAATTAACATTTTAGAAACAGAGCACATATTCTATATACAAGCATTCATTTTCACTACTGAAACCCATTGATTTACCCTAAAATTGATTTTTAAAATAACATTTTAAATACAGAGTGCAAGTCCTATGTACAACCATTCAACTTCACTATTGAAACATCACTATTTCACAAAATACAAATCCTCTATATTGCAAATATAGAAACCATGTATTTTTAAAAAGCATCACACAAACCAAAAGCAAAGAAAATCAATGTGCTTCTGAATCTAAACTCTCTATCTAAATGAATCATAACTTACCTTTACAAATGCTTTGGGAAATTCAGAACAGTGTCAGATACACACACCAATATTTCTTTAGCAGAGCAAAAGGTATGTTCTCCAGGCACTGCAACCATTAATAGCACAGTAAACCTCTAATTCTACACACATATTGCTCATGGTAACCAATCAAAACTCTTCCCTCTGTATTTTCAAACCAACACCCTTCCCCCCCTCAGCCCTTTCTACCTGTTACCATAGCAACTCCCTCCTCACTGAGCTCCCAGGGTTAAAAGTATATTCTACAATGTTGCAAATCACCTCAGCAAGGATGTTTGACCTGAAAATACACCAGCTTATCTGGTGCAATGTTTCTTTAAATGACTGTTTTTAACCATTCAAATGACTTCTTTCACACAACAGAACCATGCACCCTAACTTTCAGTTTTCAACTATCTGAATCCACCAATCATTACTTGTGATTCAAAAGCACTGAAACTCCACAGGTTTTTTTTTGCAAACTCCTACTGTTCCAACTGCCATTTCATTCCTACACTTCATCTGACTGCACCAGAACCTCCTCTCACCATGTATTCTGTCTGGATTATTGGACATAGCTACATTCACTGGGCTCAAAGGTATGCAGCTAACAGAAATTTTCACAACCTTGATTTACCAAATGTGCACATAAAATGGATTGGCCAAAGAGGATTGAGATGTCATCAATTGATACCATTGGTGAAAACCTTTTACCATCTGCCACACCCTAACCTCATAATTTTGCACTGTGGTGGAAATGACCTAGGCACTTTGACTGGGGTAGGTCTGGAGATGCTTTTAAAGGACACCTTTGGGCAATTGATGACACTTTTTCCACAAACTGCCATGGTATACTCCAATATATGCCAAAGACAGAAAAGGAACTGGTCCAACCAATTTTGTCCACAATTTGAGAAAGCACGGAAACATGTGAATAAATCTGTTTCTGCTTACATGAGAGACTATGGAATGGGTTCAATATACAACAACAACTTGCGTTACAACATGCAAGATATCTACAGAGCAGATGGTGTGCACTTCTCAGATGAGGGGAATAGAATATTCCTCCTGAATTTAAGACTGTGCATTGGAACCTACTTATAGGTACCTAAATCAGCCACAGAACCCAACAGCTCTTTTCAGGGCTACCCTACCTCTTATCACTCCAAATGATTATCTTTTTCTAACTTTTTTCACTATTTTTCACCAAAGTACGCTCCCCGGTACGCTTCCCGGTGCGCATACCGGGCGCTCCCCCCGCGAAAATTTAAAAATAAATAATTTTTTTTGGCCTATATGGGCCTCCTAAGACCCCCTCAGAAAACCTAGGGGGTCAGGGGTTGCCTACCGTGCCCCCTTATACCCATTCCCAACGTTGTTTGTCCTCCATTTTCTGTCTCAAATCTACCGAAACACAAAATGGAGGACTCCCATAGCGCTGCCGGTACGCGTACCGGGGCGCGCACCTGGAAGCGCTCCCCAAATTTTTTTAAAGTTAATTTACATAAAAATCACTGGAGACACTTTCACCAAATATAGAATAGCTCATACTACATACCAGTCCCTACCATTTTCCTAAATGTGGTGGAATTCCATTGAGCCATTTAGCCTGTAGACCTCTCTAAATATCCTGAGGTAAATTACTTCACAAAAACACATCTGAAGTGTTAGAATTTACAACCAATTAAAATGTTACTTTCATTTTCTACTATTATTTCCTGACATTTGATTGGTTATGTACATGAATATATATAAAGAAAGAGAGGGAAACACAGCCATTTTGACTACTACTTCCTGAAGTACATTTCAACAGCATTTTCACTGAGAACTTAAACTTCTTTTTGAAAGGTAAGATGTTATTTTCAAAACTGAAGTATGTTGTGCACTTTAAGTTAATTTGGAAAACATTTTCTGATAGTTACATACTATCCCTCTGTAATAGTTATAGATTGAGATAGACTTCTCTGTTATAGTTATGGATGGAGTTAGGCTTCTTTTGTATAATTATGAATTTACTTAGGCTTCATGATATACACTTTTTTATATTTCTACTTCCAGCCTGATACCATACACTGCCCAAAGATAACTTCACTGTTAAAAAATCCAAACTACCTGTCTGAACTTAAACCCAACAGTGCCCTATCTCTACTGATATATTTATTTTTTATGCAAATTACAGCAAGAAAATGGAAGGAGAGCAGAATATTTCCTTCGAAATTGTTCTGGAGAGCAACAATGAACAAGTTATTGAACCCAATGATAACTTAGAATTCATGGATGAATCACGGGACTATGAATTAGTTCAATGTGTAGAAGCAGTAGATTTGCTAATTCAAAATGAGGACATTTCCGACAATCTGTTATTAGAAGTTCTGTTAAATTTGGAAAAAGAATCAGAAACATAAATTTATATTTAATAATTCTAAAATTGTTTGAGACATTATTCATTTTTATATGTAATTCATAAACTAGTACCAAATTGATTATAATGTAAAGTCAGACGTATAGTATACTGTGCAACTTTTTTATGTTACATAGTAATTTTGCTCATAGATACTTCCTTTCTCCCACTATATTATCTCCAATGTGTATTTGACATCTCTTTTTCATCTCCTACCTCCATGTTGTTTCTGCTTTCCTGACAGACTATGATATGGATTCCATATACCACAATAACTTCTGTAACAACATGCAAGATATCTACAGAGGAAACGGTGTACATTAAATTTAAGACTCAGCATTGGTACCTACATGTTGGTACTTAAAACACCCAAACAACACAACAACTCTATGCAGAGCTACCCTACCTCTAATCACTTTAAATTATTATTTTCCTGTTTCACTGGGTTTTCCCCGTGGTACGCTCCCAGGTACGCTCCCCGGTGCGCGTACCGGGCGCTCCCCCTGCGAAAATCGAAAAAAAATAAAAAAAAGTTTTTTTCGGCAGGACCCTTTTATGACCCCCACATCAAACCTATGGGGTCAGGGGGGGTCTACCCTGCCCCCTTTTGGTCATTTCCCCCTTTGTTTTTTACCACCTCTTGTGTCTCGACCCTACCGATACACAAGATGGCGGCCGCTGCGGACTGTTTCGAATGTTTACAGACACCCGAGAGCCAATCAGCTTTCCGTGCGCAAGTCGCGTGGCGCGCCCGCAGCGCTCCCCGGTGCGCGTACCGGGGCGCAGCTATAGATATATACATTTTTTTTAACCTAAATTACTCAAAATCCTCTGGAGCACATATCTTGAGACATAGCAAAGGCACCTCGGGCTACCAGTCCCTACAATTTTGCCAAGTTTGGTGAAAATCCATTCTGCCGTTCGAGCTAAAAGTGAGTTTGACCGCCCTATGGAAATTAACGTGTGGAAAACACGTTTTGGGACCCCCTTTTATCTCGGCCCCCGATTGACGAATCCCCCCCAAACTTTCAGGGAAAGAGCGGAGAGCCGGGAGGCAAAGTTGAGGAAAAATTCAGGCAGATTCCTCAACCAACGCCAAAGGTATTCCCAATAGAATGTTGCGATTTCCCTATGGAAATCAATCCTAACTATAACTACCTACTGGCGACCACCAGTAGGTAATATATGTTTTTTTTCACTTGTATCACTCTGTCACAAATCACTATCTATGCGCTATGTGTATTCACAGTATCTATTTGTATATATTGGACAGCATATCGAATAATTTGCATAACTAATGTGCATAAGAAAGTTGAATACTAAAGATTTACTTTATCTACCTTTGGACCAGTGTTGATTCATTCGTTTATGCAGCACGTATCTTTTATGGGATATACAAGTACATCAAGGTATTAAGTATGATGTTCAATTGAAATCCTTTTTCCGACAGAACCATTATTTTTGTTTAATTACCCGCCCAGGTACTGAGGGTTACAGGGTTACCCAATTACATTCAATGGGGTACTTATTACGAAAAGCATGCATTAAAGACAATAGGCTTTTAAGGATGGATTGCTATTACACTGTGCTAAAGACTATAATCATGTCTTTATGTACTGTGCTACATGAAATTTCGCAGATTACTGGAGCAGGCAAGGGTTTTGCTTAAGTTAAAATGAACGGCTGTGAACGTGCGGTTTATTAATTTAATTCATTGGTTATTTGATTTATTTTTGTTTGCGTGCACGTGGCAGACACACAGTGTTCACTTATTTGGCTCAAGTATATTTATCCATTTAAGTTGGAGTAAATGGGATTGAGTTAACACATAGGGAAAATGTTAGTATATTGTTTATGTGTGCACCGAACGTCGTTGCACTTGATAAGGTTTTATCACGTGACACAACTTTTAAATATCCCATACACATGCGGTGCTAGCAGAGCATGCATGAATGGTTGGGAATGCGTGGCGTATTGACTTGGTGAAGGTATGTTTCATATTCTCAAGTACGGTCTTTTCATTAAACACATTTTGGATTTGGGGGCACTGTTTGATACACATGGCATTTTCACTGCATGTTTATTGTTTAGTGCACATTAAGGTGAGAGATAACGCACACATAGCATGGCGTATACTCATAAAGCACTTGCTAGAAGCGGGGGGGATTGAGCACACTTTTATATATCTGTTGTCCTGAGGGGAGAAGTTGTTTAAGGTGTATGGGGCACTGATTTTTATCATGGTAGTGAAAAGTGGGAGTGTATGATTTGTACGTAATCATAAGGGACTTGTTTTGGCAAAATGGTTTTCGAGTTGTGTGCTGGCAATATGAGATTTGTATTTTTCCATCGCAGTGACCCCTGAAGAGGACATTGCATGCCCAAAATGCATTGGGGCGATAACTTTCACATGGAATTATGAGGAATGCTGAACCTCCACGTGTCAATGAGTAAGGCCATATAGGTACTTTTTGAACCTTCAAAAAATGTGGAACATGAAAACGTCTGGTTGAATATATGGATGACTAAGTATTACTTTTGGAATAAACTGGCGTACTACTTTTGGACAAGAATGTTTGAACTGTATTGGATTATTACCATACATTTGTCTTGGGTTGGGAAACCTTACAAGGCAACATATTAAAATGTTGCCATGCTGGAACTTTAAAACAAGACTGTCTATTTATAATCCTTCTACAAGAAAGACACCTGCTGCTGTCTTTAGTTTTGTTCTGCAAGCATGAGCCAATCATGTTTAGACGACAGGATGTTTTCTATTTTTTCTACTTGTATTCTTTTACTTTATTGTGCATATATTGTTGAACTTGTGTAAGTTGTATTGAGGTTGTGTCAGTGCATGAATGCACGAATGAGTCGGTGGATTTAGTAAATGGATGCATGAGTACAAAGATGAAAGAAGGAATATATGTATGATGCCTAAACCCAGCAGTGACACTAAATCCAGACCAATTGGCATTGCCAAGGCTTCTTTCAGAAAGGAAGTGGTTCCTCCTAATTTACAATCTTAGGGAACTTCACTGAAATAAAGAAACTCATAGTGTAGTTACTACCATGGCACAGGAAATCATAACTTGTCTCGATCCACTCTCACATCCAGGGGAACTAGCAATAGCCTTTGAGTGAATTTTAATAAAAAATTTATGATACCCTATTACGTCCCCTTAGTAGCACAAACAGGGTTCAGTGCACTCATTTAGCAATCGCTGCACTGAAGCTCTCAACAACCTTCATTCTGCCCTACGCACAAATCTTAGAGATAACCTGCAGGTAAAATGCATATGTTCTACTTATAAAATAGAAAGGGAGAATAGATTAAGGGTGTTAAAAGAAGAGGTATGGGACATATTAACCAAAGGATCCACTCTAAAAAATAGCAGGGATTTCTGGCACTTAATTAATGCCCCCTTTTTAGGTCTCGCGACCTATCGATGCGCGCAAGCGCATCGAGCGGAGCGAGAATTCAAGTGGCCAAAATCCTCGTGAAACCACCAGCTTTTTGCTGGCGGTTTTCATGAAGTTCACGTGAACCACGTGATCAAACACGAACGCGCATCAGCCTCCCTTCCTCCTAATTGCATTTGCCGCACAGCACATCAAAGGGCTTCGCCCAGCGTGCGCTCTGCGGCTTCTCGGCTTCTCCTCCCCTAATTATTCTTGGATGGCCGGCCGGCCGGCACACAGCCTTCCTTGCATTTCTCCTCCCCCTCCCCAGCCAGCTTCCCCCAGGCCGTGTTCCCTCATCCCTCGCACCCCCTCCTCCTTCAGGCCCCCACCATTTGCTTCCATTTGCTTTTGCTTGTTTACAGACTGTAGGCTTGGGGTGGAAAGACACAGAGACAGACATGCACGCAGCTCACAGTGCCCTACTTTCAAAGCTCTCTGGCGTCATGATTAAACGGTTCTGCTCAATCGGCTAGGTCATTGTTTACATTCGGCAACATACAAATCTGCTTTTCTTGTGAATTTTTTAGTCCAAGAAGCACTAGAATGTAACTTTAAACCCAATGCTGCTCACGGCAGCCACTGTGTCGCTTTCTCTGCAAGACGTGAATAATGCAGATTGAGCAAACCTGGCCGCCTTGAGCAGAAGGTGGAACACACTGCACTGCAATGCGCAAGTGAGCTGTGTCGAACTCCTGCACACCTACATGTCTAGCTCCAGCACCGACCCCCGGGCCTCATACAGTCTACTGCACTGCTAACACAAGAAGAAGGCATGCTCTATTCCCACAGCGTGCTTTTATCCTCCCGAAAGATGCGAGACCCATTCCCCCGTTCTTGCACATCCCAATCTGTACGTGTCAACACATGGAAACTCTTGTAGAGATCTAAAACACTGACAAAAATACACTCTCCAATTAACTTCCTAACAAACTAAATTGGAGCGCTGGCTTTAAACGTTCCTAAAAATTGTTTTCTGAAACTCTAGATCTTATGCAGCTGCATTGGGTCCACACACTTTTACCTCGACTTACAACAGCTGAAACACCAATGTACAAGCATGGCCTCAGTGACTCAATCGTTTACAGCCCGTTTCTAAAGCACTTCGGGGCGGACGTCCGGTGGCGCACGGAAAAGACGTCACCCAAGAACGGAAGTAACGTCACCTGCCTGCGACGATATTTTTAGCAACACCCAAGGATCGAAGAGGTACACGAAATAGGAGAATGAATGCTCTTCTTTACCCTATTCAAATGCATTATTCAGCAAGTAACAACTTGAAGGTCTCGCGTTCAGTCCCAGTTTCTGAATTGCTTTGAGGTAAAAGCGTGGTCTGCGAAACAGTTGTTTTCAGAAATGGTGGGCTTACCGATTATTTCAATCAGCAGCAGTCTCGTTTAAATGTGCCCTGATTCTGAGCATGCTTTTGGAGATGAGCACAATTACGCTTTATTTTACCTAAAACCAGCAATGGTTGTATGTTCTAGGGTTTGTAATAGACATCCACGCTGTTCTCCATAACACCATGTACACATTTCCCTTTTCATCACATCTGAACCTTCGCTCATTGAAAATGTATGCGTTCCATTTCCGTGCTCCTAATGTTCATCAACAACAGCTGACTTGTAGTTTCTTTTTATTCTGATGGTTAATGCCTCTCTATCTCTTACGTTTTGGCCTTTCTGGTCTGTATATCATTGCGCTCCAGTCCCTTCGGGTCAAGTTCTCCATAAAACTGAAAAAAAAATACCGTCATAATCGTCCTACTTGAGACTGCTAGCCTCTCTGATAGCAAGAGGGTATGTTTTTTTAGGTCGAGCCTGTATTTTAGGTCGAGCTTCGATTTGTCTTTTTTTTTTGCCCTTGCTTATGCATTCTAGTGATCGTGTGTTTTTTTAAAACTTTGTGCAGGCTTTAAAAAATAAACGTTTTCACTTGTGTTTAATCTTTATCAGCAAACTCTTATGTTTTCTTTGGGCCGGCGCCGTGTTTTTGCTTCACAATATCCTTGGTGCAACAAGGATATTGTGCTGCAAAACTAAATACTTATAAGGTCCCACAAGCGACACCTATTGGCAATGCCAATGCTTGTTGGGAGAGGACTCTGATCAATATACATATGTAATTGAGGAAGACTGGGTAAGACATTTCTCTGGAGACTTTGGTGGTGAAAATGACGCCTCCTTAGAGGACTTTCAGTGTCAGCCTCCATGGGACGACTACCACTTATTTTTTAATTTAGATGAAATAAAAGTGGCACTGGACCAATGTAGCATCCTGAGGGCAGCAGGCCCTGATAAGTTTCCCATTGAATTCTTTTTTTTAAAAAAACAGGAGCTCTGGGCCCCGTTGCTCACCTTTTTTTTAACGCTGTCTGTTAACCTCACCCACTTGATTCCTGGAAAAATCCAGTTATTATACCTGTTTTTAAGAAGGGGGACAAATCGCTAGCAAAAAACTACAGCCCTATCTCTCTGTTGGACAGCACTGCAAAATTAATGGGATGACTCCCGCTGAATAGGCTAGAGTTATGCGCCGAAGAGAATAACATATTAATCCAATCACAATATGGGTTCAGAAAGTTGAAAGGGACAGTGAATCAATGCCTCAATTTTAATTTGTTGATAGGTAAATATACGCAGGTTAAAAAAGGTCAACTGTACATGGCCTTTATGGACCTGACAGCCGCTTTTGACTGAGTGTCCCATTTGAAGCTCTAGTCCATAATGCCCAAAATGGCATAGACAAAACAATAATAAACTTTATCTGTGAATTGTATTCCTCATCAAAGGCTAGCATAAGAATGGAGAGAGATGGGGAGTGCTCCCGCCCCATCTCTTTAGCTCTTGGTGTAAGGTAGTGATGTGTACTTGCTCCCTTCCTATTCTCTCTCTACACGAATGGTATGGAGGTAGCATTGGTGGGGACCACAAGCGACGTTCCTATCATTATTTCATCACCAGTTCTTGTACTTCTGTATGCAGATGATGCGGTTCTGCTGGTTCAAACAGGGAAGGCACTGCAGAGGCTAATAGACACTTATGTTAGCTTCATGGGAAATTTAGATCTGAAAGTCAATGAAACTATGTCTTTCGTTCTCGTTGCTGGACCCAGACCGAATATGTTAATGACGTGGTATGCTGAAGGGAGAACATTGAAAGAAGTTGAATTATTTACTTATTTGGGAGTAATGTTCGACACCAAAAACATTTGGAGCAATATGTTAGAAAACCAAGCTAATGATGGTAAGAAGCATAGGGGGCATCTTTAGCTTCATTAAGAAATTGTGGTCTAAGCCTATAGAAACTATAAAAAAAAGATATATGAAGTGAAAACAATCGCAGTTGCAACCTATGGTGCAGCATTGTGGGGAGTTACTCCGTCATGCAGACTTCAACACAGAGAGAATACATTTTTGAAGCATATAGTAGGTGTCTTCCCTCGCTGCTATTAACTGCCACACTGAATTAGATGTCCACTTCATTTCTGATGAGATTATTGCCACTCCAACTCTCCTTTGGCATTCAATATGGAGGAGAGACACTCTAAAGTTGACACAAGACATTCTTTTTTTTCCAATTTTAGTTTAAAACCATCAAAGTGCATGACACAAAACACAGCAATTTAAAGCACAGTGCATAAATACATAAATATAGCTCAATCAGATTATAACGCTTTTATCAAAAGTGCGCTAAGCCATCATATGGCATGATCATCCCCCCACACAATCCCTAGTAGGAGAAATCAAATTAGGCACTCCAGCCCAGAGCAATCTATCCTGGGAATTAAATAAATATCTAAGATAAAAGTTAGCCAAATCAGAACTTAACCATTGTCGCACGAGGTTAAAATAAAATAATACCTAAATAACTTAGTTTAAAACAGAGTCCACACTATGGTTCAGTGATAGCCTATTCCTACGCCTGATTGCGCCTATTATGTAACTTGCAACCCCAAAACACACCCCTGGTGATGCCAGCATTTGCAAGTATGCCAGTGCTGGCCTGACTTGTTCAAAATTATGATCTCTTAGAAGGGGGATGATACATTTCCTGCGTAGTGAGTCATAATAAGCACAGAAAAATATCAAGAGGAGGGTGTTCTGTTCAGAGAAGTTGTCACATGGACAGGGACTTAGCGACCCTTCTTTAAAGAACCCTTTCGGAAATGCTAGGAGCCAGGGAACCACATTATGCTTAAATCTTATTAAAACAAATAGATGGTAAGGTTTGTTTATATAAGATAAATACAGTTGCAACTGTCTACCTAGGCTCAGCATGACAAAACGTCTCACAGTAGGTTTTACCAGTTCCCTATCCCCACTTATTAACATAGATCTGTCCAAAAACTGCTGCTTCAAATCTCTGATGGCTGACTTACCCAGAGCTCTAGGACTCAGAAATAAGTCAGGACATCCAAGAATTTCCATCTGGGTCTTAATATAAGGGACCCATGGTATGTCTAACCCCTTATCTAGGGATATACAGTCTTGGATGATCAGCTGATTAGATGTAGGTTGAGACCAAATTCTCAGCCAACACAATAGAGGGGCGACCGCCATCTGATCGGAAATAAAACCTGACCCTCGGTCCTCATGGATATTAAAGACTGCGGTAGCAGTCTGCAGAAAAAAGTTTTTTCGACCACCTGGATTTCTCGAGTCTCTGTATATCCCCGATTTCGCTCCCATAGGTCACCATTGGGAGACACTTGACATTATAAATCTTCATGAAGGCCGGGAGTGGTTTAGAGCCAATTTTTTAAGCAAAGTCTAAAATAGCCCCCACTGCTCTAGCTAAAGTGTTATTTTTGTGTATGTGCTGCAAGACATTCTATTAGATTGTTTAAAATTAGGTGGGTGCAGCAGAATAAAATGACCGCAATTCACATGAACGCCCTATATAGTATTGGGCATCCAAATTTATTCGATGACCCATTGTCTTGATTTTCCAAATCTAGAGCGAAGTTGAAAACGCTCGTCATGGAAAAGCAGGTCGAGGAGAGATGGGAAATAAATAAACTTAAACTTAGGGTGAGACAATATCATTCTGACCCCAAAACAAATTCCTTGGGTTTTAATATTTAATGTTTGTGACTAATCAGCACCATAGATTTGTGTTGATAAGATTTTGCATGAATTATATTCCATTGATGCTTGGATTCCCCGCCAACATTCACTCATTGAATGATTTGATTCTCTGCCATGGTGACTCCTCCTCCACTCATGTGATTTTCATTTACTATTTTTTTGCCCATTATATAGAGAGGAGAGGAAAAGATATCTCTGTCCTATCCTAAGTTGGGTGAGTCCACTTTTAGTCTGATTAGGGATTGTTCTAGGCCATTACTGTATAAAGAGAACAAAAAAGGGCCCAGTATACACCCCTGTCTGACCCCACTGGTGCAACTAAAAGACTCGGTATTACCTCCCTCCAAATTGTACCTCACTTTTGCAGATGTGTTCCAGTGTAGGGCTCTCAGGATCTTAATGAGATCAGTGTCCACCCCTAAATTGGACATTATGGCCCACAACTTCTCCCTGTTCACACAATCAAAGGCTGCTGCCAGATCCATAAATGCTAAATAAACCTTTTCCTTATTGGCAACTGAGTATTTTGTCACCAATAAATATAGGTTCAAGCATTGAGCAGTCGTAGATCTACAGGCCCGAAATCCATACTGGACTGCAGTAAGGATATGATGTTCCTCTTCCCAGCTCATCAGTGGATTCAAGACTACTCTGCCGAACACTTTATCTGCTACGTCTATCAGGGAAATGGGGCGATAGCACTGGGGGCTATCCCTGCTCCCCTTTTTGATAATTGGCACTATTGTAGCCGTCGACCATGAGTGGTGTAGCCCAGAGACTATGGCTGCGTTTATCACTCTTGTTAAAACAGGGCCCCACAGGTCCACTTTACTTAGGAAGAGGTCCGGCGTGATCCCATCCGGTCCTGGGGCCTTATTTCTGGTCAAACCTTTAATGCCCCCCACAATCTCTTCTAATGTAAATTCTAGCGCCACTATCTCACCCCCCGCCCACTCGCATCATACTCCTGGGTCTCGGTGGTCCCCCTATTGTATAATCCTCTAAAGTGTTCCACCCACTGTACAGGGAGCACGTTAGACGCTATCTGTGGGCTGTTTCCGTCTTGAAAGCAAGGCACACAGTCAAAAACAGTAGGTCAGAAGCAAAAAGACAGGGGAAAACACGCCAAAGATGGCAGGTCAAACATAAACCTGCACTCTATATTAAGTTTACAAATTTTTGGTATTCACAAACTACGTAAAGTGTTCTACGACTCTGCACCCCAAATACTTATGTGTGCTGAGTCCTCCACACCCAGTGAACAAATAAGTATTGGGAATGCAGAGTCATAAAACTCTGCACTTAGCCTGTGAATTGTATTTTGTAGTATGTTTTGTAGTATTCAACAAGGGAGTCGCTGGTTAGACTTAGGAACTTAACCCAGACTAGGTCGTTTGACTGTATTTCCGTGAGAGACGGGATGTGCTTAAAAAGTCTGAGTAGATTGCCCCTATTTAAGATATCATGTTGGCCTTTGATGTAATATCTGGGGGTAAGAATCACCTCGTGCGTTGTTTTGCAGATTTGGTTTGCTTTGCCCTGTTTATTTAGGTCTCCTTCCCAGATGCTTGCTTTGTGACTAGAACCAGAAGTCCCTTGGCATAGTTCTGGTTGCTGGGCCTGACTTTGGATTGGCTGCACTGCTTGGTCACTGATTTTCTGCCAGCCCGGGGCTAATTGTCCCTTAAGTATGTTGGCCCTAATCACGGGTACTTGGTCCTTGACTGATCCCGCTGATGTTCTTTGCTCTCCCTTCTTGTTTAGTGAAGGAGGTGGTTGGACTGTTATTACCGGGCCCGTTGGGCTTTGACAGACCTTCGTGTGAGGGTTTGGCTGTTTGGAACTATCCCTTACTTTTGTGTTGCCCGAAGCGGGTGGAGCTATGCCTGTTGAGTTATTTGAAGCATGATTTTTTGTAAAGATCGGGAAGAGACGTCTTTTCTCTATGGTGCATTGTGAATTTTGAGGATGAGTTGATAATAGGAGAGCAAGTTTTTTAGATGCCTTAGCTTTTTTTCCTGTTTCTTTAACTTTTTCTTAGCCCTCCTTGAAAGCGGATTCTCCTTTCTTATCTGCTTGGAGCTGTTACCCTCGGTTTGCTTCCCTGGGGAAAAGTTACTTATGCTAGAATTACAGCTGAATGGACTACTAAAAGGTTTAGTCGATACCAAAGGATCTTGTGTCTCGGAGTTTGTTGACGGGTTCCCCGAGTTGCCTCCAGCTGCGATACCCGGCAGACTTTCTGGGTTTGAAGCAGGTATGGAGCTGCTCTTGTTACTTGGGCCCATCGTGCTTCCTGTTTGAATTTTTAATGATTCTACCAAACCTTTAAGAATTTCTGGCAATGTTGCCCATGTGTCCATGAGAGCTGCGCACAAGCAGGTGCCGATGCTGTTATTCTGGTTCTCGCTAAACTTGTTCTCCAGGTAGTCCACCTTCTTGTTCAGCTCCGCTAGTCATTGCGCAATGGTTGATAAAAGGTCGATTTGTAACTCCATTTTCTTCGATTGCCAGAGCAGTGACCTAGCCATGTTTTGCACTGTTTCCCCGGAAGGGGATGCTCCTAGATCGTAAATGGCACTGCTCTCATAAAGCTTCTGGCTTTGGGAGCTTGGTGCGGGGGAAGGCATACGTCGGTTGTCGTTAGAGCTTCTGAGGAGATTTGGAGTCAGCTCCAGTGTGCTTTGTATCTTGGATTCCAAGTTTAGGAGGAATGTAGGGGATAGGCAACCCGAGTTTTGCAGCCGCTCTGATGCACCTGTTGTTCTTAGACCGGAGCCTATGATTGCCCGCGACGGCATCTGCACCGGGGAGTGAAGATTAGGTTGTTCCTGGCAGTGTATTTGGGTGGTCACAACTTGCTCTGGATGTCTGCGAATTGATGCAGTGCTGTCGCCTACAGGGTCGCTTGTGTGTCTGAATTTCTTTCCGGATGAGCGTCCCGGCCCCGAGCAGGAATGAGAACGTTGTCTTCCTGTGCTTGTGCTTCCTGTGTTTGCGCTTTGTGCTTGTATGTCTGGCAGCGTGTGATGGGACTGGCTCCCTGGACTGTTGTCCAACCTGTCGCTGCTCTTGGCTCTTGGTTGATCTACCATATCTGAAGAGCTCTCTGTGTTGGGCGGGAGTTTAAATAAGAATTGTGTTATGAGGCCTCCCGGTGGCGACTTTAAAAATAACTTTTTATCCTGTTCTGCTGTCCTTGCGCTCCTTAAAATTCTGGGTGATACTTTAGACTGGTGTAGTGGCTTTGCGTGGCAGTTTTCTTGTTGCTGGATGGTTTTTCCTTCTCTTTTTTTTGTCATTCTTCTGTGAGGATGACCTGCTTATCAGTGAGAGCTGTGTGCCCCCCCTCCCTGGCTCTCTGTGGGGGGGGAGGTGCTCCTTGCTGCTCCCGCCGGTGCACTTCCCTCTGTTCGGGGGGAGGAGCTCCTCATGACTACTGAGGCGAGCAGGGACTCGTGGGGCATGCAGAGTGGGACCGGTTTGTAGGCTGTGTCGCCTTCTTCAGTGCACCCCGCGCCACCTGCTATAAATCGTCCCCTGTGTAAAGGGGCGACTTCGGTCCGGGTTAGTTTGATGCCTTGAAAGCTTTAGGGCCTCACTGCGCAAGCTTCTACTGCCGGCCACCTCCTGTTGTTGCAGCTCATGGAGCAGCAGCGAGGGCCTCACTGTGCGAGCCACTACTGCCGCCCGCCTTACGTTGCTGCAGCTCGTGGGGAGGCAGCCTGGCTTGCCTGGCTGTTTGGGCCAATTCGACAGTGGCAGTGCCGGGAGCGTCCACACCCAGCAGCGGTCCCTCGGCTTAATCGCGGCCGCTCAATCCGCCGCTCCGATGTGGGACCCACTGTGCGCTGGGGCCGGAGGAAGATCAACAGGGGTGAGGGGAGTTGGGATCAGAGTCGTGGCAGTTTTCGGTGTCCTCACACACGCATTACATGTGACCCTGTGAATAGAAGGGGTTCAGCACACATGACCCTGGCCAGTTCCGGATACTTTGCATCTGAGTCTGTGTTAATATTATATGTTATATGTGTATGAGGCCCAACATGTGCAGCCACCTTGATGGTGGATAAGGGGAGTATTGCCCGTGTAGAGGGCACCCCCCACCAATAGCAGTAATCAGCAGTAGACCAGGAGGTGTTCAAAGTGGGACAAGGGGGCTTAGTGTCCTTCTGGCTGTGACCCATTAAAGGCAGCCGAGAACAAGAGAAAGTTCCTGCTGACCTGGCAGACGTGAGGTGAGCCCATGGAGTGGAGTAAGAGCAGTAAGTTGACTGCACCAGAATGACCCTATGAAAAAGAGGAGCGTGGAGGGGCACAACATGATGTGACTGCACTCCGCACATGATATGAACCCCTGTTGCATAGTAAAAGCTGCATAAAAGAGAAACATGTAATGCCCTACAACCTAGACTAGGCCGGCAGCGGAGCAAGTACACTGACTCACCTTCCAGAGGAGAAGTGGTGGGTTGTGTGGGGCCGGAGAGACAGATTCAGAAGCAGGGCATGTGGTATTCCGCCATCTGTAAGACAGAGCCCACACCAGCTATGTATGTAGTGAGGCCGCACACACGCTGAGCCAGGTTGCCAGAAAATGACTGCTGCAGCCTGGGAAGACAAGCGTTGCAGCCTCTTATTCCACCCTATACCGAGAAGAGGTGCATCACACTGTAATTACTCACCTGACCCGGTGAGTGGACAGCCGGCATTAGGAGGCGTGGATGCCATGTGAGTGGGGGTATTGTCGGTTGGAATGCACTGCGGGTCGGAGGTCAGGAAGAAATGTGAAGAGGGAATGCCCATCTACACCCCTGACTGCTATCTGAGCTGGCAGAGAGCCGAGGCCCAGCACTGGAGTTTCCCCGACTGCAGCACCAGCACCATGAATGCAGCCCATGAGGTGAGAAAGGCTGTTGTGTAGTGTTCGGTTTCACAGGGCGTGAACCATCAGGGAATAGTGAGTGGCTGTCGGCCGTGGCATCATAGGACCGTAAGGCAGTGTAGTTAAGGACACTCTAATAATGGAAGGTGGCCGGAGTGCTGGTGTGACTGCTCTCATGCTTGTGAGCCCCACACAAGAGAGCGGAGTGGTGGGCTAGTGGAGGACATCCTGCAGTGTGAGCCTTCACCCTGAGCTTGAAGGTCTGGAGTCAGAGGAGATAATGTTGCAGTCTAGGAGGAGAGGTGGTCACTGTGGCACCAGGACCAGTAAGGACAATGAGTAGGGCACAGCTGGTAAAAACTTCACGTGGGGTTGTGGTGCCACCTAATGACCATAAGGGGTTACTGTACACTTACAGAGTGAACATTGCACAGATGACAGGACCATCGCACAAATATGGCTGCCATGACCCGCAGTGGACATAGGGGCAGCACCAACAGCAAGAGTTGATAGGAATAATGACTGGACATGTCTCCTAGGCACCACAGAAAGAGACTGGCCTAGACAAAACGTAATGACCTGCTCATTGTTTGAGGGGGAGAGGCTCTCCCCCAACAAGAACTCCAAGAAGCTCTTGGCTGTCAGTCTAGGAAGTCGACAGGAGTCTACTCATGGCAAAGATATTTAAGCAGCAAGGCGTCAGGCAGCAAGTCCATGAAGAACAGCAGAATCCGTGCTGCAGGTGCATTCCCAGTAGCAAAATAACGCCAGCGGAAAAGGAGGAATAGGGTGAGCAAGGCACCAGAAGAATATGGTGAACCTTCAAGTGAAAGATGGAGGTTTCAAAGTCAAAAGTGCACCAAAGACTGCACCGGAGAAGCAGACAGTACAGGCAGAAGAAGAGCCTTGTGAGGAAGAGGGCCCATATTTGTCACAGGGTGTGACAGACTCTACAAAGCCTGCCTGAGTGGAGGCAGAAGAGTGAATCAAAGGCGTAGCCTTGAGTTGCAAGGGATGCGTCCTCAAGTAAAGAAGATACCTGTAAGAGGTCTGAGAAGGGTCCTGTGTGAGCCCGAAGAGGAGGCCTTTAAAAGGCCTAAGAGGAGGCCTGTGAGAGGATGAAGAGAAGGCCTGTGAGAGGCCAAATAGCAGGCCTGTGAGAGGCAGAAGAGGATGCCTGTGAAAGGCTGAAGAAAAAGACCTGTGAGAGATCACGGAAAGAAGAAAGTCACGCCAAAAGGTCTAGTCGTCGGGTGAGGAGAAGGCGGAGTCCTAGTGGTAGAACAGGGCCAGGGAGGCCCATGTGAAGCACACATCTCATGGAGAGGCCTGGACAAAAGACAGAAAAGTAAGGCAAGATTGGGACTAGACCGTATCGTCAAGTGGAAGAAGATGAAGTGTAGAGGTGGCATGAGGCCACAAATATAAACCAAAGAAAGAGGAGAAGAAAGGAAGATAGAAGAAAACTGTGTCACAATGCCACAGCACTAGAGCACAAGGAAGATGAAGAAGAAGAGGATAGTGTGGAATAAACATCCAGTACACCATAAAGAGTAGATTATGACTGTGAGTGTCATTGCAATAAAGTGCACCCCTAAGAACATCTAAGGAGCATTGGGCATCTTGCGTGGAGCACTGAACTCATGTAACACCCAGAGCTCAGTGACGCACCTTTAGCACCATGAGAGGCTAGCTGTCCAGAAGTCTTCAGTTACACCGAGCAAACCTGAAGCCTGTGGAAAAGCAAGCTGGACAATTTGTACTATCCACCTTTGAGGTCGCATGTAAGACTGGATTGTGGTCCTGCTCGGACGTCCTCAGTGACCTCGGTCATTGGGTCTAGGCGCCAGAAGAAGGAGAATCCACAAATGAAAAACAGAGGGCGTAAAGTTGGAAGTGCGCCAAAGACTGCACCAGAGAAGTGGACAGAATGGGCCGAAGCCCGGGAAAGAAAGCCCTGAGAGGAAGAGGGCCCATGTTTGTCACAGGATATGACAGACCCTGCAAATGGGACGCATTATTTACACTTGTTTCACTGATTATTGTTTAGCCCTTATTGAGTGAAACGCCATGGTATTACCCCGTTCCTCTCGCCGCTGCGATCTCTGTTGCAGCCCGGGCATTTTTTTACAAAGATGTGATGATGCAGGCTCATGCATGGCCACCAGTACACTGATTGTAGTTCTTCCAGAGAATCTTTTAGTTTGAGGTGTCTGAGACCCTCGCCCATATGTGCGTCTGCTATTAACAAAGTTCTCCTGTCCTTGTTTGGAATTACTCTATCCCCCACTCCAGGGATTCGAGCAAAAGGAACGGAGTTCGCATCGATTATGTATGTATATTTGAGTGGGTAACTGATCGGTAACGCTGAGCAGTCGCCTTTTGATGACGTTTTCACCGCCAGCATTGTTTCACCGTCAATGTATTTTACTGCACGCTTTTTTCTAGCTACGGAAGCCGATTCAGTTGCTACCGCTGTGGCTTTCTCAGCCAATGAATTCCCTCCAACGTGAACGCCATCACGCTGATGACTCAGTGAGTGTATCACGTGAGTCTTTGGAAGTTCTTTTTTTAACAGAACTATTTGTTCCCAAAGCAGTTTTTGTTTTATTGTTGCACCTGTGTCATCTTTGTAACCGTTTTGAATCCATTTCTGCAAATCGCTGTTATATGATTTGACGCAGTAATACGAATCGGACACTATGAGTGTCGGGAATTCGCGATCTGCATTATCTAGCGCCATTTTCAATGCTATTATTTCAGTCTGTTGTTCTGAATTAGTTTCTACTGAGTGTGTTTTTGTTAATAGAGGTCTTAGTATACCTCCGCGCCACACTTCTTTTGTAATCTCACATGTGGGGTTGTATGCTTGTTCCCCCCAAACGGATGGTTGAGCTTGTCCGTCTGTATAGATTACACAAGCGTACTGTCGTAATGGCAGAATGTCGATTGGCAGAGGGAATATTCTTTCATATTCTAGATATTTTAGTTCCTCTAGTTCTGGATCAACGTAGTATTTTACTTTCTCCATTGTAATGGAATTCACCCATTGTATCCATTCCGGATTCAATGCTGTTGTTGGTAAATTACACGGTGTTGTTAATGCCTCAAAGGCTGATTCTGCTGTTCTGACTGTGATGTGTCTACCGTCAGCTTTATCTTTTTCTCTAGCTATTGCGGTTTGAGCTGCATGAACAATGTTTTCTTTAATGCTGAATTTCTTTTCAGCTTCTGTGTACAAGTGTGATTTGAATGCAATTGGTACCTTTTCTCCCTCATTAGAGGTCAGGTATGTGAATCCGCTTCTTCCTGGGATGACTCGAATCACAAGGTTGGTGTGTTATCAGGTGTTTCTAATTTTGTTTTAATTAACATATCTGTTTGTAAGGATCTCAGAATTTCTGTGTGTTTTTGAGTCCAATTGGTTTTTTTAAAATCTGGTTTTATTAGATCATAAAGGGGTTTGACCCTTTCTGCGTAATTTGCAATGTATGTTCTTCCGAAATTTAGGAAGCCTAGAATTGACTGTAAGTTTTTTAGTGTTCTAGGTGCTTGGAGTACGGCACATTTCTCTAGGAAATTGTCAGCCAGGCTTTTGCCTTCACTTGATAATTCATATCCTAAGAACAGGACTGTTAGATGGGCAATTCTAGATTTTTTAAAGTTGAATTTGTAACCCTCTGCTGCGAACCCAAGTATTATGGTGTTCACTCTCTTCAAGTGAGTATCCAAGTCATCATCTGTTAGGTATATGTCATCGACATAAGATAATGCTTCGTCATCATATGTTTGTAGTAACTCTGTTACCCTCGCTGAGAATACTCCTGGGCTGTTCTTGTACCCCTGGGGTAACCGACAGAATTCTTTTTGAGCGCCATTTATTGAGAACGCTGATAAGTGTCTGCTCTCTGGTGCTATATTTTGACAAAAGAATCCATTAGAGATGTCTAATGTTGTCTTATATTTTTGCGCACTATGTTATTCATTAGTGCAGCACTATGCCAGTTTTGTACTGCAAAAGTTTTGCAACACGAGTTAAGGTGTCTGTAATCCAAAACTAGACGATATGAATTGTCTGGTTTGGAGACAGGAAACAAAGGGTTGTTCATTTGTGAGGTGCAAGTTTCAATCACCCCCTGGTATTCTAGTTGATCTAGAATTTCTTTTACCTGTTTTTTAGCTTCTTGCTTGATTGGATACTGCCTTTGTGCAGTAGGTTGTGATTTTAACTGGATTTTGTGAGGAGGAGAGTCCTCATCCCATCCTACATGATTTTTATATAAAGCAGGAGCCTGAGCTACTGCCCACTTTCTTGCAAGTGTATATTTTTTATGAATTGGAATATGATTTGAGAAGGCAGGCATAATTATTTCTTCGCCATGTGGGCACTCCCTGACGAACTCTGGTGGCCAATCTTTTTCAGCTAGAAGGATGTCATAGCCCTTGGAGAGATTATCCCAAAAAAGGCCCCTTATTTTCCTAGTCTTATCCCCTTCTATACGTAAAGTTATTTCATATATTTTGTGAGGTTTGCTAACTCTGGTGTCTGCAGTTTCCACCTGAATGTATTCATTCGTGTCCACTGTCTCCAGATGATTCATAAGGCCTTTGCGTGCTATGCTCACTTCTGCTGCGCTGTCTAGCATTGTCTGAGCCCACTCTCCATTTTTCAGCTGTGTCCTCAGTATTCTCGGCATTGTTGAATACTTTAATACTGGCTACCTTCTTTTTTGGAAATTGTAAATTTTTATTTGGATGAGCAGGTTCCTTGTCTTTGGACTTGACGTGCCCTTCCCTGGGTTCCGATCGTCCTCTTCTTTCCGATTTCTGCGAGGAAGTCTGAAAAGATTGAGAGGGACGTGTATCAAAGTCTTGATATCTATCAGGTTTCTTTATGTTATCCCTATTTCTAAGGTTGTATTTTTTCACAGAGGGTTCCCTTTGGGGAGACTTGGGTCCTTGGTCCGGAGATCTTTCTCTCCGCCGAGGAGACCTTCCTCTGGACTGGAATCTCTTTTCTTTTGGATTGGATTGTTTGTTTCCATCCCAGTTCTTCTTTTGACTGTTTAGATTATTTTTAATAAATATTTTTTCAGGATTTCAATTAGTTGGGGCTTTACTGGTATTCCACCCAAACTATCTCTACCTAGTTCTTCATAGGATTTTTCTATAATTCTGGCAATTTCAGCTGGTTGGTCTGCTATATCTGTCTCTTTTAACCTCTGGCGGATCGCCACATTCGCTGCTTCTCCTTTTATGTTGGCTAGTAATATTGCCGAGACCTGCTTGAAGTCTTTTAGTAATTTCATACCAAGAGTTAAAGCGGGTTCTGGACCGTATTCGTCTTGAATTTGTTTTAGCACATCTGGTATTACTGACATGGATGGAACTCCATGTGTTTTTGTGTAAATGGAAGCAAAGACTGTACCCCAAGTGTCACAGTCCTCCACGTGTGGTGCGATTCCCATTGGAAGACAGATAGTCAGAATCCTGTGTTTATCCACAGGGGTGGTGTCTGGAAACACCGCCTCTATTTGGGTGATTTTTTGTGCTAACCAGAATGGTATTTGTTCCCGTTTAGCTGGTAATTTACCTAGGCAGGACTGTATGTTCTGTGGTGTAATTTTATTTGTGTTCCCCTGATGAGGGGTCAGCTGTGGGATTTTAACTACAGGTTGGATGGTTGAAGTCCGCATTACATATTGGACTAGTTGTCTATATATTTTAATTAATTGTTTTAGTTGTACTAAAACATCTGCTGCAGACATTCTTTCGATGTCTGGATGTGGTGTGTATCCGGCTAGGACCGGCCACGTTGCTCCTGGTCTACCTAGTGGACCGAGCCTGGTGATGTGATTATTATGTTTCAGGGCGCCATTAAACAAGAGCAGATGCTCTTGGAATTTGAGTGGTACTTCCACTTCCTCGAAAGGAGTGTAGGTATCCGGAGGTTCCTCTGTTTTATAACAGTGGAACTCCTTTGTTACAGCATTTGCTGCTGGAAAGTTTATCCATGAATAGAATACCTCTGTCTGCCGATATTCGTGTGCCTCAATTACGAATATGACTGTACCACCTCTTGGTGTCAGTCCATTTTCTATAAGTTTTAACGTTATAAATCTTCTTATGTTGACCGGGATGAGTATTATATCCGGGTCTGCTTCTTGCATAGTATTATCAGCTGCTATTACTTCAGCTGCTACTCAAGCTCTCTCTCTTTCATCATCACTGTCTGGCATTTTACTGTCAGGATGGTTATTCTGTTTGTTTGCAGATCAGGTTTCTTGTGGAAACAAAGATGAGATGCACAATATTTTGGAACAGTGTATCCTTCAACGTTGATTGAACCAAGAACCATACATAGGAGTTCCCTCCTGCGAGGTTTGGCGGATTTTACCTCTCACCCACTCCAGACGTCTTTGGAGTATTATGGGAAAAAGGGGTCTGAGTGAAAAAGCATGACTGAGTTACTCTAAAGTCTTGCGTTAGTTTTATCGCCTATCCAAACACGTTGGGCGCCATGTTGTGTAGTTCCTATTATCCCAATAGGCTCTGCGCATTGGAATAATACCTCCAATAGTATAGACCTAGACCAGACGTTAACTAGGTCTTCTACTGTCGATATTAGACTTAAAGTTTTGGGTTTGCCAGCTAGCTCAGAGTTCACTAGAAACTTTCTCGAATAGACAAGGAGGAGTTGAACCTCCCTGGATAGACAAGAAGGGATTTAGTTTCTGACAACCACAGAACATGACAACTTTGCTCTCCCCTAATCAAGAGTGTATCTCTAGAGTCGTGTGAAAACAAAAGACAACTTATTTTACTCAGTCAGTACGTGCATTCTTAGTTTCACCAGATTGTAGAGAAAAGGAAGAGACGGGCGTGTTCAATAAAAGATGTTATTTATTGATCAGTCTCTTTTCTCGTACAAGAGAAATGAATCGATATTATTGCAATACTTATGGTTAAGTAAAGTGCATACAATAAAAGCAGAAGTATAAAATAATACTGTAAAAACATTGATATGGTTTCTAAGCCATACGTTATTTAAAATGGATAAAATAGATACATACATATAAACATTTGACTAATCGTACTCAACTGGTGCTTCTAACCACGCCTACCCCAGTGTACCTGACCTAAGCCTAATACGTGGGCGGGGATAGAAAGTAGCAGTCTAAGTTAAGTTTGTTTTGCCAAGTGACTGATTCAAGAATTCTCTGCAAGGGGTTATTCAGTTCCGTACCTTGAATCTAGGATGATTGAGGGATGGTATCTCTCATCTTTGGTCTCGATATTCCAGGCTGCCTGCAAGGGCTGCTCGGAAGCGCCGGAGCTGGATTTCTCGGCAGGAGAAAGGCAGCGTCTTGTTCTCAGCGCGTCAGGAAGGCGGGGCAGCTAGTGGGCTTCGCTCTCTGCTGGGCTTCGGCAAGTCTCGCTGCTCCGATCTCGTCACCACCGCGTGTGTTTGCTTAAGGCAATATAGGTAATATTTATACCTGTAAGGTGCCGAGATTGACGTAAGGATGGACATAGATACGTCAATAAGGATGTCATACGAGCTGGTCGTTAGCGCATTCTTTTACTGAAGTTCTCGGTGAAATCAAAACAATGGCCGCAGGGTTTTTCCCAGGTTGTCATAGGTTTGATTTGTTTTGAGAACTCCGTATGCCTTATCAGGGGCTGGAGGAATATTGCTTGCCTAATTAGATGGCAAGCGTTATGACCTAATCAGATAACGCGCACCTGTGCCGTGGTCTGGCGTAATCAGATAACGGTTTCTGCATTATGGGATGGCTGCTAGTTAACTCGTTAACCAGAATAAGGTCAGGAATAGGGGGATCGATACAGAACCTATAGGAATACATCACAGCTTGCTCCGGCGCCACCAATCCGGGAGCCACCAGCGCCAGGCGTGTCGCTAACACTTTCGCGAAGATCTTAGCGTCGACGTTGATCATCGATAATGGCCTATACGACCCGCAATGTTCAGGGGGCTTCCCTGGTTTGAGAATCGTAACTATGAGAGCCTCTCGCATGGATGGGGGCATCATCCCCGTCTCACATATTTCGTCAAATAGAGTGGAGAGATGTGGAATCAGCAGTTCTTTGAAGGCTTTATAGAAGCCCACCATCAGCCCATCCGCCCCGGGGGCCCTTCCCGATCTCATGCCCTCTAGCGCGTCAGCAATTTCATCCTTTTGTATCGGGGCCATAAGGAATTCCCTTCGCCAATTTTCCAGGAAGGGCATCTTGATATAGCTCAGATAGTCGTCTATGTCGTCCTCTACATTGATTAATCTAGCAGAATAAAGGCGCGAATAAAAGTCTTTGAATTCCTTGAGCATTTCGCTCTCGTCTCGCAGAATTCGGCCCTCCTCTGTATGAAGTTCCTTGAGTGGGGTGACACGTCTGGTGCCCTTAATAATTTTAGCCAGTAGAGAGCTCGGACGCTCCCCCTCGCCATAGATGCGCGCTGAGGCGTATTTACCCAGGTGGCGCACCTCCCTGTCTGCTTCCTCACTAAATTCCCGGAGTAGTTCCTGCATTCGAGTCACGTCAGCCCTGGCAACGTTCGCTTGGTGTGCCCGCTCCAGCTCTGCTATGCTCCGCTCTAAGTAGGTCAGTCTCTGTCGTATAGCCTTAAGTACACTAGAATGTTTTGCCATCACCTGACCTCTTATGACCACCTTGAAAGTCTCCCAGACCGTGGAAAAAGTGGCAACCGACCCAATATTAGTGTCAAAGAATGAGTCTATCTCTTCGGCCAGCTCTGCTCGGAAAGTCTCATCGAGCAGTGAGTATGGAGGGAACCGCCAGGTGAAGGGGGGTATTCTCTTCTCTGGTGTGTCTATCACCATCAGAACTGGGGAGTGGTCAGATAACGTATGAGGCAGTACCTCACATCTCCGTACATGTTTCATCATGACACATGATGCCAGCCAATAGTCTATTCTTGTATATATGTTGTGGAAAGACGAGTAGTGTGTGTAGCCCCCTGTGTTCGGATATTTGTCCCTCCAAACATCAACCAAGTCAAGTGCGAGCATTTCCGCCTGTAACTGTTGTGCCGCTGCCGCCGGGCGTCGTGAAGGCCCAGCCGATCTGTCTACCTCCGGGTCAAACACTAAGTTGAGATCGCCCCCCCATAACATCTTGGAATCTGCATATGGGGTACACAAACTGGCCAATGCAGTGTAGAATGCGGGAGTTTTTTAACAAAAGGGGAACAGAAGAGGACGATATTTAATGGGGTCCAGTGTACATGTCCTAAAGTAGAGCTAACAGCAGAGTACAAAGTTCCCCAGGGGGCGTTAAACCGTGTGGAGCAAGGAGTTGGTATTATGAATACCGTGGCTGTGAAGAAAGGGTTCCCTAGTCGGAACTTAGAGAGCCTCACACACCCAAAGTAATAAGCGTGAAACACACCCTTACTAGAGGGTGTCCGGTGTCATCATCGGCTCACTGCCCCTCGTCAGACCGGCGCTGCAGTATCTGACGGAGTCCCCAAAGGTACTCTTTTGACGGGGTTCTTTTAGTTCCTTGCCGATGGTGGATGTGGGTGAGGATGAAAAGAAGGTGTAGTCAGTGCAGTGGTGAGTGAAGGCGATAAAAAAGGTAATCAGTCCACTTGCAACTTTAATAACGTGGCTGATTCCTTAGTTAAAAGGGGTGGGAGGGGAGTTTAGAGACCGTAAAAGGTGTACAGAACAATAACTCTACCCCCTAGTGTGGTCAACATGTTTCTCGCCGAAAGGCGATTCGTCAGGACCTAAAATAAAGTACTACACAAAGAAAAGTGAACTCAATGCTCAATCTATATAAAGAAAGCAAATACAACCTCACTGGGTCGGAGGACAAGAGGGCCAAGGGGTCCTGCTCTATTTAGGCGACCTAGAGGTAGGGGAACAAAATATAAAAACAAAGAGAGCAGCTCAAGTCAAATGCAATATAGTGACTCAATGTTCAAATCGTGCAGCGTGACTCTTGTGACACAGGCTCCACACTGTGAGAAGTGAAGGGGGGTGGTGTGGAAAGGGAGCATACACCACCCAGATATCACAATTGGGGAATTTCCATTGTGTGTTTTTAAAAAAAACAACCTGTGGTATATAACCGAAGCTTTCAGGATAACAACCCGCCCCTCCGGAAACAACAGTAGGCGTGCAGCATAGGTCAAGTTCTTACCCTAAGGGGATTGAGAATGGGCCCCGCAGCAAGCTCCCGTGAGGCCAGCGTAATAAGGATTGGATACACCTATTGGATGTAAAAATAGGTAGCTGGTAACTGAGACAGGTAAGGTTGAAGTGTAAAGTGGATGTGAATGGTGGTACACTTAGTATTGGCAATAACGGCCCCAGATAGCGCGTAGGACGCTCTCCCTGCATCAATTCGTAATCGGGTGAGGGAGAGCGAGAGAGAGAATATGGCTGGGCGGGATAAGCCCCATTTGCTGTGGCTCCCTGGGTAGCAGTACTAATCAATTGATGTTAGGCAAGTAAAATAAATTAAATTAAATTAAACACTACTCCTATCCATTGTCGCATGGGACAGCGAGGCAGGTGAAGTGCAGCCCTCAGCCCCTTCAGCCATTGATCAGGCGAGGTGGGGGCGGGTGCATGGTCGAGTGGGCCACAGTGTGATGCTCTAACATATTGTGCTAAGAGATACGCTCCGGGGGACTCCCGGGAGGGTTATGTATAGCAACAGCCTTCCCATGTTTCTATATAGATGGAGACCCAGCGAACTGGGGGCGGGTCAGATGAGTGGTCAGGCGGGGCAGACTAGTTTAACTACCCTCTGCATAGTGGGACTCCGGTAAGGCTTCCAATCAGCCAGGTGATCTATAGCGGGTCCAGGCGGTGGTCTAGCAACTCGGCCCGATATTGTCCCGTCAACCACGCTCCATGATGACGCTGGGGCTTTAACGGTCTCGAGTTGAGCTTACCTTTGAGTAGACACTGGAACGGCGGAACACCTACCCCTCACGCTCGCGGCACCTGGTCAGGGTGCGGAGCTGCTGGTGGAGGTTTCTACCGGTGTCCGCCCTTTTAAGGGGATGAGGGCGCATCTAGGTTGCGTCAAGCGCATGCGCAGTACCCGGTATGGGGATGAAGGCGCATTGAGATTGCGCTACGCGCATGCGCTGTACCCGGTCTGGGACAATGGGCAGAATTAGATGCTCGGATGGTACAGTGAAGGGGCCATCTTGGGAGTGGCACAACGTGCTTTCACAGATCGCGAATGGCTTCGAGATCAATAGCTCAGGGAGGCAGGTGTAATTAGACCAGAAGGGGGAACGTTACAGGGAATACCTAAGTGAGTATTCATGCAGTGTCCATAGGGAGTGTAATGGTGCGAATGTTAGCGCATATAGTATCGTAGTCTGCACACGATGTCAGGACACTGTCTGTAATGACCGTATGCTGCCGAGACTGCGTGACTAAACCCAGTCAGTCCGTGGAGTAATGAACAAAAGGTGTGCTGTATGAGAGGGATCAAGGTGGACTGGGATGGCAGAAATAGTAAGGGGTAAGGAGTTGGGCTATAGGTTATGTAGCACCATTAGTCAGGGGTTTATGGCAGGAGAGGGATGTCTGGGATGTGATACCATTACAGTGGGGGTGGACTGGTATTGGAGTAGAGGGTATCTACCTCGAGACACTCGCCCAGGGAATAGCGTCATTCAGCCCAAATGTATCTAGCTGGAGACGATGCACCCATCTCTGTTCAAGCCTGAACAAAGCTTGTCTAGTCATGGCTGGTTGAGACTCAAGCACTAGCCATTGGATGCTGTCGGCCGGGTGATTATGTTGTTTATAATGTTCATACATTCTCGTATGAGTTTTGGAACATCGTATGTTGCTTTTATGCTCCGTTATTCTCAATTTGACCTGTCTCATGGTCATCCCGACGTAAAATTTGTCACAAGGGCAGATAAGGAGATAGACACACTTGGAGCTGTTACAATTAGTATGTCTATTCAGTTTCCAAGTGAAAGAGTCTGTTAATGTGATTTCTTTACACTGTCTAGATTGGGGACAAACGGCACAGCCTCCGCACGGGTAATGTCCAACCACGGGTGGAAGGTCCCATAATGTGCGTTGTCCACCAACAGATGATTTCTTAGGCCGTGTATGTATCAGGGAGTCTTTGAGGTTTGTTGTTCGTTTAAATGCAAACCTAGGCTTGGGTAAATCAGTACCCCCTGAATTGAGGATGCCCCAGTGCTTGTTCACTGTTTTCTTAATGAAGTTTGAATTCCTGGTGAAACTAGTGACACATGTTATAAGATTGTCGCGTTCTTTTTGGTGTACTTCTAGGAGGGCATCCCTATGGTTGTTAAGGGCTCTCTTACTAGAGTCTCGTATCAATTTGGTGGGGTACCCTCTGTCGAGCAGCTTACTTTGTAAGGAATTAGCTTCCTGTCTGTAATCGTCCCTTGAAGAGCAATTCCTACGTATCCTCAAGAATTGACCGAAGGGAAGATTTTCGCGTAGTGCTCTGGGGTGATGACTGTTAAACAGAAGGAGGCTGTTTCTGTCCGTCTCTTTACGAAACAGAGTGGTACTCAGACCGGCTGGTCCCAGCCGTATCGTGAGGTCAAGGAAGGGTAAAGCTGTCTCTGACATCGTCCCAGTGAATTTCAGGTAGGGATTCTGTAGGTTAATCCAGGTGCAGAACTGATTACAACTCTCTCGGTCACCCTTCCATAGTATCAGAATGTCGTCGATGTACCGACGCCATAGTGTAAGATGTTGTCGGAAGGGGTTAGAGTCGGGATAGATCAACTGGTCTTCAAAGGCCGCCATGTAAATGCAAGCAATGCTAGGAGCAAAGGTCGAACCCATAGAGGTACCTCTGATCTGGTGGTACAACTGTGAACCATATTGGAAGAAGTTTTCCGTCAATGCAATACTTGCACATGCCATGATGAAAGATATAGGGGTAGGCGAGGACCACTCCTGCTGCATCAGGGCGGATTCCACGGCTTCAAGTGTGGCTGCCTGGGGAATGTTCGTATATAATGCTTCTACATCAAGCGTGAGAAGTAGGTCTACATCTTCTCGCCCTTCAATTGACTCAATGAGACGTAAGACATCTCTAGTATCTTGGAGGTAGGAGGGTATTTCCTTTACAATGGGTTGAAGAAACACATCACAAAACTTAGATAGAGGTTCTAATAATGAGCCAATCCCAGAGACAATGGGTCTCCCTGGGACTGGACTGGTCCCTTTATGAATTTTAGGTAGAGTATAAAAATACGGGACCACAGGATGCTTCGTCAGAAGAAACTCTGCCTCTTTTTTAGAGATCCAGCTATTGGCTTCACCTTCAATGATCAGACTGGAGATGTCTGTAATTAGTCTGTTAGTTGGATCTGCTGGGAGGGGTCTATAGTGGGTAGTGTTGGCCAGTTGGCGCTTACACTCTGTGTCATAGTCGATGGCGTCTTGTATGACAGTTGCTCCCCCCTTGTCAGCTTGTTTTATCACGATGGCGGTGTCATTGCCAAGGGATAGGACTGCTTGTCTTTCAGCTTTGCTCAGATTATTATAACTACTGGAGTGTGGTTTATTCTCCAAGGATTTTAGTACAGCCTTCTCAAAGGTCAATACCTCAGGAGGGACCATCCCGTCCGCTGGAGTAAAAGTAGAGGGGTTATGTAGACCCGTGTCAGTTTTATCACCGGGAGGTTGGTCCTGGAAGTAGGCCCTAAGGCGTACTTTGCGGAAAAATTGTTTGATCTCACATATTTCTGTAAAACTGTCCGGGATGGGCGTGGGAACAAACCCTAAGCCCTTTTCAAGAGTAGTCGTTTCTATGGGAGAGAGAACTCTGTTTGAGAGATTGACCACTAAGCTCTTCTCCCCCTCGTTATACTCCTGGTTTCCATCGGGGCTGATGTCGATGGCTGGTCTTGCCACTGCACCCCTCTTGTGCCGCTCCGTTTGCGCCCTTTTCCTCTGCCCCAACCTCTGTCGTGAAAAGGGTTCTGGGGGTAGAATTGTGGAGGGCCTTGCGGGTAAAAGGGGTATTGCCATGGAGGCAGCATTTGTGGGGGTCCATGGAACATGGGTCCTTGATGGAAGCCCCGGTTCCAGTTGGGGCGCCGTTGCTGGCGGTTGTTGTTAGCGGTGGTACCAGTACTCGAGTCACTGCTTGAGGACCCTCTTCGACTTTCAAAACCAGAATTCTCATCGGAGGAGTACCCAGTTTTCTTATTGGTGTATCCTTCCTTAAGGTAAGGGTAAACTTTTACTTTCTCAAACCTTGCTACATCCTTTTCAAGTTTGGACAATTTCTGTTTAAGGAGATATTCCTGATTATCGGCAATCTCCTGATTAATCTCTGCGAGTTTAGCTGTGAAGGCCGTTTTAGCATTTTTGTTCACGGCTGTCTTCATCGTTGTTTCTATAGCTGTAATTTTGTCCAGCAGAGCGTCTGCCAATCTCTTGGCTGTTTTGACAATCAAGAAGAGTAGGTCTTTCGTACACTTCCAGGAGACTTGACACCAGTCCCCTTTGAACTGGTTGTCTTCTAGGAAGATCCTGGGGAAAAGGTTGACTATGAGTCCCTGGGGGGCGATATTGGCCCTCAGGTATTCAGCCATCATAAGTCCATGTATGGTAATACGTAACCACTCCTTTTTCAAGGCGGTGAGTATTGTCCAGTCGTCAGTAGAGGAGCCAGTGGCGGCAGCCTCTGATGTTCCCAAGAGTGAGGGTGTATCCCTCAGGGCTTTGGCTATAGTTTCCTCATCGAAACTGAGACCCGGGACGTCCTCCATGGTGGGAAGGACACCCGGGGGAAAGAGTCGTGGGAAGTGAAGGGTAAGACAAAAGGTATGTGGGAAACACTCAAATGCAATAAGTTATTCGAGGTGCCCAGTGGGCCTCACAGCGATCTGTCGCTGGAGGTAGCCTAAACAGTTCCGTGGGTTGGCCCACGCAAAGATTTTTAACAAAAGGGGAACAGAAGAGGACGATATTTAATGGGGTCCAGTGTACATGTCCTAAAGTAGAGCTAACAGCAGAGTACAAAGTTCCCCAGGGGGCGTTAAACCGTGTGGAGCAAGGAGTTGGTATTATGAATACCGTGGCTGTGAAGAAAGGGTTCCCTAGTCGGAACTTAGAGAGCCTCACACACCCAAAGTAATAAGCGTGAAACACACCCTTACTAGAGGGTGTCCGGTGTCATCATCGGCTCACTGCCCCTCGTCAGACCGGCGCTGCAGTATCTGACGGAGTCCCCAAAGGTACTCTTTTGACGGGGTTCTTTTAGTTCCTTGCCGATGGTGGATGTGGGTGAGGATGAAAAGAAGGTGTAGTCAGTGCAGTGGTGAGTGAAGGCGATAAAAAAGGTAATCAGTCCACTTGCAACTTTAATAACGTGGCTGATTCCTTAGTTAAAAGGGGTGGGAGGGGAGTTTAGAGACCGTAAAAGGTGTACAGAACAATAACTCTACCCCCTAGTGTGGTCAACATGTTTCTCGCCGAAAGGCGATTCGTCAGGACCTAAAATAAAGTACTACACAAAGAAAAGTGAACTCAATGCTCAATCTATATAAAGAAAGCAAATACAACCTCACTGGGTCGGAGGACAAGAGGGCCAAGGGGTCCTGCTCTATTTAGGCGACCTAGAGGTAGGGGAACAAAATATAAAAACAAAGAGAGCAGCTCAAGTCAAATGCAATATAGTGACTCAATGTTCAAATCGTGCAGCGTGACTCTTGTGACACAGGCTCCACACTGTGAGAAGTGAAGGGGGGTGGTGTGGAAAGGGAGCATACACCACCCAGATATCACAATTGGGGAATTTCCATTGTGTGTTTTTTAAAAAAAACAACCTGTGGTATATAACCGAAGCTTTCAGGATAACAACCCGCCCCTCCGGAAACAACAGTAGGCGTGCAGCATAGGTCAAGTTCTTACCCTAAGGGGATTGAGAATGGGCCCCGCAGCAAGCTCCCGTGAGGCCAGCGTAATAAGGATTGGATACACCTATTGGATGTAAAAATAGGTAGCTGGTAACTGAGACAGGTAAGGTTGAAGTGTAAAGTGGATGTGAATGGTGGTACACTTAGTATTGGCAATAACGGCCCCAGATAGCGCGTAGGACGCTCTCCCTGCATCAATTCGTAATCGGGTGAGGGAGAGCGAGAGAGAGAATATGGCTGGGCGGGATAAGCCCCATTTGCTGTGGCTCCCTGGGTAGCAGTACTAATCAATTGATGTTAGGCAAGTAAAATAAATTAAATTAAATTAAACACTACTCCTATCCATTGTCGCATGGGACAGCGAGGCAGGTGAAGTGCAGCCCTCAGCCCCTTCAGCCATTGATCAGGCGAGGTGGGGGCGGGTGCATGGTCGAGTGGGCCACAGTGTGATGCTCTAACATATTGTGCTAAGAGATACGCTCCGGGGGACTCCCGGGAGGGTTATGTATAGCAACAGCCTTCCCATGTTTCTATATAGATGGAGACCCAGCGAACTGGGGGCGGGTCAGATGAGTGGTCAGGCGGGGCAGACTAGTTTAACTACCCTCTGCATAGTGGGCCTCCGGTAAGGCTTCCAATCAGCCAGGTGATCTATAGCGGGTCCAGGCGGTGGTCTAGCAACTCGGCCCGATATTGT
Source organism: Lissotriton helveticus (assembly GCF_964261635.1). Classification (NCBI taxonomy): domain Eukaryota; kingdom Metazoa; phylum Chordata; class Amphibia; order Caudata; family Salamandridae; genus Lissotriton; species Lissotriton helveticus. The sequence goes on along the minus strand of NC_136069.1, from coordinate 1,134,803,613 downwards.
CCCGTCAACCACGCTCCATGATGACGCTGGGGCTTTAACGGTCTCGAGTTGAGCTTACCTTTGAGTAGACACTGGAACGGCGGAACACCTACCCCTCACGCTCGCGGCACCTGGTCAGGGTGCGGAGCTGCTGGTGGAGGTTTCTACCGGTGTCCGCCCTTTTAAGGGGATGAGGGCGCATCTAGGTTGCGTCAAGCGCATGCGCAGTACCCGATATGGGGATGAAGGCGCATTGAGATTGCGCTACGCGCATGCGCTGTACCCGGTCTGGGACAATGGGCAGAATTAGATGCTCGGATGGTACAGTGAAGGGGCCATCTTGGGAGTGGCACAACGTGCTTTCACAGATCGCGAATGGCTTCGAGATCAATAGCTCAGGGAGGCAGGTGTACTTAGACCAGAAGGGGGAACGTTACAGGGAATACCTAAGTGAGTATTCATGCAGTGTCCATAGGGAGTGTAATGGTGCGAATGTTAGCGCATATAGTATCGTAGTCTGCACACGATGTCAGGACACTGTCTGTAATGACCGTATGCTGCCGAGACTGCGTGACTAAACCCAGTCAGTCCGTGGAGTAATGAACAAAAGGTGTGCTGTATGAGAGGGATCAAGGTGGACTGGGATGGCAGAAATAGTAAGGGGTAAGGAGTTGGGCTATAGGTTATGTAGCACCATTAGTCAGGGGTTTATGGCAGGAGAGGGATGTCTGGGATGTGATACCATTACAGTGGGGGTGGACTGGTATTGGAGTAGAGGGTATCTACCTCGAGACACTCGCCCAGGGAATAGCGTCATTCAGCCCAAATGTATCTAGCTGGAGACGATGCACCCATCTCTGTTCAAGCCTGAACAAAGCTTGTCTAGTCATGGCTGGTTGAGACTCAAGCACTAGCCATTGGATGCTGTCGGCCGGGTGATTATGTTGTTTATAATGTTCATACATTCTCGTATGAGTTTTGGAACATCGTATGTTGCTTTTATGCTCCGTTATTCTCAATTTGACCTGTCTCATGGTCATCCCGACGTAAAATTTGTCACAAGGGCAGATAAGGAGATAGACACACTTGGAGCTGTTACAATTAGTATGTCTATTCAGTTTCCAAGTGAAAGAGTCTGTTAATGTGATTTCTTTACACTGTCTAGATTGGGGACAAACGGCACAGCCTCCGCACGGGTAATGTCCAACCACGGGTGGAAGGTCCCATAATGTGCGTTGTCCACCAACAGATGATTTCTTAGGCCGTGTATGTATCAGGGAGTCTTTGAGGTTTGTTGTTCGTTTAAATGCAAACCTAGGCTTGGGTAAATCAGTACCCCCTGAATTGAGGATGCCCCAGTGCTTGTTCACTGTTTTCTTAATGAAGTTTGAATTCCTGGTGAAACTAGTGACACATGTTATAAGATTGTCGCGTTCTTTTTGGTGTACTTCTAGGAGGGCATCCCTATGGTTGTTAAGGGCTCTCTTACTAGAGTCTCGTATCAATTTGGTGGGGTACCCTCTGTCGAGCAGCTTACTTTGTAAGGAATTAGCTTCCTGTCTGTAATCGTCCCTTGAAGAGCAATTCCTACGTATCCTCAAGAATTGACCGAAGGGAAGATTTTCGCGTAGTGCTCTGGGGTGATGACTGTTAAACAGAAGGAGGCTGTTTCTGTCCGTCTCTTTACGAAACAGAGTGGTACTCAGACCGGCTGGTCCCAGCCGTATCGTGAGGTCAAGGAAGGGTAAAGCTGTCTCTGACATCGTCCCAGTGAATTTCAGGTAGGGATTCTGTAGGTTAATCCAGGTGAAGAACTGATTACAACTCTCTCGGTCACCCTTCCATAGTATCAGAATGTCGTCGATGTACCGACGCCATAGTGTAAGATGTTGTCGGAAGGGGTTAGAGTCGGGATAGATCAACTGGTCTTCAAAGGCCGCCATGTAAATGCAAGCAATGCTAGGAGCAAAGGTCGAACCCATAGAGGTACCTCTGATCTGGTGGTACAACTGTGAACCATATTGGAAGAAGTTTTCCGTCAATGCAATACTTGCACATGCCATGATGAAAGATATAGGGGTAGGCGAGGACCACTCCTGCTGCATCAGGGCGGATTCCACGGCTTCAAGTGTGGCTGCCTGGGGAATGTTCGTATATAATGCTTCTACATCAAGCGTGAGAAGTAGGTCTACATCTTCTCGCCCTTCAATTGACTCAATGAGACGTAAGACATCTCTAGTATCTTGGAGGTAGGAGGGTATTTCCTTTACAATGGGTTGAAGAAACACATCACAAAACTTAGATAGAGGTTCTAATAATGAGCCAATCCCAGAGACAATGGGTCTCCCTGGGACTGGACTGGTCCCTTTATGAATTTTAGGTAGAGTATAAAAATACGGGACCACAGGATGCTTCGTCAGAAGAAACTCTGCCTCTTTTTTAGAGATCCAGCTATTGGCTTCACCTTCAATGATCAGACTGGAGATGTCTGTAATTAGTCTGTTAGTTGGATCTGCTGGGAGGGGTCTATAGTGGGTAGTGTTGGCCAGTTGGCGCTTACACTCTGTGTCATAGTCGATGGCGTCTTGTATGACAGTTGCTCCCCCCTTGTCAGCTTGTTTTATCACGATGGCGGTGTCATTGCCAAGGGATAGGACTGCTTGTCTTTCAGCTTTGCTCAGATTATTATAACTACTGGAGTGTGGTTTATTCTCCAAGGATTTTAGTACAGCCTTCTCAAAGGTCAATACCTCAGGAGGGACCATCCCGTCCGCTGGAGTAAAAGTAGAGGGGTTATGTAGACCCGTGTCAGTTTTATCACCGGGAGGTTGGTCCTGGAAGTAGGCCCTAAGGCGTACTTTGCGGAAAAATTGTTTGATCTCACATATTTCTGTAAAACTGTCCGGGATGGGCGTGGGAACAAACCCTAAGCCCTTTTCAAGAGTAGTCGTTTCTATGGGAGAGAGAACTCTGTTTGAGAGATTGACCACTAAGCTCTTCTCCCCCTCGTTATACTCCTGGTTTCCATCGGGGCTGATGTCGATGGCTGGTCTTGCCACTGCACCCCTCTTGTGCCGCTCCGTTTGCGCCCTTTTCCTCTGCCCCAACCTCTGTTGTGAAAAGGGTTCTGGGGGTAGAATTGTGGAGGGCCTTGCGGGTAAAAGGGGTATTGCCATGGAGGCAGCATTTGTGGGGGTCCATGGAACATGGGTCCTTGATGGAAGCCCCGGTTCCAGTTGGGGCGCCGTTGCTGGCGGTTGTTGTTGGCGGTGGTACCAGTACTCGAGTCACTGCTTGAGGACCCTCTTCGACTTTCAAAACCAGAATTCTCATCGGAGGAGTACCCAGTTTTCTTATTGGTGTATCCTTCCTTAAGGTAAGGGTAAACTTTTACTTTCTCAAACCTTGCTACATCCTTTTCAAGTTTGGACAATTTCTGTTTAAGGAGATATTCCTGATTATCGGCAATCTCCTGATTAATCTCTGCGAGTTTAGCTGTGAAGGCCGTTTTAGCATTTTTGTTCACGGCTGTCTTCATCGTTGTTTCTGTAGCTGTAATTTTGTCCAGCAGAGCGTCTGCCAATCTCTTGGCTGTTTTGACAATCAAGAAGAGTAGGTCTTTCGTACACTTCCAGGAGACTTGACCCGTCAACCACGCGTCATCATGGAGCGTGGTTGACGGGACAATATCGGGCCGAGTTGCTAGACCACCGCCTGGACCCGCTATAGATCACCTGGCTGATTGGAAGCCTTACCGGAGGCCCACTATGCAGAGGGTAGTTAAACTAGTCTGCCCCGCCTGACCACTCATCTGACCCGCCCCCAGTTCGCTGGGTCTCCATCTATATAGAAACATGGGAAGGCTGTTGCTATACATAACCGTCCCGGGAGTCCCCCGGAACGTATCTCTTAGCACAATATGTTAGAGCATCACACTGTGGCCCACTCGACCATGCACCCGCCCCCACCTCGCCTGATCAATGGCTGAAGGGGCTGAGGGCTGCACTTCACCTGCCTCGCTGTCCCATGCGACAATGGATAGGAGTAGTGTTTAATTTAATTTAATTTATTTTACTTGCCTAACATCAATTGATTAGTACTGCTACCCAGGGAGCCACAGCAAATGGGGCTTATCCCGCCCAGCCATATTCTCTCTCTCGCTCTCCCTCACCCGATTACGAATTGATGCAGGGAGAGCGTCCTACGCGCTATCTGGGGCCGTTATTGCCAATACTAAGTGTACCACCATTCACATCCACTTTACACTTCAACCTTACCTGTCTCAGTTACCAGCTACCTATTTTTACATCCAATAGGTGTATCCAATCCTTATTACGCTGGCCTCACGGGAGCTTGCTGCGGGGCCCATTCTCAATCCCCTTAGGGTAAGAACTTGACCTATGCTGCACGCCTACTGTTGTTTCCGGAGGGGCGGGTTGTTATCCTGAAAGCTTCGGTTATATACCACAGGTTGTTTTTTTTAAAAACACACAATGGAAATTCCCCAATTGTGATATCTGGGTGGTGTATGCTCCCTTTCCACACCACCCCCCTTCACTTCTCACAGTGTGGAGCCTGTGTCACAAGAGTCACGCTGCACGATTTGAACATTGAGTCACTATATTGCATTTGACTTGAGCTGCTCTCTTTGTTTTTATATTTTGTTCCCCTACCTCTAGGTCGCCTAAATAGAGCAGGACCCCTTGGCCCTCTTGTCCTCCGACCCAGTGAGGTTGTATTTGCTTTCTTTATATAGATTGAGCATTGAGTTCACTTTTCTTTGTGTAGTACTTTATTTTAGGTCCTGACGAATCGCCTTTCGGCGAGAAACATGTTGACCACACTAGGGGGTAGAGTTATTGTTCTGTACACCTTTTACGGTCTCTAAACTCCCCTCCCACCCCTTTTAACTAAGGAATCAGCCACGTTATTAAAGTTGCAAGTGGACTGATTACCTTTTTTATCGCCTTCACTCACCACTGCACTGACTACACCTTCTTTTCATCCTCACCCACATCCACCATCGGCAAGGAACTAAAAGAACCCCGTCAAAAGAGTACCTTTGGGGACTCCGTCAGATACTGCAGCGCCGGTCTGACGAGGGGCAGTGAGCCGATGATGACACCGGACACCCTCTAGTAAGGGTGTGTTTCACGCTTATTACTTTGGGTGTGTGAGGCTCTCTAAGTTCCGACTAGGGAACCCTTTCTTCACAGCCACGGTATTCATAATACCAACTCCTTGCTCCACACGGTTTAACGCCCCCTGGGGAACTTTGTACTCTGCTGTTAGCGCTAGAATGCGGGAGTGTCATAGTTCGGGCCGTATACATTGACTACGATAAAGTCTTGCCCTTTCCCCACACACCTCGAGATAACAAATCTGCCATCCGGGTCAGCTCTCAATAGCGTAAGCTGTAGCCGGGATTTGGGGTTGACCCATGTGAGCACCCCCCTAGAGTGTGAAGTGAAACCTGCCTGCACAGTACAGCCCGCCAACCCTCTAGCATTTAGCATCGTACTAGTTGGAACTAAGTGCGTTTCTTGTATGAGGGCCAGGTCAATGTGCTGTCTCTGCAGGTAGTTCAATACCTTCCTGAGCTTACGATAATCATTAAGGCCCCTCACGTTCCATGTCAGGGCCCTGAGGCATATCGTGTCTCCATTCAAGCAGGGGTTAATCGCTTCAGTCATAGACATTACAATCTAAGCAGCACGATATAGGGCACAAAAGCAGAAATGTTGTAGCACACAGGGAGGGTCAAAGAGCAAGGCCGGTGCCATCTCGCTAATGCACCAAAGGTAACACTACAGTGTCTGGCTGACATGGGCGAGCTTGCATTATCAAACACACATTGAATGTACATCATCAACAAGCCATTGTCGTCACCATCATTCAAGGTAGTCCTGAAAACTTCAACCTGCAGCAGCATCTCGGAAAACAATACCCAACCCCCAACCTCCCTCCCACAGCAGACCTCCCCCAACTCGGCCCGACAGTATAACACACCCTCCCATCCCCCAACGTCTCCCCTCCCAACCCCAACTTTACTCCAAGTAGCCCACATCCGGGCCACAGTAGCCAAAGGCGCTAGGGCAGAGGTCGCCAAAATAGTCAGCCGTCGTAAGTGCAACAGTTCTCCATGTAATCTGACCCCAACACCCGCATACCCTTATTGTCTACCATTGTGTGATGAATCTCAGCAATTGTCAAGAAAAAAGGGGGTAAACTCCATGCACCCCATTCCCGCAGAATGTGGGTATATCTCACCATTCGAGTTACTCAACCACCCGCCATACATCCCGCCCATTAAATGGATTATTAAGTGCACAAACGACCACCATACACCCCATCAATCATTGTCATCTCATACACGCCCCCGCAGGTGATGCTACTCATGTACCCGGAATGAACACAACCAAGGAGGCCCCCCCACAGAGCGCTACCGAACCTCCAACAATACATACAAACAGTGTAGCAAGCAATGACCAGTAGTCCAACAGTGGTAAGATCTCACCCAGTAGTCGCCGCTGCTCTCGCATATGGGCTGCTGATCCGCAGGTTAGTCCATTCGCCCCCAGTGTTCCGGAGCAGTGCGACAACAAACCCCGTCCCACCCATGTAGTGAGAGGCAAGCCGCTCGCTCAGTCCTGCTCATCCAGCAGCGCTGTATCTTCATGTTCCTCATTTTGGCTGCGCGGGCTATTTCGATGTTCCTTCGACCATACCTTCAGAGATTTCTGCATCTCCCTCGGGTCTGTGAAGAAGTGGGATCGGCCTTGCTTATTAATGCGGAGTCTAGCGGGGTACAACATCGCGTAGTCTAGACCCAGTTCTCGCAGCTGTTTTTTGTACGGGGCAAAGTGGCGCCTCTCCTCTTGCACCTTAGCCGTGAAGTCCGGGTACAAAGATATGTCCATACCCTCATACTGCAGTGACCCCTTTTCTCTGGCCACTCGCAACGCCGCGTCTCTGTCCCTGTAATTTAGGAGTTTGGCGATGATGGGTCTCGGTGCAGTCCCTGTTTTAGGCCTGGGTCCCAGGGTGCGGTGCGCCCTCTCCACAACAAACATCGGTGAGAAGGTTTCTTCGCCCAGGAGGGTGGTCAAGAGTTTCTCAACAAATAGCTCCATTTTTCCAGTATTCGTCGTTTCCGCCACTCCCGTTATGCGTATATTCGAGCGCCTGGAGCGCGCCTCCAAATCCTCCGACTTGTCCTGGATGACTTGTAGTAACTTACTGAACTGCCTGCGATCCTTGTCCCACTCCTTTTGCGCTTCTTCGACCTCCGTGATCCTCCTTTCCGACATGTCAAGGCGTTCCGCATTTTTATCAACCCTCTCCGACATGCGGTCCATTCGGTAGGAAAGGGCGTCTATTTTGGTGCCAATTGCTGTTATGCTATCTTGCAGTCCTTTCTCCATGTGTGTCAGCATTTCCCTGATTTCTGAGCACATCCCGCCCTCAGGAGCTGTAGATTGCGTTGGCGACCCTGCGGCCTGAGTATCCGGGACCTTCGCCCGTCTTTGATCGAATGATAGCTTGGGCTGAGTTCTGTCGCCCTTTCCCATGGTTGTCTGCCAATCGTCCAGTTGCGGCTGCACTCTATGCAGGGGAAACCGCAGAGTGCGTCTACTCCTCGTCGCGCCCAGTCCTATTCACACCTCGTGAGGCTATCAGTCGCAAGCTATAGTCTGCGCCAGTGGCGGAGAGCGTCAAGTGTGTGTCTATGTACCGCAATGCTTTGCCCGCAGGATCCCCGTGTCTACGTTTATCCTGGATCGGGGCCGCCGTCGCGCCCTTCACTCTGTACTCTGGTCGAAGTGAGGCAGGGGGGGGCAATGTCCGTCGCGCAGCGGGTGCTGTGTGGACAGTCGCACCCCGTTGCCCCCCGCGTACCTCTCACCTCTCGTTTCGATGCCACGTGGTGCCTAGAGTGTAGGCCAGCCGAACCCCACGAGCCTGCGGTGGAAGGATTCCACCGCGCCAGATCACTGGGATGATGCCCCCACTGTCACACCACACCCCCCACCTCACTGCAGGGCTCCCTTCGTAATGGTGCCCCCCGATGCCAAGTCTCCAGGAGAGTCTCCTCGTTTCAGCAAGGGCACAGACGTAGTCCAGAGCGCTAGTCCGCGCTCACCTTCACAGGGGGAGGCCGGGGATCAGGGCTTGGTGCGTGGTGCAAGCGCTCGAGTCCTCAGCACCTGTACTCCATCAGCGTCAACGTGCCAGACTTGTATGTCTCCCGCCCTAGCCGGGACATAGGTGCAATATGGGCTCCAACGTAGGGCTCCGTAGTCGATGGCTCCGCAGGATCCGGCGTTTCCCCAGCGGGGCCCGGGGCGCCGTGCTCGTTCCAGGGGCACTCCGCTCTCTGCAGCTAACACAGGCCGCTGCTCCCGATCGCCGTCTTAAATGTCAGTGGCAGAGCGGGAACATTTCTGCAGGCTTGCGACGTTGTCAGACTGGTGATCGAGGGCTGGAAGTGCGCTGTGCGCCGCCGACACGGCTGATCTGCACCGTCGCGGGAAGAGGCCAGTCGCTGCGCCACACGCCCAGCTACGCAGAGCGGATCCTCCTCAGCGCAAGACCGGGGACTAGGCCCAGTCCGCCAGCTCGCGTGTCCTGTAATTGCTTGCCGGCGTGGCACTCCCCAGGAGCCCGAATCTCTGACCGGAGGTACCGGATGCTTCTCCCAGGCAGATGCAACCGCTGGGTATGCAATTCACCCCAATGGAAGGATTTTAACTCAGGATTATGTGGGTATCGGCGAGGAGCCTAACGCTCACGCGTCCACCATCGACGCTGGCTAGCTCCGCCCCCCTTGCTAAATATACTATGTTCATTTATATGCTGCAAACAATAAAATAGCCCTAGAAAAAGCTTCTCTTTTTAAAAAAAAACGTTTTTTTATGCTAGTGATCAGACCAGTAATATTAAAAGCAATTGGATCCGTGCCGAGTAGCACCTGGAAGGTTTGCAGACAGAATCATCTTTCCAATAGAAACTTTAATTTAAATTTCAGGCAAAATCATCACTAAATTATTATATAGCACTCATAATCCTGGTTCATCAGAGGAGTACAAGTGACACAACTCAACTGTTTTACAATGTGATTGAAAAGGCCTATTTGTGGTGGTTACCATAGACATAGGTGCAGGAAAGGGCCCTGACAGATCCTATCCAAGTGCCATATTACAGCACTTTGCCCTTGCAAACAACCTTACAAGGATGGGTGTGGCCTGGTAGTAAGAACACCTTTCTGCTAAGTCAATGTTGGCCTCTTTCACCGTTATTATCGATTTAGCCTATTCTACTGTACATTAATACCCATCCCAGATATTAATAGCATCTAATATAAATCACATATTGACAAAACAGCTGCATAAGTGGATGACATTCTAGTCTTTACAGCTAATGCAGATAAAGAGTTGTCTGAGAGGTAGGGTTTGTGATATGCCAGGAAGTGTGGCCTTGCTCAGTTTGCGTTGTGTATGTTCACTATATATGTAACATAATGCAACCAAGATAGGGGAGATACCCTATAACCCCTATGTGTGTGGGGAAAAAACGCACAATTTGAGAGAAATAAAACCCTGGGCACACGTTATTGGGTAGATATGCTAATTAGCAACGTATGTTGTATCACAAATATTTCCATAAAAGGTCCATTCAAGATTTATAGGAAGTCTTCAATTTGTTTAATCTTTATCATTGACAGACACAACCAGCCAACACGTTACAATTAGTCCACGTCCAGAACAGAGGTGAACCAGTGCCTGTGCCCTGCATCAGCTCACACGCTGAATGTTGCGGTTGACGGCGCACTCGCCTAACAATCGCTCCTTAACGTTGCACTCCTAGGATCTCCGGTCTCCCAGTACCATTTGACAGCGCACCCGTCAATCAAAATTTTCACAGGTGCTTTCGTCCTAGGATCTCCACCACACCGGAGTTTCTGTTTTATTGACCAAAAGACTGATAAGGACTTTCTGTTCTTCCATTTCCTAACCCAGACCAGCCGGGTCGGAATTATCACCTGCGAGGCGATTTCATGAAAAATTATATGTGTTACATTACAGCCCTGAAGACGTCACCGGATACTTCCCATTGTGACGAAACACGTGTTGGCTGGTTGTGCCTGTCAATGATAAAGATTAAACGAATTGAAGACTTTCTATAAATCTTGAATAAACCTTTTATGGAAATATTCGTGATACTACAGACTTTGCTAATTAGCCTATCTACCCAATAAAAAAGAAAGAAATAAAGTTAAAAAAAGAAAACTTACCTGACTGCCCGGGTCCGCGCCGCCTCTGCTCTGGGCAGGGGTCCTGCATTGGCACCTTTAATGTCTTCTGCGTCACTGGAGTAGCTGGCAACCCCTCTCAACCAATCCAGATGCTGCTCCCGCAGCGCCAGGGGTGGCTTGAGCAGGGATACTCTCTGCCTATGTGGAGACCGGGGTCTGCGACATGAAGCAACCCTCGCTCTCCTAAGGTGAAGGCTAGTGCGCATGTTAGGGCTGGTCGTAAAAATGACTAGCCCAAAACCGAACATGCGCACTATTGCTGTCTAGTGCACTGTCACTCAAACCCTGAGTGCTGCTGCAGCCACACCTCCTTCAGCGTCCCTTGTTCTACTTCTGACGCTAATTCCAATCAGGAGCACTTCCTGATTGGAATTAGCGTCAGATGTAGAACGAAGAATTTGTTATTTGTTATTTGGGGCCATGGCATTAGTGAGGCAATGCCCCAGTGCCCAAATAGATGCACCGCCACTGCGTTAAGCCAAGGAAGCTAACACTGTGCTCTACAGCTTCCTTGTAAATATGCCCCCCAGTTTCTTACAGTCTGTAAACATTAGCACCTCTGTTTACATGTTTGTGTTTTAAATCTAAATATTCAGTTTGTATACACCTTTATTATGAATGAGCGCGAGCACCCTTATTACATTTTTCACCATTTAAATGCACATTTCCTTTGTTCTGTTGTCCTTATAAAATGGCATAAAACATGATCGGTACCAATACATATGCAGGGGGGTTTCCATCACAGAAAATTATGAATGTTTCTATTCAACATAATTTTTTTGACCATCTTATTTTTTAAAGTTGTCTTTGAGAATTGAAATATCATAAAACAATTGTGCTGGCCTAAGGCAATAGTAGCAGCAATTGCAAAGGTTGCAAACAGATAGCAAGGTCCTGATGCACTTGTGGGTTGTTAAACGGACATCATAGATCCTAGCATAACATATTACCCACAATGAGACTGCAAGTGATAACAGAAAAACCCAAAGAGATAAATTAGTATTGCCCCACCCACCCCCTAGCCAAATCATGGGACTCATCGCTTTCGGCTGATGGACATGACTTTTGATGCAACCCAGCTGTTTATAGATCTGAGAGACATTGCGTGCCATCCTTCAACCAACTATTCCACTAGGCATTTTCGAAGCAGACATCATATTAGTAAGCAAGGCTGTCAGTGCAAGAATATGCTATATTTTTTACCACCAAATTGCATACGTTGATGGGGACTCCTATTTCTACCATTGTTACACATCAGGCTGTCTGCCAGTAAGAAGTGTGTACGTTACCAACTCGTCACCAAGTAAATGTAGTGACGAGGTCGATGCAGGAAGGATGAAATACGGGAAGCTTTATTGTAGATAGTTACAAGTAGATAAGATCTTGTCAAGCAGCCCCACCAGGAGCAGCCTGCATGCTGCTCAGCCCATTTTCAACTGTCACTTCCAACCTCTCCAGCACCCAACATTCCAAACGCATCATCACTCCAACATTCTGTGAACACACACACATACACACTGGCTGAGCAGGGGATGTAAAAGGCATAACAAGAACATGAGTAGGATACCACAAAGTGAATGATAGGTTTCACCGTTCATCAGATGGGTATTTTAACACCCCAAAAGTTGATGGAAAGTTGATGTGTCATTATAGCTATAAGAAAGGTAAACACCAATAGCCAATAGGATTGAACCAGACAGCATGTCTACCAAATATGGGAGAGCCTCCACCAAATATGGGCCAGTATGCCATGGGACTGAATGGGACTGACAGCACTTCCAACAGAGGTTGAACCCCCAGGACTCTAGCCTCACCATGGTTTGACACCTACGGTTTAATATTTTATACCCATTTCTTTCAAATTGGGTACAAATCGATATTTTAAATTCTCTCATCCAAATAAAATTCCACACTTCAGAAACCTTCAGATCTAAGCCCTTCTAGCATAAGGATAGGTAGATGCGTTTAGTAGTGGATGCAACACATTGAGCGCAACTTATAACCTAGAGGTTCATTTCATAATGGAAGCAAGAGAGAGAAGAGCTTCTACCTGTATCAGGTCTCTGCCTTCCCTTCTCATATCACTCCCCTGAGCCCATCCTGTGAATTGTCTGAGTCAGTTAGCATTCATCCCCAATGGCTAGGAGATATACTCTTCACATGATCCTCTCTAGGCCTCAAGACCCCTGCCTCATTAAAGTCTCTGAAAGAACTTGTACTTAGGTCACCACAACTACTAAAATAGAGATCAATTACTCTGGAAGTAAACTCACGATTCGTGAGTAAGAGGTGTCAAAGAAGAAGGAAATGAAGTCCCCCCCACTGCTGCTAAAAATGGTCATAAACAGTAGAGAATAATCAGCACTTGGTGTCAGGTCTATGGTGAGGAGTAAAACACAGGATGTGTTGCATTGGGACTGGGGTAGTATCCATCCCCATTACCAACCAAGGTTTCGGAGAGCCAGGCCCCATCACATTTATTGTCATATTGGGCTAAGCAGTACATACCTAGCAGGAAATGTCTGGAACACTCTGTCCTGCCTTTTAAATCAAGTTCTTCTAGCAACGTTTGGGGCTTTACTTCACCCACAAAAAGCTTAATAAGCACTGTGGTATATCGTTAAATACTGGTTTGGGAAATCTGAGGGTTGAAGACTGAGCCAAATGAAGGAACTAGGGCTGGAAATTCAGTCCTACACAATTAGTTTTAGTAAACCATTAAAAATCTAACTTCCTCGATTTATAGAGGTCTTTGAAAAGAACCTCAAGCTGTGATAGAACATTGCGAGCATACACATTGCCACCGTCATTATTAATATTAACTCCCAAATTATGAACTGGCCCATCTGTGGATTCAAAGCCAAGCCTATGGAGATGAGGGGGGGGATAATTATTTCAATCCACCACTACCATTCCTTGGAATTTAGTATAGTTTGTTTTCTATCAACCCACAAATACTAGAAAATATTTTGAGCTCAACCACTAGGGAAGGAAGATATGTAACAATATTGACCAGAAAACAGAACACGTCATCCACAAATAACACAACTTTCTCTAACATGCATCTCGTAGCTATTCTTTTTAGAGACTGTTTTTTTTTTGTGTCAGGGATTCCATTATCAGTGCAAATCATATGGGAGTATGTTGCTATAATTCCCCCTTAATCTTAATAAGCACTGAGGGTCTGACAAACTTAACTGTTAGACAAAAGGACGTTATGGGCCTACAAAGGTTTTTGAAAGCCCTTTAGGTATGAACTGACAGTCGACCCTATCAAATGCCTTTTCTGCCCCATGCAAGAGAAAGACCATTTGGATTTCATTCTTCATAGATGTGTGTACCATATTCGCCACCAATCTGCTTTTGTCACCTGCTTGGTAACTCTTTACAAACCCCATCTGATAAGGAGATACAAGGGTCAGTCAAACTCTATGAAGCCAGAAAATTAGAGCCTTAGTAAAGATGTTTACATCATGATTAAGAAGGGCCATTAGATAATAAGAACCTTACAATTTAAAGTCTCTACCTGGTCTTAACAATAGAATATTTAACAACTTCATCATTGACTTGGTAAACCTCTCCAAAAATCCAGAATGGTTCAAAATTGCAGTTGGTATTCTGGCAAGATGGTATGAAATGCTTTATAAAAAGTTATAGAAAAGATTTGGGCCTGGTGATTTATTAAAAGGCATGCTCTGAATTGCCAGCTTCGCCTTCAAGGGTTTTACAGGGGAGCCTGCTAATAAAACAGATTACTTTTTATTTCAAGAATATGATTGAAAGTCTATGCCACTTTCAGATTGTTAGCTGGGAGACAATCGAACTTGCACCCCCTCTTCTCATAGTATTTCTTCCCAACATTAAGCATGTGTCTTGCAGTCTCCTCAATTAACACATCTCCAATGCCCCCTAGGAAGGACTCTGTAGGTCCTAGTCAAGTCATCAATTCGATATTGTGGTTTCAGAGTTAAAAGGTGTTCTAACACAAGTCTTTTATCCTTGGTCTTTGTCAAAAAGATCAGTAAAGGAGAGTTCAAGATGCCCTCACATCTTCCAACATTACAGAGATCATCGTGCATGAACTTAGCCAAAAATGTTTATGAAAGTACACATCAGTATTAAGATTGTTTGATTCCCTGGTTCCATTTGATGGATTGGTAGTGATCTGCCTGCACTGCAGGTGGTTCAACATCGCTGTAACGGTCCAGTGAGCAAACCCATTGGTCACTTGTATGCCTTCAGCGTGTGACGATGTTGTGCGGTATACGGTTTGGTAATGGTTTATTCATCTAGCCCTAATGATTTTGCCCAAATAACTGTTCAGGCAATGACGCATGCGGGACGTCTCCTACACTATGATCGGAGCATGTCAGTGGGTTTTAAAAATGTGCTGAGGGCTTTTATGTTAACAATTATTGATAGCCCTTTGGACCCATTTTTATGCTTTTACTTAGAGTGTGAGGCATGAACTCTCTTTTCCTAGAGACCTCACACACATAGCAGCAGGATATTAATGTAGGAACTTTGCTTACTTAAATTATACTACACTTTCCTACCACAAGTAGATACAGGTTGGGTTGGACTGCCTTTTCGTATAGGAAAGTGCTGATGATGACAAACTGAGCTAGTTGGTAACACAATCCAACAGGCTCCTGGTGGTTATTCCCATGGGGCAATTTTTCACAAAATCTTTTTTTAGTCCTCTTGTTTTGGCACCAACCCTACTTTTGCACTTCATACACAGCTCCAGTGATAACTTCTCAAAGTATAGAATGTACGGGCACTTATGACTGAATGGTTCCAAGGGCCTTACAATATGATGATTGATTCATAGGGTGGAAGAGGATGTATCAATTTGTTTTTTTTTATCCGTTTCATAGATGACGTCATAAAGATTTGGAGAGCTTAATTCAATTCCATAAATCTTTGAATCAGAATTATCGCAACATAAAGAGAATGGTAGACAGAAAATGTTGTTTTTGGATGCTGAGATATTGGATTATACAGTAGTCCAACTGCCATAAACAGTACCCTACATACCATTTCTAGACTTCCATATGAAAAAAATGCTAATATACCATTTGATGAAATATTGAGATCAAGGATATTATGAGGAATAGGGTCTAATTTTAAATGGGAATTACAAACTCAGAGAGTAGATTTGTACAGAAAGTATATAACTCTATACATGTTAACAAAGCGAATGTAAGACACATATGCTTAACCTGTAGGTACAGACACTAACATTTTAAATATGTATGTTTTTAACATGCAAACCTACTTTTTAAATGTTCACCTGCCTACAATGTGGTTTTTATGGAGAATTGTGTAACAGTTTTAAGAAATCATACAAATCAAGATTTATGTATAACTATAAATATATGGATAAGACCATATTTGATGCAGGAACATATAAAAGAAAGAATAAGCTTCATAACACTTTCAATAAAATTTAAAAGAAACAGGATGAAGACCTGTGATTTATAACAAGTTACATACAGAATTATAGATGGGTAAGAATGAATTAAGTGGATGTTTTTCACATAGGAGTTCTGAGTCATATCATATTGACAACCAGAGAGATGCTCAAGTTATCTATGATGTCCCACAGAACCCTAAGATTAAAAAAACGACCCCATCATTTACACAGTTTACCCATCTACATTTTATGTTCTAAATGGCCTCCAAAATCATCTGCCCCTGCTTGTAATGGCTACATATGGATAGAACAGTAATGGGGGACCATACATAACATGGCATCTCCTCCCTAACCTAAATGTGGAAAAAACACCTTACCTGCCATCCTGAACCAACCTCGACCACCTTCCCTGTATACCTTCCCTCTCTTGCAGCTGTGCTTTCTACTTTTATTCAAAGAAGACAAGCAGCGCTGCACTACCAGGCTCTCAGACAGCCCTGTCAACTTTGACTGGTTGGCTTTTATGATGTAACAATAGAGGGTAATGAGTTGTGTTATCAAATGCTGTTATGTCTACTACACTATAGCAATGAGTTACTGAAGTCAGAATCTTGTGTGAACAATAGAAGCTTCCTGTGGAAGCCATGGATAATATTCTGGAAATTAATGCTATCTTTAAAATTTCAAATAAACATTGGCAACTTCTTAAATTGGATCCCTTACTTGTTAGAATTAGGACGGGTGGACGGTCTTTCCTTGCTAAAGCCTTTTCATGCACATTAAAACTGTGTGGCTCTTTGCTGTCTATTGTGATAATGAAATATGCTTCTAGCTTCCTAAATTCTATTTCCCCATTTCTCCCTCTCCTGCTTTTAGGGATTTGGGCTATGCAACTATATTTCATATAGGTGGGATTGCTCTGGTGTACTTTCTCAAAATGAAATGCAACAGGATAGCTGTGGTCATTGTTATTTATCGCTCTGATATGTCGCAAGATACGTTTGTGCACTGTAATGTTGTGCTGTCCACATAAAGTTTTTTGCATGGGCACTTGAGAATGTAGACTGCAAAGCTGGATTTGCAAGTTCGGTTGCCTCTAATCCTAATGGTCTTTTTAAAGGGAGTCCTAAGTTTTGCGAGGTCTTTATCACTTTTACATGCTTTACACTTTTTACATTTGCAAAAACCTTCATCTTAGAGTGAGCTATGTAGGTCTGGTTTGAACAATTTCCAATTCACTCCCTACTAAGTAATATCTCAATGATTTTGCTTTTCTATATGTGATTTGCGGGTGACTTGTTACTAGGGAGCCATAACAGGATCTCCTCGGATAAGGTGCAAGTGCTTTTGTACAGCTTGTCGTACCCTCAGATGCTCAGTATTATATGTGGTGATGAATCTGTGAGGCTGACCTTGTTTTTTTTGTTGGTCAACTTGGATGGATTGAAGAGGGATATTTTGCTCTTATGTTTACGTGCTCTCTGTAATGCTGTTCTCAATATAGTTTGAGAGTACCCTTGCTGTTTGAAACGTTCCTTTATTTCTGCCTCTGTTATACCGTATCTTCATCTGTACTACATATGCGTTTAGCTCTGTAAAATTCCCCAATGGGATAATCTTGATGAGAGGGGAGGGGTGGAAGCTATATGTGTGTAGGAATGTATTCCCAGCTGTGGGCTTTCTATATATGGTAGTTTCCAATTTTTCTCCTTTTACCTGACTTAATGCATCTAAAAATTCAATGGTTGTTTGACTGGTTTAGCTTGTGAATTGCAGGTTTAGATCATTTTGATTCAAGTCTGTGAGAAAACAATTGCCTTACTCCTCTGCGCCCGGCTAGAGCACGAAGAGGTCATCTATGAATTCAAGCCATAGTGCTATGTTGTTCGACCAATGATCCATTGTGTTAGCACCTGCTCTTCCCACCAGCCCATATGCAATTTGCATAACTGGGGGCAGAGCAGGTGCCCATAGCTGTTTCTCTTAGCTGTTAACTTGTCAGTGAATAATTATTTTTTTATTAAAAAAACACTGCATCATTGAACCATCTTGAAGGAGAGACAAGATGGCCGCTGGTGGGTTGTGGTGAGCAGTCGCACTCACCCTAGCTCCCACCTAGACCCAAGGATGCGGTAACAAACGATTATGTTCCATGCCCGTTCCCCCTGATGGCCCTGCAGAAGTGGATATACAACCAATTAGGAGATACTACAATCCTGAAGTATATTGCTTATTGTGCAGAAAGGCTCCTCCAAGACTGCGTCAGGTTAAAGGGGAAAGCTCGAATCCTGATGAGCGCCTATGGGTTCAGGAAAAAGCAGCCGCAACACCCGACTAAAATGCCTATACGAAATGGAAAGCAGGAGAAGGGGCAGGAGAACGCGATGGCACATGGGGGGACTCCGTGCCGGTAGTAGCACCATCTGGAGACAGCACCAACAAGGCTGGAGCGGTAGCACGATCCCCGGGGCGCTATCCGAAAAACGATGGCCGCCCCATTAAAAAAGAAAATAGACTCGCGGGGAAAGTCAGGCGTAACCACTGGGACAGTGCAAGAAAGTCTAGCGGACAGCCGCGCTATGACCACGGTTAAAGCGGGGAAAGCCAGTGAAAGATTAAAAAACAAGGAGAATTCTCTCCAGCAACCCACCCTAACGGAGGCATTCTCGGCAAAGATCCCGGGACCGACTGACAGAAACGCCGATCTCAGTGCAGGAATGGATAGTCAGAGGTGCGTCCTCAAGGACGCTGGAAACGTTGGGAGCGCCGAAGACGCCGAATCCCTGGTTGCTAGGCAACAGTCCACCTTGGGCGAACCCAGCAACCCCGCCACTTCCGTGGAAACCCTCACTCCAGAACAAACCCTCACGGCAGAACAAACCGTCTGCAGTGCCAGGGCAATGAAGGAATCCGTGGAGGGCATGGTAAGCGCTGCGGGGCTGGTGGGCAAGATCGGGAAGGCAGACATGCTGGGCGCTGTTATGCTGCTGGAGGCAGAGCTTAAAACCCCGCTTTCCAAAAACACTTGGGGCAGTTCTGTTAGCCTGGCTAGCCAGAAGGATCTGGGGGTCGGCATAAGGCCTGAGGTACTGGTAAGGGCTGTAGGCCCTTCAGTTGAGGGGGAATGTTTTTACTCCCTCACTGAGGACTCTGATTCAGAGAGTGTAAGTGAAGCAAGCTCAGTTGAACACTCAGATACAGGGTCTAGCATGTCAGGCAAAGACACCACTCAGAGGAGAAAATCGCCTAAAAAAAGAAAGCAGATTTCTGAGTCACCGGGAGGCACGGAGAGAAGGCTGGTATGGGACTACTCGGCTACCTCGCAGACATATCAAGAAGATGACAACATTTTAGAAGCACCTCCGGGGCCCGAAGCACAGCAGGCTCCTTTTGAACTTATATTTACTACACTCAGGTAAACGCAGGCAGAAGCCAGGTCAAAAAGCCGTAGAGCAAGACAGGCCTCGAAAAAAATTCAGAACACAATAAGGAAAGTTAATTAACTATACGACGAAATGGCGGACAGAGTAACGGAAGTGGAGGAGCGGACAGGCAAGCTGGAGGACGAATTTAGCAGTTGGCAAACATTCAGGACAGCACAGGAAAAACTCTCTGAGGACCTTCAGTGGAAAATTGAAGATTTCGAAAATCGCCAGAGACGCAATACCATTACACTCTTGGGCGTGGCAGAAGGGCAGGAAGGGCAAGACATCATGCGTTTTGTGGTGAACCTACTGAAGGGGGCTTTTCCAGAGTCTGAGTGGCAGTGGGAGAAGGAGATACAACGGGCACATAGGTTTCCCTTTACGCAAAAGAAAGGTCAAGGAACAGGTGGGGGTGGTCAAGGGTCTTTTCCCAGGGCGATCCTGGTGAATGTGGGGAATTTTCTTCTGAGAAAAGAAATCATCCAGAAGGCTAGACCAGACAGTAAGCGATCATACGAGGGTATTACCTTTTTTGCTAGGCCGGACTTCTGCCACGTCACAGTGGAGAGAAGGTGGAGACTTAGACAGATGATCGCTCCATTCCAGGCCTTGGGGTCAGAAGCGTATCTACTCTTTCCGGCTAGATTAAAGGTGATCACTAAGGGGAGAATAAGAATGCTCTTGTCAGAAGTTAAAGCCCAACAATACCTAGAAGAGCTCAAGAGCCCGAGGGGAGGTTAACCCTCCCCCGGATTGCTTTGAGTCTCTAGCGCAGTAGAAGGGGGACACGGGAGGCATGGGATATTCAGCAGTATGGTAGAGGGATAGGTGGGGGTGGGGGTGGGGGCGCGACGGTCACGGCCCTTAAAGCAGTCACACATAGGTCATTTCTGACCTATTTGCCAGTAGCGGGGGGGAGGGCACAGCAGAGGGGGGGGGTAAGAGGGTCTCAGGGGGGAGGGGGGAAAAGCTGCACAAACGTTTAGTTTTTCATCTTTGTTTCAGCACATTGTTACATGGTTTAGAACACATGGTATGACATATACAAGATGTTTATGTATGTGGCCTCAATGAGGTAAATAAGAGGATGAGAGTGGTGGCATATCTTAAAACCTTGCGCCTAGATCTGATATGTCTACAGGAGACCCACATAGAAGGGAGCAAGGCGTATCTCCTGGAGCAACTAGGGCTCACTGTATTAGCAAGCACTAAACAGGGGACCAGAACTAGAGGCGTAGCAGTTTTGGGGAAAAGCAGGGATGTGGTAATAGGGGAAAAGAAGGAAGATCAATGATGTAGGTGGGTGGTCCTGGAAATACATTTTAAGGGCCAGAAATGTACACTTGCTACAATTTACGGTTCTACAGATGATGATCCAGATGTCTTCCAATTCCTCGATACAGAGCTAGCTCAGTGGCCCGAGCCTATCGTTTGCTGTGGGGATTTTAACATACACGACCCAGAGAGCTCATTTGCACAGACAGGTGGGATATATCGGGGAAGGAAGAAGAAAGTGTATAGGGCACTAGCTGCCATGGCGTCTCATAATGCTTTGGTGGACCCATGGGTTAAGCTACATCCACATTTGGATGGGAGCACTTTTTTCTCCCCCCCACATAAGGTCATGGTCAGGATGGACTATTTTTTAATTTCTAATCCCTTGCTCTCCGGGTCTCAGATAGAGAAACACCCTAGGATTATATTCGACCATAGTCCGCTGATCCTTACACTTAAAATTGGACAGGCCAAAGAACATCTACGCAGTGGTCCTTCGAGAGAGCCCTGTTAAAGGATCCTGCATATAGGGAACATATGACAGCATGGGTCCAATATTTCTGGGACATTAATAGAGGGACAGAACCTCCGGGGGTGGTATGGGATACCTTCAAGGCCGGGGCGAGGGGAGAGACAATGAGTTTTGTGTTAGCAAGACAAAAAATGGAGAGGGATAAGAGAGAGGAAGTACGACAAAGATTATTAAGAAAGGAAGAAGGTCTGGTCTTTGCTTTATCATGAAATTTACCTCTTGAAGCACATCTCTTCAGAATTATAGCACTGAAAGCCGAAGCCATAGAAGGTCTTTCTAGGAAAGCAGCTAATAATTATCTAACGAAGAAGGAAAGAACATATGAGTTCAGCGAGAGAGTAGGGCATGTTCTGGCCATAAGAACTAGGCAGAGAACAGCCGCAGCCGAAATTAAAGAAATTAGGAATGTACAGGGTGATTTGGTTTTAGACCCTAACTCAATAAGGGAAGTTTTTAGGAGTTTCTATACAGACTTATACACCCCAGAGGATCTAGGGAGTTTAATAGATACAGAAACTTATCTCAGGAATATCTCTCCTCCGATCATGTCCGAAGAAGATAGGGAGATTCTGGAGGGACCTTTGCCCGCAGCTCTAGGCAGTCTACCAGCAGGAAAGGCAGCAGGGCCGGACCAAATCCCGGTCGAATTTTATCAAGTATTTAAAGATGGTCTTTTGGTAGATATGTTTAACATAATGCTGCAGGCGCAATTAGGGGAATCTAGTCCGGACTGGTGGGGGGGGGGGGCTGACATTGTTGTAATTTAAAAAAAGGGGAAGCCACCAGAGGTACCTGGTTCCTATAGGCCAATAACTCTGATGAACTCAGATGTTAAAATATATTCTAAAATGCTGGCAAAAAGATTGGCGGGGATTATTGAGCAGCTGGTAAGCCCCCCACAGCACGGGTTCATACCTGGTAAAGGGACAACGCAGCATGTTAGGACGGTTGTCACAATGTTCGATTCGGCAGGTGTCCTAGGGGACCCCATCGCAGCACTCTTCCTAGATGCAGAGAAGGCGTTCGACAGGGTCTCCTGGGACTACCTATGGCGTGTTATGAGATGGTGCGGGATAGGGGAGGCGTTCTTAAAGGCTATACAGGCCCTTTATAAAGTTCCAACTGCTAGGATTAGAGTTAATGGAGGGCTGTCAGCCGCGGTAAAAAATCGCTAGGGGGACCAGGCAGGGGTGCCCCTCCTCGCCTCTGCTCTTTGCGTTGTATCTGGAGCCGCTACTGCGGCTATTTGAAAGTAACCCTGCGATTCCACCGATGAGGGCAAATAATTGCATTGGGAAGACTTTGGCTTACGCAGACGATGTAGCCATATTGACCTCGAATCCTTCCCTAGCTATAAAGAAGGTGGAAGCGGAGGCCCAGGCGTTTGGGCAGATATCTGGGTATAGTTTGAATAGATCTAAGACCCAGATAATAAAGAACGTACACTCTGTCTGTGATGATAGTAGGGTGGTTAGCTCTGCAGTATATCTAGGGATGTCACTATCTGCTGATTTGGACGTGGTGGTCGAGAGTAATATGGCTCCATTAATTTCTAGGGTAAAGGGAGACTAGGAGAGGATGAACAATCTCCATCTTTCTCTCATGGGCTGCACTAATGTGATTAAAATGTTGATCCTGCCTAAATTTATTTTTTTTTTTAGATCCATCCCCTTGGTTTTTGAAGCCAAATGGTTCAATATAATAGAGGGCGTACTGAATAGGTTTATTTGGGCCCACAGGAGGACTCGGCGGACTTACAGATTCATGTCTCTCCCTAGAGAGAGAGGGGGTTGGGGGGCCCCTGACTTCAGGCTTTATCATATGGCTGCGGCATTACAGTACATGCAGGGATTAATTGGGGGAGGGGGTCTGGAGCAAAGAGTTACGACCATGTCCACGGAGGTATATTCAGTAGTTTTGGGGGCGGAGGCAGAAAATTGTTTTTTAAATAGAGTGGAGTTTGGATACTATAAAAGGACAAGATTTAAGACGGTTGTGGCAGCAGTCAAAATCTGGAATGCCCTTTTTTAAAAGGCAGGATATAACAGATATGTCCGGTTGTATAAGAACAAATCCTTCCCTGCTGCAGTGTTTGCTGATTTAACAATGGCTGGTTGGGCACAAAAAGGGATGATACAGATTGGGGATTTAATGGATGAAGAGGGGATAGCTCAGTTTTCAGACCTTACCTCCAAGTATGGTATCTATAGAAGGGATCTTTTAAAATTTTTACAGGTAAGGAGTTTCCTTAGTAATAAGCAGGGTGGCTTAGCCGGGTTTGGCAGAAATGAAATACTGGAGAAGATAAAATTAGGAGGGGATTGCACGATTAGATCCTTTTACGCAAGCCTTGCAATAGGTAAGATGGATGATATTAACAAATTTAGTAACAAGTGGGCTGAAAAACTGGGTGGAGAGCCTGGATGCTTCCAGGAATCTCTGGACTTGGGTCGTACCATCTTGTGCTCAGCTCCCCTACAGTCTCAGCACTATAAAACCCCGTTCTCATTGTACCACACCCCAGCCAGGATAGCTAAGTGGGGGGGATTCACTGGTATCACTTGCCCTCGATGCAATTCAGCGGAGGCAGATATTGTCCATATGTTCGCTCTCTGCCCCCAGCTACATACTTTGATTAAAGATATAGAGGACTTTCTCGGTAGGACATTAGGGTTACAATCACGTTTGACACCTATGCTGATATTGTTGGGGAGAGGCCCAGAGGGAGATACTGCACAGAAGGAATTTATGTTTATGGCAACGGCAGTGTTTAGGTTGACAATAGCAAGAGCACGGCTGGATAAGAATCCCCCGGTTATGCAAACTTGGCTGGTGAACTTATTAGCCACGTACAACCTTGAGAAGGCAATTTATACACGGAAGGGAAAAAGGGGAAGAAGGTTAGGCTTAAAAATTTGGGAGCCGATAGCGAAATGGAAGGAGACTATGGCATTATAGGGTAGTTTATGTGAAATGTAACATGAATTATAAGGTGTATGAAGAGTATGAAAATGTTTAGTAGTTCCAAAAAGAGTTTAAAGCTTGTGAAAAGTCATCAAACTGGATATTGTAAATCGTTAATGTAAATGGTTAAATGTATAATATATACAATGCGTGTACTCAGAAAAATAAAAATATATTTAAAAAAAAAACACTACATCATTTCTAATAACATGTTTTTTGTACTCATTTGTGCAGAAATTGAGATATGGAAATATAATAATCCCTCTTATTTGGGTCTTTACTTGCTAGGGATTTTTCTCACCGCGTCTGGTAGAAGGAACTGCCTTCTCGTCTTAAGGTAAGATTGGGTCTTAAGATCTCCAAATTCACCAGGATAGTCGCTCATGATGCCACCATGGTGATTGTCCCCAAATTTGTTTTGTTGCATTATATGTAATCATCAGACATCCCTTCACACCCTACTACTACTCTTCGTCTTGGAGTGTATAACAGTCCCATACGTCCCAGAATTTTGTCCCATTGATTTTTCCTCTGGATTTATCCAGTTTTCTAAATTTGTCTACAGATATTCGCCATTCTTTTAGTGCTGGAGAGCAGGTGAGTATCCATTTTTATACATGTCTCTTGTCTAGCTATCAAGATTAGTACAAACAATAACTGTTTTTGATTATTGTTTAGAGAAGGAGGAAAACCATTATTTTCACTGTGCCAAAAATAGTAATAATTGTGCTTACCTCAATGTCCTGTCCTAGAGCTTTATTTATAATCTTACCCACATTGGCCCGGAATAAACCAAGTTGAGGACATAGACGAAACATTTGGCTGTCGTCCGACTTTGCTTCACCACATTTTGGGCAAGTTCTCACCACCAGCTTGTTCATCTTAGTTGGTCTTTCTGGAATCCAGTATGCCCTGTGTAGAGTAAAAGGATAGTTATTTCTTAGAGGTGCAGATACTATTACACGCCATAATAAAGAAATAGATACTTGCCATAGATGTTGCAAGTCTTGTGTTGGTAGGTCTTTCTTCCATAAATCCATTGGTAGAACAAAGTCTTCTTCTCCCGCTTGGATCATGAGCCAGTACCATTGAGATATTTCTTTTCTTGCTAGATCACTTTGTAGCTCTTCTTCCATCTCCATGTTGTCTATTGAAACTTCTCTAGGCCTCTTGCCCAGCTTGTGAGTTGGTAATATTTGAATCTGGACAATTCCCCATCCGTACATGTTAAATGAGAATCCCAGCTTATCAGAGTTCCTACTTGGATCAGTTGTCCCCCCTTATATTCAGGAGTTTCTGATGATTCCCAGATGGGTTCTAGGTTACTGTAGTATAGAATATTTAGGGGGCATATTATCATGAACAGCGATAATGGGATTCATAATATGCCCTTGTGAAATCCCATAGAAGCCCAGGTCCACACCAGAACCTGGGCGTCTATGGGAATTTACAGGGGCATATTAACAAGCCCCTTATCGCCGCTTTAGCGGGCGTTTCTTGCCGCTAAAGCGCTGATAATGTTATCACTGTTCCTTGATAATATGGCCCCAAGTGTTTTCCTTATTTGATACCAAAGTTTGCAAGCTGATCCTAGGATCTTTAGCTTTATTTTCTTAAAATATTTTGGGTGACCAAATTTGTATATACAAAAGTCCTCCTCTGTTGCCACTTTGAATTAAGGAGTATAAAAAGAGTATGCTTTAAGAAGAGAAGAAGCCTGATGTTTTTAAATTGGAAGGCTTTATAATAAACTAGAAGGTTGAGGCTAGCGATTCCACCTTTGCCTTTCCTCCTACATAGTTTTTTCCACACAATCCTTACTCCTTATGAGGCCCATATAAACCCATTAATCTCACCTTGTATCTTCTTAAACCATTGAGTTTTGAATGCTAGTGGAATAGCATTGAAAATAAAGGAGAATTTAGGTAGAATGTTGTATCTCCCCATGAATGAAAGTGGTAAGCCTCTCAAGGATCTTAGCAATTTCTTGTCTCCTTCACTCTTAGATCGAAATATCTCGATCCCCAAGTACTTAATTCAGATTTTTAGGTCTCGCTCTCGAGACCTATTGTCATCGAGATGCCTCTCAAGGGAGACAGACCAGGGCACGCGTGGCGATTGAGGTCTGTGGACGCGCACGTCCAGCCTGGCGCCGTGCACATCTCTTGCTCCACATTCACAGCAAGTCAGCCTCTCTCAATCACGCGCGCACACACAGCCACACTCACGCATGCGCACACACATACACCAACGCAGGCACAATGCATCAGGACGCACTTACACAGACACACAGTCCCACATATACACACGCACAGCTAACAGACACAGTCACACATATACATACACACACACAGATACACACGCGCACACACACAGCTACACCCACACACGAGCACAAACCCCCCACTCCTCCCCTCCCTCCCCTGCCACCAGCCCCACTACAACTTCGCCCAACTTACCGCATCGGCGCAACTCCGGACTTCAGCCGCCACCGCGGGGCTCTCCCTCGGGCATGGGAGCCGCGCGTCACCACTGCTCCTCTCCTGGCCAGCCACTCCGTGGGCGCGAGCTTCCAGCAGGAAACGGAAGTCCTGCCCCACGGCATTTTTCGTCACGCGCACGTCTTGTTTCATCAGCCATCCGTAGAGTGAAGGGGGAATAGGGACTGACTTGAGCTGGCATAGGAGCTTGTTTTCACGCTCCACGTTAGTTAACTGG
Organism: Lissotriton helveticus; assembly: GCF_964261635.1. Lineage (NCBI taxonomy): Eukaryota > Metazoa > Chordata > Amphibia > Caudata > Salamandridae > Lissotriton > Lissotriton helveticus. Next base: position 1,134,776,986 of record NC_136069.1, on the reverse strand, counting down.
TAAACCGCGCTCTACCTGGAGATCCTGTTTAGGGTAATGTGATGCGGAGCATGTACGCATTTTGTTATTGTATTGGGGAATATTCTTCATCCCAGACTCACTCCTAGAACAGGCGTCCTGGCTAGACTAAGCCGGCTCACCACATGCAGCGGTGAAAGAAGTGGTCCTATTATGAAGGATTGTCTGTGGGATCAGAAGGCAGCTACACCACGTGTATGTACAGCAAGAGGGTTATAGTCCTAGTTTATAAGCTGCCATAAACCAGGCCGCTCCCACAGCACATATGAAGTTTCCCAGCCAGGCAGATCACGCCATTCTCGGCCTTCCCGGGTCAGTGCGTGAGTTGCTGATAAAGTTCTGGTTTTGGTTTGCCTTCAGAGACTTGCTAATCTGCTTCTCCCAGTGGCGTAACATAGGACTACGCAACGCGGGGGTGCCCGAGCTCCAGGGGGGGGGCTCAGCACAGTACCCTTGCCTGAGGGCTCATAGGGGGTGGGGGCTCAAGTTTCGTTACGCCACTGGTTTCCCCTAATAACATTTTCACAATGGAAAACAACTATGGTTTAATGGTCTACTCACGCCCGCACCCAGGGAACGTGAAAACTGATGCCTGCTGGCCGTACCCCTGCGTCTGGCCCTGGGCCCCGGCTCTGTGAGGACGATGAGTATGCCGCTGGGGTACTACCCTAGCGACCTGGAGCAAAGCCTGCCAGCCATCGCATCCATCAACACCTCCTCCTCCCAGAGCCAGCTCTACTCCCCGCACTACTTCCTGACTCCCGAGCAGAGGAAGCCCATCTCGGACGTCAGGCGGACTTTCTGCCTCTTTGTGACCTTTGACCTTCTGTTCATCTCCCTCCTGTGGATTATTGAGTTAAATGTAAGTACCCCCCTCTCCAACACACCGTATCCATTTGTGTTGTTTTAATTGAGCTATTTATTTAAATTACGTTTGTAATTCGTTTTTGGGGGTCTGGAAGTGAGTACGCGAATAACGACCGTCCACCACGAATGACTGAATAAATGAAGTCTGCATCGGAGAGGTCTGTTCACTGAATTGCCTCACGGTGCTTTTAGATGGCAGGCGTGGATGCTTGGGCGTTTCTGATGAGAAGGGTTTGAGTTTTCCTCCAGCAAAGGTGGGTTCAGTTGCCACATGTCACACAATTGCCTCCCTGCAGCATGCTTTAGAGATTTGGGTGGTAAGAGCTAAGGGCGCACCCAGGGGAATATGATGCTTTGTTGTAAAGGGCGTTTCCATACATGCATTTACGGTGCTAGACTATGCTTTGAAGGTACATAGGCACAGACTAGAAACAGCTATACATTTTTGGAGTTCACTGGGTCATTTTCTGCCCTCACCCATCGGGAATTGAGGGGCAGTTTGATATTTTAGCAGATCAAGGTAGAAAATGTTTGATTTGTTGACTGAAATTATCATTGTATTGTAATTATATAGCGCTTACTACGCCTGACGAGGCGTCAAAGCGCTTTTTTGGTGAGTAGCGCGCTACTCCGGAACCCATAAAGGATTAGTGATGAATCTGTATAGTGAAATAAGAAATTAATTTGAGAGGTGGACATGTTAGTCTGTTATTTGGAATGAAAAGGATAGTGGAGGGATGTTTTGGAGCTCAAAGCAAGAGAAGGAGGCTTGGGACGAGTAAAGGAAGGTGAATGGGGAACAGTCGAAGAGAAGGGTTTAGAAAGGCTTGTATTGGGGGATGAGTGAGGTATGATATGATACAAGGAGGGGTAGAATATGGAAGACTCTAGAAAGGGTTATTTTGGGGTTTGAGATCAACGAGAGAGTGGAATTAGAGGATATATTGATAGAGGTATTGGGTGAGAAATATGATCATGATTTTTTATTTGATAACCTATCTTTTACTTAGGCTCAGAAAGAAGCCTTGCAGAAGGCCTTCGTACTTTTGTTGTTGCGTAGCACAACGTCGGTGTGGTGGTCACCCTTTTGGGGTCTTAAATGTATGACCTATTCAACCGTACGTGCACTCGCTCTTCTAGCTTGCATTTGACTCGCTTTCACATTCACCCTCCCGCAATCCCACCCACACTGGCTTCAGTGAAGAAGCACTTTCACTTGTAGAGTAGCTGCTGCCTCTCTTACTTTGAGAACTGTTTGTTTGTGCTATATGTACTCTAAATATGGCAGACTTGGAGTTAAAACTCTTTGTGAGCATGCCCCGTTCCTAAGGTTTAAAGTTGGTCCGGAAGATGTGGTGAAAACAGAGGAAGCTTTTTCTTTTTCGTGCCGTGTTATATAGCGTGAACTCGACCGTTAGGTATTGGAGCACTTTACATGAGAACCAGTTATGCTACACAAGGACACATTCATGTTTGGTAGGGACAGGGATCTTAAGTGTCTGGCCTACAATCACAGGATGTTGAGCTCACTCCGTGCCTCAAACCTAGTTCCCCAGTTCCATAGTTGGCTGCTCTGGCTGTTACGCCACATCCAAATTGTGGTAGTCCGGTCCTGCTTGGGGTATAACCATCTTATACCTGCCAGTTCTCACCTGCAGATGTTAATCAGTCTTAGAGTATTCCTTTGCACTTACGCTCTTGATATCCTTTGGTGTCTGGTCCACGCCTTCTTAATATCCAAAAGTGTTTATTAATGACCAGAGAAATGCAAGGTTACAGGTTCAGCATAGTTGTGAGTAAATATAGAAACTTATTGACGAGGAAGTTCAATTGTACAGTTGGCTTTTGTTGTACAGTGGAGATTAAATAGGGGCCTGTAGGCTTATCTAGTCTGCCAAGTCCCCACCTGCTGCGAAACTGACACTAACTCTCATCTTACCACACATACTGTGACAAAACTATTAGTGGTGGATTAGAGGATTGACAGGAGGCAAGAAAATGACCAACCCGGTGTCTGTCTGTCCTTTCACAGCTTATGCTTTCTGCGTATTATATCAGCCAAAGTCGGGGTGGGGGTTGGTATCTTTGTCTCTGGTATTCAGGTGCTTACATCTGAATTTGAAAAGTAACTTGGTATAACTGCTCAAAATATATAGTATGGCAAGCCAACCGGGTTGGCGTGGTGGAAGAGGTCGGTGCAGGGGTGTTATTCTAATAAGTAAACCTTATTCTTGGGACCATTTAGTTTAAAAAAAAATTGTACGTTTTACGTTTTGTGTAAAACTTCAGGGAGACGATTTGAACATATTGTGTGTCTTGAACTACTTACTATACTTGTCTTGTTAGCTTTGATGGCAATCTTTAGTCAGCGAGGTGCAAAAGGAAGCTTTATTGGGCCATTTAATATAATCCTCGATTCGGTCACTATTCACCCCAGTAGGGCCAATTTTAAGGAATCTTGATTATGGCACTTGCGGGGAGCTTAAAAATCCATTGTATGATCGACAAAAACCTAAGAATTGTCTAATACTTATTCAGTAAAGTTGTGTGGAAGGTAATCTTTTTTTATTAGATCGAGTCTGGCAACTGTGAAGTAGGCCAAAACGCTCCAGAGTTTGCAAAACACTTGTTTACTGTAGAAATACTGATGTACTTTCATGATTCAAAAATCTTTGGTCTACTAAAACTAATGAATAAATGACATTATACCTGCAACCACTGATTGCTTCGCTAGCTGCGATGGACTGTAAAGTCTTTAACTATGCGGATGATACGCAGTTGCTGCTAAGTATAAATGACACCACGGCTGCGCAACTTCAATCCCAGAACATCTTGAGGTTCACGGTGCAATGGATGACGGATAACCTTTTAAAAGTCAATCCTGACAAAACGGAGATCTTGGTTATCCCATCCACTTCCTCACCTTGGAGTGACCTCTACTGGCCTATGGAGCTGGGCCCTGCCCCAAAACCAAGCCTGGCTGTGAAAAGCTTAGGGATTAGGTTGGACGCTGACCTGTCGATGGCTCCTCAGATCGCGTCGGTGGTAGGCAGCTGTATTAATATCATTCGGCAACTGCGGAAGTTATCCCCTATCCTCTCAGAGCCCATGATGCGATCAATAGTGACTGCCACTATCATTTCCAGAATCGATTATGGGAATGTCCTCTATCTTGGCCTACCGAAAACCCTTACCTACAGGCTCCAAGTTTTGATGAATGATGCTGCCCGATTGATCTTTAGACTCCCCAGGAGGTCTAAAGCCACCCCTCTATTACAAAACCTACATTGGCTTCCAATTAAAGAGAGAGTGGAATTTAAGAGTTTGTGTACAGCTCATAAGGCAATTTACGGTAAGGCTCCGGCCTATATCAAGGAGCGCCTACAACTGTACTGTCCGGTGAGAACACTTCGGTCTTCGGATTCGCAGCTGTTGACCTGTTCTCGCTACAGGCTAGCGACGAAGGGAGGGAGAGCCTTTTCAGTACTGGTTCCCCAGTTGTGGAACAGTTTGCCTGGAGGGCTGCGCGAGGAAGGAAACCTCCTAAGATTTCGAAAGAGCTTAAAAACGCTATTGTTTAGGAGAAGCCTGAGCATGGCATAATCCAATGCTGCTCTTTGCTCTGATTCCGCTGTGTTATTGTCCTGTACCATCTTTTCCTGGCGCTTAGAGACCTGTAGGTGATTAGGCGCGGTATAAAATTAAAATAACAATAACAATAACATTCAAACAATGTTATTGAAGTCCAGTGGTACGATTTGGTGATTTCTTTTTTTTTTCCTTGACCACACATGGAATTTTAGAGGGGACCCCCAAATATTACAATTCCTTAACAAAATTAATGAATTGAATCACAACCACAAATATTTTCCTTTCACCATAAACTAATTATGCACTTTTGTGCATGGTATGTTCAAATAATGTGTATTCTTTTTTAGCTGCTATCCCTCCGCTGGGACGTAAAGAGGCCATCTCTCATCCAGTCTGACTTGCCTCGCGTACTGCGGTCCTCACATTGAGACATCTCTAAAAGTGCACCTCTGTGTTGACCTGTCTTACTAAGACCTCTTGAGGGCTCTTCCAAAGCTCCTTCCTTATGACCTGTAACATTCACTGGTCTTCTAGTAATATGATACACACCTTTCTCCAATCTAATGATCCACAACTGGCCTTGATTAGTGTGACACATTATCGTCAGAAGAGGGAAGCTTTTGGTATAATGTATCCAAGTAGTGGACTATGCAGCCGAACATAGCTGGACCCACTAGAACTTCTAAGCACCATTTAGGAATATCAGGAAATCAGAGAGATGGTCCCAGTCCAGTGACACAAGGCTGCTGCCAGTTAAGATTGAGGTTCATTAGCAAAGCTTGTTCATCACATTTGGTGTAATATTGGTGCGTTACCTTTTTAGGTCTCGCACCTGCGATGCAGGGTGTCGCGCAGCCTGCCAGAATCGGATCAGGTCACACGCGCGTTCACCATCTCCTGTCTCCCTTTTAGCTCCTTGTAAGCCGACACACACACGCACACACAGGAGCGCACATACACGCACGCACACATTAAGACATACACCGCCCCCCCCCACCGCCGCCGCCGCGCACACACACACACGACCGCACAGAGACACACACCCCCTCTCCCCCTACAACTAAGCCCCACTCCGCAACACCCCCTTCCCCCTACAACTAAGCACCACTCTGCGCACACAGACACTTGCACACACACATTTCCCCCCACTCGACGGGCTCTTTCCGCGTGTCCCTCTCTCTCCGCAGCAGGTCAGTCTCGGCATCAGGCTCCGTGTCTTCTCCGGCGATCCTCCTCAGCTTGCGTGCACGCTCACGGCGACGGCGTCTCGTGCGCTTCCATCCCGCTTTCAGTGTCGCGGCCGGCGTTGTGCCCGGAAGAGAGGAGCCTGAATCGGAAACTCATTATCAGCAAAATCAGCATCTGGAAATTAAAGATTTCCCTGTGGTACAAGTTGCATGAGTTGTAGACCACAATGCAGCAATAAGCAATGGAACATTTACTACGTTTATGAAGCATGCAGGTAAAAAGATAATGGAATCTTGACACTGGTGGCATGTTTCTTTGAAAGTGATGCAACAGATAGTCTCCGCATTATGATTAAATCAGATGTTTTTTATTACTAGTGTTCCTAATATAGGCCTGTTTTGTCTGCGGAGTCATTCCGTTCACTAGGACGGTGCATTTAATTCCTCTGATGCTTGGTGCTGTAGTCCACTGTGAACTTTTAACGGACCTTGCCCAAGGAGTTCCTTTACATGATCTTAATGCATGCTGATTGCTCAGTGGTAGTAAACACGTTCCTGGAAACACCTCCCCCCACCCATTACCGGTTGCCTCTCCCAAACATAGCAATGTGAAACTGTTAACTTGAACAACTCGTTTAACGGAATCCTGTTCAGCCGCACACCACTCATTCAGCCATTCAACCTTTTCACTTACGCACACACACAGTCACTCCAGACCATTAACACACACCTCCACTCACCCACACTTACTCACAAGGCGCCAGTCACGTTGTTTCAGACAGTTATACTCCCCCGCTCTTCTTGATTCAATGTTACCGACTCATTTTAAAAATCTTCTATCCTTAACTTTGAACAGTCTTTTTACAAATAAGGGCTTCGGGAACAGGTCAAGGAGGTGGACTGCAGAAAGCAAACTTGGCGCCTTGGTTCTTGCTGCTGTTTTTATGACTCTTTAAAACTAGGGGTGGAAAGGAATGTGTACGAAATCACAAAATGTAGGCCAGGTGTAGTATCTGATACTCTTGATTCATGGCTGTGTGAACTTGCATTTTCATCATTGTAGACTAGAGGAAACTACCTGCTTTTGTAGCCTTTTCAAATATGTTTTGTTGTTGGCGAACGGCATACTGACCCTTTTAATATAGTTACATTTCTGTTGATATTGGCCCTGTGGTGGTAGGGTCTTCTAATCTGGAGCTTAACAGGTGATGCAATTCTTCTGCACTGTCAATCAGTGTGTACTAGGGAGAGCCAATGCTGCGAGGCATGCAGTAGTGGAGTATGGCTTTGAAGCCCCGCCCACTCTCTGCCCATATTTTAAATTGGCTTGTTGTCTTCGCGTGCAGCCTGTTAATAGAAGTGTTTAGTATGTCTGCTGAGCTTAGCTGAACACTGCTCATGATTCACATCCAACTATACACACAACCACGAACACAACACACACACACACACACACACAACCACACACACACACACAACCACACACACACAACCCCACACACACACAACCTCACACACAACCACACACACACAACCACACACACAACCACAGCCACACACAACCACACACACAACCACATACAGCCACACACACACAACCACACACACAACCACAGCCACACACAACCACACATACAACCACAGCCACACACAACCACACACACACAACCATATACACCCACACACAACCACACACACACAACCACACACACACACAACCACACACACACAACCACACACACACAACCACACACACAACCACACACAGACAACCACAACCACACACAACCACACACACACAACCACATACAGCCACACACAACCCCACCCACACACACAACCACACACAACTACACACACATACACACACAACCCCACACACACACACAACCACACCCACACCCACAGCCACAACCACACACAGCCACACACACACACAACCACACACAACCACGCACACAACCACACACAACCACACACACAACCACACACACACAACCACACACAAACAACCACACACACACACAACCACACACACACAACCACACACACACAACCACACACACACACACAACCACACACAACCACACACACACCACACACAACCACACACACAACCACACACACACAACCACACACCCACGCACACACACACAACCACACCGACAGTGCACACTTTCACCAGGCACAGACACCATCAGTCCTCAGTGCACACTTTCACTGGTCGCAAACACCACCAGCCATCAGTGCACTCTTCCACCAGGCACACACCACCAGGCGTCAGTGCATGCTTTCACCAGGCACACACACAACACGAGCCGTTGGTGTACGTTTTCACCATCGGTGCACAATTTCTACAGGCACACACACCACCAGCCACCAGTGCACACATCAATTGTTAACGCATCCACAATTAACTATTGTAGCAATTGCAGTATGGCGCACTTTACTTTTAAACATATTCATCTAAAGCGCAGCATGCCACCATTGCTACAAAAATAAACATTTTTTTGGGCTGCAATATATAGACTTTCGTTGCAATTGGTGTTGCAATATTTAGCAATGCCAATAGCTCAAACATAATTAATGCGAGACCTATTGCATTGCAAATGCTTGTTACCATTGCTGTTGATAGTAGGGAGTTCCATTCCATTATCTCAGTTTTTTGGTGATTAACCTGGTATCCCGAAACCTCTCCAAACTCATTTAACAGATTAGTGATGTAAGGAAGTGATGCTTTCAAATTGCTTGTAAATACCACCAGATCATCTGCATATATGCCACTTTTTTAACCCATCCTTTAAAATTACATGGGTGGACACCTTGTGATCTTCTTATAAAGTTGGCTAGGGGCTTTATGTTTAGGTTAAATAAGTAAGAGGAGAGTGGGCCACCTTGTCTTGTGCCCCTTTTAATTCGGCTTTCTTTAGGGAGGCTACCATTTATGTTATGTTATAACACACTTGTAACGCGCACAGATACTCCAGAGTGTCCTGGCGTGGGAAGTGACCGTAGCAGTATGTAGCTGAAATTTAAATGGGCAGAAAAAAAGAAAGGTTTTTAATTGTTTTTTTGAAGAACCTGGGGCCCTGAGTGTTCCGCTGTTCCATCGGAGAGAAGTTCCATGCTACTGCTGCTTTAACGGAGAGGGAGTGACCCCCCAGACGCATCCTGCGAAAACGGGGGACCACCGCCCATCGTTGTGTGGCTGAGCACAGAGATCTTCTGGGGGTAAATGAGGCAAAACGCTTCCAGAGATACGTCAGCCCTAGTCCATGCAGGGCTCTGCAAGCCAGAGTGCACTCTATGGAGCCAGTGCAGATCCTGCAGATGCTGTCTACGCTTGACCTACCTGAGATGTTCAGCAGAAGTCTGGCAGCTGCATTCTGTATTGTTTGTAGTTTTTTTAGAACGTAGCCTGGAATGCTAATGTACAGGGCATTGGTATAGTCAATGCGAGATGAAATAAGGGCACGGGCCTCCATTTCTTTGGCTGACCTAGATAACAAAGGAAAAGACTTTCTAAGTGATTTGAGAGTATCAAAGCATACCCCCGCAAGTTTCTTAATCTGCGCAGAGAACCTAAGGTCCTCACCAAACCAGACCCCCAAGTTCTTTGCTGAATTGCCCACTGAATTGGGCTGAGGGTAGTCTGAAGGCCACATCACACCCCGCCAGAAAGACATACACTGGCTCCCAGTCAACAAGAGGATAACTTTCAAGCTCCTCACCCACACACACAAAGCACTCCACAACTCTGGACCAGCGTACCTCAACTGCCGCCTCAACTTTTACACCCCCACCCGCCAGCTCCGCTCCGCAGACCACGCCCTCGCCACCGTCCCCCGCATCTGAAAAGCAACCCCCGGCGGTAGATTCTTCTCCCACCTTGCCGCTAAGACATTGAACACCCTCCCCCTCCACCTACGGCAGACACAGGACCTACTGAACTCCAGGATACTCCTCAAGACCTGGCTATTTGAACAGTAGCAGCTTCCCCTCCCCTCAGTGCCTTGAAACCCTCACGAGTAAGTAGCGCGCTTTACAAATACAATGATTGATTGATTGATTGATTGATTGAGGGTCTCCCTAAAAGAGGGAGGGAAAGATCCATACAGGAGGATTTCCGACTTGTCCTGGTTGCACTTCAGTTGAGCACGTGTAAGCCATTTGAAGACAGTCGAGAGGCATTTCTAGGCAGTTTCCGAAGTCCGGTCATTATCTTTCAAGGTAAAGAGGAGCTGAGTATCATCAGCATACGCTATGATCTTGGCTCCCAGCTCCTTCGCAAGATAAATCAGAGGTGTTATATAGATATTAAAAAGCAAAGGGCTCAAAGTAGAGCCCTGTGGTACTCCTGTGGACATTTTCCTGGGGGCCGACGAAAAGTGTGGCATTCAGACCTGCTGAGTGCGATCCTCTAAAAAGGATTTAAGCCAATCCCAGGCGGAACCTGTAACACCAATGTTTGAAAGTCGGGCAAGTAATTGTTGATGGGGCACCATATCGAAGGCGGCAGAGAGATCTAGCAAAATAAGGGCCGCTCTGCTACCTGCGTCCAGTCACTCCCTTATTGCCTCTGCCATTTCGACAAGCACAGTCTCTGTGCTATATGTCCCCCTGAATCCGGATTGGGCAGGGTGGAGAGCACCAGATGACTCAACAAAGGCGTCTAGCTGTCTGAAGACAGCTTTTTGCACACCTTTGCCAACGCAGGTAGAAGATAGATAGGTCGGTAGCTCACAAGTTTGGATGTATCTAGAGTGGGCTTTTTCAGAAGTGGCAACAATTTGGCCTGTTTCCAATTCAATGTTACAGTGGCAGTCTGTAAAGATAGATTAATAATAACATTTACCTCTGGGTTAACCACCTCCGCAACCCCTGTTAGTACCCTAGCCAGAAACGGATCTGTGGGAGAGCCCGACTTAAGTGATTTAAGGATAGCCAATGAATCTGACATAGCAATGTGGGAAAAATTTGTCAATGGGGGAGCTGACGGGGTGGGGACTAAAATAGATGGGGGATGGGAATCTACCTGCACAGGGAAACCCATCCCTAAGCTATCTTGAATGGACTATATTTTCTCAATAAAGAAACATGACAGCTCCTCACACCATTGTGACAAAGTCGGCAGAGCAGTATGTTCGGCGCATGGTGATAGAAAGCTCTGGACAATGGAGAAAATGTCCTTACTGTTGTTGTTAGATTTAGCAATGCGCTCCACATAGAAGCTACTTTTCACCTCCCCAATGGCTGCATAGTAGTCTCTCTGAGCTTTTTGAAGGACGATTTTAGCCAGGGGATAATACTCCAGTCTCCAGCCAAGTTCAAGTTTTTTACATCCCTGCTTAAGATCTCTAAGTGTACCAGAGTACCAGGGCTTTGAGGGAGCATTTTTCACTCACCTATTGGAGAGGGGTAGACATACAGAATTAATCCCTTGGAAGATCCAATTGACAAGACTATCTAATACCCCTTCCAGATTAAGGGTGACAGTTGGCCGTGAGGCTAGTAGAGCCCTAGAGAAAGCAGGGATATCTACCTTCCGTGACAGTCTACCTTGGGCAACGGCTATAGGGGGAAGGGGCTTCGCAATAGTCCAGGAGAACTGGATCAGGTAATGATCTGACCAACAGACCTGGAGAGGGTCCCTAATGGACAGAGGGAAGTTGGAGCAAACCAGGTCTAAGGTACGCCCCCCCTCATGGGAAGGAGATTAGATCCATTGGCTCAGTTGTGCCAGGTTGAACAAGTCCATTAAATTCCCTAGAGTCAATAGCCTCTGGGCAATCTAAATGGAAATTAAAGTCGCCCAGAAGTAGGAAGTTTGAAAATCTTAAGGCTCGGGAGACAATAACTTCATCCAGTGCTTTAACAAATGCTCCGGGGGGGAGCAATACAGCAATGTGCCGCCAAGCGTGAAACGTGGTGACATAACGATGGTAAAATCAAGAGCTTCCCCATCTGCTATTTTGAAAGTTTACTCACTGGAAAAAATCCAAGTGTACCTGAACACCACAGCAATCCCTCCTCCTCTGCCAGTTTTACAGTCAGCCCTCGCTATTTATGAGTATTTTTGCCACCGGGGCTGCATATATATTTGGTACTGCCTTTAAAAACGTATCACCTAAGCCATATTGGGATGGTACCTTGAGTAAGAACATCCAATTTACCCGATCAAATGCCTTCGCAGCGTCAAATGTAAGGACTGCGAGTGGGCTGTTTTCTGGGGTGGCTATATCAATAGCCTCAATCAGTTGATGAGTGAGGTCATGCATTTGACTCCCCTTAATAAAACTTTTCTGATCTTCATCAATTGGATGATTAGTAATGCAGCCTAATTTTGTTGCTAAAATCTGCGTGTACATTTTATAGTCATTGTTTAAGAGAGATATAGGTCTGTATGATTCACATTTCAAGGGGTCTTTTCCTGGTTTTAAGACTAAATAATGGTGACATCATTCCAGGATTTTAGGAGAGCCAGCACTTTATTGAAAACATATTTAGTAGGTCCACTAATCTTTCTAACGTTTCTTTTAAAGCCATGTATATCTCGTTGGGTAGTGCGTCCGGACCTGATGCCTCCCCTCACTTCAATCTCTTTAGTGTATCAGTTACTTCCTCTATGGTTATTTCTGCATTCAAAATATATCTATCTTCTGCTTCTAACCTTGGGACCACTGACTTTCTCGGATATGTATTGACTAAGTTGCTAGGTGCCACTAGGTCTTCATCACACAAAGACTGAAAAAATCTGTGTAGGCTTTCTCGATCCTGGGGTCATCTACTACCTGTCCTCCCAAGTTGTCACCCTGTATTGTTACAATCTTGTTTCTGTTTGAGTTAGTCTTAATTTTCCATGCGAGAAGTTTCCCGCTGCCTTCCCCGTATTCATAGTTTACTAAATCACTAGCTTCCCATATTTTCCTAACTTTTTCATTCAATAAACTAGACAAGTCATTTTTCTTTTTGTAAATTTCTCCCTCTGCTTTTCTTATTATAAGTTGGACACTGCGGCCTCCAGGTTCCTATGTTGATCTAGAATTTCTGCCTCTATCTGGCATATTTTGTGTCTAGTCTCTTTGTCTCTTGTAGCAGCCAGACCAATGAGAGCTCCTTTAATTACTTCCTGATAGGCATCCCAAACTATTCGGATGGGGGTTTCGTTGTTAAAAATGACCCGTCTTATTTATTAGACAGAAAAGTTAGGAAAAGATGGGAAGCTAATGATTTAGCAAACTATGAATACGGGGAAGCGGGTGGAAAACTTTTCGCATGGAAAATTAAAACTAACTAAAACAGAAACAAGATTGTTGCTGATGTTCAACATATCGGACAACATTTTTTTGTGTTTTTTCCAAAATGCTCCCTGTTAGACCCGGGATCCCTGATTGGCTGTGGTAGGTACCTTAGGCCAAGTAGGGACCCACGTTCCAACATCAGGGAAAGGAAGGTAATTTTTTAGGTAGCCCCACTCACCCCTTGGTAGCTTGGCACGATCAACCAGGCTCATCTTCAAGGCAAATGTGTAAAGTATTCGCAACCACACTCACAATAATCCAATGATGACACCACAAATAGACTCTACACAAGTTTTATAAAACGAGTATAAACTTGATGTAAAAAAGATATACGATAAAACCACACAATATAAAACCAACATATGAGGTTGTGTAATATTTCTCCTGGCCGGTTGTTAGGCCAGCCAGCACTTGTAAGTTCTGGCGATGTCAATGAGCACTTCTAAACATTCTACTGTACTCCTAATCACATGTCATACAGTTCGTAATGCTAGAATCAGGTGCTTTTGCAATGTAAAATACTGTAATGTGTAACCTAACAATCAGACACTGCAATGAAAAGAATGCAATGAATAATGCAACAGTCAGGTAATTCCTTATGCAGGACTACTGTAATGCGCAATACGCTAATCAGGTAGTTCGTTATGCAGGAACAAGGCAATGCGTCATACAACAATCAAGTCATTCGGTATACAGAAATGTTGCAATGTAGAACACGTCAGCTAGGTACTCCGCTCTCAGAAACGGAATACTACGTAGTACACTCAGGTCCCAATCACTGGACCTTAGGCGGTCTCTCAGCCTCCTCTTCTAACCTTCAGTCAGCCTCTCACAGTTGCCCCCAACACAGCATGATGTAATTCCAAAGTGCAGCTTCACACTTCGGCCCTGGTATCACCACTCCTTTTGGCAATATGGGCCGCAATGCAAGCCGAAGCAGAGGCTCAAGCTGCCAACACGAGAGAGAGGCTAAGAGCGTCTCCCTCCGAGACCGTGTCCCGCCAAAGGAGTCGACACACGTTACCTGGGGGGTGCGAACCCACTCTCCTCTCCTTGTCCAGTGGCTGGGCCTCCAAGCAGCTTTGTGGAATGGATACGGCGGCTCGGGCCGGCAACTTAGCTCCTCCAGGACTGCTGGTACGGGAAGCTTCACTTACAAAGTACTCAGGCTACCACAAAACACACGCACACAGTGTCGCTGAATCTTCCTTCACTCCAAGTGCATGATGACTGAGCACTCCACACACGAGTCTCCGGCTGCACGAAGATTACACGTGCAGCATCGCTCAGACTCACTTTACTCCAGTGCACACCATAACACTGTAAATCCTCACAAAAGTCTCACGGTGCCCAACTCACCCGCACACAGCAGCGTTGAGACTCACTTGGATTCCGCTGCACACGATGACAAGGCCAAACTTTACAAAAGTCTTGCGTGCACAACGCACCCACACACAATGGCGTCGAGACTCACTTGGATTCCGGTGCACACGACAACAAGGCAACTCCTTCCTGGGTCTTAGGCTAGACAGAGCACATACACACAGTGTCACTGAAACACACTAACAATTCAGGTACCACGATCACAGGGCATGCCTTACGAAGATCTCAGGCTAGACAGAGCACACGCACACAGCGTCTCTAAGAGTCTTCTTTGGAAACTTTTGTGTTCCTGTGTTTCCGAACAGGGAGTCAACTCACCTCAGGCCCTTGGGAAAAGTTACTTCAGGACACAGCACACCGCAAAATCCATCAAGCAGGGGGACACAGCACACAGCAAAATCCCTTTAGCCTTTTCTTGGTTGAAACAACAAACTGCAGGCCATCCCCAGATCACACAGAAAAAGCAGTCCTATCCACCAGTCTCTTTAGTTTTTTCTTCCTTGGCAAAGGTCCTCTTGACCACGAAGTAGCTCCAGTCTTGTTCACACTTGATCAAGCCATTCTTCAAAGTTCAGGGGCTTCCGTTCTCTTAGTTATACCCCTCAATGGCTTTCAAGTCTTTGTGCTTCAGGGGGCACTGACCCCTGCTCAAACCAGTTCTGGGTGCCTCCCTGCCCGTGATACCTCTCTTCCTTTGATTAGTCAGGGTCTGGATTCTCAATCACTCGGCAGGGGATGGGCCAATTGTTTTATAGCAGTAGCCCAGGCATCTTCACCTCTAAGGGCTTATCCTCCCCCTACACTGCAGATGCAGGTCAGTCTGTTGCTGTTTCACCTCCTCCGCTGGGTCAAGACATTCTGCAGATTCTACCGCTTTCAAATCCAGACAGTAAATCCACAGCCAGGCAGAGACCCACAGAAATGTCAAAGCACAAAAACGCAACCACTTTCAAAAGAGTTGCTTCTGAACACACGATGCAAAAACCATCTACATAAAAAGATGTGTTATTACATTGCGAGTTCAGGCATACTAAACTTCCCCTTTCCATCTTAAGTCTTTAGGAGAACAGGCTGGAAAACATATTACACAGCCCTCCTATTCCGTCCTATGGGCAAGATTGCCTTTCAGCAGTGAAAAAAGAAATGGAGATTATTTTACTGTCAGGATATGACACATACCTTAGTACATGTCCTACCGTTCACATGCACTACACCCTGTCCAGGGGGACCCTAGACCTACCATAGGGGTGTCGTAGGTGCACAGGAAGCGAATGTTAAAGTTTGGCAAGTGAGTGCACTGGACAGAACAACATGGCAGTTTCACAAACTGCGCACAGGCCCTGCAATGGCAGGCCTGAGTTCCCTTTTTAAGGCTACTTGTGTGGGTGGCACACATAGTGCTGCAGGCCCACTAGTAGTATTTGCATTACCAGCCCTGGCACACATAATGCACTTTATTAGGGACTTCACTTAGGAATGCAAACATACCAATCATGGACAACCAATTACCAATACTTTATACAGTGAACACTTACACTTTGAGACTGTTTAGCAGTGGCAAAGTGTCCAAAGCATCTAAGTTGGCAAAACTATCCAAGAAAAAGTTCTAGGGGGAAGCAAAAGGTTTAGGGCCAAGTCCTACACAACCCCCTCCCAGCCAAAAGCCAGGGTAGACCAATCAACTACCTTGATGGACCTCCCTGCTTAGGGCGATAAAACGTGGACGCAGGCCTGCTACCATAGAGAAAGCCTACGGTTCTATGCTTTTTTTACCACAGGGGAGTCTCTTGGTCACTACTCCCTGGGCCAACTATGCCACTCCATGGGTACTTCCAGACAGTTGGGGCCTCTCTAGGGAGCTGGCTCCTTCCCAACTTCCACCTAGAGGGGTATCCCTGGAAGACCCATCAGGCAGGACACTGTTCCCAGTTATCCTGTCCTCCAGGTTATATGTGGGTGTGCCACTGAGGGACACTTCCCTCTCTCAACCTTCCATTTCGATTTCAGTGCCTGCCATTTAGGAATGGCACCCACAAACTTCAGGACATGGGGAGATCTGGTGACAGATGCCCTAAGCCCTCCTGACACTAGAAGTTCTTCTTCGCACAGCTGCCAAGTAGGTGCTAGGCCTCCCACTGGGAGCTCCTGTAAGGGACCCTACAGTGTTTGGGGTAGGGTGGTGAATCCCTGGGGACGCTGCTCACACTCCCTCCATCTCCGTTGAAACTAGACACTAGTGATGGCGCACGGGATCACCAACTCAATTATACATACTCACCTGGGCCCATAAACATTCACACATTTGAACCGGTAATCCTGCTTCTGCTTACTGCCTATCAGGATTTTATTTTCTTAGGACTTATACTTGTACACCATGACTTACCAAATCCTTGTCACCTATGCTATAAATCCTAGGGATCGAAAATTGAGTCAGCATAATAGGTAGCTATTTAATAATTCTATCTTTCCTGGAATAACTACAGACTCTGGAGACGTTTTAAACACTTTATCTATTCAAGTTTTTCTGAGTCAGTGGCCACAATACAGTGACAATAAATTTTACAAGAAAGAAAATAATTAATAGGACATAAAGTTTGCAAGAAATTATAGTAACACCTTTAGACATTGGTACCTGGGAAGGGTGAGAAAGGGAAATAGCACAAGGAGATACCACATGGATTATATTTACCTAGAATGGTGTGAGGACTAAGCCTGGCCATGGGCTGGGACAAAAGAAAGGCTCCCGACTGATCACGTGCCAACGGGTCAGGACAGGTGCAGATCAGAAGAGGTAACCTCCACTAGTGCAACGCCAGCACCACACCCCTCTCTATTGCAATTTGGTACCCCGACTGGAAAATTGATACTTCTCCCTCAGCACACCCTGATTCTTCTGACAGAGTGCTCCGCCAGCACCTTTGCTCTCAATTCTCCTTCAGCATACGTTGGGTCAGTGACAGGTCTGTGACCATTCGAACAAATGATCTATCTAAGCCTACCTTAGTTATACCATTTCTGGGCAATGTACCACCCCCAAATGTTGGGAGTATGTGTATTCCCTTCAATGTGGTGGGTCAGAAAGCTGAGAAGAGGTCATCACACCATATTAAGAGGAAATCATTTAAATTCAATATAGTTGATCAATGTTCCCACCCATAATTTATTTTCCCATGTCTTTATTCCGCCCATCAATATTCTTTCATTGTAATGTACCAAGTTTAATAAAGTTGCAATTTGTCTTCCTTTCCCAGGTTATGGGTTGTAGTTCCCAGGCGCGTTGCTGGAAAAGACAGTCACTGGAATCAGTTCAATATCATTGCTCGAGGTCTCTCAAAGTTTCCCCCACTTGCGCAGAGCGGATTCAATATGGCTGTTCGTGTCACCCTTAGGCCCAAATACGAGCTATTAATAAAGTCAAAGAGAGACACATTAGAATACAAAAATAAATGAATGCACTGTATACCACTTATCTCTACTCTAACCCCATTACTTTATTTTAACTATAGCATTAATAATTAATCAGAACACACAAGTTTTAGTACAAGCAGGAGCATGTGCATTACTATGAGAAAGCATAAAGCGGCCATCTTGGCACTAGTGCTCAGATGCAAGAAATTCCCACCAGAAGCGAAAGACGTCACACCACGTAGATGTTGCGGACGCATGCGCAGAAAGTTTCCCTCGTTTTCGGCGGCCATTTTAGGACACTCGGATTACTGTTAGTAAAAGCACATAGTCAAGCTTCTCCATCTTACTAGAAATGTCGTGTAATGCAAATATTAGTAAACAAAACATGTTGATTAATTGATTACATGTTATTTTGAGAGGGCTGAGTACAAGCAAGTTTCTATACGTATGAAACCTTGCTCCATCAATCCCCTCTTTGATGGTATTTTATACCATCACTAATTATGAAACCAGATGACAACTTTAGCATTCTCCCAATTCTATTTCTTCTGTTTCATTAGGAGTTCGTTTTTCTCCTCTCTTTTGGAAACCTTTCATTCTTCTATAAACTTCCCCTTTCAACTCCTCCATTTGAATTTTATCAATCTTTTGTTTCTTTCTTTTCTCATTTATTACATACCACTTTCTGTTTCTGCAGCATTTGCACCAAATCATTATCACCAAAATTAGTAGTGATATCCCCATTATTGGCATCCGTACTTTACCTACAATACTTTTACCTACATTAGAAAGCCAACTACCTACAGAGGAGAGACCATCGATTTTGTAAAACCGTTGATCTTATCACAACTAATTCAGTATTGATCAGTAAGAATCCTCCAGAAGTGTCAGTCGATAAGCAATAAACCACTCTAGACAATTTACAAATTCTTTGAGTGTTCAGGATTACTCCCACTGAAGGTATCAATGCAATAAATATATCACCTACAATTTGTGCAAAACTAGCTCTTTTATATCTTTTTAGGTCATTATTGCCTTAATTTCTTCCAGTGATTCTTTTTGCATGGTATACCTTCAGGAATATTATTCCGAAATAACAACTCCCATACCAATGATCAGGCAGCTTAAAATAAGCCTTGTTTCCACAAATATAATAGACTCCAAGAAATACTGGATCAGTTCCCCCTATTTTAGTCGCTAACCCCCGATTATGAGAAAAGTGTGTTCACATTCACTGGAACCGATGAATACATTGTTATACTCAGTTTTCAACCTATGGAGACAGATTTTCCCCTTCTTTTCAAAGTCCAGAGACATAGCAGCATGAGTCTTGCCAGTTGCCATAAATTATTCCCTTTCAGCCCATTTGGGTATCTGAGGTTTCGGTTTAGTGGCCTTTCAGTGGAAATCGTGTCTCCTTTTCTCTACTAAATTCAAAAATATTTGTTCTTTTTCATGTAATCTACAAGTTACGTTGTCTTTGTGAGCTTCAGTTATATCTATTGTTTTCATTGTTAGAAAAAATTCAACAAAAAACTGTGAGTCTCTACTGCTAAGGACAGGGTTCATGTTTCTGCCTACAGGTATTTCAGGAAAAAATGACATCTAAGTTAGAATTTTAATACTGTAACCTTCCAGTTCTATAAAACAAACTAGTTAAGACACTACATGAAATACCATATGTCAGTGGTAAGTGATGGTATGTAACCCCCTTCTGCTACTGATGTCGGTAATTTCATACAGATGTAGCAATCACTAACTTGCATTGTCTCTATATGGTGCACTAATAGGTTAGCAAATACATTCAAATTCGTCTAATTTCTATTTCTACTGTGGTGTAATTCTATCTCATCTGGTGCTTCTAAATCTATTCAGACATGTTTAAGGTTTGCTACCTTACCATGTATATTAGTGTCATTCTGTTTATTAGCCATCAAGTAAGGTACTGCAATTGTCAGTCCTAGCTATACTATAAGCACTCTCAATACACTAAATATGCATATTCTACAGCATGTCTTTATACAATTTCTTTTCCAGTAACTCTAGTCTCAGCCATTTTGACTAAGGAGACTTAGCCCCTCTTTGTGAAATTTACACAGAATATAACTTATTTATTCATTTATTTGGGCATTTGTAAAGCGCCTGGTTACGCCACTGGCGTGTCCCCGCGCTGTGATAAGTGAAATGGCTGCCCCCCCCCCTCCCACAGAAGGCTACCTGCTGAAAAGGTGTGTTTTAAATTTTTTCCTGAACAGAACTTCAGATCGTTCTAGTCGCAGTTCCAAAGGAAGAGCATTCCAGCACCTGGGAGCGAGGTATCTAAAAGATCTGCCTCCCATACGCGCCTTCGATACTCTGGGGACCTTAAGCAGCCCAGTCTGCGAGGACCGTAGACTGCGTGTGGGCTCATAGTGGGTTACCAGGCTCTTGAGCGGAGCAGGCGCTTTACCGCTCAAAATGCGATGGCATGTAGTGAGGGCCTTGAACTCCACTCTCCTCTCAATGGGAAGCCAGTGGAGGGCCCGCAAAGCTGGTTTGGAGGATGACCTCCTAGGGAGCCTGAGTACAAGCCACGCTGCAGCATTTTGAAGGACTTGCAGGCGACCCATGGCCTTGCCTGTGGCCCCCAGATAAAGCAAGTTCCCATAGTCAAGTCGTGAGGTGACGAGGGCATGCACCAGCGTCCTTCGAGCAGAAATCGGGAGAAGATCTAACACTTTCCTTAAGGCTCTCAGGACACCGAAGCATACACCCGCCACCCGACTGACCTGGGGACCAAAGGCAAGATCTTTGTCCAGCCACACGCCAAGGTTCCTGGCCTCACGGCAAGGAGCGGGGACTTCACCCAGACAGGGCGGCCACCACGCCGACGACCAGGCAGACGGCCCTCCCCCCACCACGAGCACCTCGGTCTTACTGCCGTTTAGTTTTAAGCAGTTTGCGAACATCCAGGCAGCAAGGTCTTGCATGCAATTCCTGAAGATGTCTGCTGCAAGGCCGGGTGCACGCGACAGGGAGATGACCAACTGCGTGTCGTCGGCGTAGGACACCAGGCGTAGACCGTATCCCTCCACGATGGCCGCCAAGGGGGAGACATAGATATTAAATAAGGTTGGGCTCAGGGACGAGCCCTGAGGCACGCCCTGGCCCAACTCAATCTCCTTCGAGTAGCATTCACCCAGTCTGACTTGAAAACACCTGTCAGACAGGAAGGACCCGATCCAGCCAAGCGCTGCTCCTGTGACCCCGCCTTCATTCAGACACTGTAGCAAGATGGAATGTGCTACAGTGTCGAATGCCGCGCTTAGGTCGAGTAAAATCAATGCCATGGTTTGGCCCTCGTCCACACCTTGTCGTAGCGCTTCAACCGCCACGAGGAGTGCCGATTCCGTCGAGTGACGGGGGCGGAAGCCAAATTGCGAGTCATGGAGTAGCGAAGCCGCCTCCTCGAACTGCATAAGTTGTACATTGGCTATTTTTTCCGCCACTTTTGCCATGTAGGGCAGGAGGGAGATTGGGCGAAGGTTGTCGAGTTTTTCAAAACTGACATTGGCTTTCTTCTGCAGGGAAAGTACCACTGCTTGCTTCCAAGCATTAGGGACAACCTGGGATTTAAAGGAGGTATCCAGTAAATGACGAACATAAGGCTCAAGTACTGGCAGGCTGCCCTTCAACCGACTAGGAGTGGTCGGGTCTCTAGGCGAGCCGGATTTTATCGACCCACAAATGCGGAGAAGTTCCTCAGTGGGGGGGGTGACAAAGGTGGTTAAACGTTGTTCCCCTTTGGTTTTAGTGGCTTCCGGGTGTCTAGGACCGTTATCTGTCCTCTGAGGAAAGGAATTGTAGATGTTAATAACCTTGTTTGCAAAGAACTCAGCAATGCGGTCACAACCCTTCGTCGTACAGAGTTTTTTTAGGCACCGCAGCGGGTTTCCCTACCGCAATGGACTTATAGATTGAGAAGAGTTCCTTGGTGGACTGTTCAGCTTCTTCAATCTTGTTGCAGTAGTACAATGATTTACCCTTCCTAATCAATTTGTGGTAATTGCGCCTGCAATCTATGTACTCTGTTTTGGCGGGGGTCGAGTAGGCAATTCTCCATTGCCTTTCAGCACGTTTACATGCGGCTTTGGCCGTCCGCATGTCCTCATTATACCAAGGAGCCGATCTATGTGCTCGGCCCCCCGTTTTAACCACACCAAGTGGTGCCATCAGATCCAGGGCTTCCGTAATTCGTTGGTCTAAGTTAGAATTAATTTCATCTACCCCATCACCCCCAGGATGACCCTTCTCGGTTAGCGCCAGATTGAATTTGGCTTGGGAGAACGCCGCCCATCTCCGCCTAGGATGTTTGTCAGCGGGGGGGTCACTGGGGCGTGGTCCCTGCATTCCGATGGTAAATGGGATGAGGAGATGATCAGACCATGGGATGGGGATCGGAGTTTGGGCATCCACTTGGCTCCAGTTTGCAAAAACCGGATAAAGGAGGTGGCCCAGCTGGTGGGTAGGGTGCTGTACCTTCTGTTCAAACTGTAAACCTGCCATTATTCGACAGAAATCACTCGCCACCTTATCCGTAGGGGTATCTAAATGCAAGTTAAGGTCACCTAAGACTAGGTACTGTGAATTTATCTCAAGTTGGTCTCACTTCTTCGACAAAATGATCAGCAATCAATTCCTCATCACTTTCATCACTGATTTCCAGATTCTCAAATTCCTCGAGAATCACATAAGTCCATTCAGGACCCTTGAATTTATTGTTCAGTCTTTTTAAACAGAGACTTCTTCTTTTTGGTTTACTTGTTGACGGTTCAGTTTGACTTGTTACTTCATCTACCTGTTCAGGTTCATCATTTATTGTGACTAGGCGGTATTTTAATCTTTTGGCAAAATCAGGCCAAGTATCACCTTTTCTGAGTCTTTTATCTGGCACTGTGCTTTCAGGTTCTTCAGATGTTCTTTTGTTTTCTTTGAGTTGTGGCACATTTTGATTTTCGTTGTCTTCAGGTATCCTCTCTCTCTGACCTTGTCCAGGGCTTATTACTGTTGATGTTTCTGTCTGGATGGGTTCTTCTATACTAATCTGACCTTGTTCAGGATTCTGCTTTGTTGGGCCTGGAAATTTTTCTTTTTCCTGAACACATTTTACTATTCCTGTTTGATCCTGCTCAAGTCTTGCAATTTCTTGATTGTCTTCTGCCTGTACGTTTGTTTTAGAACCTGTCTTTCCCTCCTTAGACACAGGAGTTCTGATGGGTGTTTCGTCGGTCTGAGTATGTTGCTCTCTCCTTATCTGGTCCTCCTCAGGATTACCATTAGCTTTAATTTCTGTAATCTCAGTGACTTCTTCTATTCCTGTCTCATCCTCACTATCACTCTGACGATCTAGATACGTTTGGCTTCTTGTTCTTATTCTTACTTCAGGTACATAGACCACTGGAATCCATTCATCCGGCCTGCTGCTCAGTTGTTCTTCGTCAACTAATTCAGGATCAACTTCTTGAGAACCTTCAGCTGCGCAACCTTCAGCCTCTACTTCGTCAGGTTCTGTTACTCTTTTGGTATGACTGACATGGATCCAGTTTAGGATTCCCTTGCACTTTACAGTTGTGGTGGTAACCAATATCACTTGGCGTGGTCCTCCCCACCTTGGTGCTAGGCAGGAGTCCCGGCTGTGATCTTTTATCACTACCCAATCTCCAGGGTTCAAGTCATGTGCTAGAGTTGATTGTCTGGCCACAGCGTCTTCCCCAACTTGGTTCGAAATAGAACGCACTTGGTCAGTCGACTCTTTGCAGTACTCCAACACTAAACCAACAGATATAGTTAACAGCTTGCATCCTGGCACACATGCTTGCCTCATTGCCCTTCCCATGAGTATTTCATGGGGACTCAAGCCTGTTTTCCTGTCTGGTATGCTTCTGAGTCCCATCAGGCCATTCCAATTGGGGAGATTCACACATCTTTCCCAA
Source organism: Lissotriton helveticus (assembly GCF_964261635.1). Classification (NCBI taxonomy): domain Eukaryota; kingdom Metazoa; phylum Chordata; class Amphibia; order Caudata; family Salamandridae; genus Lissotriton; species Lissotriton helveticus. The sequence continues at coordinate 1,134,753,259 of NC_136069.1, read as the reverse complement.
TCTTGCTTTGATTGTGCCATTTAGTTGTTCTACCACTCCAAAAGCCTCTGGGCGGTATGCACAGTGCAGCTTTTACTAAATTTTGAATGCTTCACAAATCAACCAAATTATTTCATTATTAAAATGAGACCCTCGGTCTGATTCAATCGTTACTGGAAAACCGAACCGAGGAATGAGCTCTCTTAAAAAGAGTTTGGCTACAGATAAGCTGCCATTCCTCCTGGTTGGATATGCTTCTACCCACTTATGGAAAATAAGCAGACGATGACAAGAACATATTTTAATCCTCGACAAGCAGGTAACTGAATGAAATCAAGTTGTAATCTTGTGGAAAAGTAAATTTTGCCATGTTCTGTGTCCCTACGCGTCCTCCATCATATGTTATGTGTGTATGATTAATATGCATACGTATTCCCCATGTTCGATTAAAGACGCAATTATAGTTGTGTCCATCTCTAGTATGCCAGTTTCCAGTTCTCGTGAATACTACGAATATCAGGCCTATGTAAAGTTACGTTGCCACGTTTCCCAGTGTGCACGTTATTCCATTGTAAAGTCCCCGTTTCTAGGCCTCAAAAGGGCCTGGACACCAGATTCAGCTCCTGTCTCCTGAGCCTCGCTGAGGAGCGATACAGCCCCCACCTGTATCCCTGACCCTTCACTTATTTCCTGCCTTGCAGTGCCCGGTTCAGCCTGGCTCTGCCTCTGAGTCTGCCAAGAGTATGTTATGATTCTAGTTATCAGTCCAGCCCTCCTTCTCTGCATTCCTAAAGCTACTGAACTGTATCAATAGTTTCCGTCATAGTCTAGCCTTTACGTCTCCATGTAAGAGAAATACTGTATTTAATGGTCATTCAATATTCTTCATCACGCACTACATGTAGAATAATGCATGCTCTAGTCTTAGAGTCTGTTCGCCTTTACCCCGATAACTTTTGGATTCTATCAACATGTTCTCTAAACATCAGATACTAGATACTGTTTCGGTACATGTCGCCCTGACTCTCCAGACTTCAGTCTCTGCTCCTAGCGCAGAGTTCGTAGCCCCCAGCTTCTCCTAGTAATACGTCATTGCCAGCTTGCGCGCACCATCAGGTTAGAGGTCCCGGCTCCTTAGGTAGCCCCCTCCATGTTTCCGCCCCATTCATGACATATTCTGTTACGTTTGCATCACATGTCTATGTATACGCCCTGTTACACCTACTTTCACCCTTATCTTTCGCGACTGCTACGCGTCACACCCACTGCTCCGCCTATCGTATGTATTGTAATGCAACTGTTTTAGTATATATGATCGTGCACTGTTATTAAATGTTACGCCGATTCCGATCCTGCCCCCGGCAGCGCTGCCATCCTATTCCTGTGCAGGTTGTCCTGTTCCTGTCCTTTATGTTGTAATAAACCTGCAAACTCCTACTACCTCGAATCTTGACTCTTATTTATTGAGCTATCTGTTATTAATTTATCCATTCAAAAATAGAGGTATTATTTATTTATTTACCACATAATGGCGCCCGAACAGGTACTTGCCCTTTCCCCACGCGTCGGTGAAGCCACGCCGACCCCCTGACCCTCTGCAGTCGTGACGGAACTCTTCTGCGCACCGGCAGATATTTCTGCTTCAAGTATCCCTCAGGCCCACGGAGGAGACGGAGGAGGCGGTCCAGCATCCAGACGAGACGGTGGAGGAACGCGGCGAGTCCCGACCAGAGCCCAAGCCGAGAGTCCAAGGTCCGAGGTATCCGGAGGCCCACCCGTAACAGAAGTCCAAAGTTCGTCCGTCCGGCGTCGAAGCAGTCCCGTCCAGTCTGAGGCCTTCCGTTCTTGCTGCCCGGTGAGTACCGTTGCTGGGGTAGTATCTAGACAGGGTCAATCTAATTGTCTCTGGTCTGTGGGTTGGTGGTACACAGACCCACAAACGAAGTGTCCACTTCGGTGGATGCGGGTCCTGACGTGTCTCTTTATGAGACCGGTGAGTTTCGTACTGTTTCAGCAGTGCATCTAGTTTCTGTTCCAGTCAGTTCTGTTCTCGAGAAAATTCATGTATTCTGTGTTCCGTATTCCAGGTAGTATTCTGTTCGAACTGTTATTTTAAATGTTCTTCATGTACTTTAATGTCGTGGTATGAGTGTGAAGTAATTATCGTGTTTATTGTGTATTGTATTGTGTCCAGATTATAGTTCAGTCATGCCGCTCTTTTCAAAACTGCGTCAGTTAAAAACTAGAAAAGGTCTGCTAGAAGCAGCAGTTCCTGTCCCGCCTAGGGACAGTCCAGGTCATTTTATGTATCAGAAGCATGGCATAAGCGCCATATTATATCTAGATTTATGGGTAGAGTATACCAAACAGTTAGAGGAAAAGTATAGATGGCCCGTATCAGGCACATGGGATGCCGAGTGCATCATGCGAGTAGAAGAAGCATTATGGAAAAAGAAAGCCAGACAGTCACAGAAAGATGCCATCGAGTTATGGCGCAAAGAATCTCATAAAAAAAACGAAAAAGAAATCAGAAAGTCTGAACTAAGTAGAGAATCCTTAGAACGAGCACAAGAAAAAGAATTAATCGAGATAGGTGAACGAGTTAAAACCGAACAGTCAGACAGACAGAGGCATGCCCTTATTAAGGGTATGTATCCTCTTCTTGCCGAGGGCTTGCCAAAAGCGACCCCGGAGGCATCCAGTAACTTTCCGCCACCACTAGTTCCGACCAAGCTACGTCACAAACCGACCGCAGCTGATATTTTCATTTCGTCCTATTTGGACGACACAGTCCCAGAATATGCAAATCCCGCTCCGCCAGTCCCTGTAAATCAGGCACTTCCCGCTCCTCCAGACACCGGAGTACCTGTTACGGTACCCCCGGTCCAGCCCGCCATACAAGTCCAGCCTGCATTTCCATTTCCCACTCTGCCAGGACGAAGAGCATCAGTAGACGACTCTAGTTTAGGGGCCGCAGGAGGAGGTCCTCCTCAGACCCCGCCGCCACACAAGCGTTTAACGTTAGCCGAATTACATGTACAAGCGTCACAGCGTACGCCCAGATATCAGTCTGTTGCAGAAATAAGAAAAGCCCTTACCGAATGTGGCTATGATCCAGTCCCAGGCGAGGATAATATGGTATTATATTCATTACGCGTGAGAAAGGTGACCGAGTATCTAGTCACCCTACCAGATATGAAAGAAGATCTAGACAGAATATATCGTTTCATCCGTACAGGGAATGATCCAGAAAGTATTAGTGACGTCATGTGCCAAAGAAAAGTTGAAGTCCAGCTCATGCTATTAAAGTTTCTGATTAATTGTTTAATACGAGAACAAGATTATCCGACCAAAGATCGAGCCGAAATGAAAGTCCTGACAAAGTGGAGTGATAATATAGCCGAGGGTAAGCATAAGACTATCGGTAGTATAGAGAGTATGTACAAGAAAATTCGCAAAGAAATAATAAGGTTACACGATCAACGTAAAGCAGCACAAGTAAGCGAGAAAGAAAATGACTCTTCTACAGAAGAGGTAGAGGACGAGAATCCCGACAGAATAGCGTATGTAGGAAAATCTAGATTACCAGATCGCCATTTACGTCTAGAACACAAGCCAGTTTTTCACCATCCAGCACCAGAACAAGGTTCTCTGGAACAAGTATTTCAAGCTACCGATCACATTCTGAAATCACGAATCGGTTACAGTGAATTAAGTACCATGCATGAACAAGAACTAGTCCGATCAGCAGTCCGATGGACTACTGATTCTACCACTTTTCCAGACGAAATAGTGGCACAAATGTTTCTGAAATTGCCCCCAGCCGAGCAGCGACTGACGGGTATGTATATGATCCAGCACCTCATTACATTGTATGAGGGTCAACATTCTGATCCAGGTCCGTTACATGATGTCCTGAACGAGTTACTCCAGTACAAATGGAAAGGTTTAGGTACCGATTTAATTAGTGTCATTCTAGAACAGCGCCACAAATATAGTATGTTTTTGAACCCGCATTTTGTTCATGTCTCACCCCCAGAAAGTAAACCCTTTTACATAGACAGACAGAATCCGTTACGAGAAGTGCATCCAGTTAAGACAGACGGTGGTGAGATGCAACGAGTGTTTGTTTACACCCCTATCACAAAGATGGAACTCTTAGAGATGAAAAAGTTAATTCCCTGTCATGATAAAGATCCAGCAGGGTTCCACCGAGAATTAAAAGACATGCTCCGTATGGGAGAATACACGTATCCAGATATCATTAAAATGTTAAAGGTCCTATTGCCCGCAGGGGTATATGAGAAACTCAAAGAAAAAGAATGGGAGGTGGGAGAGAAAAAGATCGATTGGGCAGTTCTAGAAGCTGAAGATAAGATACGAGTACCAGGTACCGGTCTTGGAGATAAATGTAAAGAATTACCTGAACTATTAATACAAGTTTTGCCCAGACTATTAGCAACTAAAAAGGAAGACTGGGATGCAATCTCAGCCTGTAAACAGAAACAAGACGAAGACACTAGTGATTTTTATTCTAGATTTGAGAAATGTTTTACCATAAACAGTGGCCTCATAGACCCCCATAGTGAGAGAGTTAGTCAAAACTCAATCCGATGTATCGTTTTTCTAAGTTTCATATTATTTCTCAGCATTATGATTTCCTGCACCAGTTATGCATTTTACCTGTATTTTCCAGTTTCTCATGTAAATAAGTCTTCTAATGTTACAGTAGAGCACACGTTTAGTGATCTGCCTCCTCATGAACTCTCTTACCGCCTCGCTATGCGTAATAACTCTTTTATCCGCATGTTACATTATTCACACCAGACCAGCAATGCCACTAATTGTTGGGTGTGTGGTCGACTCCCCCCTTTCCAGACACCGAAGGGAGTTCTGCCACTCTTTCCTTATCCATTTTCACATAATGGTTCGTGTGGAGCATGGTCCACGTTAACATCATCCTCAACAGATATGTCTTTTCTTAACAGTACATGTTTCCCAGACAAGCAAGGTCTTCCCCACAGAACCGGGTTAGAGCTAGAGAATGAAGTTTACAACTTAGGTAATTATTCTTCGAATTTCATGGTCCTGAATGTTCAGTCTGATACTACTCCAGACTTACCTGCTATTTCAGTACTACCAGTCAAAGGTGAATTATGTGTCCGAAATAATGGTTCCGTACATGTAGGACATAGTGATTGTACTACTATTGTCAAATATAGTGACAGTGGGAAATCTATTTTCAAAGCTTCACGTCATTCTTATTTTATTTGTGGCCAAACCGCATATGTTCGTCTGCCCCTCGATTGGGAGGGAACCTGTTACATTGCCTTCCTACTGCCACCAGTTTTCCTAGCCCCATCTGATTATCATAGAAATACACATCTAGTACACATTAGACATAGAAGGGAGATCGAGTCCCCAATTGTCGATTATACTGAAACTGCTCTAGAACAGTATACAGATTTCAATAGAGGTTTCTTCTTCTTTATAGGACCTATCCAGAATAGTAAGCTAATCCGTAGGTTAACAAGAACCCTTGAAGCAGTAGTTAATGAGACTGCCTCTGCTCTAGGTAACTTAACTGAAGAGCAATCTGCTATGAGATTTGTCGTTTTGCAAAATTGTCTCGTCCTTGACGTCATACTGGCCGATAGGGGCGGGGCATGTAGAGTCATCGGATCTAGTTGCTGCATTTTCATTCCAAATAACGCGCCGTCTGTTTATTCAGCTATAACCAGACTCCATAAAATTGCCCATCTGTTACACCAAGATCCAGGCACCTGGACATGGTCCGCTTGGTTCTGGAATATAATTTCCGCCTGGGGATGGAAAGTCTTGTCCTTTCTAGGTATTGCAGTAGCGATCATATTCAGCTGCTGCCTCTGTATACAATGTGGCCCTGCGATTTGCGGCATTTGTGCTACCTCTTGTATTCCTAGTCCCAAGCCCCGTTCTAAAACCCGTTCCAAGAAAATTCGAGACGAGCAAATGATACTGTATGAAATGATAGATGGTATCATGAATATTGATGTTTCCTGATGGAAACGTAGTGACAAGGAGGGAATGTGGAAAAGTAAATTTTGCCATGTTCTGTGTCCCTACGCGTCCTCCATCATATGTTATGTGTGTATGATTAATATGCATACGTATTCCCCATGTTCGATTAAAGACGCAATTATAGTTGTGTCCATCTCTAGTATGCCAGTTTCCAGTTCTCGTGAATACTACGAATATCAGGCCTATGTAAAGTTACGTTGCCACGTTTCCCAGTGTGCACGTTATTCCATTGTAAAGTCCCCGTTTCTAGGCCTCAAAAGGGCCTGGACACCAGATTCAGCTCCTGTCTCCTGAGCCTCGCTGAGGAGCGATACAGCCCCCACCTGTATCCCTGACCCTTCACTTATTTCCTGCCTTGCAGTGCCCGGTTCAGCCTGGCTCTGCCTCTGAGTCTGCCAAGAGTATGTTATGATTCTAGTTATCAGTCCAGCCCTCCTTCTCTGCATTCCTAAAGCTACTGAACTGTATCAATAGTTTCCGTCATAGTCTAGCCTTTACGTCTCCATGTAAGAGAAATACTGTATTTAATGGTCATTCAATATTCTTCATCACGCACTACATGTAGAATAATGCATGCTCTAGTCTTAGAGTCTGTTCGCCTTTACCCCGATAACTTTTGGATTCTATCAACATGTTCTCTAAACATCAGATACTAGATACTGTTTCGGTACATGTCGCCCTGACTCTCCAGACTTCAGTCTCTGCTCCTAGCGCAGAGTTCGTAGCCCCCAGCTTCTCCTAGTAATACGTCATTGCCAGCTTGCGCGCACCATCAGGTTAGAGGTCCCGGCTCCTTAGGTAGCCCCCTCCATGTTTCCGCCCCATTCATGACATATTCTGTTACGTTTGCATCACATGTCTATGTATACGCCCTGTTACACCTACTTTCACCCTTATCTTTTGCGACTGCTACGCGTCACACCCACTGCTCCGCCTATCGTATGTATTGTAATGCAACTGTTTTAGTATATATGATCGTGCACTGTTATTAAATGTTACGCCGATTCCGATCCTGCCCCCGGCAGCGCTGCCATCCTATTCCTGTGCAGGTTGTCCTGTTCCTGTCCTTTATGTTGTAATAAACCTGCAAACTCCTACTACCTCGAATCTTGACTCTTATTTATTGAGCTATCTGTTATTAATTTATCCATTCAAAAATAGAGGTATTATTTATTTATTTACCACAATCTGATAAATGGGCCTTCTGCCTTTCCAATTTTCCCGGGAGAAACCACAGTTTTCCTACCAGGGTTCATTCGTTGACAAATTAAGCATCTCTGGCAAAGATTCTCTGCTACGCTCCTGAACCTTGCATTAAACCAATCCTGTCTAAACAACCTTATCTTTGCATCTCTGCCTATCTGTGAGTCCCCATAGTACATTCTGGCCATTGGTGCAAGCATGCAATCAGGTAGCACTGATCTAGATAAACTATTACGTCATCTTTAGGTCTTATCTGACACCCTATTTTCTCCCATTCTTCCTTCTCTTTGGGTTCTGCTTCATTTTGCAAATCTATCACTTCCGCCCATATATTTACTCCTCTTAGCAGCATAAGTTGGCAGCTGATTCAACATGCATCGATTTTTTTGTTTACTGCCATTCTGTATCTGGCACAATGTTGGACCACTTGGTGAGCATAATGATTACCAGCTGTCTCTTTGTCATTTCCAGATTGGTGAGCAGCACACTTGACCACAGGCAATTCTTTTGGCAATTAAATTGCTTTAAGTAATTCTTTTACAAACTGTCCATTTTTAATAGGGGTTCCTGAAGAAGTCAAGAACTCCCTTTGTGTCCATAGCTGGCCAAAGTCATGTACAACCCCATAACCAAACTGGCTATCAGTGTAAATGGTTACTCTCCAATTTCTCCCAATTTTGCATGTTTTTATTAAAGCAATCAACTTGGTTACATTGTGTAGACTTGACTCCTGGTAAATAGGATGCTTCGACTATAACAGATAATGTACACACAGCATAAGCAGCGCTCAATCCTCCTTCCTCATGGCGCATACACGAGCCATCTACAAATAGCTCATGTTCAGGATCTTTTAAAGGTTCTTCTTGTATGTCTGGGCTTGGTTTAGTACTGAATTCAGTGAGGTCGACACAATCATGTTCGACTTCCACCTTTACTTCTTCAAAGTGTGAATCTGGAAACAGGGTTGCCAGATTTAGAATAGTACACCTGACTATTGTCTCGTTCTCTGAACCGAGAATAACTCTTTCACATTTAGTCATCTGACTAGGACTTAAGTACTGAGTACGTGTTCGGGTTAATAGAATCCCGACTGCGTGTGGGACATACACTGTTACAAGGTGTACCATGACAATGGATTCGCTTTGTTCAAGACTCATACAGGATGCAACTACAGATTTTAGGCAGCCTGGCAGTGCTGATGCCACTGGGTCCAATGTGGCAGAAAAATATGCCACAGGACGTCGCATTCACCCATGGGACTGGGTTAGAACTGAGAGAGCAAAGTTGTCAATTGTATCACAAAATAGTGCAAACTCTTTTGAATAATCAGGCCTCCCTAAGGATGGAGCTTCACACAGACAGTTGCGTAATTTTAAGAAAGCCGTCATGCTTTCATCATCCGGTTCGACTGGATCTTTTGCCATTTCTTTGTTAACTGAATTAATGGTTTAGCTAGCACTGCAAATCCCACAATCCACTACCTGCAGTAACCTACAACTCCGAAAAACATTCTAATTTCTTTCTGTGTTTGGGGTAGTTTCATGTTTTGAATTTTTTTGATTATTTCAGAACTCACTCTCCTGACCCCTCTTTCTATCTGATGTCACAGATAGTTGACTGAGGTTGTACAATATTGCAATTTTTCAGGGAACACTTTCTGTCCACCTTTCGCCAAATGGTTCAATAATGCAATGGAATCAATCATGCAGTCATTTCTGGTTCCCTATGCTACCAGCAAATCATCGATACACTGCACCAAAACAGACTGTCCAGGCAGCACCAATGATTCAAGAGACTTTGTTAAAATCTGATTAACGATTGATGGGCTTTCCGTGTACCCCGTGGAACACGATTCCAGACATAAAAATGCTCGTCAAATTTAAACGAAAAGAAAAATTTGCTGTCTGGATGCAATGGAATTGAAAAGAAGGCATGGCATAAATCAATTACAGTGAACCATCCTGCCCCCCATGTTATTTGTCACAGAATCACTGCTGGATTCGGTACTACTGGGCAACATAAGACAACAATTTTATTTACATTTCGAAGGTCTTGGACCACCCTGTACTTTCCGTTTGGTTTCTTTATGTCAATTATAGGTGAATTACAAGGACTGCTCATTATTTCTTCTAAAATGCCTTGTTCTTTTGCGACACCTGCTTTTATTGCTGGACTCATTTTGTACTGTCAAATATTGGGGTAAACTGCACCTTCTTCCACTGTCACTTTTATGGGATCGACATCTGCCATTAAACCTACTTCTTTTGCGGAAAAATTCCATACATCAGGATTAACAAAAGTTTAGAGCTCTTCTGGTAAATCTCCTGGGGACATCTTTTTTACTTCTTTTTCTTGTTTAGCTAACATAAATTTGAACACTCCATCTTCATCTGGAGTCTGAATTTCAACACCATTTGGTGTGCAAGAGACTGTGCAATTCATCTTGCATTGTAGATCCCTTCCTAGCAAGTTTACAGAGCTAGAGTCGCACATGATGAATTTGTGCATCTCTTTAAAATTACCTATACACACTTCCATTGGCTCTGTGACAGGGGTCCTAATTTGTTTATTAGAAATGCCCTCTACTTGGATCGCTTCTGCCGAGAGGCGTAGGTTTGGGATGTCTGCTGTTCTTACAGCAGAACGGGTAGCACCAGTGTCCAACAAAAAGGTAACATCATATCCTTCCACTTTTCCCTCAATGTAAGGACCTGACTGACCTACCGTTAAGTATGCGCCAAGTACGCATTCCTCTCCCCCCCTCTCAGGCACCGTCAGTAGGACTCGTCCTCAAAATATGTGTCCTGTAAAAGAATCTGTGGTGTTACCGTATTTTTCTTACCACTTCCCTCCCGAAATCCGGTGTCCACACTGTATTTGGCTTGACTCACAAAATCTGGCATAGCTGCAGGAGGTAACTGATTCTGTATTACCTGTTGCGGCTGTCTCATTGAAACCTCATTCTGCGTCTGTGGATTTAAATTTTGATTTTGGATATTAATATTCTGGATTAATTTACATTTGTTTCTCCAATGCCCCAATTTTCTGCACCCAAGACACGGGAATGTTTTCGTTGTCTCTTCTTTACTCATTTTTCCTCTGAGCTTGCCCCCATTACCTTCACCTTCCCCCTTTTTCTGATTATTTGCTTGCTGACTTAACTGAAGTTCTTGCTGTTCTGTCATTTTTACTTGAGCCCACATCACTCTTTCTACTAATTTTTGCTAATTATCAATTTCATCCTCACAGTATTTTGCATACTTGAGAATTTCCTCGACAGGCTTTGCTTGCCAACATAGTTTATGTTCTTTAATCGTTTGGGAGATTTCTGGTATTAGTCCGGACACAAAATGATATATAAAACGTGTCATGTCTTTATTATCAATGTTTTCTAAACCACTGTATTGTTAAATACTTGCAATAGGTGTTCATAATATGCATGTACAGATTCATCTTTATTTTGGGTGGTTCTGTCTATGTTTGTCCAATCTGTCTCTATTGGAGGTATATTTCCCTTTAAATAGGTTATTACTTGATTATACTTTTTCATTACCTCTTCTGACGGGGCTCCTTCATCATTTGGCCAAACTACTATAATCTTACACCCGATCCATAGTCAGCTGGAACAACTATGTCAAATAAACCATTTAAATCTTTTAACAGTACTTTCGACACTTTCACAAACCCTTCAACTCACCAGTACCACTCTACAGGTTTTTCTCTAAGCTTTGAGGAGTCATTAGTAAACGATAAAATATCCTGTTGGGACTATGGGACATGTACATAACCTCCTCCTGGCACTTCTCTCATTGGACACAACCTTTCAGCCTTTTCTGTTTCTTTTAGTAAATACTCAGATACATTTCTATTTGCCTGTGCTTCTTCCTTTATCTTTGTCCATCTGGCTTTCCATTTGTCTAAATCTCCCCTTTTTTGCAACAATGACAGTAATTCCTTTATCTGCAATTTCTGTCCTGACACCTTCATATTTTCTAAATCTTTGTCAGAAAATTCAGCTTTATATGGTTTCTGTAATACCTTTCATTTGCCAATGTCAATTCCCATTTCAGAAGCCAAATTCATAAATTTTTCATGGTATATTTTTGTATTTCGAGTAATACTTCTGCACATAAACAAAAATTCTTCTTTATTAAATGAATTTAACCTTTCCAATCCTACATTTCCAGCTACCATCTCTGCCAATTCTACTCTTAATTTGAATATATCCAATACTTTTGGCTGTGTTTTTGGCTTTTCTATATCTCGGGTCCATCTTTCTAATTCATGAGGACTTACTACAGTTGAACTTCTCGTTCCTGAGGATGTCTCAATCTGTACTTCCTTTGCGCATCTAGGAGTAATTTTCCTGATTGAGTCACCTACTGGTTCTCGTATAGGTAAGTCCATCAAGGAAATTACTGACTCGCATTCACTTGCTTTATCATCAACCATTAGATTTTTTTTCCTGGGCTGTACTACGGGTGTAGTCAGAACTGGAGTTTTTGGACTGGTCTGCTTATTTCCATATGAAGGAACTACGGGACCTATGGTTACCGGTATTGTCAGGGCTTTAGGACTTGTATTTAATTCGGTTATTTTCTGTACTAATTCACTACGTTGTTTGTTTATTACTTCTTTTTCCCTTTCTTGTAGCACTTTTTCCAATGAGGTTTCATGTATACCAAGGGTGGTTGTAAAAACGGAGCACTAGAGATAACTCTATTGGTTTCTTCTTGATAAAGTGGCGGATTTTTCATTAATAAGTCCTCTAAGTAATCATCATCTGACTCACCTCCACTAGTCATTAAATGTTTTGTTTACTCAGTAATTTTTCTTCCAGTTGGTTCTTCTGTGGTAAAGACAGGATATAATCCTTCTACTAGCATAGACTGTCTCCATTGTTTCACCTGCTTATCTCGAGTCTCTTTTGGAAATCTGGGATAATATCTGCTAACATTTCTGTCCCTTCGAGATCTATCTCGCTCAAAAGCCTCTGTCTCCCACTCTTCTAAAGCTTCATACTGCGGTAATCTTGGTCTGGGTCTAATTCATTCATGCGAGTTCGTAAATTGTGCAATATTCTACCATTAAATGTACCATGCTTTGGAAATGCTAATATACCATCTCCCTTTGTGTACTCTATCCAGTTTTCTAACCATAAACATGTGTGGTAGCCTCTTACTATCATCATGTATGATGCAGGCATTTTTTGTGGTGGAATAATAATTCCTTCTCTCGTTTTCACTGCTTTATCATTTTTAAAGTTATTTTTGATTTTCTGCATGAAAGACATTTTTCTTTTCTCTCCGTACATGTTATATGGTCTTCCTCTAATAGTCTTTTCTCGGGCAAAACCTAAGTGTTTTCTATCTGGACGATTTCCTATGATTGCTGGATCTAAATGCCACATATAATTTCCGCTATCTCAATTCATAGGAAATTTCAATTAATTCAATTAATTAATTTGTTTACTTTGCAGAAATATTTCTCCAATACCAGCGCGTCTCTTATTTTCAATGACCAATTAGTATTTGACTTACAAGCTGTGTTAACCAATGCTTGGACAGTTTTCTGTGACATGAGTCTCACTCTCTGCACTCACCCCTCCTTTACAATTTTCCCATGACTACACCCCCGCTGTTTCTACCAATCCGAGCGCAGCTCTCTATGACGTCAGTGCAGCACCCGCAGCTGACTCCTCTTTTGCAAGGTAATACGACAACTCAATTTCTTTCAATTTTAATTTCACGTTTCATTAATTAAAAACATGAAAACATTAGCTACTTTGCCTGATTGACTAGATTCAAAGAAAAGTCAATTTCTTCCACAACGAGTAAAACTCTTTCTGTGTACTCTTCATGCACTACGAGTAAAACAACCTTCCGTTTACTCTTCACCAAAGCAAAAACGAACCTGTTACTTCTTCAGACTTACCCTTTCTAGGTGATATAAGACCAAAGTTTCACCAGCGAACTCCTTTGCTGTCAATCACTCTCACTTTTATACAAGAAAATAATCCCTAACTAGTACTTCAAGTTTTACTGAACTTTCCGCACTTACTTCATCAAGGCAAGTAACCTCACTGCAGTGTGGCTTCCATTTACCACCCGCTATTTCAATATTCCTGGGGATCTCCAGACAAACGAATAACAATACAAACAGGTTTTGGTTAATACATATAATCAATAATCAATACGCAACTAACTACGTATCTTTAACTAAACCCTAACCATCAATCTGCGACCAGAATAATTACTGATGACGCGCAGGATCACCAACTTAATTAATCATACTCACCTGGGCCCATAAACATTCACACATTTGAACCGGTAATCCTGCTTCTACTTACTGCCTATCAGGATTTTAATTTCTTAGGACTTATACCTGTACACCATGACTTACCAAATCCTTGTTACCTATGCAATAAGTCCTAGGGATAAAAAAGGGAGTTAGTATAATAGGTAGCAATTTAATAATGGTACCTTTCCTAAAATAACCACAGATTAGGGAGAAATTTTAAACACAGTATCTATGCAAGTTCTTCTGAGTCAGCGGCCACAATACAGTGACCATAAATTTTACAAGTAAGAAAATAATTAATAGGACATAAAGTTTGCAAGAAATTATAGTAACACCTTTAGACATTGGTACCTGGGAAGGGTGAGAAAGGGATAAAAGCACAAGGACATACCACATGGATTATATTTACCTAGAATGGTGTGAGGACCAACTCTGGACACGGGCTGGAACAAAAGAAAGGCTCCCGACTAATCAGGTGCCATCGGGATAGGACAGGTGCAGATCAGGACAGGTAACCTCCACTAGTGCAACACCAGCGTCACATCCCTCTCTACGGCAATTTGGTACCCCGACTGGGTAATCAATACTTCTCCCTCAGCACACCCTGATTCTTCTGACAGAGTGCTCCGCCAGCACCTCTGATCTCGATACTCCTTCAGCATATGTTGGGTCAGTGACAGGTCTGTGAAAAGTCAGACCAATTATATATCTAATCCTACCTTAGTTATACCATTTCTGGGCAATGTACCACCCCCAAATGTTGCGAGTATGTGTATTCCCTTCAACGTGATTGGTCAGAAAGACAAGGAGAGGTCATCACACAATATTAAGATGAGGTCATTTCAATTCAATATAGTTGATCAATGTTCCCGCCCATAATTTATTTTCCCATGTCTTTATTCCACCCATCAATATTCTTTCATTTTAATATACAAAGTTTAATAAAGTTGCCATTTGTCTTCTTTCCCAGGTTATGGGTTGTGGTTCCCAGGCGAGTTGCTGGAAAAGACAGTCACTGGCATCAGTTCAATGTCATTGCTCGAGGTCTCTCAAAGTTTCCCCCACTTGCGCAGAGCGGATTCAATATGGCTGTTCGTGTCACCCTTAGGCCCATATAATAGCTATTAATAAAGTCAAAGAGAGACACATTAGAATACAAAAATAAATGACTGCACTGTATACCACTTATCTCTACTCTAACCCCATTACTTGATTTTAACTATAACATTAACAGTTAAGCAGAACACACAAGTTTTAGTACAAGCAGGAGCATGTGCATTACTATGAGAAAGCATAAAGCGGCCATCTTGGCACTAGTGCTCAGATGCAAGAAATTCCCACCAGAAGTGAAAGACGTCACCCCACGTAGATGTTGCGGACGTTGTTTTCTGGATTTTCAGTTTGAACACCTTTAGACAGGGACTCCATTTGGACCTCCCTTGGGAAAACGCTATTCTATACAACAACTGATACCTTTGAGCGAGCCAATAATTACTTATAACCAGTTTTCGTTGGCCGAAGAATCTTCCTCATCTTTCCCTGGCAATGTAGTTAATGTTAGCTTTCACCATACTCAGGTCCATAATTGATTCCTTCTGGACCCCTGATCTGAAGCTACTACTCGCACCCTGTTCACGGTTGGTCCTCTTCACCGTTCGTTTGCACTCTTAAGAACTAGTTTTCATCTTTTGAAATCTCTGTAGTTTTACCATCCCCAAATTCGGTGTTTTGAGCATTTGAATTTCTTAGCTCATCTATTGGGCTTGCCTCACTCACCCATCTGTTTCTGTTTGCATTTAGACATGCCATGGTCTGCTGTTCGTTGTTTGCCGACAATCAGTGCTTGTCCACATCTCTATCATTTACATCTGTTTAATTTAATAAATTTAGAAATTCACATAATTTATTTTAGGATTACATGATCGCCGATATCCTCCCCTCATTACACATTTTTCTTTATAGTGGTAAAGTAGGTTCTTTGGTAAAGGCTCGCTTGAGTTAGCTGCAACTGAGTCTGTCTACTATCTTTAGCGGATTCGCGCACCATGTGATCATATGGGCGGATCGTATGTTATACACCGGCAAGCCGTCCCCATTTTTGAGATGGCAGTCACCGACGCGGGACACACAGCCCATATCCGGTAAGCGTTCTCTTGCCCCCCTTAGTTATCGGCCCGTCTGTAATTAGTTTAATAAGATAGACCGAATAGGGATTTTTTAATAGACCGCGCACCTACCTTATATTAACATGCTACTCTTTATCATTACACCCTTCTTATAGCATGACCGGTCATCTTTCCTATAGCTTAAGCCTGCGGCGTACTTGCCACCCGAAGATTCCTCTACCTTTCAGTTCACCCATAGCCAACATTGCTTTAACTGCCTGGCAGACTCTAGTAAGTAATTTTCCTGCCTACGTAGATTGACATGTGACTGCCAGTCAAATCGCTATCTTTCACTATTCACTATTGAGTTACACGTGCTACTAGTTTTTATTTACCAACAGATAGCGGTACTATTCACTGATTCGATCTCTTCTGAGCCACTTTGAGGTCTTTGCTGTCCCTCTTCTGACCCCACAGTCCACAACAGACACCGCTTGGCGGGCCATAGTAAGTATTCCCTGTGTTTGGCCTCATCAGTTAGTAATTTCTACCCGGTCTCTCTTCCCCTCCCCCTCTTTTCCCAGAATTAGGGATGTGTCAATATATTTAGCGGCCCCAGCTTTTTCATCTACTTTTGGTTTCTTTTTTCAGCTGTTTTTTTATATATATTTGCGGGAATACAATCTCCACTTTGCTGTGAATTAATACCCTTGGGCATACAGTACATCTTGGGATATTGGCTGCACCCCATTAATCTTCGTAAAGGTAACCCCCATGTTTGCTATCCTTTCTTTCTCTAACCTATACTACATACCCAGGTTGCTTTCTGAACATTGCTCTTGTGGAGAAAAGAAACTGATTAATCACTAGATTAAACAGGGGCAGTGATATCACTTCCTGTTTGGAGATCGTCGTTTCCGTTAGTGATTTCTGCGCGTCTGATACCAACGACGGCGAGCTGCGCACCATGTCTCACACAATTCTTCTTGTTCAGCCCACCAAGAGGCCAGAAGGAAGAACATATGCAGACTATGAATCGGTCAATGAGTGCATGGAAGGGGTCTGCAAAATGTATGAAGAACATCTGAAGAGAATGAACCCCAACAGCCCATCCATAACCTACGACATCAGTCAACTGTTTGACTTCATCGACGACTTGGCTGATCTCAGCTGTCTTGTTTACCGTGCGGACACCCAGACGTACCAACCATACAACAAAGACTGGATCAAAGAGAAGATCTACGTGCTCCTGCGCAGACAGGCCCAACAGGCGGGCAAATGACCTGGAGGACCGCACCAGTAGCGTCCAATGGGAGGGGGGAGGCTTTGGGTGGGAGGTTGAGCCGGTATGTACAGCGTGTAGTAGCCAGTTTTGTATTATAGCAGTACAGTTTCCATTTTGTTCTCGCCCACGACTGACTTTTTTTTTTTTTAAGGGGAGGGTGATGAATGATTGTTTTGTTCCATTTTATCTTTCTATATTTAAAAGTAAAAAAAGGGTTTAAAGTTGCAGCATGTTCCAGGTTTGTCTGAGGATTTTGAGCAGCTGGCTTTTATTTGGTTTGCCAACACCTTGCCTCTATGGCCTCACGCCTGAGTAAAGGGTATCGGTTTTGTAATTTGTCATCCTCCGAGTGCACCTCTTGAAACGTGTTGCAGAAGATGTTTTCTGGGTAAAGAATAATAAAAACACTAGATTAAACTCCCTTCTTTAACCTAGTCTTCTTACCTCCGTTTGGATCTATAGAAGTCAATTGTCCCTGCTGGTTCACTGTGACCCCCAGAGGACAGTCCTTACTGCTATATTTAGGTAAATTTCAGGTTACCCATATCCTCAACAGATCAGCCCGCTCCCCGGACCCTTAGATGATTATATATGCTCCTGTCTTTATCTACAGATCAACAAGTTTTCATCAAAGCCGCACTACATCGAAGTGAGACTGAGTCCCCCAATCAAAAGTAAGTCTATAAAACAACATAAAATGACCCCTAGTGGTTAATCATCGGACACTTTTAGTAAATAAGTCCTATATACCTCAACAATTTGTAACTGGTCAGTTATCACTGTCTCAGCTAGTTAAAGAAGAGAGGTTTTCGTGAACCCTTTAAACGTTTGAGTTTCAGCTCTGGTCATTGCTTCTCCAATCACAGGTTATCAACAACTGAAGCCATATTAACCTTATTTCTGGACCCATCAACAAGGTCCTGGCTACCGCACGCTCTTGTTTAGTTTGTAAGTGTGATTTTTATTCTTCCATGATCTTTATCCTCGGGTACTTTACACTTCAGGGTCTTTTGAGCAACTACTAAGTATTCTGTTTTTATTCTGAAGCCTTCTCTTATCTCAGCACTATATTTCGGTGATCTAAGATCTATTTTTTCAATTTTTCTGACATATCTTGGTGATAGTTTTTAATGTATTCACTCTCCACAAACTGCATGGTCTTTTCAACATGTATCACCTGGCAATGTTTTTGAGCAGACTAATATCACTAGATTAGTTCTCAAAGCTAAGTGCAATAATGTATATTTGGACTGTATCGTATGAATCGTATTTATCAGGCGCTACAAATGCTTTTTTTCTTTGATCCATTTCCCAGGATATACCTTCGTGGCACTCCTGAAGAAGGCACGTTCCGTGCCGAAACGTGCGTAGAGAATTATAACACTGTTACCATCTGCCACTATATATTTCATGTATAATTGTTGTTTCTGTATTATGTATGTCCTTACTGTGTTGTTTTTGATACAATGCTTACCGCCCGTTACCCATGGTAAATACATTATAATTGATGTATAGGCACTTTTATATATAAATATGTTTGACTTTTTGCTTTTTGATGTTTGAATTTAAAAAAATACAAATAAAAGAATAACCAATATGTTTTAAACACTTGTTCGTACATTGCACTGAGCTTGGGTCATCGCCCCCATGATGTCGTATAAATCAATGTAATATCTATGAATCTTGCTGCCTAGGAAAGTTTTTCCCATTGGTAATTGCCCTGTCCTAGGAGCTCTATAGCTGCACAGGGGGTCCTAGTTCCCTACATTACCCTCCACTGGGATAACCTGTGGACTAAATCCATTCCCTGGGTCATCCTCATCCACCTCAACATCACCCGCCTACTGAGTTCCTTTGGCTTATAGCAGGCCCTCCATGCCACTTGCAGCTCCTCCTTCTTGGCGCTCCTCTTCATGGGACATCCCAAAACCCTGCAGAATTGCCTCAACTGATCAACCTTGTAGGTAAGCAATCCATCAATGCTGAACTCTAATTCTGCAGCCTCGCCTGCGCCTTGAATCCCCTGCAACATGATGTCTGGCTTAAAGGTTGCTCAAAACAAAACCAATTAGAACCAAGAAATCAAGAACACAAAATGTGGTTGCGTCGTGATCTGAACTATTTATGATGTACACCTATCACTGTGAGTGAATTTGCAAATACACATTCAAATCCCACACCGCTGACCAACACATTTTAGACCCGGGATCCCTGATTGGCTGAGGTGGGTACTTTACGCTAAGTAGGGACCCATGTTCCAATGTCAGGGAAAGGAAGGTCACCGTTTTAGATAGCCCCGCTCATCCCCTCTGTAGCTTGGCACGAGCAGCCAGGCTTATCTTCTAGGCAAATGTGTAAAGTATTCACAACCAAGTTCAAAGTAATCCAATGATGGCACCATAAATAGACTCCACACGAGTTTTATAAAACTAGTATAAAATGTATGTAAAAAAGATGTATGATAAGACCACACAGTATAAAACCAACATATGAGGTTGTGTAATATTTCTACTGGCCGGTTGTTTGGCCAGCCAGCCCTTGTAAGTTCTGGCAATGTCAATGAGCACTTCTAAACATTCTCCTGTACTCCTAATCACATGTCATACAGTTTGTAATGCTAGAATCAGGTACTTTTGCAATGTAAAAATACTATAATGCGTAACATAGCAATCAGACACTCTGGAATTAAAAGAATGCAATGCGTAACACAAAAATCAGGCACTTTGCAAGGTAAAACAATGCAATGCGTGATCCAACCACCAGATATGTCATTCTGCAATAATAAGGCAATGCGTATACTCTAATCAGGTAATTCGTTATGCAGGACTAATGCAATGCGCAATACGCTAATTAGGTAGTTCGTTATGCAGGAACAAGGCAATGCGTAATATGATAATCAAGTAGTTTGTTATACAGAAATGTTGCAATGTGTAATACGTCAGCCAGGTACTCCCCTCTCAGAAATGGAATACTACATAGTACACTTAGGCCCCAATCACCGGGCCTTAGGTGGTCTCTCCGCCTCCTCTTCTGACCTTCAGTCAGCCTCTCACTGTTGTCCCCAACACAATACGATCTAATTCCTAAGTGCAGTTTCGTACTCCGGCCCCAGTATCACCACTCCTTTTGGCAATACAGGCTGCAATACGAGCTGAAGTAGAGGCTCATGCTGCCAACACGAGAGAGAGGCCAAGAGCGTCTCCCTCTGAGCCCGTGCCCCGCCTCAGGAGTCGACACACGTTACCTGGGGGGCGCAAACCCACTCTCCTCTCCTCGTCCAGCAGCTGGGCTATCAAGCAGCTTTGTGGAATGGCAACGGCGGCTCGGGCCGGCAACTCAGCTCCTCTGGGACTACCGGTCCGGGCTGCTTCACTTACGAGGATCTCAGGCTGCCACAAAGCACACACACACAGTGTTGCTTGATCTCTCTTCACTCCGAGCGCACGGTCACTGGGCACTCCACACAAGAGTATCCGGCTGCACGAAGATCACAAGCGCAGCGTCACTGAGGCTCACTTTACTCCGGTGCACACCATAACACAGCAAATCCGCACGAAAGTCTTACTGTGCACAACGCACCCGCACACAACAGCGTTGAGACACACTTGGCTTCCGGTGCACACAATGACAAGGCATATCTTCACGAAGGTCTCACTGTGCAAAATGCACCCACAAACCAGCGTCAAGACTTACTTGGATTCTGGTGCACACGATAACAAGGCGACTCCTTCGAGAGTCTCATGCTAGACAGAGAACACGCACACAGCGTCTGTGAGACACACTAGGACTCCAGGTGCCATGATCACAGGGCACACATTATGAAGATCTCAGGCTAGACAGAGCACACACACACAAAGTCTCTGAGAGTCTTCTTTGGAAACTTTTGTGTTCCTGTGTTTCCAAACAGGGAGCCAGCTAACCTCAGGCCCTTGGGGAAAGTTACTTCAGGACACAGCACACCGCAAAGTCCTTCAAGCAGGGGGACAAAGCACACAGCAAAATCCCTTTAGCCTTTCCTTGATTGAAACAGCAAACTACAGGCCAGCCCTAGATCACACAGAAAGAGCAGTCCTATCCACCAGTCTCTTAAGTTGTTTCTTCCTTGGCAAAGGTCCTCTTGACCACGAAGTAGCTCCAGTCTTGTTCACACTTGATCAAGCCATTCTCCAAAGTTCAGGGGATTCTGTTCTCTTAGTAATACCCCTCAATGGTTTTGAAGTCTTTGTGCTTCAGGGGGCACTGACCCCTGCTCAAACCAGTTCTGGGTGCCTCCCTGCCCGTGACACCTCTCTTCCTTTGCTTAGTGGGGGTCTGGATTCTCAATCACTCAGCAGGAGATTGGAAAATTGTTTTATAGCAGCAGCCCAGGCCTCTTCACCTCTAAGGGCTTCTCCTCCCCCTACACTGCAGATGCAGGTCAGCCTGTTGCTGTCTCACCTCCTCCCCTTGGTCAAGACATTCCCCAGACCCTATGGCTTCCAAATCTAGACAGTCAATCCACAGCCAGGAAGAGACACAAATGTCAGAGCACAAAAACACAGCTACTTTCAAAAGAGGTGCTTCTGAACACACAAAGCAAAAACCACCTACATAAAAAGATATGTTATTATATTGTGAGTTCAGGCATATTAAACTTCACCTTTCCATCTTAAGCCTTTTGGGAGGACAGGCTGGAAAACATAGATTCAAGATTACCTTATTCGGTTAAATTAAAACCATCAAAGTGCATGACACAGAGCATAACAATTCAAAGCACAATACATAAATGCATTAACGTAATCAGATTATCACACCTTTTAAAAGTTTCCGATAAACCATCATGTATTAGACACTCCTACCCAACTCAGATATGTCCTCAGAGTTTAAATAAATATATAAAATAAAAGTTTGACCTGATCAGGAGTCAACCATTTACATGAAAATTTAAGAAACAAGATAAGGACTAAGTGATTTCATTTAAAACAAAGTCCACACAATGGTTCTGTGAGCCTAATCCTGAACCTAATTGCTCCTATTATATACCTTGCAACCCCAAAACACACCACTGGAGATGTCAACATTTGCAAGTATGCCAGTGCTGGCCTGACTTGTTCAAATTTGCGCCCTCTTAGGAGTGGAATAATACATTTCCTACATAGCGGAACATAAAAGTGACAGAAAAATATCATATGGAGGGTATTCTGTTCTGAGAAGTGGTCACAGGGACAAGGACTTAACGACCCTTCTTTAAAAAACCCTTTCGGGAAAGCTAGTAGCCAGGGAACCATATTATGCTTAAATCTAGTTAAAGCAAATAGATGGTAAGGTTTATTTATGTAAGATAAATACGGTTGCAACTGTCTACCTAGACTCAGCGTGAAAACATTTCTCACAGTAGGTTTTACTAGTTCTCTTTCCTCCCTTATCGATATGGATCTGTCCAAAAACTGCAGCTTCAGATCTCTAATACCCGACTTGCTGAGAGCTCTAGGGCTCAAAAATAAGTCAGGACAACCAAGAGATTCCATCTGTGACTTGATGTAGCGGACCCATGGAATATCTAGCCCTTTGTCTAGGGAAATACAATTGGTTTAAATTGGGGGTTGGTTGAGCCCAAATTCTAAGCCAGCACAGTAGGGGGGCAACCGCAATCTGATCTGAAATAAAACCAGCTCCTAGGTCCTCATGGATGTTAAAAACTGGGGTTGAGGCTCGGACCGACAGCAGTCTACGGAAAAAGTGTTTTCGTCCGCCTCAATTTCTCCAGTCTCTATATATCCCCATATATCACTCCCATAGGTCACCATTGGGAGACACTTAGCATTGTAAATCTTCATGAGAGCCAGGAGTGGTTTAAAGCCAATTCTTTTTGCAAACTCTAAAATAGCCCCCAATGCTCTAGCTAATGTGTTCTTCTTGTGTGAGCGCCGCGTAAGCCACGAATGCCTGTCATCAAAAAGAACACCTAGGTATAGGAAAGCGGGGACTTTAATTAATTCCATGTTCTTACAGTAGAATTTGGCCTTCCTTGCTCTACCTGAACCAATGGACATGGAATGTGACATTTTAAAATTCGTAATCAGATCCAGAGAGTCCATAAAATCAATAAAACAATCTAAAAGAGATTGCAGCCCTCTCGAGGTCCTTGCCACCAGGACCACATCGTCAGCATAGAGCAATGCAGGGATCATTTTTGTGCCGGCTCCTGGGATGTCTTTGCAGCAGGAAGTCAGGGCGTCCCCTAGTTTATTAATGTATAGTGTAAACAGCAGGGGTGCTAAAATGCACCACTGTCTGACCCCTCTTTTGACAGCCCAGGAATCAGTTAGGCTGGCATCCTCATTATAGCGAACTGCGGCTGTGGTTTTTTCATGAATAGCCGCCAAAAAGGAAATCAAATCTACGTCTAAACCAATACTATAAAGCATGGGTACTCACAAACTTTCTCTCAGGGGCCAAATTTACTGTGTGGTTTGTGTCCGAGGGCCGCACTGGTGGGGGCGGGGTCAGTGGGGGAGGGGGCGGGGCTAGAGCAACAAAAAAAACTGTGACCATGAGGTTGAACACAGGTCCCTGCAGCGGACGCCTTCGTCCACTGAGCTACTAGACCTGGCATCTATATATATATATCTCTCTGCCTCCCTCCCTCCATCCCTCTTTCTCCCTCTCTCTCCCTCCCTGTCTTCCTCTGTCCCACTCACTCTGTCTCACTCCCTCTCTCTTTCCCTGACCTTCGCTCTCCCTCCCTCTCCTTCCTTCTCCCTCCCTTTCCCTCCCTCTCCTTCCCTCTCCTTTCCTCTCCTTCCCTCCCTCACCCTCACTCTCCTTCCCTCACCCTCACTCCCCTTCCCTCTCTCCCTCCCTCCCCTTCCCTTACTCCTCTTCCCTCACTCTCCTCCCCCTTCCCTCCCTCCCTCACTCCCCTCCCCCACTCCCCTCCCCTCCCCTCACTCCCCTTCCCTCACTCCCCTTCCCTCACCCCTTCCCTCACTCCCCTTCCCTTCCCTCTCTCCCTCCTTCCCTCACTCCCTTCCCTCACTCCACTTCCCTCACTCCCTCCCTACCCTTCCCTCACCTTCCCTCACTCCCTTCCCTCTCTCCCTCCTTCCCTCACTCCCTTTCCCCACTCCCCTTCCCTCACTCCCTTCCCCTCACTCCCTTCCCGCACCCCCTTCCTCACTCCCCTTCCCTCTCTCCCCTTACCTCTCTCCCTCCCTCCCCTTCTCTCTCTCCCTCCCTCCCTCACTCCCCTTCCTCCCTCACCCCCTTCCCTCACTCCCCTCCCCTCACTCCCTCCCTCACTTCCTCCCTCACTTCCCCTCCCTCACTTCCCCTCCCTCACCCCCTTCCCTCACTCCCCTTCCCTCACTCCCCTTCCCTCACTCCGTCTCCCTCACTCCGTCTCCCTCACTCCGTCTCCCTGTCGCCCTCCTCCCTCTGTCTGTCTCCCTTTCTTGATCTCCCTTTCCATCCCTCTCCCTCTGTCTCTGTCCCTCTACCTCCCTCTTTTTTTTATAAAGTTTTATATAGCGCGAACTTGACCCAAGAGGGTATCGGAGCACTTTACTCTAATAGAGATTCCTTAAATGCTAATCCTCGCAAATTTGTGAATTCTTTATTAGCGATTTTTGCATTTGGGATGATGAACCCCAAATGCAAAAATTGCACTCGCAAAGGGCCAGATTCTCAGAATCTGGCCCTTTTGTGAGCGCATTTCGCTTGATGAATCTGGCTGCAGGTTCTTTAACTAACCAGCCTGAGAGGTCAACGAAGTAATTCAGAACAAGATCTCACTATTACACAGTTAATATTAAATAGTCGAGTTTCGCATTTAATGACAATTTAAGCTATTTCAACAGAAAGCATGACAATGTGACACATCTTGGATAACTAGTGGCAATAGTCCTTGGGGGGTATTCTCATTTTTTTTTAAATGACGACACAGAAATGTTGAAAGTACATTTGCTCCATTTTTAAGTTTTTATCATATTTTTTCACGAGATTTGTTACAAGACTTACTTTACATCGTTTGACGACTCAGCTTTGGTTCTTAGAAGCAAACCAGAGCCCTGGCACAGTTATCTCCAAGGCAGTCCCCCCACCACCCCTTACAAATAAAGCGTCTCCCACTCCCCTGATTGCGTACATCTCCAAACCCCACACGACACCAAAATACTTCATAAATACTCAAAATAATTCTCACATACAATAGGCTGTAAAACACGCAAACTATTTGAGCACCAATAAAGCGATCCAAGGACCTGTGAGGGGTATGCAAGCGCTATATTAAAACGCTAAAAGTATCATCAAAATGAGGTCGGAGCACAAAACATCACAAACAAGAACACCCATACAATATTCCGCTAACAAAGGTAGTATCCATCCAGCTAACAACGGTCCTGGCGCGAGCATAAACGGTGTGACATTCACTATAATGCCAGGCTGAGTCATGTGTACGAATAACCTCTCCGTCACATCATGAACACAAGGATGAGCACAGGCTCTCAATCATCAAACAGATGCATTCTGGGAACTGCGGTCTTCGTGAACTTCAACGCAACCAACTGGAGTGTCACACCTGAAAACAACAAGTTTGACAAAAAGTGCGCTGGACTAGAAAATGACGTGCTTCAAGGCGCTAGCATCCTTTTGTAACCTCAAAGCCGTGTACCCCCTGGGCAAAGAAAAAGAGCTGAGCCCCATTATGAAAGAAAAGACCCCCCTCCTCCCCAATATACCTACAACAATGCTATACATATAGACTGGACGCCCTGCTCTAGGGGCGCCCCGCACACCTGTCTGTCACCGGGCTGAGACAGCTTCCCCAGCCAGCTTCCCCAGCGCGCACAGACACACAGCCCCACCCGAGCATTTCAGAGGTCTTTAAAAAGACCATTTGCATGTGAATGGGGCTTTGCTGTATTTCACCTTCTCTTAGCGCCCCTGCAGCTCCACTCTGGCCTCCTGGTATGATTCGCCCGGCCCCACAGAGCAGCAGAGTGTCTCTGCATCCGGCAGTGTTTGCAGACACTCTTTAAACATTTTCTTTTTTAAACAATGGTCCGCGGGCCGCCACGGAAGGCTTGCCGGGCCACTGTAGGCCCGCGGGCCGTACTATGAGTACCCCTGCTATAAAGGGTCGCCCAAAGCTTTGATCTGTTAACAAGGTCAAACGCTGAGGTTAGGTCCATAAAGGCCAGATGGAGATCCCAATGCTTTGCGACCGTATACTTCCCAATCACTAGATGAAGATTAAGACATTGACCCAATGTGCCTTTTCACTGCCTAAATCCATATTGGAGATCAGAAATAATACAGTTTTGATCTAGCCAGTCTGTTAGGCGAGCAAGGACAACTTTCCGCATAATTTTGGCCGCGGAGTCCAAGAGTGAGATTGGCCTATAAAAGGTCGGATCATCTCTGGCTCCCTTTTTAAAAATTGGAATAATGACCGCTTTGGCCCAAGACAAGGGAAAGCTGAGCTGGCTGGCAGCATTAAAAACATGAGTAAAAATTTAGGCCATAGAATAGGATCTGCTCTGTAAAGATCAACCGGTACACGATCAGGGCCCGGGGCTTTCCCCCTTGATGTTGAATTAATTGCCTCAGCGACTTCATCCAAAGTAAAGGACAGGGGTTTCGAGACGCAACCACTATCAACTGGCCATACAGAGGATCCATGACTAAGTATGGGCGTAAAATCCGTTCCGCTCACGGAATTTGCGGATTTTTGGCAATTTCGCGGTCCGTGAATCCCACGAATTTGCCCAAAAATCCGCAATTCGCAAGCTGGTGGATTTTATTGCTTGGTCGCGCTTCAAAAATACAATATCGCGCGCGCGTTGACTTACCGTGATTCTGAGTTCCCGAGTTGTTTTTCTCCCGGTTTGCGTGTGCTGCGCCATTCTGGATCTTGCTCCATGATCGCGCGAGAGTTTTTCGACCGCGAGTATGTCATCGCGGCCCGCCATCTTGCGCAGCGAGAGTTTGACAACGCGAGTACGTCATAAGGGCCCGCGATCACGCATCAAAGGAGTAAACAATTGCGAACACGTAGATGCAGCGCGCAGTTGACTTCCGGCAGGAGATTTGAACAGCTCGCTTTCCCGAACTTGCAAAAATTGCAATTCTGCACAAGAAATCCACCGCAGGCAGCATACACCTTCTGAAGATGATGATTTTGATCAGAATAACTCCTCAGATTGACATTTGGCTGCACTTTTTTTTGTGCAAGGAGTCCATTTGGGGGGGGGGGTGGGAGGAAGGAAGTGCCCCAGAGTCTCCAACTTCCTGTTCCTGTCCAGCAGGCTCCTCCCAGTGCTTTGTCCATGTCCTGGTCACTTTTTATTTGGATCTGGAGCTGGAAGGATTACTTTTTGTGGCTGCTGCTGGATATTTGTATTTGAGGACTTTTTGGACTTTGGATCACTTTTGGATTTGAGATTTTACAAATAAGTTGGTGTTGTTTGTTTGGTGCATTGCAGTTGGTGCAACTACAATTTTAAAACGTTTTCACAATTTTGGGGTGCCTGTAAAGCCACACTAGCCAGTAGGCCCACGGGTAGTGAGTGGTGCATGGACCAAGTCTTTCTGTGGGGTGTCTTGAATTTAAACATCATTGAGGGCATGGATGGCATTGGATTGGGGTGATTTCTGTGTGTTTTTTGACTTTTTGGGGTGTTGTTGGGGCCTGGCCATGTGGGTGGGGGCCATTTTGAGGCCTGGTCCAGGCATGGCCTTGCCATGTGGTGGGGGTCAAGGCTCAAGGGGCCATTTTGAAGCCAAGCAGTGTGCTCAGGCCTGCACCCAGTTTGCCTTGCTTTCATCCATTATGCCCAGGGGTACTCAGTGGTGCATGGGCCAAGTCTTTCTGTGGGGTCCCTTAAATTTATACATCATTGAGGGCATGGATGGCATTGGATTGTGGTGATTTTTATGTGTTTTTTTTACTTTTTGGGGTGTTGTTGGGGCCTGGCCATGTGGGTGGGGGCCATTTTGAGGCCTGGTCCAGGCAGGGCCTGGCCATGTGGTGGGGGTCAAGGCTCAAGGGGCCATTTTGAAGCCAGGCAGTGTGCTCAGGCCTGCACCCAGTTTGCCTTGCTTTCATCCATTATGCCCAGGGGTACTCAGTGGTGCATGGGCCAAGTCTTTCTGTGGGGTGTCTTGAATTTAAACATCATTGAGGGCATGGATGACGTTGGATTGGGGTGATGTTTGTGTGTTTTTCGACTTTTTTTGTGTTTTAGGGGCCTGGCCATGTGGTTGGGGGCCATTTTGAGGCCTGGTTCAGGCAGGGCCTGGCCATGTGGTGGGGGTCAATTGGCCATTTTGAAGCCAGGCAGTGTGCTCGGGCCTGCACCCAGTTTGCCTTGCTTTCATCCATTATGCCCAGGGGTACTCAGTTGTGCATGTGCCAAGTCTTTCTGTGGGGTCTCTTGAATTTAAACATCATTGAGGGCATGGATGGCATTGGATTGTGGTGATTTGAATGTGTTTTTTGACTTTTTGAGGTGTTGTTGGGGCCTGGCCATGTGGGTGGGGGCCATTTTGAGGCCTGGTACAGGCAGGGCCTGGCCCTGTGGTGGGGGTCAAGGCTCAATGGGCCATTTTCAAGCCAGGCAGTGTGCTCAGGCCTGCACCCAGTTTGCCTTGCTTTCATCCATTATGCTCAGGGGTACTCAGTGGTGCATGGACCAAGTCTTTCTGTGTGGTCTCTCTTCTACTAATTTAAACATCCATTTTGGATTAGAATTGCAATTTTTCTTTTGTGTCTTTCCGTTTTTGGGTGTCTTGTTCTAATAATAATAAATGCTATGCCTAGTTGCAAATATTAATTGAAGCACGACATATGCAACATTTATTTAACTGATGTTCCTCTGGCTTCCTTTCCTTTTAGGTGCACAAGAGAATCACATCAGTCATCGTTCATCATCATCCATGCCAGGAAGAAGTCCTGCAGCGATGTATGCAGCACAACGTCACGTGACATCACGTGTGGCCACAGACAACTCTGCAACTCGTGCAACTGCAGCCAGCTGTTCTGACATCTGAAGAAGATGGGCCCAAAGAAAGGTGGCCATAGATCCTCTTGCAAAAAAGTTGCCAGTGCCACTGTCAGTAAGAAGGAGCAGAAGAAGCAAGTGACGCCACTTACCAAGGAGACTGGTGTGCCCACAGACACTTTTTTGGGGAAAAAAAAACTACACCTGCAGCAGCAGCGGTGTCCGCCGGGGACCAAGCTGGAAGCAGCACCTCCGCTTCATGGGGCTCAGTGCCACCACGCCGAGTTAGGTCCAAGGCCATGAGTGCTGCAGAGGCAGCCACTTTAATTGCTCAATCACCATCAACCAGTGATGTTGGCTCATCGCAAGAAAGTAGCATCCAGAAAAAGCAGGGTGTAGCTCACCTGACGAGTGTTCAACAACCACAGCCGCAACGACAACAACAGGTGCAAATAGTACAAGCGCAAGTACATGCGCAAGGAGAGGCGCAAGGAGAGGCGCAAGGAGAGGCGCAAGGAGAGGTGTATGGAGAGGCTCATGGAGAGGCGCATGGAGAGGCGCAACTAGAGGCGCATGGAGCGGCACAACTGCCCACAATGCTTGTTCCTCCAGAAGTAGGAGCGCATCAGGAAATCGAGATTCAAGCAGAGGTATCATCTGAGGAAGCCACTCCTCCTGATGATGATCCATTGTCTTCCAGATCCCCAGCAAGAAAAAGGTCAAGGAGGGCTACTACTACAAGTTCTTCTTCAAGCCCCCTTCCTTCTGATGATCTTGATGTTGATTGGAACCCACCAATGCAGTCTGAGAGTGAGGCACGCCGTGAGCCGACAAAGGTAGCTAAGCCTAAAAGGAAGGTTCCGGCAAGGCTTTCACATATGGCTGATGATGACGATGAACAAGAAGTGGTGTATTCTGCTGCTGACAAACAGTCTGACGACGACCCAGTCATCACAGTCATCACTACAGCCCCAACGGGCATGCAGCAGACAGACAATTTGACCCTATCCAGAATTGCTGCTGAGCGTAATGTGGGTGGCGTGGCACTGGTCCCACCACCAATGCAGTTAACACCAACACGACCTACAGCTTCCATATTTTCTCGTCAGAAGGGCTGACAGGGACCTCCATCCAGCTCGACCTCCATTACCTCAAGTAGTGGTGCTGTAAGTGCACAACAGAGTCACATTCAGCCACACCCATCCTCCACTTCATCTGGCATTGAAAGTAGCACCTCCACCACCAGCAGACATCTCCAGTTCCCAGTTTGGGACTTCTTTAGTGTTAGCAAAAAGGCAGAAAACATGGTTGTTTTTTCGATTTGTAAAACTGTAGTTTGTCGGGGTAAGCTTGGTACCAACTATGGTACCGGAGCCCAGAGAGGTCATCTCCAAAAACACCACACTATCATTTGGGAGGCGCACATAAGGAAGATTCGGGAAGCCAAAAGTACAACAAATCCAAATGTATCCATTCATATTGCATCTGATGATGACGAGGGGCTGATCGTGCAGGGAGAAAGTGAAGAAGCGACAGACATTTTTTCTGGTACACCCAGTACCCCTGGCAGCAGCACTGTAGTGGTAGCGCCCACACCCTCTACCCCAGCAACACGTATAAGGTACACTAGGAGTCTGGGAGAGACACCAATGCGAAAAAGTACATCCATGAGCCTAACTGGGATGAAGAAGTCTGGATCATCATCATCACATATGAAAACGGTCCAGACCACCATTAAAAGCAGGTTTTGGTCGGACCTTCTCCCTTTTTCTTTCGTGGAAGGGGTGGGTTTTCTAGAATTTGTGGCAACAGTCTGCCCCAAATGGAAGGTTCCTAGCCGGTCCTATTTTGCCAGAGTTGCAGTTCCAGCACTACATGAAGATGTGCTGGAAGTGATTGGGTCAGCTTTGCTGAAGAGTGCTGTTCACACTATCCACCTGACAACAGACATGTGGACCAGTTGCCAAGCCGTGGATTACATGTGCATCAATGGATCACTGGGTCTCTTTTGCAGGGGTTAGAGAAAAGATGTTTACAGGTGTTGACCATGCCACAATTTTTCAAGCGACTCGGAAACATGCAACAGTAGCCATGTTGGTCATGGAGAAATCTCATACTGCATTAAACATTTTGGATGAGTTTAAGAGTAAGGTCTCTAAATGGCTGGTGCCAAGAAGTCACATGATTGGTTATGTTTCCACGGATAATGGCAGTAATATAATTAAAGTAATGCATGATGGTGGCTACTTCAGAGTGCCGTGTTTGGCGCACTGCATTAACATTATTGTTCAAGATTTCTTGAAAAGAGAAAACACAGTCAGCAAGTTACTGACCACCTGCTGAAGAATCAGCACACATTTCAGCCATTCTTTTAAGGCCCAGAAGGAGATGAGGATCATTCAACGTAGCCGTGGAGTGCCAGTCAAAGGACTCATCCAGGAGGTGGCAACACGTTGGAACTCAACCTTCTACATGCTTGAACGTCTGTTTGAGCAGTACTTGGTAATCAATGAGTATATCAATAGCATTAACATACGGTCTGCTGCTATGAAAGACATGAGGCTAGAGCCGGAGGAATGGGACCTAGTTAAAAGCCTGACAGACATGCTTCGTCCTTTGAGGTCTTCACCCGTGAAGTCAGCAGGGAGTACTGTAATTTGGGCAAAGCTATCCCACTGTTGGTCATGCTAAAGCAACAACTGAAGGCGGTGTCTTCAACGTTCCGAGCTGATGTTCACAAACAAGACGCATATCGGTTGGCGGAGAGCATATTAAGCTGCCTACTTGTCAATGAAAGGCTTAAAAAAAATACATTCAGAACAACATTACATTTGTGCCACTATTCTGGATCCACGGTACAAAAAGGCACTGACCAGCAAAGTATTCATTCCTTTTGATGAAGAAGATGTTTCAAAGTACAAACATTGGCTAGCTGTCTCAGCCACTCAGTTAAAAAAAGAGCGGCCGGCAGGAAATTGAAGTAAGCACCACACGTACTACTGAAGCAGCAGCCCATCCGGCATCAAGGTCCACTTCTGTGGCTGAAGGCAGTCACTTTCCCTCACAGCCGTTACCGACAGCAGCAACAGTATCCTCATCATCATCACCTGCACCAGGCCCAGCCATAATATTGTCGGAAGCGGATTGGATAACTCAGCAAGGGTTTGCTCGCTCCAGTATTGATGCAAAGGCAACATATGGTACGCAAAGTGGAGCACCACCCAGGGAGGCCCTTGAGTGGATGGTGCAGGCCTATCTGGATGACCCAACAGAGGTCTACGTTGATCCTGACCCTTTGGTGTATTGGTATGGGAAAAGGCCTCACTGGCCACTGCTCAGCAGGCTGGCTATAAATTATTTGTCTTGCCCACTCGCAAGCGTGTCTTCGGAACGGGTTTTCAGTGCTGCTGGTGCCATTGTCACTTCAAAAAGGTCCCGCCTCTCGCCCAAAAATGTGGAGAGGTTAACAATGATCAAGATGAATCAGCACTTCATACCACCAGATTACAAAATGCGTGAATCCACGCAGAAAGAAGAGGACACGGACTTAGGTGACGGAAGCTCTTCTCTGTTAACTGACCTACTCCATGTTCAGTTCACAGAGTTTGAGGACGAGCTCTATTTCCCTACAACTAGGCTTGAAAAACTTACTTTTTGTTTTCTTCCGTCCTTTTTGACTTTTATTTCTGTGTGTCTTTCTTTGATTTGCAACTTTTAGCACAACAAACCTTTAATCACAACAAATCCATCAGCAGCACTGTCTTCGTCTTATTTTTCATATTGAAGGTGCCGCTGTCTGCATTCCTAAAGTTCACAACTCAATCATGCTCCTCTATCCTCCTCCTCCAGACTCCCCTTATCCATTTCCCTCAAGGCAGATGGCCGGATTACGCAGATTCTAGAAACTGTCGCTTCAGTCCGTACACGAGTCCCCTCAAAAGAAGTGGGACTGGAATGACTCACAATGCTGACTGCACCTTCTGAAATTGACATAAGAGGCTGCCCTGTGGCCCTTTACTTAGGAAGAAGATGATCACAAGTGGAACAGGTAATGAATGATGAGATGGCATGCAGTGGTGGACAACACTGGCTGTCTGGCTCTGATTAAAGCAATTGTTGTTTGTTTGTTGTGCATGAAGTTAATCCTATCTATGTGTTCTGTTAAATATTATTTAATCTTTACACACTAAATGCATCTCAAGTGTACTCTGTTACCTTGTTTAATACAAATTGTACTTCTACTGCACGGGCCAGCCACTACGTTGCATTTTTCAATATAGAAAATGTCCTTGGACTCAGTGTGTAGACAACATTGAGTTCGCCAATAACATACCATGATGATGATGAGTCTTGATGATTAAAGTTACATATTATCTTTATTCTTTACACAGTCACTCACTGGGATGGATGGATCATCATCATTGTCGGTTTACGGAAGAAATATGGCTGTTTAGTGAGTGGCAAACAACAGGTAAACAAGTCAACAACAACCACAGCAGACCTACATGTCTGTCTAGTTGTGGTATGGGAGTGGTCGAGCCAGTGTAGTGTATGCCAGAGACCAGATAGCAGTTCATGTAAAATTGTGGCTATGTGACTTGCTGCATAAAATTAGATATGCTTTGTCTGTCTGTGTCAAAGAGGTATGCTACATCATCAGGTTGGTTCACTCAGTGGTGCCTGCCTTGACCGTCTGCATGGCCCTGGCCTGCTGTGTGCAATTACTATCCTTGAAAAGGAGATTCAGAGTACGCACTTTAGAAATGATGCCTGTATGTAATACTGTCGCCTCTGAAAGTGTTATTTTTGCACTACACACCGTACCTTATATTTTTTCTCAGTGCTGTTTTAATATCCCTTCCTGTTTTTCCATCAACAATTGCAGGCCGGCTTTTACCTTGTGCCATGGGAACAACATCAATCTGCAATTCCGCATCCGCCAGGCAGTCAGTGGACAGTGTGTCTGGTCACCAAGATTGATCGACGGACCGTCAGATGGAATAGAGGAGTAGCGCGAATACGAGGAATGGCTGGATGCATGCAACTTCCCAAATTGAACAGGACAACAACAACATACAGTTACAGTATCCTCTTTACTTCTCCTTATCTTTTAAATAACTTATTGTTGTGAACTTCTACGAGTGCGACTCTCTGCTTCAAATTCATCCCTACAGCTATTTCATAACTTTCTTTGCTATTTTTAAAATGAATGTAATGTACTACTAAGTGATTCTCTCTCTGAGTGAAATTGCGTAATTACAGCAGCCCTGTACTGTCTAATAGTTTAGTACTACTTAGTAAGTTGTAGTTAGTACTACTTTTCAGTAACCGAACCATCCATTTAGCAAACAACTTCATGCATGCGCTTCCTTTATGTCCCTTAAAAGATTTATGGATATCTTCGTATCCAAAGATTTGTTTTTCTTCATTTGTTGTTTGTACATGCTGTGTTTTTTTTCCTCTCTCCACAAAACTTCCCCAAAAAACCCCATTCCCATCCAATTTTCAAACCCTAACCCACTTTCCCCGGGCCGTGTGGTTTTCATTGAGGTGTGACTAAATGACAGCAATAATTCCACACACTTGCTGGGGAGGATAAGGTGCAAGCAACCTCCTCAAATCAATTTTAAGGCAGCTAGATGAATCCTAGGATATTGTAATTCTGCTTAAAAAAACACCAATGAGTATTTTCAAATCAGTTCTGAATTTCATGCACACCATCGATTGGATCCATCGTCAACATCATCCTCCTACATGTCAAGACTTGTTACGCTGCTGTGTCACTGTTCTTGTTGTAGCCATAATCATCCATGCAAATTTTTTATTCCCATACTTGTCTTCAGCATTGCTTAGGCTACAAATATACTGTTCCTTCTAATACTCCTCTCAGGCCACTCAATGTCTCATTTATTCCCTTTTGTTTTTCATATGCTCCTACTGCGAGTGTGGTACCACTCCTACTACCACCCCAACAATGGAATTTCTGTCCTGGATGGATTTCATGGGCAACTGTAATCGCCATTTGCCATGCAGCCAGCGCTGTGCCTAGCTCTATTCTCAAACACGAATCACAGGTAAGATAAGCATTTTCGAGAGGTAGAATAATGGGCTAGGACTCGGAGGAGAGGAGAGACTGACAGTAGTACTAGTAAAGTACTAGAAGTCCAATTGGATTCACTAACTCTGTTAGTGGCACTTTTGTACATTTTTTGACGTTTTAGATAATTCATGCTGGTAAGATTGAGGAAACCAAACATGCAGTAACCCCCGCCCACCACCCCACAAAGTAATATGAACGTGTACACTATGTTGAAGTATGTAAAATAAATAATTATATATTTACCCTAACAAAAATAAACTAGTACAAAGGCCCAAACCACTCCCCTCCCTAACCCCAACAAATGTCCATTTCAATGTCCCGCAAAAAGTCCCTCAGAATCCCCACCTCCCAATTCCCCCCCCCCCAACAGTCTTTAAAAAAGGGGCAAGGGACACAGTCACTTCCGGCGGTGTCCTGTGGACAGGTGGTCCCGCAGCTCTCGGCGGAGGTCCTGGAGCTGGTGCTTCTGCTTCTCTACCGTGCGCTCCAGGTAGTCCACTCGATGGCGTAGCCGGCGCTGGCGTGCAATCCATGCTCTGGGGGGGGGAGCTGCTGGTTTTGTTGCAGCTGAGCAGCGGCGGCGGGAGGCTGTCGGACCACAGCGCCATACTGGAGGCTGCTGGCTGGTGGACCCGGGGGCACTGGAGGAGGATGCATCTGTTGCCGCCTCCTCCTCCTGTTCCCGAGCCCACAGCCGGCGATATTCTGCACAAATGGCCTCCAGCTTCCGGGCCCTGGCCCGGATAGCCATCTCCTCTCTGGTGAGCTTTTGTGGAGCATCTATATGAAGAAAGAAAGAAAAATACTGTAACCAATACTCTTTAACAATAACACAAAATAATTCAACAGAAAGTTGTCTCACAGTAACACTTGCAAGCACAGTATAACATTTTGGCATGTATGTTTCTACAGTCTTTGTAGACCTGTAACATTAGTGGGAGTTTCAGGAATTCTACTAGCAGCCCTATGGACTCACTACTTAGTCAGAGAGGCAGAGAGTACACCAGTCTACTTCTTTTTTTCTCTAGTTTTGCGAAATAAATTACTCGTACGTGAACTTGTGGTAGCCGGCATAATGCCAGCTCAGTCAGCTTGCGCCCAAGAAAAACAGACACAAGCCATGATGACGCAGACTCGCATTACTTTAAGCAGTACATGCAGGTGGGGATAGGGAAGCTCTTACTTTTCTATAGGGATGTCACTGGCCATACTCGGTTACATCAAGGGCTATTGCTCAAAGTAATTTATATTTCGCACTGGCCCCCCCCCCCGGGCCTTCAGTACTACAAAAGGAAAATGAAGATTATTCATTTCTGATCATGTATCCAGCCAATCACATGTTCTTTGCTTATATGATGGATGACTTTAGGTGCTTTGTTGTGATAGATTGAGTGAACAATAGCGAGAGTCCACCCATGATTGACACAGCTGAAAGAAAATTATTAGCATAGGGAGTGAGTGTGGTACCCATAATTGCCGGAGGAAGGGACTTGACTTGATATAATGTCAACTATCCAATACATACACAATATATGCTGTGCTTGCAAAGTAAACTACTGTACTATTAGTCAAGGGAGAATTTCTGAACAATCACAACTTCTAGTATTTAGATTTCCTCTGCTTTGCTACTCTGGCATGGACATGCTGTTCAAACAAAGTAACACTCTTCTTCCACTGAGCGTCTGCTCTACATACACCTCTGCTATCTATGAGGAAGAAGATATCATCCATGCTTCCAAAGTAAACATCTATCATTCTTCTTAATGTCTCAACTGTACCAACTTTACTTTTTCTCAACAACCAACTAACACCCTTGTCATTTTCTTTGGTAAATCACCATCTTGACTTGCATTTCAGTTTCACCCAAATGATATATTGCAATGCACACCACACATGCATTTTCTGATTCACCCAAGGAGGCAGTCATCTTTTCTTTCACCTCCAACTATCCTTGCTTCAAGCAGCCATGCATCTGATTCCTTCCTATCAGCCACCTCTGCATGCATTCAAAAACACGTATCATTCTTTACAGTCATAAATGTTACAACTCGCTCGTCCTTCCTTACACCCTTCTTTCCCTTTTAGTTCATCACATCCCTCAAGCTCATCTGATCTGACTTGGCTTCACGATAAAAGTTTCATAGCTGAGTTGAAGTCAAATAGAGGGGGCCATTGCTTACTCGAGAACTACTGCCGCTAATGCTATAGCTAAGTCAAGGGTGACTGTCTTCACCGTGATTGGCAAAAATGTAGTTCTAAATTAGTAACTGTTCATAACAGTACAGTGTACTTCTACTAGAGTAGTGTCTACTGTACACTACATCATACACCCCTTTGCGAGCCTACTCTAAAATGTCAATAAGTAAGGAGTATAATACCTTACCACCATCCGCCTCTGCTGAGTCATCCCCAGCAGCTCCTCCTGGTGGCACTTGTGGCGCCAGCGCATCCGCCCCTGGAGTGGACCCCTCCGCGCTGCTGGCCCTGGCACTGGTGGTGGGAAGTGCTGCATCCGATGTTGTGATGACGCCTAGAAAAAACATGTCATATTTTTAGATGCCATACACCACCCCCTATTTCGTCTCGTAATGGAAGAGAAAATGTTAATACTTAAACAATTTTTAATTATTGGGACTGAAAAAAAGTCACGGTTTTGGGGAGGGTGTTAACTTATATGCTTAACCATAACATGCAACACTTTTTGGCACAACTGATGAATGCTTGCTTTTTAACGTGCAACATTTTTCTAATTACAGACAGAACCACCTACTCCTCATCACCACCAGGAGGACTTGAAGTTCCAACAAGGTGAGGGCTCCTGAGTCCCGCACAGTTACTATTCATAATTAAATGTGTTAAGTTGAAGTATATACTAGGGAAGGATGTTTAAACTTTAACGTCATCTATCACCACTGCTTGCTGGGAATACTGCGCTATTAAAAATAAAGAAATAGTTTTTTTATTTCTTATTTGAAAATAAAACTTTAAAACTAAAAAACACTGTGTGGTTATTGTTCACGAGTGAGTGAGCGGAAGGGTTTGCAGTTGCACTACTGCACTTCGCAAGCATGCTTCCGTGACTCTGATAGGTCGGTACACAGTAGTCTTCTTCTGTTCTTCTGGGGGGTCGTATAATCATTGGCCAGACACACTAGATAGTCGGTCAGGGGATTGGGGGTTCAACTTCTGTTCTGCCTGAGGTATGTGAAAAGTCAAACTTCACCTATCATTAACAATGTCCTATTTCTCTTGTCCATACTTCTGTATGTGCAGAATAGTCCCTGAAACACTAGCGGTATGGTATGTGCGACTATCAAATAAAAAAGCCAACTACTAGCTTATTATTGGTGGACATTGACATTTTGTTGTTGGAAATTGTCAAAGCACTAACATTAAGAAGACTGGAATAGACAGCAAGGTCAACCCAGAGGACTTCACTCAGTGCCTCTAGAGCTATTGCTGGATCAGAGTTTTGTTTAACACCGTTTGCCGACTGGGCAAGCTTAGCTACCTACACAGACCGACTCATAATAACAGTAAATAGTAGTAGCACAGAGAGTGATGGTAGAGTCAGGATAAGAATGTAGAAACAGTCTACAAGAAGATCAAAGACTATTTTGTAAAAAATAGAATTAGGAACCAGTTTGGAATGAATAGGAGCTGTAAAAGTTAGGGAAGTATAATTATTAATATTAACAACAGAACAACTTACTGGGGCCAGCAGAAGAACCTGCAGAGGACTGATCCTGCCCACCTTGTTCCGCCGGAGTCTCAGGTGTGGTCTTCTTGCCCCTGGGAGATGCTGATGATCATGAAATAAACACAAACATGGATGATTGTTTTTTTGAAATATTTGATTTCTTTGACCACAATCTAAAATTATCTTGGGGAAACAAATTACCAACAATTGCACTACATGTATTGATTGACCTATCTGATCTGGTCAACTAGGATAGATAGTACAGTATTGCTGGATTCGCAGACCGTCTACTTGGAAAGTTATGTAAATCACTAACTAAACCAACAACAAAAAGGTTCTACTACGACTGCCAGCACTCAGCAGCACGCGACGTGACAGACACAGTCCGTCATCATGATTGCAGACCACTAAAAAATTTCCTACTACTAAATAACAAGTCATAATATACTCAACCTATCAATCCACCACTATCTCTTCTTAGTGGCAGCAGGAGTACAAAGGAAGGACTAGACTTGAGTCTCTAGTCTATCTAGCATTACACAGTTCTGCTCAAATGAGCACAAAGTTGCAAACAAGTAAGCATAGTAGCAACGCCACTGAGCAGGCGAGCACCTGCAATCACAGAAGCTATTTAAACATTAATTTACCTGCAATGTAATAGAATCGGCAGCATTCTTGCTTTTCAGGAAAAACATATATTAGCAATATAACACCGAGCAGAAGAAAACAAAGTAGTTATTAAATAGCTACCCACCAAGGCCAGGGATCTCCACGCCTAGCAGGTGGATCAGGTCCTGCTCCCGGTCAAGAAGGTGAGCCCACCGGTGCGTCGCCTGATGGTTGGTGCGCCGGACCCCCGACTCCCGACCCATGGCCCGGCACACCTTATCCAAGAGCTGGCGACGCTCCCAGAGGCCATACCCTGAACCGGGCCTGCCCCCTGCTGCCACGGTCTTCGGGAGGTGGCGCTGAACATAAAAGATAAGTGTGGCCTCCTCCACCTTGCTGAAAATCTCCCGAGCAAATACATCCTCCCCCCTTAATCGCCCGCATGGGAGCCAGGTACGGGGTGCGGGACCTTTCCCCTTGTTCTTCCCGGCTCCCTTTGTCATGGTCCTGGACAGAAATGGAAATAATAGAAAGAGAATAGGGAAAAAGTAAATAAAAGAAAAGAGTTAAAAAAGTAGTTTTGAAGTAACCAAAAGTAAAAAAAAGAACAAAAAAAGATGTAGAAAAAGAGAGGGATAGATAATGGGTAAAAAAGATCAAAAAAAGTTCAAAGAAACAAAGAATTGCAAAGATTAGGGGAGGATTGAAAAAGCATGCCCAGAACCATAGCAATGAATGAAAAACAAGATGGCCGCACCCATTGAGGACCGCGTGAGTAAGTTCGCGCGATATTTCCCCCGCGAGCATGCAAAAACGCACGCGACCACGTAATCGTGCCCCTCGCACAACGCGAGAATGCAACTAGTGCCCGGAAACGGAAATACGCAACGCAAACAAGATGGCCGCGCCCATGTATGACCACATGGGTAACTTCGCGGTCGGCACGGTAAAAGCCGCCGGCGAACACGCAAAAAAAATCCATAAATTCGCACAAATTCGTGGATTATGCGGACCGGGAATTCGCTTTCGCACGAATTCACGTACCGCGATTTTGCAAATTTCGCCCATACTTATCAATGACTCACATCACTGTATACGCCCCCAAAATGTTGGACCCACCTCTCAGGGGAAATGAGACAGTCTTTGACGGAATTAGAAAATTCATCAAATGTAGGACTATTCACCACACTCCAAACCCTAGTGCTGTTTGACAGAACACTCGCTTGACTAAGCTCGTCTCATGCCATCTCTCTTAACTGCTTCTTCCTACTTTCAACTGCGACTTTATATGCCCTCCTAGCATGCTTAACCATGTCAACAGCCCTAGGTTTCCCATTAAGCTCTTCCATGAGTGCTCTATGGGCACTCATGCAGGTTTCATCAAACCATTTTTTATGTCTAGGGCGCCTTGATTTGCAGGGTACCGTCAAGTTAACCGCTACTTGCCTTGTGATTCAGTCAAACGCACCCAAGACTAGTAATGGATTGGGATCCTGGTCCATACAGATACCAAACTCCTCTGCACAGTCACTTATTACATTTTCCATAAAACTGTCAGGACTGATTACTTTCCATCTTAACCTACGTGCTTGATCTTTTGGGGCAATGTTAATATTAGTTATATGAGCCATGGGTTTAACTATCTTGGTAACAGAAATGTTAATATCCAGTGTCAGTGGGTTATGGTTACTTAGGCAATTATGTGTTACACCAAATGTGCCTAATAAGTCCATCAATGAGCCCGAGACTAGAATATAGTCAATAGTGCTTTGGTGGCCTTGGCCAATATATGTAGGTATGGGAGGTGACATATCCGACTGCATTGGGCAGATCAAATTATGGGTCGATAAAATACACTCTAGAAAGGTCCCAGAAGTAGAATGTTCAAAATGCGTAACCCCTGCAAACCGTACTCCTCGTCTAATTTTGTTAGACAGTTGATAGGACAAACGTGAATATTAAAATCTCCCAGGACTAATACGTGGTAGTACATGTCAACCTTGGCCTTTTAGTCAGCCAGAAAGGCAGTGAGGGTTCTTAAATGCTCTAGGTCATCACCTCTCATAAAAGAATTATAAAAGTTAACCACTAAAAAGCTTGGTAAATTCTTCCCTGTTAATTCAACTGCCAAGATATTGGGTGAGCATGCATCTATTCGCTTTGCTTTGTATGATAGTTTATGGTTGATTAACAGCAAAAGCCCCCCACTAGCTCTCCCATGCTGGATGGTATGGCATATTTGCTAAAAGATAAAAACCCATCCAGGAAATAGGATTCTTTAGAATCCCATGTTTCCTAGAGAGCAATGATATGGTGGCTAGCAAGGAAGAGTTCCGAATTAATATCCCCCCTTTTAGTCCGTAGGCCTGCTATATTGAATGATAAAAATTTTAAGTAAGGTCCCTTGAATGACCACCAAGTAGAGTTAAAGTTGGCGGGATCAGATGAAGTGGGACGGGGCCCTACAGTAGAAGGGGTTATTAAAGTTGTAAGGCTAGTCACAGAAATAGGTATTACTTCCTTGGCCATTTCCCCTGGATTCAATATATCCACTAAGGCTATGTTGGTGACAGGTAGTCAAGTCAAGTCAAAACCACTTTAATCGATTAATTAAAATCATAAAAGGTACACAGTCAAATTACATCACACAGTTCATAAATACAATTGAAATATTACAAATATTAAAATTGCACAATATTGAAATCCATAAAATACAATTTAAAAAAGACGGGGATATATCATAAAATCATATTTAAGCGACTTAATTTTTTCAACCTACCAGCTGCTACAAAATAACTTGCAATGTTAAAAATATTCCAGGGGTTGTCCAGCAATTGTAAATACAGCAAAGCAGGCTTAGCCTGTAGAAACCCCTTCCCCTTAAATAGTGGTATTATAAATTTGGCTCTGATTTCACAGTAGTAGTCGCAAAAAAGTGTAAAGTGCATTGTGTCTTGTACTGTCACAGTTACAGGGTACACTATCCTCAGGGTTACTCCATTCTTCAAAGGATCCCAGAAAAAAATTAATCAGGTTAAAACTAAATTTAGTTAGCAACCAGCGATGATATGGCAGGTAGTCAGTCTTGAGCGTCTAAGACACACAGAGCCTCAAACCTGTTTAAGACCGGAATGTAAGAAGCTATCTCCTTCGGGGTTCGCAGTGGAGGTTTATAAAAATAGCCAAATGGCAGGGCTGGAAAACATATTACACAACCCTCCTATTCTGTCCTATGGGCAAGATGGCCTTTCAATTGTGAATAACGAAATGGAGATTATTTCACGGTCAGGACATGGCACACACATTAGTACATGTCCTACCTTTCACATGCACTACACCCTGTCCAGGGGGACTGTAAACCTACCATAGGGGTGTCTCAGGTGCACAAAAAGGAAAAGGTAAGGTCTGGCAAGTGAGTGCACTTGCCGGAACATGGCAGTTTCACAAACTGCGCACAGGCCCTGCAATGGCAGGCCTGAGTTCCCTTTTTAAGGCTACTTGTGTGGGTGGCACACATTGTGCTGCAGGCCCACTAGTAGCATTTGTAATACCCGCCCTGGCCCACTTAGTGCACTTTATTAGGGACTTCACTTAGTAAGGTAAACATACCAATCATGGACAACCAATT
Organism: Lissotriton helveticus; assembly: GCF_964261635.1. NCBI lineage: Eukaryota > Metazoa > Chordata > Amphibia > Caudata > Salamandridae > Lissotriton > Lissotriton helveticus. The sequence continues at coordinate 1,134,710,309 of NC_136069.1, read as the reverse complement.
TCCATTTCTTTATACAGGGAGCACTTACACTTTGAGACTGTTTAGCAGTGGCAAAGTGTCCAACGCATCTAAGTTGGAAACACTACGTCAGAAAAAAGTCTAGAGGGAAAGCAAAATGTTTAGGGACTTTAGCCAAAAAGGGCCAAGTCCTTTAGTCCCCACCTAACAAAAAATGTGCATGTAAATAACAGAACTTTTCCCCCCTGGAAAATCCTCCCTGTTTTCTTTGGACAAAGCTGGTTTATCCAAATCGAGTACCATCATCACTAGGCTTTGGTTGCTTTTTAATAGATATGACCACTAAGAATGTCAGTCAGTCAAAACAAACTTTATTTGGTTTGTTACAACCATAAAAGTACAATTTACCTCTTATATTACTAAAACAGAGAAAAATAAAAACAACAGTAAATACATATCACGGCGGTATCGATAGACGTATTACATCTTAATATACGTATACTTTACCTATCATTTTTAAAATCGGAATGTTATAACAATTGATTTAAATAAAAACACTTAATTCATATCTATACAACATCTTCTTAAACATGCAGCACTATTTTAAACACTAATTGTTTCACCATTATTTGGTGTCAAGGACTTAAATTATTAGATCTTACTCTGTGCAGTTGAGGAATACCTTAACTTTTTTCATATATTTCCCCAACGCACATGCTATATCTAAGTTCTCCATTTCCATCAACAATTTGGCGGCTTGCATCCTATTTGTAATATTATAATTTTTTTAAATCGGACATAAAATCTCCTTTCGTAAATCTAAAAACCACCTACAATCTAATAAAATGTGTATAATATTACAGGTAGTGCCTAAAGTGCAAGTGCAGATCCCGTTACAACTTATCATTTGATTTCGGGCTCCATTATTAGCATAACATGGATTTATTCCGATTCTCATTTTTAGGACTTCCCGCCTTAAATTATGACTTGGTAGCCGGTCCACATACGGAAAGTGTTGGTCGAGCTCCCAGGCAGATGTCATGTGGGCTACCGAGCTTTTCTGTGAAAGGTACCCCCGGTCATAAATGCGGGACATCTCGACACCTTGGAGCCTTAGTTCTCTTTTACCTATTATTGTATGATCTTGTAGCGGGCAAACCTTCAGACCGAGCACCCTGTATGCATTCCTTATTGATGCTCTAGCCTCTTTTGCCCAGGGTAGGTCACTCTTTGTAATATCCTCTTTGGCCCACTGAGAGATTTTGAGGAGCTCATCTGTACCCAATCGCTGCCAGAATCGTACAAGGGCCATACAGGCGGTTATCGCCCACGAGGTAATTCCCAACTCAAGTCTGGCCGCCTGTGCCATAGAGGATTTGGGCAGTGCAAATAGGCTTTTTAATATATTTCCCTCCTCTCTATCCCAGGAGGTCTTACTGCTTAAGTAAATAACTTCGGCTCCATACAAGAATTGAGGAGGCACCATTGCTTGATAGGCTTTCAGGACCGGTCTGTCCGACATTTCTCCGTAAATATTGTTGAATCTTTTTAAACCTTTCACGGAAGCCAATGCCTTCATTTTTAGTGCTTGTAAGTGAGTATGCCATTTCAGGGTACCAGAAAACCACATTCCCAGATATCTATAATCAGCTACCCTCTCAAGCAATACTGTGCCCAGGTACCAAGAGAACTTTGTTTTTCTCCTACCAAAACAAACAATTTTTGTTTTCTCCATATTTACAACTAGTTTTTTGGTAGTACAGTATTCTATGAATCGATTTAATTTTCTTTGGAGCCCAATCTCCGTCTGATCCATGATTACCAGATCATCGGCATAGAGGAGGCATGATATCTGGTTTCCTCCCAATTTTGGGTTTGCCCCTCTAACCTCTCTCAACTTTTGAGGCAGGTCAGCTAAGAACAGAGAAAATAGTAGGGGGGCAAGTACACAACCCTGCCTTAAACCGTTCCCAATTGGGATTCTCTTCGTCAATCCTCCCTCCTTATCCAGGATTATCTGTGCCCAATTTTCTGTATGCAGTTCTTGGATTAAAGCTAGCAGGTCACCCTGTATTTCATAGCCAACCAGTGATGACCACAGCTGCTCCCGGTCCACCAGATCGAAAGCTGCACGGAAGTCCACGAAACAGGCGAATAATTTTCCCCCCTGATCGATCGACTTCCGTGCAATGGACCAAAGAGCGAAACAGTGGTCAACAGTTGAGTGGCCTTCTTTGAAACCTCCCTGTTCTGGTGGGACTATCTGATTGTTGTCCACCCAGTCCTTTAGTATACCCAAAATTACTTTAGAAAAGACCTTTTCGCCTATATCCAATAGGTTTATTAGGCGATAGTTTTTTGGGGAGTTGACATCACCTTTCTTATGTATTGGACTGACAACTGCCCCTTTCCAATTATCTGGGAACTTACCAGTATTTAGGATCTCTTGGAACATATTAGAAAAAAACTCCGCCCACCAATCTATATTCGTTTTTATTATAATTGCTGGTAAATTATCAGGTCCTGCAGCCCGTGTTAGGTTTAGTCTTTTTATTATACCTCTAATGGCATCAGGGGAGAAGTGTGCTTTAGTTTCTTCCCTTATTCTAGGCCAATCATTGGCCGTTCTCCCCTCCCTATCTGGCCATATACCATAGATTTCTTTTAAATATGTCACCCACTTGACCTCTGGCACCGAGCAGTGTAGGGTTCCTGAGGCTTTCCCAGTACATTGCTGGATTAACTTCCAAAAGCCTCTCACATTCTTTTCTTCAATTGTCTCCAGTAAATTCCCCCAACATTTATCCTTAAATGTCCTTTTTTTATCTCTAATAATGTCCTTATATTTTATTTTTAGTTTCTTAAGTTCTGTTACCGCTTCATCACTATAATTTGCTCTTAGGTGTCTCTCCTGTTTTCTAATACTGGCCTTGACCTTCCGACATTCATCATCGAACCAATGGGAGGTGCTACTGGGGTATAGTTTCACTTTATTTACTACTTTACGATTACCGTGTTTTAATTTTATCCTGAGGCATTCCACCATATCCCTTATTGTATCCTCGTACCAGGCTATGCCCTCCACTGGGGCTAGGTTATCTAAATTCACGATTAACTGGTGTGCACTCAGTTTTTTTATATATTCATCGGTAATTCTCGTAGTAAGTCGTTTTGGGTATTCCACCTCTACTGAAAGCACTTTTTGTCTATGTGGGGAACTGAGTACCTGGAGTTCTACCTGTAGAGGGTAATGATCACTACCCTCAACCCTAAGAATTTCAAATTGTTTAATTAGATAAAAGTTCCAGGCCTGAATGAATGCATAATCTATTGGGCACATTTGTTGTCCTATCTTAAAGGTACGATTCGCGGGCCGGTCTGCATCCTTCCTTCCATTTACGCAGACCATACCTATAGCCCCCAGCAGTTGCCCAAGCTCATCGTCTTGGGTTGAAATCTCACAACAGGGAAAATGTGCGGGCTCTATTTTATATACTCCCAACATATCCCTCAACCAGGGGTCCGTTTTAATGGGATTTAATCTGTGATTGAAGTCCCCCAATATCATTAGCACATCTCTTGGATAGCAATCGCATGGGTATTCTAGGTCTGATTTTAAACATTCTAAATCATTCTTATATTCGTTTGATTTCCCTTTCTGTATGTACACATTTATAATACATACGTTTTCAACCCCCGGCATATTGTTCAGGGTGCACACTCTACTACCCAACGCCCATTTGCACTTGAGTTCGAGGGGTACCATATCATTGACTATCCTTGTTGAGATCAGCGTCATCTGGCCACCGGAAGGTCTACCTGATTGGTTCTTTTTTGCTGGTTTTACGTGGTGAGTGAAGCCTTCCGTAACTGGGGTTTCGTCGCACAGCCATGTTTCCTGGAGGCATACAATATCATTTTCCTTCAAGATGTTTTTGAAATCTTCCTGTGACTTTATTCTATTGTATCCATTTACATTCCAGGACAGAATGGCTAGGCTGTGCAACAACCCTTCTTCCTAATCAATGTTACTCATGTAGCCGTCTTCCTCACCATTCATGTAGGCCAGTTCTCTATATCTATTCCCAGCAAGGACATCTTCCACGTCCCACCTCTGATCTTTTGGTTTTATCGTAATTTCAAGGGCATCATTCTTGCCTCTCCCCAGGCTAATCATCTTTATTTGTCTTTCATCTAGTGCTGCATGGTTCCTAAGGAAGGAGTTCCCGGTCTTATTCAGTAGCACCTCTTCCCTTTTTACTATTCTAATTCCTTCCCAAAGCATCTCAGACTGCCTTTTCTATTGCATGTTGCGATTTAATTTGCTCAATGAGGTTAACTACTTCTTTTGGCTCTTTAATGTTGTACGTCTGATTACTCCACAAGATTAATTTCTAATACCATGTTGTTGTGTGCTACAAATTTTATAGGTCTCAATCTGAGGTAATGTTGTGTGGCTTTTAAGCTGTCATGATGTCTAATACGTGTGTATAATGTAGATACAGCAAGAGTCATTAAGAGCATGTCTTTTCCTACTTAATATCAAATATGGGTTGCAAAAAGTCAGCAGTGTCTCTAATATATGAAGGGAGGTTTGTCACAATGGGATTCAGAAAAAAGTCAATGTATTTTGACACATTCTCAAACATGCTGTATAGCGTAGCTATGATTGGTCTTCCTGAAGGTGTAGTTATATGCTTATGCACCATCTGTATCATATGGAACACGGGCAATTTGGGGTGATCTTGTTTTAAGAAATCCCAGGTCAGGAGTTCTGGATTTCTACCTGTCTTTAATCTGTCCGTAAACTCTCCTCTAACTGTGAGGTATTCTTCCATATTAATTTGCCTGTAGCAATTAGTATCATTGAGCTGTAGTTGGGCCTCCCTGAGGTACATTCCCTTATCCCATAAGACTACATTACCACCTTTGTCTGAAGGTTTCACAACTATAAACTCTGAATTATTTATTTTGGTGACAGTGGTGAAAAATGCCCATTCTTTGATGTCTTGAGTGTTTCTTTTCTTTTTAGATGACAAGTTAATGTTGTGTAAGTGTCATATTCTCTGAGAATTTGTCAATGTTGTCTTTAGATGTTTGTGGAATATATTTTGATTTAGGCCGGAATCGTGTTGCTCCTTCCGCTTGAGTATCTATTATACTTAATTTGTCACTCATTCGAGTCTCTAAGGACTCTTGAGTTCTGTTCTCAATTCCCTCTACTTTCAATTCTATGAGGCCTTCCAACAGCTACATATCTGAAATTTGCAGATTAACGGAGCTTCTACTTTCTGGGTTCTCTGTATTGTTCTATTATCACTCTCAGTGATTCCTCTGATTTTATGTAGTTTCGTGAGTTTCAACTTTCTCATGAATTTGTAAAGGTTTATTTACCTCTGCGGGTAATCAAACTGATTTTTGTAGCAATATGAAAGTCCTAATTCTAAGATCTCAGTATCTTCTAGAGCAGAGGTCTTCAAACTTTTGGATGCCGAGTCCCCCTTGTCAAACGTTTTAGGCGTAAGGACCCCCTATTGACAAAAATTTCTGGAATCTGGCACTCCTCATCATCGACAACTATCGACAACCATAAACGCCCCCAAACACCACAGCAAATAATTTTTATGGTGGGAAAATAATATTAAACAGTGTTTAGCAAACCAAAGGTCAGTGAGCGTGGGCGTGTAGTCAAAGGTGTAGCTAAGATCAAAGGGCCTCATTTATGAGGAATTGGCGTAGGGCAGCACCGCAAGTCTTCTTGCTGCGCTGCCCTATACCAATGTAAAAGGGCAGGAATGCACCATATTTATGAAATAAGGTGCATTCCTTTCCTTTTCCCTTGCGTTGGTGCACAAATTGCTGCCTAGCACCAACATAGGCAGGATTGTTTTTATACAGGAAGGGGTACCTACCTTAATTAAAACTATCCAGAGAGGTGTTTCCCTCTTTCTATTAGAGCTGCAGAATGCAGCCCACATGGAAAGAGGTAACGCCTCCACTGGAGAGGCATCCGTTTTTATAGCTGCCCCTTGGTTTACGATATTTGGTAAATATGGGGCAGCATCAAAATCCATGGGTGTTACTAGGGAACCCCACGCAAAGCCGATGGAGCACCATCTTGACGCAGAGTAAGGAAAAGCAGTGACGTGCACTGCTATGTATTACTCCATATCTATGAGGCCAGGCAAAGCCATGTAGGGTGACTTTGCACCACCTCATATGTATGGGTGAGAAGTTTACACCACCGGAGCATCAATAAAAGTGATGCTCTGGTGATGAAAGCCTCTCATAAATAAGCCCCAAAATATTCGGTATGTTTTTTAGGTCTTTCACCATCAGGCAACTACATAAAATAAGGGGGCAGCGTGAATGAAAAATAAATTTAAAAAGCTGTTGTTAGAACTGGGGGTCTCTAGTTGGCAGAG